>NC_071667.1:66317500-66949375 GCF_028554725.1 Zeugodacus cucurbitae
ATGGAAAACAAGTATATTTTTTGGGAAATGTAACTGGAAGCACGCAGTTGAGTTGGGGTTGATTCACAAATCTGCAAAGAGAAATAAGAATTTGTAATTAATATTTGTACAAGAATATGGTGCAAAGGTATCATAAAATAAGTCAGAAAATATATTAGCTACTTTTATTAGGGAAGGCTATCTTTAAATTACGATAAATACGAAAATTTTTGCAGTTTTACTATATTACCCCTTCCCAATATCTCATTTAAGATATAACAACTGTACAACAGGGGATCTACAACGTCCACAAAATCTGAAGCAAAAAAGATATTTATGGGTTCGATCACGGATTAACAAAAAATACCATAATGTTCCATATAGTCAAAGCCAGACTGCAATGAATGAATTATGATAAATTTCGCTATTTTTGTTTATAGGCTGTTGAAACGGTCGGCACACTTGTAAAACAATGCATGGAAGATTTAAAATATTTGTCTTCCAGAAATCAGGGTTTTTCTAAAGGAAGGAAGCTGAGTTGACTGAGCAGCCCTGATATAAATCTATAAATTTCTGATCGTGTTAAACATATGCAACTGGAAAACGTCAGTGATGTGCTGAGTCGATATTTTTCAGTTTTGATCGGTACCTATTTAAAAAGTATCCCAAAATTCGATAGCGTTACTGTTAGTAAAGCGGTTTTCAATAAGAGCGCCACAAAAGTTTTTTTTAACTTTAAATAAAACAAAAACGGTTTGGGATATCAATGAAATTCTTAAATCCTGTGAAAATACATTCGATGCCATTATGTATGAAACTCGATTTCTTTTGCAAGGCCACCACGGTCACGCTTGCAGTAGTCCAGACGCTGAACCCAATTTTCAAAGGTTTTCAAGCATAAATCGACCGATACTACTGCTTCAATTTCACGTTCGATATTCGTACTAAGTTCATCATTCGTCGCTGGATTGTTGGCATAGACCATAGACATGACGTAGCTCCACAGGAAATAGTCTAAAGGCGTCAAATCGCACGACCGAGGCGGCCAATCAATTGTGGCATTCGTTGTGTGGCTTGTGGCACCGTTCTATTGGAACTACATGTTATCCAAGTCCATATCATCCAATTCGGGCTCAAAATATTCAGTTATCATTAAGCGGCAGCGATTCCCATTCACAGTAATGTGCCGGTCTTGATCATCACGGAAGAATTACGGCCCAATGACGTCGCCGGCCCATAAACCGTATTTTTTTTGGCATGCAATGGTGACTCATGGAGGACGTGTGGATTGCTGCCTGACCAATAACGCATATTTTGCTTATTGACAAAGTTATTCAGCCCGAAAGGAGCGGAAGGTAAGACGTAGCGCTCTTATAGTTGAGGCCACTGATTCCGAATTTCGGAGTCTATATAAAATATATTTACTAAAAAACTTCATGAAATTAGCTCCCATGCTATTCCTTTTCTATCCCTTTGAAACCTTGCTTTGGCAAGACTTTCGATACTTTTGAGAACGATAAGATAGCAATACAGTAGAATTGACAATTTTTACATGGCTAGAAAATCGAATATCAAGTAAAGAACACAGCGATAATATATAATTTATACTTTGTTCCAAGTATTCAGCTCGAGTGCGCTCTTCTATTCAATTAACTAAACAACGCTTTTTTATGTCATTCAATTAAATTGTATAACTTATTAAACAAACAACTGTAAAATTAGCTGTTAACACAAAAACAATTGTAGTACAATGTACACATTGTTGTGGTCAAGCGTGTTATCGCTGTTCAAACATATGAAAAGCATAACACCTTTGTACAGAGGAATAACGAAAGCATAGGTACAAAAGAAGAACAATAATAATTATAACAATAAATTAATTATCTAATTGCAGCTGATACACAAAATTCAAAGGTAGAGCAGTAAAGAAGCGAAATGTTTCCACAAAACTTACAATGAACGAACAACTTTACAACAACAAACACTACATTTTCATTGCCATCATAACACGATAGATAACAACAACGATTATAACATTGACTATCAAAATAAATATTTACACATTAATTAACAACTAAATGTGCTAATTAAACGCTAGTGATAGCACTTAATGAATACGAGCAAATATTTTCAACAAATATACGAAATGAAAAGTGTAATTGAAAATTAAAAATAAAGAGCAGCGCAGGCGATCAGCGAAAAGTTTTATAAACCACGTGATCGCACGAATCAGCTTAACAATAAAGTTGTTGTTGTTTGTGTGTGTGAATGTGAAAAGTGTGTGACTTATTTCGAGCCATTCAAAAATTGAATGCAAATCAATTAAGTGAACGCGAGAGAGCGATCGCAAGCAGAACTCTCTTTACAAATCGAGCTGCGCTTGAAAAATATTTTGAAGGTTAGGAGGCATGTTTTTTTTTTTACGTTTCGGACCGACATCAACCTGCCGTTTCATGCTGATAGCGTTAAGTCTGTTAAATATTTACTTTGTTGTTGCACACGCCACAGTATATACAGTTAAATATATATATGGTAATGGCTATTTGGCGATATCGTTAGCGCAAATGTGCTTCAAACGCAGCGATAAAACGACAATCACAATGACAAAGTAAACACACTTGCAAATCAGCTATATAATCTTAATTTGGTAGTAATTTGCTTATCAGTTAAATGGAAAGTGTAAGCCAACAAGCTATTTGTCCGATTGATTGAGCGATTGAGTTTTGATTCCATGCGTTTGACGTAACACACCCGAAATGGAATGGTGGAATAACGTGTACGCTACGCTTGTGGATCGTGGATAAGCGTGTGCGGCGCACAGCAACAACAGGTGACTGTCACGAGTCGTATTTTTTTGTTGCCGAAATGTGCGTATGTGGTTGATTTCGATTCGATATTGCTGTTTATATATAACTCCAGGGAGGTTATAAAACTCTTTATAACTGTTTTAAATCATGTTATGAAATCTAAATATGATAGATAAGTAGTTTTATGGCTTTTTATGGAACTTGCTTAAGGAAATGCCAGTGTTCTACTACAAAACTTTAGGCTGAATTCAAAATGAAGCGCCTATCTGAGTAGCAATTATGGATAACAACAAAAAAATGTTTCAACAAAAACGGTGAACGGTCTGTTAGGATCGCTGTCCTTATCGTTCTATCATTTCCCTTGGTGAACTTCATTGGAACCTTCAGAACATTGATCTACAACTTAAATGATCTTTGACTTTGAATGGGTGGTCAAAGATAGCGTTGTATGATTCAAAAATAAAGTGATCTCGACCAAGTTTTAGTTAGTTCTCGAAAATAATTTGGTTTTTCGATGAATTCTTTCTTTAATGATCTCACTTGAGCCATCATTTATCGGTAAAAAAATTTAGTTGAAATGATTTTTGTCTAGATGATGAACATTTTAACAGAGCAAGGTTATGAGGTTATGGACGTATGAAACATATATCATATATAATATTTGTTGGGTGATCTTCAGTTATTGAAGTTCCATCATGATTGAGATATTTAAACGATCTAAAACCGCTGAGTACTGAGACGTCATTGGACGAAGTCTTTTTATTTTTTGATTCGCTTTAATATAATTTTTTAGGAAGAGAGACAAAAAATTGAAATGTTATACAGAAAGGACAGATTCGAAAACAGATTATATTCGCTAACTTGGTCGAAGTCAAAATTTTTAAGAAACAAAACGTTGTTAAAACAAATTATTTTTAATAAAAATTTGTAAAATTCAACATTTTTAGAATTTTTCTGTGGTTTTTTAAAAAACGATATATTTCTAAACCAATCAGTATCTCTAAAAAAAACATTTTCGAGTAAAAAACAACTTTTTTCACAAATGACTTAATACTTGCTCTTATCAGTTGAGCTGTTACCTAGTATTTAACATTACTGTTGTTTTTGTTGTTTGTTATGTTTAAGAAACCACCAGAATGCTACTTGCAAATTCTTTCCGACTCTCAAGGTAATGTCGCAAACAGCAAACAACAATAATTCAATAACAAATTGTTGTTGCTTTACGTAAGCTACTTTTTGATAAAAAGCGGTTAATTGCAAAAAGTAAAAATCGTAAAAGCAAGTGTAGTCGCGCAAAATGTGCGACAAGTGGCCTACCCACCTCTGAGACTCTGTCGCGAACATTGAATTCACATAGAGTAGAGCATGAACGAGCTGATAAGCAAATACACAAACACACACACACAAACACATAAAGGTACAAAATTAATTTATAGTCATATCAGCACTTAAGGCAACAACAATCGCAACACCAACAACTACAACAACAAACGTATAAAAAAACAATAAACGGTTGATGTAAAGTGATAAAGTGAAACTCAAGCGCGGCAAGGTGTACAAGCGGTTGAGCGGGGGAAATTGTTATTGTATTTATTACAGCCGTGTGTTTATGACTATCACAAAATTCCAAAAGCGTTGATGAGTTTGTGTAAAAATTATCTGTGCGATTGTAAATCGGCGGATACGTGGTTTGTGTATATAGTGTAGCTTTAGATGTGAACACAAGCACTTGTATGTGAAGGTAAAGGGTGTAAATGTGTGGGTGTGATAAGAAAGCGAATTTTTTCGCGTGCAATTATATAATAAAGCATTTGGCAGGTGAGGTGAGTACTTGTGTGGGGAAATAGTAAGTAACAGCTGCAGTATTTCAGTATCATAATTGATTTGTAGAGATATATAATATATATATGCAGAAGATAGAATGTATAATATATAGGAGAAAAGTAACTGTAAATTAGCAGATATAGATTGCATATATAGAGTGAGAAGGTTTATCTAAGCGCCTAGAGAATAATTGAAAATAAAAACAAAAAAATAATATTTTACTTTTTTTTGAAGTCTATAGTCTTATTCATTAAAAAATATATATTAAAATATACACCCACCCTAATGTATCACTAATATACATATCATATTTATAAGTACAGCAATATGCATATTTTATTATTGTCGCGGTGGTGAAAGGAAAAGCAAATATTCCTGATAAGTCGGTTCTCCAAAGTTAATTTATGATAAGATAAATAAATTATTTTCAGGTGAATAATTCAGTGAAATTAAATGAAAACAAGTGTTATATGCGCATATTTCTTTATATAATATGCAAATGTAGTTTTAAAAGTTATTGATACTGGAAAAAAAGTTTGAAAAATTAAAAAAAGAAAATATTTTTATTTTAAGCTAAAAGGTATTTAAAACAATTAAAAACAAAAAGAATACATTACAGCAATTACATAAAAAAATATTTAAAAAATTTTAAAATTATTAAACAATTTTTCTTTAAACTGAAATAAAACTTTTGTGAAAAAATAAATTAAAAAAATTATTTTTCTTTAAATTTAAATATAATTTTGTGGAAAAAATTATAAAAAAAAAAAAAAATTGCAAAAAAATTAAACAAATTATTTTTGGAAACACAGAGTATAAAAGTAATCAAAACTACATATACTTAATCAAATTTGAATGAATTGAAAAAAATAGAGAACGTTACGAAATGTACAAGAAAATAATTCCATTAAAAATAAAATATATAGACTTATATATAAACAATAAATGTATAAATATTTAAAAAAATACTAAAATTAACACCAATATTTTTTTCTCAAATATTTTGAAATTTGTAAAATATTTTTTCTTTACTTTTACAAGACTTAAATTTTATAATAAATAAATTCTGGTCTTGATCAAATCCGCTATTATGACGTCAGCAAACCAACTGTACGTCTTGGGTCTAAAATCCTGTAACTACAAGATCATGTATCGAAATATGTAATTCTAAAAAATTAAGTAAATATATTTTTTCTAAAATATATTAGGTCTTCAACTTGCTTCCGCCGTCATTTTTGTAAATTTAAGTTTTTTTTTGTAAAAAAACGGTTACAAATGTCGATGAGCCTCAGCCGCACTTTTCTTGGAATTAAAAAAGAAAAGCAAAATTTCCCGCAAATGTCGAGAATTCGGCTCAAAAAGTGACATTTTCAGTTGAGAAAAAGTTTGGGATGCAAACAGATCTCTACAAATTTTGGTTGGGTTAATGTTGACACAAATGTCCAAGATCGATATAAAACGATTTAATCGACCAGTGCTTGACCCTAGAGACATTCCCGCAAATGTCGAGAATTCGGCTCAAAAAGTGACATTTTCAGTTGAGAATAAACTCCTTAGTTTTTAAGAAACCTTAAAAACTCTATATCGAAAATGCAAATGTCAAAAACAAAATTCCAAACTCGCTAAATTATCAAATCATATTTCTGCTGTAATTTGCCTTAATGACGGCTACGAACTTTTACTTTCGCATTACAACACCAATAAATTGATTTCGAGTAAAAAACATAAATATTTTGCTTTTACGGTTTCGAAATTGTTGCAGAGCAACCGCAACCGATATGATATGCAAAACGAAAAACCCAAACTCAGCGCGCTCACATTGATGGCGACAAACTTGACTGACGACTGACGATGACTGTGGGCTCTTGGCGTTTAATGGTGATTGGTTAATTAGGGTCAAATGCGGCTAAAATGACAAATGTTGGCACAACTGTAAACGACGACGACGAACAGCAAATCATTTTAAGACGTCTTTAAATGAATGGCGTACAAACATTTAGGAGAAAATCGGAATAATAACAATAATGAGAAGAAGAAAAAAAACGAAAAACAAAATTTCAAAACTATAAATATGAAACCGAAAGGCGAAAAATGTAAAGCAGAAAAAAATGGAAGGAAAAAGATACAAACATTAATATTATAAATGTATATGGAACTGAACGAGCAATTCATATCGGTAATAAGTTAGCATAATCAATGCGATTCAAGGCGGCTATTTAAATGCATGAATGAACAAATGAGACGGACGGTGCATATGATCGATGACTGGCGTGAAAAAGTTGCCGAAAAACAGACGTAAACACTGCCACAAAACACAAACAACAATCAAGGCAAACAAATTTATGAAGATAAAAAATATAAAAAAATTTAACAAAAATGTTTAAAAAAATTTACAAAAAATGGAAAAAAATAAAAAATACAAAATAAAAAAAAATGGAAAAAAATAAAATAAAAAAAACAAAAACGGAGATAAAAAAAAATTAAACGGAAAAACAAAAACAAAAATGAAAAACAATTATTTAAAAGATGAATGCAACGGTTTAATACAAATTTCAACACAGGAAGTCCGTCAACAACGGCAAGCAAACGACCGTTAGCTCACTTATGTAGTTAGACAAAACGGCAAAGTGTGGAAAAGAAGTGAAGAAAAAACCAAGAGATGCTGCTTTAACGGCATGCTGTTGCACAACAAACCCTACAATTCAATGCAGCAACAACAACAACAACAGCATCAATATAAATTTCAACAACACCGTTTCGGTGGTTATCTCATGGCGCCCTGCAGTTTGAGGATATCAATTGCTCAACCGCTTGCCTCTATAAAAACAAACAGACATACAGACAGACAGACACGCTTTTAAATGCAGTCAATAAAAATTTAGTTATTTTTTAATGACTTCGGACACGCCACATTTCTACTGTTGTTGCTAATGAAGTCGTCGTCGTCGTCGTCGTCGGTAATCTTCGTCAGCTTCAAGTGCGCTTTGTTGCTGAATAGCGTACATCCGCAAAAGCGGTCGCGGTTCCACGTGATTTTTCAGTGCCAAATGCCAAATGGACTCAATAAGTAGACTTTATTTATTTATTATTTTTCAATTATTTACTTTTAGTTTTCGTGTCGCTTTTTAAGTTTTCGTCGTCTCTGCACACTTGAAGCCAAGTGAAGCGATAAGTTTGTGATTTGAGTATTTTTAAGTAGTGTACGTAATGAGTGTGGAATATAATAGATTTTCGCTGATTTCATTATTGTAAATATATTTGATGATTTATACTTAAAAAAAACCTCTTTAGGAATTGAAATATATTAAAAGTAAAAAATTTTCGTATTTTTGATCGTGAGAACGAATTAAGAACAAAACTGAGGAGGTAAGGTTAAGTTTATCGGAAGAAAATCGATTTATGTCATCGGTGCTCGTTGTTGTTGTATTTGCAGAAAACATTTTTCACAAATATTTTGAGGAATCACAGGATCTTGAGAAATGTCGCCGAGTTTGAAGATCTTAACCGGAAAAACTACAGGTTAGTTCCGGTTACGAAGACCAGACTGCCGTTGGCTCAGTTCCTGTTTATACGTTAATATAGGCGAAAACCCGTTCTCAACTCTAGAACAATGATATTTAGAAAATAGAATGAGGAACCTGATTTAAACCAGAGTCGGTTCGAAAACGTGTGGTACTATTCGATTCATGACTTCTATAGGTAATCTGGAATCTATAAGGTTCCATCATCTTGAACATACAAGAGAACATTGAAACCAAAAGTAATAAATTAAAAAATCATGAGAGAATCTTTAAATAATTTGATAATCAATATTGAAGTATCGAAAAACTGAACATCTCTACCGATACTTCAGTATATATATATGGAGATTAATCGTATCTCAAAAACTAATATATGTTTTATAAAGAAAGCCTCAGTGGGAAGAAATATTGCAAAGATATTCCAACCAAACTGAGTAGAACAAAAGTAGAACAAAAGCAGAACTTATCGCCAGTTGTCTAATTAGTTAATTGTTATAAAATCAGTAGAGTTCCCAAAACGGTCCATCTAAACCCCAGGAACTAAGGAAAGGCTTTGTTTGTTTTAGGGAACCCTCAGTTGACTTCAGCGCTAGGATTCGGTCCATGGTAGTGTTGGTAAACAGAATTACCAAGAGATAACAATCTTGACAAACTTCGGAGTTATGAAAGAACCCACTTGATGCCCTAAAATTAAGATAACGGTGTCAAGGTCATTCAGACTGAAACTTTAACTTCGAAAAGGGGGATCATCTCAGATGAGGAAGACTCCTTTGTGCCAGCTTAATATTTTGAAACATCAGTGTTCGACTGAGATCCTCGTGACCTATCCTCCTATCGTGATTAATAGAAAAGAAAACAGTCGTTAACCACTTCGAACCGGTATTTCCAGCGCAAATTAAAACTTTTTTAAACGTTTTTTAACTATTAACCAGCCTTCGATGACGGAATTTCCGCAAAACAAAAATCGAACTTCGCTCGTGCCGCTTGCACCCACCAAAATAGTAAATCACAACGCCAGTGTTGGAGCGTAGCAATCAATGCCATCATAAAGTTCAGGTGCTTATTACCCACATGTAAAGCTGACCAATTTGTAAATTGAAAATGTTCGAAAAGAAAAGCGAAAGAAAGCGAAACACACAACACGGAAGCAGCCAAGGCAGCCACGACGGCAGCGGCAACAACGGCAGCACCATTGGTGGCAGAAACCGCAGATTGCCACCGTTGATTGCCGGATTGGTGTTGGCGCGTAAGATGCGTTACAAGCGCTTACACATACTCGTATGTATGTATGTACATATGTACATACATATGTATAAAGAGTATATATGAGCAGCGCGAGTTGGCGTTGGTAAGCCGCAAAAATTACAAAATGTGGCGAAAAGTGTGTGCGTTTACAACAATTTATCACTTGAGCTTTTCTGCAACACACATAAAGACAGGCGCGCACTTTTGTTCTTGTATGCGAGAAAAACGAAACAAAAAAGTATTTTTCTGGCTGTAAATAAAAGACTGGCGACTAAATTATGCGCGAACCTACGCCGGCTGCCTACGAAAGTGAATGTAACGCGCACGGCCAACCATTTAAAGCACATAAATCTCTATTATGAAATATTGTCCCAAAAAAAAAAAAGAGAGAAAAACAATAACAAAAACAAAAGTACGTAAAATAAGATAAGTACAAACAAAAATAATGAAGGAATTCGGCGAGTAAAAGATTTTGTAAGCGCAATCAAACAGCCAACTCAATTGGGGGAAAACAACATACACCGCAAAAGCAACAACAACCGGCGACATTAACAACAGCAACAGGAAGCATCTTTCAAGTGGCACCTTAGACGAAAATCAACGAAATCAAATTGAAATTGTAGCAGCACTCTAAATCAGTTCAATTAAAGGTCACCAAGCGATTGAGGGTACGTCGGAGGAATCTGCGGTAAGGAGTGTGCATGAAAGCAAATGTTTAGAAAAGGCAATAGAATAGCTTTGAGATAGTCGGTCGCTGTGGCAGCAGCAGCAATGAATGTCTGCCAACACCGTAGAGGCCGATTTGCTCCCGGGAATTTAAGGAATTTCTCATAGAGTAAACAAGACAAGACAAGACCGAAATAGTGTCGAAAGAAAATGGCGAAAAATGATTGCCAAAGTCAAGCTGCTGTGGCGCAGTGTTGTTGGGGAAAACGAAATGTAGTAAACTTATAAAAGTTGCAATAAGAAAGGAAAAGAAAAAAATTAAATAAAAAATACAGAAAAATAATAATAAAAATATTATAAAAATAAATAAATTAAAAATATTTTTATTGAAAACTTAAAAATATATAAAAAAAAATAATACAAAAATTATTAAATAAAAAATATTTTTATAAAAAAATAGTACAAAAATTATAAAAAAATAAATATTTTTATAAAAAAATAATACAAAAATTATAAAAAAATAAATATTTTTGTAAAAAATTTGTAAAAAAAAAATTAAACCAAAAATTTAAAAATTATCAATAAAATTAAATGATTAAAAAAATTAAGAACAATAAATAAATTTAAAAAAATATATAAATAATATATAAAAAATAAATAAAAAACAAAAAAAAATTAAATTAAAAATTTAAAAATTATAAAAAAAAATAAATAAAAAAATTTAAAAATTATTAAAAAAATTCAATTATCAGAAAAAAATGTATATTTAAAACTAAAAAAAAATATAACAATTATATTTAAAAAATATAATAATAATTAAAAATAAAAAAAATATATGTAAGAGAAGAAATAATAATATATGTAGTGAAAAAAATTAATTAATTAAATTAAAAAAAAAAAACAATCGAAAACAATTGTCTTCAAATGTATGAAAAATAATGTTTTAAAAATATTTAACAATAAATAAATTTAAAAATAGATAAAATCAATAAAAATAAAAATTATTAAAAATAAATAAAAAATTATAAAAAAAATGCATAAAAATTGTAAAAAAAATAAATAAAAAAATTTTAAAATTATTAAAAAAATTTAATTATTAGAAAAAAAAAATGTATATTTAAAACTTAAAAAATATAACAATTAAATTTACAATAATATAATAATAATTAAAAATAAAAAAAAAATTAATATTAAGAGAAGGAATAAAAATATATGTAGTGAAAAAAAAAATAAATTAATATTTAAAAAAAATCAATCGAAAACCATTGTCTTCAAATGTATGGAAAAACGTTTTTTCCACAATGTAGATAACAAATGATGCAAACGGACGGTTTTGGTGGAATTTTAACTATAAGTAATGCTTTGATTCTATTTTTTGTCAATAAAATTTTTGCAATAAAATATTCTAATAAATATTTTTAACTACAATTTTATAATAAAATGAATTATTAAATAATAATTACACAACAAAATATGTAAAAATTAGAAAACAAATACAAAAAGTTTAAATAAAATTTGTAAAAATAATTTATTCAAAAAAATTAAAATCAAAATTCAAAAAAAATTGTTGAAATAAAAAAAAACATACCTACTCTACATAAAATTAAAATAAATGAATTTTAATTAAAATAATTATTATTTTAAGAACTGCATTAAACCGCCGGTTGGCACTTCCGATGCAGTGACAAAATCTATTTTTGCAACGAAGCATTGCGACGCCACGTTGTCAATTGTTTTTTTTTTCTTGTGTAAAAAAAATATATTCATTTTTATTACAACTCACACAGTCATGCAATGATAATGAAAAGTGCAATATAAATGAATGTAAATATGCATGTGAGTCTGTATGATGGAGGTACATTGCACTGTCACCATATATGCAAAATGCCGATTCGTGCCGAGACATGTGATAAGCTAAGCTGCTGATAGATAATGACACTAGGATACATATGCACATACCCATGTACATATATACGTATGTACGTATATATTTATTTTTATACTTTCTATAGCATTTTATTACTTGTATGTATATAAACTGCTTTTAGTATATGTTGTTGTTGTTGTTGTAGCTAAAATTAACTAAGATGCACTTGAAGTGAATGAATCTGCGTAGAAAAGCGAAATGCGAAGTTAAAGTAAAGATCTCGCTGAGACACAGCATGTGTTGTGTATAACACACGTAAATATGCAGTTTTCTATGTAGAAAGTTGAAATGCACACATCATTGCATCTATGCAAATAGAAGTTTATAGAAAGCAAGATTGGAGCAAGGGCAAAGCAAAATGTGTGTACGTACATTTTATAGGCGAAGCGCAGGAATCAATATCAATTGGGCCAGAGCAATCATTTGAATTCGAGTTCAAGAAACTTTACGGCAAAGAATTTCTGAATGTACTAGGAATTACTATTTGGATTTTGAGGCATATCAATATATACAGATATTAAAAATAACACAAATTGCACAAATGATATTTAATACAAACAACAGGATCTACCTCAAGTTTATATATTATATGAAAAATTGGTCAGATAAAAAAGAATGCTTCATAAGCCTCTTCTATGCGAAATACTATACAAAATACAAACTCAACCGATTCCGAGGCCAGCATAAACAAAAAAAAAAAAAAAATAAAATATTTCATCTCCAATCCGCATAAAACACAACTCAAGCGCACACACATTTTAGCAAATAAAAAAATATTTTTATTCAATAATACTATAAGCGCTAAGTAATTAAAACATTAACAGTTTATGTGTGTGTCTGAAAAAAACTGGGGTATGATAGCTGTTTCGTACAAAAACAACAACACAAACTGGACTCCAAATATTCGTATTCGACTAGCCGTCCAAGAAAGCGATAAAAAAATGGAATTTACATGCACGAAAATTTTATTTCTACGCACCAAAGCATAAATGCGTGTTTGGCTTCGCTACAAAATCTTTTTCAATAAAAGTTGCAAACGATGTGTGCGTCTCACCATCCAACACACACACATACATTATTGGCAATTTATGAGCGTAGCAAATTCGGTTGCAACAAAAATTCAAAGTTGCCCCACATTTTTGCTCGACCGACGCCTGGCCGGCATTAGTGCGCCCACAAATATTCAGCGAGCAAGCTGATGCCGCCACCGCCAACTGGTATTGTTGTTGTTGTTGCTTTTGTTTATAAGTGATTTTAATAATATTTTCTTTTTGTTGCTGGCTGCTGTGTATGAATTAATGTTTATGTAGCGGTATTTTTCACAGCTCACACTCATTTTTGTATGAAAATTAGAAATGCACAATTTGTTGAGTGCGTAGCTGCCTACATACATGTATTTTTATATAAACATACAGACATTGATAATGAAAATAGCGAAAGTTTTTGATTATTATTTTTTTCTACAATTTATTTCAATACGAAACTGTAAAGTTAGCGAAATTCCAAATATTGAAAAGCAGCAGCGAAATCTATTAATGGAAGAACAATCAAAATGTAATTCGATAAATTGTTATAAAAATAGCACAAATGGTCAAAAGCATTTGCTAACGATTTCTGTTTTTATTTTTAATAAAAAATTCTCTGGTCAAATGAATTGACAATCTGTCACAGTCAAAACAATGTGGTTGCAAAAACAAACAAGCTTTACCAAAAACACCAAAATGACGAAATAAACGAAATTTTTATACTTTTTTCTTTTAAATTAAAGCGTCGGTATGTGTTGACGAGCTGCTGCTCCGTCATTTCATTCATTTGTGACAGCTGGTTTCCGATCATGCTCCTCCACCAATTGTTCTTTTTCCAATTTAGTGAAATTTACTTAAAAATTGTATTTACTTTATAAGCAGCTGAACATTTGCAAGCGTATGAAATCTATACACACAAGTACGTGAAATAGTCAGAATCCGAAATAAAGTCGCGTTGTGCCAACTTTACTGACCACTGGAACGCCAATATCAACGGGAGTACAAAGAATTTCGCAAAAATATCTTATATAGTGTATATCCACATACAATCTTGGAATTTTTATGGAGATGCTGGTGAACCAAAATATATAGTCATAAGGAACAACGCCGTGTGTAAACAAACGTAAAAGTGATAAGTGATTTTCGGTTTGCAAATATAGTAAAAAACAATATTTTCTCTATTTTTATAAGGTTTAAGAAACACTTTCAGTTATTTTAGTGATTAATAATTTTTATAGGTTATGTTAATTAGCTAAATTGACACAGAATAAGGATATAATTTCACCAAACTTCAATTAACTGTGAACAGCGTAGTAATTTACACCACAGCACAAATTTTATACAAAGATATTTATGAAAAATATAGATAAACAATTAAAGCGCGATTCTTAGGAACAGATTAATTTGCTTTCCTATCGCTGAAAACAAAACATCAAAAAAACCAAAAGTAAATACAAAATTATTTAAGGAAACTCACAATGTTTAAAAGAAAATAGTAAACAAAATACGGAAGCAAGAGAAGTTGGCAGCGGAACGTGAGTAGCTCAATGGTGTTACTTCCCTGCGAAACTTGTCCGCTTTCAATGGACTTCTTTGACAGCAACGCCGTGAATATGCTCAAATTGGTATAGGTGTGCACAAAATGCATGCTTGTTTAGGAAATTGTTTGTGTAAAACAAACTAAATAAACCGAACTGCACAAACGTCTAAATTCACATAGAAAATGCCGTGCAACAAAGCGATATTAATACATTGTATGTGTTTATTAACGCACTTGTATAGCCGCCTTTATATATGTACATATGTATGAATAATGATTGAGCAATGTGAAAAGGTGGGAGATGAGGGAATAGCAGAAAAAGCCTATGCATCAAAGCAAACACGAAAGAATGCAGCTGCTACGGTGGCCCAGCCAACCAGGCTCGACCAGAAAGCTGACGCGTTGCCAAATTTGTTGGGATGCACTTTGTGAAACATTTTTGTTATCAGCATTTCTTAAACATAAACAAGTTAATACAATTTCTACACAAACTATTTACGTGCATTTTGAACCAAACAATGTTTCCGGCGTAAAGTAACTAAATTTTTCGGAATCCTGTTCAAGTGGATTTTCTCAAACAGAGCAAATAACTACAATAAATCGTGCCGTAGAAAACTATTGTAAGACCAATGCGAATAAACGATAAGAAAATGCAAAGGAAAGCAGCAGAAAAAGAAACTGCTAGAGTAACATAGCAGCAGCGGCGTAGACGCCGCCGCCGCCGCTTCCACAATTTACGAAGAAACAACGGCTCATAGACTGCAGAGTAGACAAATAGAACGGGGAAACAAAACTATGGAATGGGGCAACAAACATTTTTGTAAATACTTTGTTTAGTTTATTTACAATACATGTAGTAGGAAATAAAACAATTACGTTTTGTTGCTTAATCCAATACCTTGCACTCGAATTTGCAGCAATCGTCTAGAAAATTTTGCTTTTCTTTAATTTTTATTCGTAATTTTCTTTGTAGCTTTTCTTTACAGCACTTTAACTTTACTTGTATTGGTTACTTGCATTTTTTGTGCAATCTTTTACTATTTTCGTGACTATTGTATGTTAAGTATATACTTTGCTTGTAAATTTATTGCACTTTATCAAATTCACTATGCATATTTATACATCGCACTTGTTTATATTTGCTCTGTTGTTATTTTTGGCTAATGCCCAGCCAACTTGTCTGTACATTTCACCGAATATTTATTGAAACCGAATCACTTGCGAATCTCACCGATGCAACTTCAAGTACGGACGAAAAAAACGGACTGAAAGCAGAAAATTACAAGATTCCAAGAAGAAGCGGAATAGAAAACTTTTGCCAATTGGATATAAGCGCATGTAGTTGGCAACACAAGCAGTAACTAGTGATGCCAACTTTTGTAAATAAATATAAAGAAAGTAATTTGCTGTCGTCAACTGAGAAAATTGTGAATTTGCTAAAATTTTGAATTTATGAATTTGTTAACTGTATTATTATTTTAAGTTTTATTTAAATGGAATGATAATCAGCTTTTATATTGGAACAGTGATACCAATTCGAAAAAATAGGTTGTACTGTACTTTATAACGAAAATTGACAAAACGTCGTAAAATATTCGTACTGTACTCTGGGTTGGAAAGTATGTGATACAGTTTCCAGTTGTATTAAAATTTCATTTTTCAAATTGAATTTAATAAACATTACTAGAGAAGTATTTTTGTTTAAATAATTTTAATTAAGTTAATTTTCACGTATTCATCACCTTCTAACTAAGCGCAAGCGTTATTGAGTGCTCTATTAAACGTTTATTTTACGCCGTTCAATAATCTCAACTGATTATTTTCAAAGTTATTCTCAAGAGTTCCTTAAAATTAAACGCAAATTGAATATAAATAATCCATAAACATATATTCAATTAACACAACAATTGCAGGATTGCATACATTATAATTTTCAAAGCCATAACATTCCATGTTTATGAAAGGCAATTCCAATTAGTTGTTATTTGCGTAAAATACGTGTTTAACAATTACTTCTTCTTAATATACTTCATATATTTCTTTGCATTGAATGTATCCTCAACTTCCTCCATAATCTTGACCTTCTTACGTGGTTTACGTGCTTCTAAACGGGCTTTGCGCTCAGCTTCGCTTAAACTGCTAAGATCCAATGGCAACTGTATTTGTAAGTGGAATAACCATTATTAGAAAAGTGACAATCCTCATATTTATTAATTTAGTGCTCACCTTAATTATTTGCCGTGGCTCATGGTAGCGAATGTTAATTGTGGAACCATCGGGCTGCACAACGACCGTGGGATACATGCGGCAATACACGGAGCGATGTAATCGTGTTACGGCAGCTGTCGCGGATGAGATAAAACGCATCTGTTGCTGACCCTTCGTTATTATTTGTTTTAGAAGCATTTTTTTTATTATCTAATCCGATTTTAACTCAAATATGCTTCAAAAATAAATATATAATTTTAAGTCTTCTGCTCTGTAGAAACAGCTGATTGTTCACTCGTCAGTGATAATAAAAAACAACGAATTAGAGATGGGAGATTGCACAAAATCGTATTGAACTGAATTCTTTGGTCTGAATTAAAAGTTGCTGTTTCAAAATATGTGTGTTAGATAAATAAATATATATATATATATATATTTTTATTAAAATATATATGACTATACAAAGCAAAACCATATAATAAATATTTAAATATGTCTGATAATTAAACTTATATTCCTGAGCAACCATGTCTATTCTATTCGTCCCTTCAAACTCGCTGCTCGACAAAAAACGTTGTAAATTGACGTTCGTTGTCGCCCGATTGAGCTGTCAAATTGGTGAGTGCGGAAAATTGGTTAGTTATTTTACAGAATTCTTAAATTTTCTGGATTTAATAAGCGGTAAACAGTTATATAAACTGTCTTCAAATCATAATTATTAGTGTTCCAATAAGACATCAAGCAGTGGAAATTCGAATAAGCATTTTTCTTGAAAAAATAGTCGATGTTTTTTGATGGAAGAAATTACATAATTATCAGTGCCATATCAGACCCCAGATTTTTTCTCAATCTATCACCACGTTATAATCGAATTGAGTTATTAAACGCTGTCACTGATTTTGGTTCATTAAATATAAGTAATATAAATATTCACGTAACCCATTTTCTTTCCACAGAAATCCTTTGCTGTTAAAATGGCTTCTCGTCGCATTGCACAGTCTTCTATCAACTGGGCCTCTCTGGCTGAGCGTGTACCCGCTAACCAAAAGGCCAACTTCGGTGCATTCAAAACCAAATCTGACGTTTACTTGCGCAGTGTTTTGGCCAATCCCGAAAATCCACCACAAATCAACTGGGCTCACTACAAGCAATTGATTCCAGTCGCTGGTATGGTTGACTCGTTCCAAAAACAATATGAAGCACTGAAAGTGCCATACCCAGCTGATAATGTAAGCCCACAAGTGGATGCTCAAATCAAAGAAACCAAGAGCGAAATTGAAAGCTTCAAGAAGGCTTCCGTTGCCCGCATTGCTGAGTATCAGCAAAACATTGATCATCTCAAACAAATGTTGCCATACGACCAAATGACAATGGAGGACTACCGCGATTCATTCCCTGAACAAGCTTTGGATCCCATTAACCGCCCAACATTCTGGCCTCACGATGCTGAGGAACAAAGGGACAACAAGGACCGAGCACACGCTGAACATTAATTGTTGTTACGAATAGTTCTAAGCATAAAATCCTTGAGAACAGCGATTGAAACGAGTAGTTGAAATTTGCAAAATAAAAACTTATAAAATGTAAAAACTCAATACCGAAAATAATCTTGTTTCAATGAATGTGTTTGAAAAATGATTTAAAAATATTCTTCAGTGTGAAAAATTGTGTGTTTGTTGGTATTTTTATTAGGACAATTGTTTCTAAAGAAATACCATTGTTTACGAACTTACAAATATTTTTCAAAATAATAGTTTATTTAAATATTTTTATTCCAAAACCTCTTAATTTAATTTATACGCTTTTTGTTTTAAACTTTCTCGAGATTTTTACAAAAATGCGCCGAAAGTATGTAATTGACGGCGCTAAATTAAGTTTTCTCACCAATATCAATCATATTGTCAAGCTTTTGACACAGAGTTGCACTTAATTGTTACATAAAATTATGGTGAGATCTTTCCAAAATTTTTAATTATTTTAATTCCGATAGTATCAACAAATGATTTGTTAAAATGAATACTGCCCATAAAATATGAAATTTTTTAGCTCGAATTTTTCAATTGCAAAAACTCAATTATGAAGAAATAAAAGTACTCGAGCACCCTAGCACAGTGTATACAACCCTGTTGATGGCGACATCGTCGACTACTCGTCAATCGTAATTTTGTTGTGGCCAAGTGTGGTTCCACGAATAAGTCAGAGTGCAATTCGTTTTTTTTACAAGTAAATTGTGGAATTTTCTTTTTTATTTTCATTTCATTCGATCGAGCAATTTAAGTTTAAAAATATAAACGCGTTTGGCTATTCTAATGGAAAAACCACGGTTGGTTTTACACCAAACATGTGCAAATTTACATTTTCAAATGTAATGTGAGCAAACAAAAAGTGCATAATTGGAGATTTGATGGTGGAAAGTGACGTGAAAATTTCCATGTAAGCATATTGAAAAAGTTTCAGTGCAAATAAAGTATTCTCATAAAAAAGTTGCTTTGCCTAAAAATGCAAGTGCAAATTTGGCATTTGCTATTATAATGTGTGTAGGGCGGAATCTGTATGTTCAAGTTGAGCAGCGTTGAGAAGTTTAAAGTGTGAATATCGTGAATATAAAAATATGTGGAACGGGATGTTTTTGTTATGTCGCATGAAGTGCAACGAATAATAAAAGGAGGCCACAGAAAAGTAATAGTAACACCATTCCTATCGCCCATACGATAGTGCATATATATACATATAAATATATAATTCAACTTATATAGCGGGAATAGTGAAAATCAGTGTATTTTACATTCTACGCTTCATTGCGTCATTCCTGTCTGGCCGTGTTTCTTTGTTTTGATTTTGTTCCACACGCGGGTGCGTCTATGCCTTGCGGATGCATGTCTATATCTACATATATCATTGTGTACATGTGCATTTTCCGTATTTCATTGTGAATTTCCATCCGGGTGATATTTAACGCTTCCTTTTAATTTTTTTGTTGGCTCTCAACGTAGCCTCGATAAAAATTGTTGCTGCAATTTGGCCATCTGTGCAAGTGCGAAACGTACGTCAGTGCGCCTGGCCTGAAGGACGACGCCTTTTTCAACAATAAAAAATCCTTAACAAATTTGTCCAAGATAAGGAAAAACGCGTGAAAAAAATAAGTAAACAGTGTATGTTCCAAGTGGTGTAATCGAAACAAAAAATTCGAAGAATAACAACAACAAAAGCAGCAGTCAGTGAGCCGTCGACGAAAACCACAATAAAGGCATAAAATGGACACATTTCGAAAGTGGCTGAACAAACCAAAGGTAGGCAGAAATAAAGTTATACACAAAAACAAGTATTTATTGCAAAATGGTTATAAGAAAAAATATTCGAATTTTCGTTTTTTTTTTGTTATACACATTAATGTTATTTGAATACAGATTTTTTGTTTAATAATTCCAATAATTCGCTCTGACTGGGGCAATAGAAATGTAATTAACTCAAATACTACATTTTCATAAAACGAAAGGAGGTTTTTCACAGTGAATTTACGCGTGTGTACAAAAAAATTTTGAAATAGCTATCGTTAGATGAGAAATTTATATTTATACTTTAAAAAATAGAGTACTTGCAATGCAGTAGTGTGTCTTTGTATTTTTTCTATGAACTTTTCATTAATGAGGGGCTTGTAGCCTTTTAATGCCTTAAAAATATCTAGTAAAGCCATATGGTGTTAATTTGTATTGGTAAACTCGATTTTTTTTCTTTTAGGTATGAAGTTGTGTAGATACAAAATATTTAACTGCGAAAGAACAAAATATGAAGATTTATATTACAGCAAACAACAAAATTTTTTTCTTTATTAATGCCTACAAATATAGGAAGAGAGAGTTTCTTCCTCATTCCATTCTGTGATTCCGCTTGGTTGCGGCGCATACCATGCAGTCTGAACATTATCCACAATTCACGTCACAATAACTGTTGCAGGAACAACTCATTAGCAAACATCTATGATCAGTTCAACAGTTTTTCTGTTGCCTCTGTCACGCTTATTACTTCTGGTTTTACTATTTTGCCTTCATGTTGCAACTCTTTGCTTTACCAGTCAATTTCGAATTATAGCATTTCTTCGTTTATCTGCTTCCAGTGCGACTACCTAAAACAAATAAATGAATGTTTGTATGTAAATATGTACGTTCTTCTCCTTTCATTTATTCACATTGCTTTCATTTTGTATGAATGTATGTATGTATATCTTTTCATTTTTGTAAATTTCTGCACACGTCTGTGCTGTTGCTCTTCACTTGATTGCAAAAGAAGCCTTCAATTCTTCAACATTGGCCGATCGCATGCAACAATTTAGCACACACTAACTGGGCCTCATGGGAAGCCGGATATGAGGAATTTGCTCGTAGCTGTTAACTGGCTGCAATGTGCTGCAGGTATAGATTTGTGTGGATATGTATGTATGTATGATGTAGTGTTTGTTTTGTTTTTTGCCACATGTTTGGCATGTTGCGTGCGTCTGGTTGGATTTATTTGGCCAACTTTCAGCTGATATGATGTATAAACTCGCATGGAAAGTTGCCTTGGCGTTGGTTATTTTTAGCATTTAACTAAATTGCACGAGATTATTTCCTGAGTCTTAATAGTTCTGAGCATTTAATTCACTTAAAAAATATTTAAACTTTTGCTTGAAGTAAAATTTTTGCTCTAATTTTATTAGTTCTAATTCATAGAATCAAATTACAGCACTACTAAATGAAATCATTTGTAAAACTTTGATGTTTCCGAGTTTTTCTTAAGTGAAACGTGCGAAAGTAAAAGTTACAAAATAAGCGCAAAGGCACAAATCACTTATATATACTGTATATGTGTTTGTTTGTGTTTTTAAAGAAAGTCTTTTGAAATCAATTGACACTATTTGATTGCCAACTTTTTCTTACACGCTCTCCACTTTGCTTTATTTTCACTCTTTTTGGGGAAAATACACGCAAGCCGCCGGTGGCTTGCTTCACCAACCGCGCACAAATGCAATCCCACGCCGTCTGCCACAGCTGCTTTCAAATTTGGCAATAATACATACATACGCACATACAAACGAACAATGCACAGGTAACATGCGGCAAAAATTAATCACTGGGCACACAAATGTAATTATTTAATGCCAGTGAAAGGAAAAATGCGGCGAAACGTTAATGAAATACATACCAACAACGGTAAACATGTGTGAAATAAAAACGGCAGAAAGTTTTTGGGTTTCTACGAATTTATCGGAATTGTTGGGCGCTGATGGATTCTGTGCCCACACGCCCAAAAACGAGTGGCGGTGTACTTGACGTTCCACTGCCGGAACTTGTTTACATTCGTGCAACCACACGCACACTTTAACATGTATGAACATAAGTAAAAAAATATATAAATCACATTTTGTTTGCTCCAACTCTTTAATTTTCACACTTGGGGCATATTTCTTCCGCCCACATCACTGTCAGACAGATGTTCCCCCAAAGTGCTAGCAACAATTCAATTATTATACTTTATCGTGTCTCAATTCATTTTACGCCTCTGTTAAGCTTCCTATCTTAGCTTGTCGTTGTGTTCTATTTTTGACATTTGTAAGTTCAGATCATCACGTATCACCTACTACTGTTGTTGTTTTTGTTATCTTGAAATTTTTACTTTTCTCTGTACGCCAAGTCCAAATATTTTGTCGGCACTTCGATTTTGTGCTAAAAATATTCAAAATGTTTTGTATTTGGTGTGGCGCGCAGCGACAATGACGTAGTCAGTCAATAATAAAATTTAAAAATTGCTCTCGAGGGAGTGGTGTGTTGAAAATAAACATTTTTATATTTAAATTTACTTCGTTGCAACGTGAGTTGTCTGTGAGATGACTTATAAATAGTCAGCTGCATACGCAGAGGGTGTCACATTTATTCAGATTGCAGAGGGTGATCCATATAATAAAACTTTAATTTCTTAAGTTTATAAATAAAAATTAAAATTTGATTTATTTAAAGACAGTTTTTATACAAGAATTCTGTGAAAATATATACACACATATGCATAATATTTATATTTTGTATCGATCTAATTATATTTTGTGCTTAATCTAAAGAGCTTACAGTAATTTATTGTTCAATACACACACACGGCCATTGCTTTTCATATGTGTAATTCCATTTTATTTTTACTTTTATTTCGACGCAGTTTGCATTAAAATTTTTTTGTTGCTTTTTCTATATAGCTTATTGAATTTGCAATATGAGACACGTTTATTGAGGGCAAGCGACGAAACGTTGCGATTGCGCGATTTGCTGTTGGTGTTGCTGTTGTACACTGTCGTCATCGGCCGTAGTTGTCACAGGCGTCATTGTCGGCAGCGTCATCATCGACGAACTTGCATATGTCGCGCCAGCAGTGCACGCGTCGCTAATAAGTTGTCTGTTTGGCTTTTACAGTGTGCGTAAATGGGATTTTTTCAGTGAAAAAAATATAAAAAAAAAATTAAATATGCAAATTATAATAATTATTATACTAAATTTTAAATAACCGTACTCATGCAGTGTTGCTTAGAAAAAAGAGAATAAATTTTAAAAAGTTAAAGCCAAAATATATCTCTAACTGGTTAACTTCAACGAAAACAATGTTTTTTGAAAATATTTTTTTTTTGTTTGAAAATAATAAGAATAATAATGGATCCAATTCAATGATTTACTAAAACAAATACTTTTTAATACCCTGTTGGCAAAAATTGCTTTTATTTAATTTTTACTTAAAAGAAAATTTAAAAAATAATAAAAAAAATAAAAATAATTTAAAAAAAATTAATTAAAAATATATAAAAAAACATAAAAATATATAAAAAAAATATAAAAATATATAAAAATATAAAAAAATAAAAAAATAAAAAAATATATAAAAATAAAAAATTATATAAAAGTATAGAAAAATATAGAAAAATATATAAAAATATATAAAAATATAAAAAAATATAAAAAAATATAAAAAAATAAAAAAAATAAAAAAATATAAAAAAACATAAAATATATAAAAAATAAAAAAAATAATATAAAAAAGTATAGAAAAGTATACAAACTATAAAAAAAATAAAAAAAAATAAACAATAAACAAAAAAAATATAAAAATATAAAAAAATTTTAAAAATATAAAAAAATATAAAAAATATATAAAAATACATAAAAAAATATAAAAAAATATATAAAAATAAAAAAAATATATAAAAATACATAAAAAAATATATAAAAATAAAAAAAATATATAAAAATAAAAAAAATATATAAAAATACATAAAAAAATATATAAAAATAAAAAAAATTCCTATCCGGTTCTTATGATCGCATTTTTTGATGTTTTTGTATTTGTATCTGTTTTTTGAACGTCGTGACTATTGACATTGAATTCAGCTGTTATGGCGCTTTGTCGGTGTTTACAAACCTATTCACACAGCGCCGTCTGCGTTTATCTTGCTGTTTTGTAATTCATGTGGCAGCACAGAGATCAGAGATCCATACAAAAGCACATACAGACGAATGATTTATGCATGTATGCGCGAAATTTGTGATTTTTATCACGTTTTGCATGTTTTCAGTTTTGAAAATTTTCGAGAATCAAATTTAGAAATTGTTTCATCTCGTTCAATTGTTTGCTATAAATACACGCCAGAGACGGCAATGCTATCGTACGGCTAATAGTGTACACACAGTTAATGGTATTCACAATATATGAATATATTCCATATAGAAAAAAGTAAATGTGCAAAGAATTAGAAACTGTTATACGCGTTTTTTTATATTGTAGTTATAAATTTATGGAAAACTTCCTCATTCACCAAAAAATATTTAAATCCTTTCACTTTTCACAACAGTTAATATCAATACTAAATATTTAATGACCTCGACTTACGAATTATTTTCCATCAACCAACAAATGACTGCATTTAAACTGCTTGGCGAAGCGTGAGCTGCGCTTTACGATGCTCTATTGGATTTTAGTTTATTACATTAAAAAAAAAAAATAAAAATTATGTTTGCATATACACTTCTTTCAGCGCTGCCACTGCTGTGTGTGGTGAGCGGATTTTCGCTTTTCATTGCTTCTTTTTGTTTGTGTGCCGTTGAATTTCACTTTGAGCGACGACGGTGACTGCGATGGTGACTTGATGAATTTTGCTTTGGGTGCGCTTGTCGCCATAGCGGTTTTCTTGCATTCACCTCTACGCTTGAGGGAATTTCTTTTCTGGTCACACAAATACAAAAATATATATGTATAAGTATAAGTATATATGAATTGGATGTTGGTATTTTTCCTGCCTTTGGCCGCCACGTGCTGCGCACTCGTAATTACGAAAAGCACTGACACAAATTAAAATGTTGAAAAATGAAATAAAAAATCATAATAAAATATTAAATACTAAATAAGTACATAAAGTATAGAAATTGTAGCAGCCAGTAGAAAGACGTAAAGCCGTACGGGCCGTGGGCTGTGGGCTGTGTCGAGCATAAAGAACTTTTATTTCACTGTATGCTTGCCATAAATCTGTCACGCTTTCTACAATTGACTTAGTACGCACTACTTACAGGCAAACATTTGAGCATATAACTAGCAAAGAAATAAAAAAAAAAGTTTTTAAAATATATTTTATAATTAATTTATGACAAATTTGAGCTGCTGTCACTTATGCGGTTTATAAAAGAAAAGTTCACTTTCAAAGTATAGAAGTTTCTTTTTTTTAATGATATTAAATCCGATTGATTTTGATAATTTTGGTTACATTTTTTAATAATTTAAATTTAATAAATTAAAAATGTATAAAAACATAAATAAGAAAATTTGAAAATAAGAAGAAAAGAAAAAATAAATAAACTAAAAGATTTATATAAAAAATACAACATTAATGTAAAATAAAAATTAAGAAAGATTAACACATGTAAACAGTTAAAAACTATTATTTTTTACAATTAAAAATTATTTATTTCATGAAAATCGTTGATTGATAAAAAAACATTAAATTAAAAAATAAACAATAAAAAAATAATTAGATAAACAATTTTTTAATTTAAAAAATTAATAAATTAAATAATTAAATTTTTTGATTTTTTTTTAATTTTTTGTTTATTTTGTATTTTATATAAAAATATTTAATTTTTTCCATTAGATTAACAATTTTTAATTTAAAAAATTCATTAATTAAATAATTAAAATTTTTTGAAATTTTTTTAATTTTTTATATGTTTTTAATTTTATTTTTATTTTAATTTTTTAATATTTTTTTAATAATTATTTAATTTTATTTTTAATTTTTTGTTTATTTTGTATTTTATATAAAAATATTTAATTTTTTCATTAGATTAACAATTTTTAATTTAAAAAATTCATTAATTAAATAATTAAACTTTTTTGAAATTTTTTTAATTTTTTTTTTAATTTTTTAATTTTAATTTTTTAATTTTAATTTTTTAATTTTAATTTTTTAATATTTTTTTAATAATGATTTAATTTTATTTTTAATTTTTTGTTTATTTTGTATTTTATATAAAAATATTTAATTTTTTCCATTAGATTAACAATTTTTAATTTAAAAAATTCATTAATTAAATAATTAAACTTTTTTGAAATTTTTTTAATTTTTTTTTTAATTTTTTAATTTTAATTTTTTAATTTTAATTTTTTAATATTTTTTTAATAATGATTTAATTTTATTTTTAATTTTTTGTTTATTTTGTATTTTATATAAAAATATTTAATTTTTTCCATTAGATTAACAATTTTTAATTTAAAAAATTCATTAATTAAATAATTAAAATTTTTTGAAATTTTTTTAATTTTTTATATTTTTTTAATTTTATTTTTATTTTAATTTTTTAATATTTTTTTAATAATTATTTAATTTTATTTTTAATTTTTTGTTTATTTTGTATTTTATATAAAAATATTTAATTTTTTCATTAGATTAACAATTTTTAATTTAAAAAATTCATTAATTAAATAATTAAACTTTTTTGAAATTTTTTTAATTTTTTTTTTAATTTTTTAATTTTAATTTTTTAATTTTAATTTTTTAATATTTTTTTAATAATGATTTAATTTTATTTTTAATTTTTTGTTTATTTTGTATTTTAAATAAAAATATTTAAATTTTTCATTAGATATTAATTTAAAAAGCTAATAAATTAAATAATTTAAATTTTAATTATTTATTTTATTTAACTTTATTTTTAGTTTAAATATTTTTTAAATTTATTTTTTTTTATTTAAATTTTTTCTTTTAATTTTTTTTTCATTTTTTTTAGTTTTTATTTTAAATAAAAATATTTTTGTTTTTTTTTATTATAAAAATTTTATTTTTTTTTTCAATTAAAAAGTTATTTAGTTTTGATATAAACATTTTTTATAAAAAAAATTACATTGATAAAAAATTAAAATAAAATAAAAAAGTTAAAAAATGATAAAACAATAAAAAGAAATATTTATTTTTTCCTTCATTAGTTTTTAATACAGTTATTTCAACCCACATGCCGTAGCCCGCGCTATTAAAATGAGCACACAAAAATAAACAATTAAATAAAATCAAGCAAAAGTCAATATTTTATTATTATTGCCATTTCCGAGCGCAAGAATGTTGCACACAAGGCTATTAAATTTCTTTGCTCCCCACAAAACAGACCTCATTCGCTTGTGGTATGCACCCATTAAGAATAATGTTCACATTGCATAATAACAGCAAAACTGCAACAACAAAAAGCAAATACAAAAACAACAATTTCAAAAAAAAAAATCGTCAAAAATCAAATTAAAATGTTCTGTGTAACCCTACGCTTTCATAATTTGTGACTATTTTTGTAATTTTTATTATTCAATAACGGCATTCGGCGCGTCTCGCACGTTGCAACACAATTAAAGCTAGAAACTGTAAATTGTCTGCATATTTCGTGAGGCAGTCTGGCTGGTGGGGCTGGCAAGAGTAGGCAGGTATGCAGGCAGCCAGACACAGTAGCCGTTGATCGCTTTTATTTTGAACATCGCCTACGCCTGCCGCCGCCGCCACATTCGCTTTCTCTGCGCTTGCTTTGCTGTCTTTTCTGCACTTTTTCAGCCTCAATTCGCACGTCTCCACCACCACCGCCGGTCCGATGCGACCCTGTTGCTTATCGCATGCGGCTGGCAGCCGTTCCCAATGAGTCGCATCGTTAAAAATTTATTTCGCAGGGTGTGCGGGTTGTTGGTGTGTGTGTGTAGACCTGTTGCGCCACAACGCCGGCAAGCACTACACACACATATATTACACATACATACATACCCGCATGTGGGGCGTGTGGTCCCCAAGCAAGCCGAATATCATATCAGATGACGCAAAAAGTAAAAGTGTCCGCCGCCGATGACTTGTATTTTTAGACAGTCGCTAGTGTTTTTCTAAGTTTTCCTCGGCAGTTTTCTTTGGTGCCACTTTTGCCAAGAAAATCAGGTCAATGGACTAATTTTGTGAAAATGCATCCCATTTGTGTTGGTGTGTGTCAGTGCTAAGTAGTGTGTGTACTATTGTAGTTTTGGGTGGCAACATTCAGCTTTTGATTTTATTTGTATTTAAGAAAATGCTTTTCATTGCATTTCTTGTGAAACGCTGTGATAATTTGCTATTTTTATAAGTTTGACAATATTTTTTTTGATAATCTAGTATTTTTTTTTTAACTTTTGGTTTCACCGTTTATTTTCTCTTTTCATCTGAAAATTACCCAATTTTTTACTTTTAACTTAGTTGATTTCACTAAAATATATTTTTTTTTTTTCAATTTGTTTTGAGTCAACTTTCCTTCTCTGTATGCCGCGTTATACATTTTTCTTATAAAGTATCTGTGACTCATATTGTTTACAAACTCACTCATATTCATATTGCATAGCAGATGAGTAGTTTTTGGGGAAATTTCGCAGTTAAAGCTCAAGAAGCTGCTTTTGTGGAATGAGATTAGTTGGTTTTCATCAGATATTTGAAATGTTATATGTATGTAGAAACAAGAAAGGCCAAATGTAGGGTGAGTACTTGTATTAAACTGCGATTTAACGGTAATCCTATATATAATTATTATTTGAAATTTTTTATTAGTTTTTCCTTTTTTCCTAATTATTTCCCAAGATATTAACTCTGGGTATAAGTCAATATTTATTCAGCATTTTCGGCATTGGGCACCCGCGAATTTTGAAGACCAAAATGTAGAACTGGACCTTGTGTCACTTTTTTCAGCAAATTCCCTCTTATTACGCCATTAAAACTGATTCCCATTGGTGAGTTGTAGAATGTTTAGTAGCATGGATCAAAGACTTCGACGTACCGCCTAGAAAGTAAGTCCATTCACCTGAACTGACCACCGATTGGCTATTATATCTTCCTTTCGTCGAAAATTCATTTAAAAAAGCGATGCTTTAATGGACTGTATGACTTATTACAACGATTGCTGGAACCATTAGCTAATAATCGATTGATATTGATATCAAACAAACAGTCAGCGCATTCGCGTCTTGGGTCCCACGTCATTGTTGACAGTCATAACTTTGAAATTGTAGAAAATTTCGTCTACCTGGGAATATGGGAGCATCAACAACACCAATACATTGTTGTTCGAAATCCAGCGTAGGATCACTCTGGCCAAAAGGTCCTACTTTGGACTGAGTAGATAACTGAAAACTAAAGTCCTTCGACGAACCGATATCAAACTCTACAAATCCCATATCATTAACGTCGTGCTTTATGATGCAGAAGCGTGGACGAGGCGGCACCAGGAAAATTTTGCGCAAGATTTATGATCCTCTGAACTTAGGCAACGGCGAATACCGCAGACGATGGAACGATAAGATGTACGAGTTATACGACAACATTGACATAGTTCAGCGACAGCGGCTACGCTGGTTAGGTCATGTTGTGCGAATGGACAAAAACACTCCAGGTTTGAAGGTGTTCGAGCAGTACCCAGCAGCAGAGGAAGAGGAAGGCCTCCACTCCGTTGGAAAGACCAGGTGGGGAGCGACCTGGTACACTTGGGATATCCAACTGACGCCGAATTGCGAAGGAAAGAGAAGAATGGCGCGCTATTATTGATTCGGCTATAATTCGATATATATTCATTGATATCGGGAATCAAAACATCAAATTGACGTCTTCATTTTCTTGTCACACTGCGACCATCTTTTGATAAATAAATGTTCATGATTTTGCTGATTTACTAAACTATTAATATAATATTTAAGTTAATATTTGGCTGTCTTTTGTTATTGTTTTTACGAAAAATTTTTGTCTAAAATCAAAATTATAAAAAAATATTCTTCAAATTTTTTTTTTAAATACACATTATCAAACCAACCAACCAAAAACGACCCTGTAGGAAACTCATAAGACCATGCAAATATATTTCGCTTGCCATAAATAACCAAACCAAAATATTTTCCCACCACATTTGATTAACATATTATTATACCAAATTCTATATAGAAGCAAGCAAGTCGTTTTTTCCCCCATTTCGGTGTGTGCTTGACGCGTGTGCGGAATTTTTATTTGCTTATATCTTTGTATGGGTGTATTGTCGATTTTATGCGGTAATAACCGCCAAGCTATAAAACACTTGAAATTTAAATGATGCAACAGTCGCAATTCGCTCAATGATTCCGCGCGCACACAACGCACATATCGCACAAACTATAGCCACATACATACATACAAACAAACACACAAAGGAACTGATATGCGGGCAACAACAACTTCAAGGCATCGCCTATTTCTGGCCAATTTTTTAAGTGTCAAACGCGTCTTGAATTTTTAAGTCAGCAACTATGTATATAAATTGGTGTCACGTGTGAGAATGCGCAACAAATGAAAACATTACACACACACAGCCACACCTACATACATACTTGCAAGTAGTGCAGTAAAGCTGTTGAGATGTTGGGATAACGCGACGAAAGGGAATCTGCGCGGCTTCAATTTCCTGCAGACTGTTGCACTTTTCTGTCTGTGCGCTCGTGCAGTGTTCTTGTTGTTATTATTGTTGTTGTTATGCAGTTGATATTTTCTCTTCTTGCCACTATGTGTGGGTGTGTGTTGGTGTATTTCTGTTTATGTTTCTTCTTAGTGAATGTGGGTGCCAAAAGCATTTTTTTTGCCGTTGCAACATTTACTGGGAAACTTCGTCAGCAAATATGTTTTCTTTTTTTGTATGTGTGTAAGGTGCCTGCAGTAAATCGAAATGCGCTTCAGGAAGTATCAGTAACAACTAAATGGTGAAACTGAGTTGTGCAATATGCTTGAATCACGACTCTAAAGTGATCGGCTAGGTGAGCAGCAGCGGTGGCAGAAAAACATAACCGTTATGTTATGATGACTATTTTTTGGTGTGGAGTAGAGTTTTTGGAGGGGTGTATTTAAGGAAAACGATAAAATAAAATAAATATAAAATTAAATAAAATAAAATTAAATTAAATTAAATTAAATTAAACTAAATAAAATAAAATTAAAATTAAAATTAAATAAAATTAAAATAAAATAAAATTAAAATAAAATAAAATAAAATAAAATAAAATAAAATAAAATAAAATAAAATAAAATAAAATAAAATAAAATAAAATAAAATAAATATAAAATAAAATAAAATAAAATAAAATAAAATAAAATAAAATAAAAATAAATATAAAATAAAATAAAATTTAATTAAATAAAAATAAAATAAAATAAAATAAAATAAATATAAAATAAAATAAAAATAAATTTAATTAAATAAAAATAAAATAAAATAAAATAAATATAAAATAAAATAAAATAAAAATAAAATAAAATAAAATAAATATAAAATAAAATAAAATTAAATTAAATAAAAATAAAATAAAATAAAATTAAATTAAATTAAATTAATTTAAATTAAATTAAATAAATTAAATAAAATAAAATAAATTAAATTAAATTAAATTAAATTAAATTAAATAAAAAAATCTCTTTTAAAAAACCATTTGTACATGTGTTATAACTTTTCATTTTTATTTTTGTAAAATTTTTTATTTGCGGTTGTTTTTAACAAACGTTACACAAAGCATTAAGAATATGATTTATTACGAAAAAATGTTTAAAATTATTTTAAAAATATCTGTAAATGAAGATTTATAGCGCAGAAATGTCTGTTGGTATTATTTAATATTTTTTTATGACTTAAATATTTTTTGGTTTTCCCAATTATGTTTCCATTACTTTTATAGCTGGCTTTAGTTATTACATACATATATATATTTTAGTATGTATTTATGATTGCCTGCTGTTGCATACGCGTCTACTATTTAATGTGCAACTTCAACTTCAACTCTTTACTTGAAACCCCTCAAAAAAAAAAATAATATAATTTTTTAAATTTATTGTCTGCTTTTTACATTACTCTGGTTTCAAAAAAGTGAAAGTCGCTTACACGGCTGCGGTTACAAGCGCAATGTTCGTTAAATCAGACTTGTTGCTCTTATGTATTTACGACCATTTATCAACAGCAACAAGATATTTGTGGCAAATAATTTACCATCGTTTTCTTAATAATACAAAGGAAAGGCAAATGAGTTAAAATTTCACATAACCTCAGATTAATTACAATTTTTTTGATATTTTTTAACATTTTTATATTTTTCAGAGTTAGAATGAAAACAATATTCCCTAATTTTCAACAAAAAAACATAAAAAATAAAAAATAATAAAAAATAAAATAAAATAATAAAATATTTTTTTTTTTGTTTTTTCCATAATCTTTTTTATTATTTTTTTTACAATATATATATTTTTAATTTTTTATTTGTACTTACCAATTTATACTTCAACTAAATACTTCCATCTCCCCTCAATATCCACTACTTCTTAAACATTATAACAAAAAAAAAAATGTATTTAACCACTTAAAGTTGGCTGCATTTGGCTCGTTAAAAGGCGCCACAGTCTTCAGTAGTAGTAGAAAACAGTTGTCATAACCATAAGAGAGTCACGCGTAGCACATTCGCAGCTGTTAAACCGTATTGGACTTTACCACATTTGTACAAAGTTTTATGTGACTCGTGGAAGGCCATTGTAATGTAATATTTGCTCATCACTTTGCTGGCAACATTTCATGTAAATACGCTTAATTCCATGGAGATTTTTATAATAAGCGTGCAAACAGTAGATAAAAAAGTATGTGTACATTGTGGTTTCACTACTGTCTTTATCTGATATGCGGAAATGGTTCTCATATAAGCGTTAATTTATTTATTTGATTTGCCATACAAATGTTTTATGTAATTAAAGTCCCATTCACACTGCTGTAACCTCTGGTACGCATTGTGACGTTTATCAATTGTTATTAATTGATTGATTGGGTGAAAAAGGCACTTAACATCATTTGAAATTACTTTTTAAGCACATTAGCTTGACAGTGATGGGTTTTTAGACTACGAAGTGGCGGGGCGTTTCATTATTTAAGCGCATTTTCATTAATTACTTATTAAATATTAGTAAACATTTTAATTACTTAGTTGGTGGTTAGTAGTAAGTAATCTAATTTGTTTCAAGATAATTCGTTCTAACTTCCATTACTTTTAATTTAAATTGTATGTTTACACTTTTTTCACTAAGTAATGATTACTCTAATCAGCAAGTAATCTAAATTTGTTTCAAGAAATTTTGGTGGTTTACCATTAAATTGTTCAATTACTTTGCTGTTAGTAATGATTCAGTGATTACTCTAAGCAACAAGTAATCTAAATTTGTTTAAGAAAAAATCATTCAAACTTTCCTCACTTTTAATATCAATTACGATTTTAAAATTTACAATAAGTAATAATTTCACATATTACTCTAATGTCTAATCATTTAAAAAGATAATTCTTACAGATTCCTTACTCTTAAAAATGCTCAATTTGTTATTTTTTGTTATTTCATTCGTAGCTCAACCGCAATTGCAATTCTCAACCACTTTTTTAACAAGTATTCACTCGATTTTAGTTTGTATCAAGGTCAGTAACTAATACGCGGTGGTCAATTGAGCTAACAGTAATGTAATTAACTTATTAATAGTAGTTTAGTGAAATGCTTTGACATTGAATACTTGTGTTAGCTGTCAGAATTTACTTAATTTGAGTTGTAGTATCTTTACATAGAAATACTTTTTATTATAATATCATTTTTATGAAAATCCCATAATAATTGAGCCACTTAATAATGTATTAGCGTCTGAAGTAATTGAAAATCACAAACTCATTGATAATTGCATATAATAATGATGTAATGACACTCGGATATAAATGCAGTGATTTTCTAAATTTAGTTAGAAGCAAATTTCGTCATAATTTATTATTATTTCTCATTTGTAATGTATTTTAAATTATTGAAATTGTTTTTAATTCTAATTTTAGCTTATTAAAAATTAATTTTGAAAATTGTTTAAAGTAAAAAAGCTTTTAATTTGATTTTCTTAACTTTTATTTACATTTTTTTTATTATAGTTTTTTAACTTTTATTTTAATTTTTTGTATTTTTATTCAATATTTTTTATACTATTTTTTAATTTTTTTTTTATATATTTTAAAATATTTTTGAATTTATTTTATATTTTTTAATTTTTTTTTAGTTAATATTATTATTATTTATTTATTTTATTTTTATCTATATATTTAATTTTTCATAATTTAATTTTTTTAATTTTTTTTTAGTTTTTAGTTTTTAATTTTAATTTTTTTTTTAATTTTCTTAATTTTTTTATTTCGCAATTACATGACATACTTAAAATTGACTTACATGCGCTAGATAACTGTTATAAAATATCAATATTATATAATTTCACGGTTACGCCAAACACAAACGCCTATGCCTAATATATAGGTTTTGTACTCTGACTAAATAACAATGCCATTACAATGGCTACATATGCATATCTGATATGTGTTCGTAGGTGCTTATGAGCATGTTGCATTACGAATTTCAATGCACGAATGCTTCCAAACACATACTTACAATAGTATTTTATTCCACTGCCACTTGCCTATCTAACAAAGTTTAGACGCCTGTACGCTTGGACTTACCCACCGGCCTACCTTCTCAACGCGTTAAACATCGCTAAAAGCTTGTAATGCGCGCTGGAATGAATAACTGAATGAGTGCGCTGACGACGAGCGAGCAGCGAGCGAATAACTAAATGAAGAAGGAAAGCGTGGCATGGCTGAGCGTTGAGCGTTACGCTGGCTGGCCTTAAGCTGTTTGCTTTTTTTCTAACTTATTATTTTGTTAGTTTTTTTGTCTAATTTTTATTTTTATTTTTTTTTGGTTTTCGTGTTATGCAATTAAATTTAAACCGTGCGCATAACAATTATATGTGCTCGCTCGCTAGTCAGTGTGTGATGTGTTGGTTTACAAACAATGTAGATTTTTTTTTGGGCCAACTTGATATAATAAAACCAACCCACATACAAACATATCTACATATATGTATATAGTATATATATTCGTGTGTATATGTGCTTATATGAATGGTGTAACCGCATAGGTAGTAAGTCAATATATGTATGTATATTTTGGCCGCCACTGTTGTGTCGCTCGCATTCACGTTCGCCTGTAATGAGGCGAAAACCGGAAATTTAGCGCACATGTTTGAAAGCAAAGTGCAAAAAATATCAAAAAATAATATACACAAGGTAGTTCCAAATTCATATGCACATACATTGCAGAATTTTGTTGGTAAAATATTTATATTTTTTGGCGATTTAGTTGTGCAATTTAAAATAATATGTAGTTGGAAAAATCTAGAAAAATTAAAAAAAAAAAAAATTTAATTACCGGTATTACGTAAAAAATGGTTGGCCTTGGCTATTTTGGTAGTTCATATAACCGGTGGCAATTTTAACATTTTGTTTTATTCAAATCCAATTTGAATTAAAGAACAGTTATGAAATTACGGCACTAATACTTAATAAATGTATAAGAGTCAAGTGTTTGTGAAATATAATGCCGTTCATTCCTACGAATTGAGAATTCTGTATAATACAATTTTTCATTATTTTAAAATTAAGTTTTTTTTTAAATAATTTTTATAATAAATATTTTTTTCAAACATCTAATTTTTTTATTTTTTTTTAATAATTTATATGCTTTTTTATAAATATTGCTTTCAAAAACCTAATTTTTAAATTTTTTTTAATAAATTTTTATATGTTTTTTTAATAATTTTTTATACGTTTTTTTTTAATAATTTTTTATAATCCTTCTACAATAATCTTTCAAAAACGTAATTTATTTTTAATTTTTAAATTTTTTTTTTAATAATTTTTATATTGTTTTTAATTATTTATATAATTTTTTTTTTAATAATTTATATAATTTTTTTTTTAAATAATTTATATAATTTTTTTTAATAATTTCTTATACGCTTTTTTATTAAATTTTTATACGTTTTTTCAATAATTTTTTATAATAAATTTTGTTTCGAAAAACCTAATTTTTTTAATAACTTTTTATAAGTGTTTTTTAATAATTTTTTATAAGGTTTTTAATATTTTTTTTTGATTTTCAAAATTGTTTTCTTTCAAAAATCTGGTTCGTCGTTTCGTTTTTTTAATAATTTTTTATAAATATTGCTTTCAAAAAATTAATTTTTTAAATTTCTTTTAATAACTTTTTATAAGTTTTTTAAATACATTTTTATACGTTTTTTTAATGTTTTTTGTTTTAATACTTTTAATAAGTTTTTTTTAAATAATTTTTTATAATAAATATTATTTTCAAAAATTTATTTATTATTTAATTTTTTGTAATTTTTTTTTTAATAATTTTTTATACCCATTTTTTTATCCATTTTTGTACGTTTTTTTAATAATTTGTTTGTATTTTTTTTACTAAAAAGTAATTTTTTTCTTTTCCATATTATCGAAAGCTTTCGTGCTGTCCTTATCATAGCTTGTAAGCTAATATTTTTCGTTATAAATCTATAGTTAACATTATATGTAACTATTTCTTCATAAATACCATATCTGTATGCACACATAACCGCAATGGTTTTTCATCGCTTCCATGTAAGAAGTCACGTCATTATTTTTCTTATACACAAACACATTCTTATATACAAACACATATTTACTTAATAAATATTTCAAAATAATAATCGTAATGCAACGGTTCTTTCAAAACATGCCCGACCTTCGGTCGTTGTCAGCAAACATTTGACAGCTCCAACTTACGATGTTGACTCAGAAGTCTGTTTTTACTTAAGTGTCGTGCTATATTATTAAAAAAAATTAAATTAACTAATAAGTTGCTATTTTCTTAATGAAATTTAATTTTATATAGTTGTTGTAATTGCATAATTTTTGTTTTAATTTGTACCTTTTTGAAATTTAGTATAAATATATTTATCTTTTTCTTTATTATTGTTTACTTTATGTACTAAAAATGCGGCTTCCCTTAACAGGCTAGTCGGCGTGTGCGATAGGGTCTGTTGTCCGCTATAGAAACTAATGTCACGTAGGCGATTTTTGTGGCAAAACAAAAATATACAGTTATACATGTGTTCGTACATACTTACAAATGAGTACTGTGTAGGTGGTCTGCATTGACTTTTGATATTTTTTTAGAGAGAGATAAAATTTTTTTTTTTCAAAAATATCGATTTTGATTCCTAAATAGATTACGAAATATTATAATTTTCTATTTAAAAAATTCTTCGTTTTAATACTTTTTAATCTTCGTGATTCAACTAGAATTTCGTAGCATTCTTTTAAAAATAAGCCTCATTTATTCTTTGTTTGTTATCACATTGCTATCTCTTGATTTCTGTACTAATTTCTTTTATGACTTGGTTCGTACATATGAATTTATGCAACCAAAATATTCGTACCATAAATATTGTGGTTAGTCGCTTATGAAGTGACATCGCTGATTAGATGTTAAAAATAAGTTTATCGCTTGCTGATAATAAGAAATAAAACCAAAATGCACATAAAAACGAGTAAACAGCTTTCGAAATATATACATACATATAGATATGTACATATTTTATACATACTTAAGCATGTAGAATGCTGAACGATCCCCTAAAAATCATTTGTTGTTGCGTTCGGATCACTTTTATTTTGGCAGCTATTTTCTAATTTCGTCTAGCACCACTTATACTGAAATATTTTTCACTAATTTAGATAGTATATATGTATGTATAAACGAGTATACATATCAGTATCAAAAATTTAGAATTTTGTTCGTTTTGAATGAAAATGCATTTTTTTCTAATCAATTTAATTTATTGTCTAATCTTAAGAGTTTATTTAAATATTGAAAAAAATATATTTGTACCTCTTTAGATATTCCATATATATGTGTATGTGTGTTTATATTTATTTATCATATTTGGGTCATAAGTGCGGTAAAAACTAGAAAAAATAAACACTAAGCTGATAAAAGATTAACGCACCTAAATAATATTTATCTAAGTATTATTTATACAAGTACTTGAAAATAATTTCCATCGATAAAACGTAGTTATCTTTATTTAAATACCTCTTAATCAATTTGGGTCTTTAATTTTTTGATAAATTAGTATCCAGGAGAGCATTTCTTTAAAGTTAAATATTTTTGAAAGAGTTGGCGGCTTTAAAAAAATACAATTTTGTTCACTATGAAAAAAATCATTGGAGTAAATTTTTGGTGTTAAGGAATATGTTTAGAAAAATTGGGTAAAAAAATTGAAACAGAAATGCCACCTTTTTAATTAATTAAATTATTTTAAATAAAAAAATTTAAATCAAAAAAGTTTTGAAAATGGTCTGTTCATATTTAAAAAAATAAAATTGGCTAAATTGGAGTTGCCGTATGTCAATATTTTATTTTTAATATTTATAATTTTTTTTTTAATTTTATATGTATTAATTTTAAACTTCTTTTTATAACACACCAAAAAAAAACAACAACATAAAAAATGAAAAAAAAATCGTTAAATTGAAGTTGCCGTATGTCAATATTTTTTTTTTAATATTTATAAAATATTTTTTTTATTTTTTTTAATGCATATTTATATGTATTAATTTTAAATACATTTTTTATAACACAACATAACGAAGTGACTTTTTCTATACAGAACACTTCCCCTTCTCATCAACTAAATACTTTTTTATTGCGCGCTAGTGTATTTTTTGCACACAAAGCAACGTTCTACACGCTCGCTGTTTCTTTGTTTATCTTTATGTTATGTTACTTTATGAACAGATACTTGTCTTTAATTTTGCTGATTTCTTTTTAGTTTGTTTTGAGTTTATTTTTACCTTCTCCTATTCTGTCTTTGTTAATAATTAATACTTATACGTATTTGCATGTGTACAGAGCTATAATATTTGAAGCTACATACACATCATTTCCTATCTTATGATCGTTTTATCGGTGCTCAAGTGTTTTAAAAGCCATAATTTAAAAATGAAAATATATGAAATGTCTAAAAAATAAATTTGTATAAATATATGGTATGAGAAGATATAGCTATGGTGGAAAAGTGGTTAGTTTGTAGTGATTTAGAATGATGAATTAATGAATAATTAAAAAAAAATTTAAAACAAAACCTAGAACAAATTATTTTATTATTAAATTAAATTATTTAAATTTAAGTTTTTTATACTCTCGCAACAAATGTTGCTAAAGAGAGTATTATAGTTTTGTTCACATAACGGTTGTTTGTAACACCTAAAACTAAACGAGTTAGATATAGGGTTATATACACCAAAGTGATCAGGGTGAAGAGTGGAGTTCAAATCCGAATGTCTGTCTGTCCGTCCGTCCGTCCGGACTGCACCATAGGCAGGTTGCTTTCGAAAATGAGCAAAATCGGACCACTGCCACGCCCACAAAATGGCGAAAACCGAAAACACATAAAGTGCCATAACTAAGCCATAAATAAAGCTATGGAAATAAAATTTGGTATGATGGATCGCACTATCAAGGGGCGTATTTGGATGTAATTTTTATGGGTAAGTGGGCGTGGCCCCGCCCCCTACTAAGTTTTTTGTACATATCTCGCAAACCAATAGAGCTATATAAACCAAACTTTCTACAGTCGTTTGCTTTAGCCACTTCCTAATACAGTCCAAAAATGAAAGAAATCGGATCATAACCACACCCACCTCCCATACAAAAGTTAGGTTGAAAATTACTAAAAGTGGGTTAACTCACTAACGAAAAACGTCAGAAACACTAAATTTCACATAAGGAATGGCAGATGAAAGCTGCACTCAGATTTTTTTACAAAATGGAAAATGGGCGTGGCGTCGCCCACTTATGGGTCAAAAACCATACCTCAGGAACTACTCGACCGATTTCAATGAAACTTGGTTTGTAATAGTTTACATCCCAATGATATGTTGTGAAAATAGGCCAAATCGCTTCACAACCACGCCTACTTCCTATATACCAGAACTTTGAAGACAATCTGAATCGTTTACTTTACAATATATAAAGTAAGCACTAGTGAAGATATCGGTGCAGAACTTTGCACAAATACTATGTTAATAGTGTGGCAGCCCCATTCTAAAAATCGCCGAAATCGGACCATAGGTTTTTAAGGCCTCATATATCGAACACGAGGACCTCGGTGCTTCTAACCTAATATTATGGTTTCCAACTTTCAATGGACTTTATACAATATACATGACGAATATGTGGGTCAAATTTTATATTATATAATTTAAATAAAGTTAATTAAATAAATTGCGAGAGTATAACCCGAACTTAGCCCTTCCTTACTTGTTTTTGTATAAAAACCGTTATAAATGTCGCTGTTACAAATGTCGATGAGATTCAGCCCAACTTTTCTTGGAATTAAAAAATAAAAGCAAAATTTCCCGCAAATGTCGAGAATTCGGCTTAAAAAGATGACATTTTCGGTTGAGAATAAGTTTGGGATACAAACAAATCTTTACAAATATTTTGTTGGGTTAATGTTGACACAAATGTCCAAGATCGATATAAAAAAAAATTGGATTTAATCGAACAGTGCTTGACCCTAGGGACATCTATTGGAAAACGTCGGAACCAAAGTTGTAGACCTAACATTTTTAAATTTAATATATGTATCAATTATTATTACTTAATTTTTTTTATATTATTAAATGTTTCGTACTTAACGTAACATATTATAAAATAATATTTCCTCATTATTGCCGACACAACTACATCTCACTTTTATTTATTGACTTCATGATATTGATACCAAATGTACATATAAGTGTGTGTATGTGTATGTATGCATTTGCTTGTGCGAAAAAATATGTATGATAATTATAATTAAAGCATATCTACGCTTGCTCTTGTTGCTATCATGTTGTTTTGCTTGCTTGCTCTTTATCATATTTGCGCTTATTTGTATTTACCTACACGTGTCGGTCGTATCGACACTCACTCGGTGCCGCTTTTGGCTTGAAGCGAAATTTCAACACGTCATTACTAATTTGTACAACACGTTTCAGTCGCTCAAGTTCGATAGTCGCTCAACTAGCTGGCCGCAAGAACTTTAGTTGTGCTTGATTTTGAAATAATATATTTCACTTCATGCTGTTTTCGCACTTTTTGTACGTGTGTGCTCGTGTGTGTGTGAGAGAGAGGAAATCGCTTTGAATTTTATTGCCGGTTGTTGGCGTTTAAATGTTATTCTTTGTTTATTTACATTTTATTGTTGGTTTTTATGACGTCAAACGTGTGGTGTGGTGTGGCGTATACGCAACATTATAGTCAGTTTTTGCATTGCAAATGGCACTGTAGTTGTTTGAGTATGTGTGTGTGTGTGTGTTTGTGTTTATAAGCGAATAACACGCAAATGACATTGCCTGCTATCTAAGGCGACATGCAATTTTCTTTATACGTCTTACCTGTCTGCACACACATACATATACTCATGTATATTTAAATGTGCATACTCAAATAAAAGCTCATATTTGTACGCGCAAACAGCGCTTTTATTTATAACGCGATTGCCGTATAATCCCACAATAAAACGTTATTTAAATATCGTATATTCAGCAAGGCTAATAATTCGCATTTGAAGTGAGTCAGGCAGCGAGGTGCAGTGCTGCGCGTACAGTTGTATGTTTGCGTGTATTTCGCATGGAATATTTTTGGGAAGACGGCAATTTGTGCAAGCAATTTTATTTTTAATTTTTTGTTGTTGTTTTTCTTAATTTTTTTCTTGTTATTGTTTTAGCAATTTAAAATTTTTTTGTTAATTTTTTTTGCATTTTTAAATATTTTTTTTTTTGCATTTTTTGCACTTGCTTTGCGCTTGTAGAAATTTTAGCTCGCCAAAAGCAGCAAGATAAATTTATTTAAATTGCAATATATATTATTTTTATTGCTCGCTGCTGCACATCATCAGCGCCTGTTCTTATTTACATGCTGATTTTGTGTACCTTGCATTTTTACAACTTAACATTTATAATTTACATGGCTAAAATTCAGCAAAGGTTGTTCACCTCGCAGTGGACAACCACTTGTTGTATTTGTATTTCAAAACGCCCGTCTGTCTGCAGTTTTTCTTTATTTTCATATGTAACCGCTTAAGCTGCGCGGTTGTACTTTGTATTGAGGGTTTGGGAGATTTTGTACTTTTTGCAGCTTTTTGCCTTTTGTCTGTCTGCTGGCTTTACATCATTTGCATTCATTAATGATGCGTTTATTTTTAGCTGGTGCTAATGACAGCTAAAATTGCTTCCTGATCTCACACTTACACGACGTAGAAATTAGCATGACTGCGCACGTGCGTCAAGATTTTGCCAGGAAGTTGGCAATTTATTTTATGCATGCACACTTAACACCTTTTTTTGGGCGGGAGAATGTGCATAAAAGTATTGGAAAGAAGTACAAAAAACATACGACAAAAATTATTATTTTAAATAATTATGATAATAACAATAATATATAATAATATAATACAAAAAAAAAAAAACAATAATGAATATCAAAATTAAAAAAAAAATAAAATAAAATAAAATAAATAAAATAAAATAAAATAAAATAACATAAAATAAAATAAAATAAAATAACATAAAATTAAATTAAATTAAATTAAATTAAATTAAATTAAATTAAATTAAATAAAATAATATAAAATGATATAAAATAAAATAAAATAAAATGATATAAAATAAAATAAAATAAAATAAAATAATATAAAATAATATAAAATGATATAAAATAAAATTAAATAAAATTAAATTAAATTAAATTAAATAAAAATAAAAATAAAAATAAAAAAAAAATAAAATATAATTAAATTAATTAAAATTAAATAAAATTAATTAAACTAAATTCAATTAAAGTAAAAACCCCCAAAATGAATTAAAAATATTAAAATAAAAAATATATGAAAAAATAATTTGTATCATTCAAAAGGAAAAAACACAGAATAATTGAAAAATAAAAATAATAATAATGTAAACAAACCCAACCACAAAATCAAAATAGATACATAATAATAAAAATTGTAAACAATGAAAAACCCCAGAAATACACAAATTACAAATCGATTATTTGTTTTCAAACACTCATCTTGACAGTATGCTAATTACAGCATTTCTTCGTAACAGCCTCGGGCATTAACGTATGTACGCTATGTGAAATGCCTGACAGTTCAATAGCAAATGCAGCTGTGCTGTTATTAATTGCTTGAGTATGCTTTGAATAGCAAAATTAGTAATATTTATAATATATAAATGCATGATTTATAATGCAACGCAATTCCTGCGAACCGTAAATATTTGCTTACGAATGTTTATTAAACAAACCAGAAAGCACAAAACCACATATTTTACGCTTGTCAATTAAATGTGAAACGGCATTAGTAATGCGCAGTAGTTACATTTCTTAGAATATAATGATAACACAGTACAATAAATTTGAGTTAAAGAGCAATATAATTTAATTACAATAATCCTTAAACTGAGGAATGCCCTTAGCTATATAGTAGAGTAAATAATTCTATTTTGGGTTTAGAAGTACTCTTGTAAGAGGGTTTGAAAAAAATTGGATTAAAAGCCATTGCCATTCTCTATTTTTCTCCGATAGGTGGCGCTACAGTCAACAGAAAGGTATTATATGACTTTTCCATATTCTATTTTTTCCCTGATAGATGGCGCTACAGTCAACAGAAAGGTATTATATGACTTTTCCATCTTCTATTTTTTCCGATAGGTGGCGCCAGTCAATATATTGCTCAAAAGTGATTTAAAAGTGTATCATTATGGCTTTTTATGTTTTAAAAAGTATTTTTGTAATACAAAAATTGTATAAACCCGATTTTACTGCCCGTTTTAGTATAATATATCGCGTATATGACTCGATAAAATAATCAGTCTATAAATGAGATTTACGATAACGCAATTGCCATTAATCATTACTTCCACTGCAATTGCACTAGCGAATGCAAACCGACACTGAGTCATGCAAGTTTCATATTTCATTATAAAAATGTGGTTTCACACATAAATATGTATGTTTGTGCACAGCTTCAATAATTTCGTCGTTTGATAAGAAGACCGTATGTGATTGTGCGCTTAACCGATGATTGACTCATCGCCGGCAATTATTGGTGCTGCATTTATACATATATATTTATTAATATGTTTGCTCATCTCTTTTTTGCTAAAAAATAAAAAAAAAATTAATAAAAGTTATCTGCATCCCAAACTATAAATTATAAAGCGCTGCAGTGAATTCCAGTGAAGGAATCGCATGCGAAAACCACTTAGGAATAATATTGCCTTGTTGTTGTTGTTGCATTGCTGCTGAGAACATTGCTGCTCCCACAACATTTATTTAATACTTGATATGATGCCATTGAAAAAGCTTACCCCGCTGATAGACCGTAATTTTCAGGCAGTGTTGCCACCCGCGTTGGTTGTGTGGGTGCTCGACTCATTACAGCATTTCAAATTATGGAGGTAACTAATTCAGCACCAGACAGTGGGAGAACATGCAAAATTATCTATATGCACACTAATGTTAATTTTGAACAACAACAACGATTACTAGCGTTCCACACGCCAGCTTTTTAAACACACCAGTGTATCTGTGTGTATCTGTGTGCACTTAAATGCTCAATTAAAGTGAAAAATGTGCAAAAAAACGCTGATAAATATCTGCTTAAGTTCAGCGTGTAAATCTGCGAGCGCTGCTTGAAGGACAGTTCAAGTGCGCTATCCACCAACAGTAGCGCTCCACTCAAATTATCAAAGCCGCGTACAAACAACAACAAAACCTGAAATTACACGTACTTCGCTTGGCCGGCGAAAATATTTGCGCTTTTGCAGCTAAAATCGTACATATTTACATATACATATATTTGCGCTCCCATGATTCTGAAATCTTATCTGCTGCTCTAATAAACAGTTTCGGCAACACGTATAGGTTTATATATACATATGTATGTGCTGTATTTTGTACTGCGATTAAGTCGTAATTTCCACACGTTTATCTCGCACTCAAATCGGTTATACATACAAACTGAATTATATATCTATATACAGTATGTATGTATGTACCTGTATAGTATGTGCTTTTATGTTCATTTAATTTTGCGCTATCCCGCAGTTTCCGTGTATACAACGTGGCGTAGGTACTTAGCACGTCATGATTTCTAATTACATTATAAGATAAAATACATGGCATTAAGTATAATTTCCATTTTACGTGTAAACAATTTATTGACAGTTGTGTTTCACGCCAAAATGCTAGGCTGTCGTGTTTGCCATGTATCTAGTTGAACTTGGCTGAAATTTGCGTGGCGTTTGTAATTTGTAGTATGTGACACAGCAGTGGTAGACGAATTAGTTTTAGCAAGTTTTTATGAAGAGTGGCGAATCGAACATGTAACTCGCGTAAATGAAATGAAGTCGTATATCGAACATTTTAACTATTTGGTTTTTATTTAAGTTTTATCCTAAATTTATATATACATTTTCATAATCCTTGCTAATCCATATAATCCTCAGATGTATTAATAAAAACTTCTTTCTTTTCTTTGCAGGTAAGCTTTCCGGGGAAAACAACTAATTGACTTGTGAATACTTAAGTATATAATTGGTTAAATAAAATAGCTGAAATGCGTTAAGGTCTGGTGATTTTCAACTAATACATAAACACAATTCATATTTCACCATTTTACCGTTAAGCTCTCACTGGAGTTAAGCGCTCTTTCAATAGAAATAAAAACAGAATACTTAAAATAATTCATAATGAGACGCATATAGTGGAATAATACGGAAGCAAAAGGTGTTTAAGAGAGCTTTGTATAATAACCTTTTCACACAGGAGTTAATTAATCAATTAACTCTCCACAATTACGGCCTTTGCTCGATCAGCGTTTTAGATTTAGAACGATTTATCATAAAAAGGAAAACTATAAATTTACTACATTAATTTTTAATCGAATATATATCGAGTTAAAACTGGACAGCAGCCGACTGTGCGAAAGGTATAGACTGGTTTCTCAATTATAATCTTAATGTACTAAATTTATTTGACCGTTAATCGACTAGACGGCTGTGTGAAAGGCAAAAACGGGTTTCTTAATTATAATTTTTATGTACTAAATTTATTTGACCGTTAATCGACTAGACGGCTGTGTGAAAGACAAAACTGTTTTCTTAATTATAATCTTAATGTAGTCAATTTATTTAACTGTGCGAAAAGGCTATAAGTCATTTAACAATTTGCAGAAAAATTGCTAATTGACTAAATTAATTTTCTATCTGAAAAGTCTATGAGAATCTTTAACAAATTAATATTTTAATTTTCAATCTCTTCAACAAAGTTGAACTTAAAACTGAGATTCCAAAAGATTTTTGAGTTACCAAATCATAAATTTTCGAAATTGTTTTCCATAATATAGTTAAAGCTTTCCTCAAAGTTTCTGTAATCGGTTCTGTTTCTGATTTATGTAGTCCCCAAAGAATGGTATTTGATAGCGTACAAGTGAATATTATCGTCCTTAATTTTTGTTATTTTTACGGCGTAAATGTTCTCGGAGTCGATTTTTGGAAAACGCTGTTGTATTCTAAAGCTGTTCAAAGTATGTAGAGTCGAACCTGTATATGTATTTGGTGAATCCCAGTGCTAAATTACACAAACAACTCGTTTATTACATATTGCCTTGAATGCTACTGCGTTTAACTACCAACCAAATTATTTAAATTACTTTTGAATGTCGTATTCACAGTTAAACCGCCAATTACAACTGGAGAATGAAATATGTATAAGCTCAAAGAGTAAAGCCTTCTTTCAAACTGCTCAAATCTGCTGCGTCTCATTTGCGCTTGTAGCACGCCGCTTAGCTTCAAAAGCCACTTCACCGCACTTGCGTTTGAAAAGGCGAATTAACAACAACAAAGCAACAAAAAAATAGAAAACGACCTATTCAAATATTTGTGCGCTCAAATGCTTGACTTGTTGTCCGCGGTTGCTGAAGGCCAAAGCCCAGTTAATGCGTTTTGACCTACCCGATTCTGCCACCGCCGCTACCGTTACAGTTGTGTGCTGCTAATGGCCAACAAGCAGGCAAAGGCGGCCGACGACCAGCTGTCAATTGCCCCGTTAGGGAAAGTTGTTTTTTGCTAATGTTTTCTAAAATTTTGTTTTTATTTATTTATTTTTTTTTTATTTAACAAGCCGCGCTACAAATAAACAGTTATTCACTCTGCTGACCCTGCAATTAGTCGAACGTAACAACACTGAGTTTCTAGGCGAATTCTATGAATTTAATTTAGGTATTTTTTCCTATTTGACTACACAGTGTGCTTCATTGATTCAACCAAATGAATTTAAAGTGATATTCTTGCATACATATTTAAATAAATTTCTAGCAGATAATTTAATCAATTGCACGTGTTGTGTGTTGTTCTGTGTGCGCCAGACATTTCTCTGTTTCATTTCGCCGCCGCATTGAAAATGCATGTGTTTGTGTGCATGTATGTATGTGAGCCGGCAATTGATTTTCTATATTAAATTATTGTCACCAATTTAAATTGCTGCACACACATCCATGTATATGTAATAGAAATTGTTGCATTCCGCGCTCTAAAATGCCGGCTTTTAATTTGCATAAAGAGCATAGAAAGAAAATCAACATTTTTAGCTGACAACGCTGCCATTCCATCAAGCGTAAATCAAATGAATTGTGCAAATTCGCTATTAAAATCAATTACTTAACATATGTTCGCACCAACACTACATGAAATCTATATATATATACATACATATTGATGTTTGCATACATCATTAAATCTAACGGTACATTTATAGCAAACACTTGCAAACCAGCCAAGCTCATTTTATTAATATTTATGCGCAAATGTCGACGCACTTGTTGACCTTCGTTTGTCGGTGTTGGTGGTCGGGAAATTTTGCGATTGCATACAATACATATACAAACGTACATATATGACGTTAATGTTTAAAATCATGTATGGAGCAAAGTTTTCGTAGCGATTAGTGAATACTCGCAATTAAAATTATTTTTATGTAATTTTGTTGAACAAATTCCATAAATTAACGAAAAATAATCCATAATATGCGGAAGAATAATATTAAATTTAACGAAAAATAATTCTATGAGAAATATCGATAATTCAAGTAGTAATAATCGATAATTATAGTCCAATATTATCGATAATTCAAGTACAAATAATCGACAATTCAAGTATTATGGAAATAATCGATAATTAAAGTACAAACAAGTAAGGAATTGCTAAGTTCGGGTGTCACCGAAGATTTTATACTCTCGCAATTTATTTATTTAAATTTGTTAATACAACAAACAATTTAACTCACATATTCGGCATATACATATATGGTATAAAGTCCATTGAAGTTTGAAACCTCTAATATCAAGTATATGGGAGATAGATGAAGTTATGTCCCGATTTCACTCATTGTTGACACTGAGACATATTATTAGAAGAAATATATTCCCTCAAAATATCTGAGAGACTTAACTATAATTTCGATAAAAAATTTGTTAGAAGTACTGAGGTCGTCATATTCGATATATAGGGTCTTGAAAACTTATGGACGATTTTTAGAAGGGCGATGACACTCTTTAAATAAAGTATTTTTGCAAAGTTTTGTTCCAATATCTTCACTAGTACTAACTTTATATATTTTCAAGTAAACTATTCAGAGCGACTTCAAAGTTCAGGTTTATGGGAAGTGGGCGTGGTTGTGAACCGATTTGGAATATTTTCACGCTAGGAAGATATTATGAACCGAATTTCATTGCAATTGGTTGAGTAGTTTCTGAGATATGGTTTTTGGATAATCCGATTTCCTCCATTTTTGGACTGTATAAGGTAGTACCTAAAAGAAATGACTGAGAAAAAATAGCACTAATTCGTTATAATCGAGAACTCATAATGATGACATTAAGAACAATTGTTAAAATATATCGATAATTCCAGATTTTTTCGATAATTCATTTAAGATCGATGATTTATGAGAATGAGATTGGGTATTGAAAATGAATACCATATTATCGATAATTCACGAAATAGTATTGATAATTCAAGAAAAAATAATCCATAATTAAAAGATTAACAACTCAATATAAAAAAAATCGTTTACCTTCTAATCATTTTATTGCGCAACATCGACAAATTCATCGAGATTAAAATTTGAAACAACGAACTTTATACTTGATAATGGCGGTATATTAATAAAGGAATAATTTGAGATAATTATATTTCTCAAAAATTATTTTTATTCATTTCCAATATAACCAGGGAAAATGGCAATATAATTTTGTAGATGCATATATTACATATGTAGTTCTGTTAGTAGTAGTAGTTTGCCCTCCTTCCTTATCATATTGAAAGTATTGGAAAATTACAACATTTTATACGTTCTTTGAAATCAGGTTAATTCCTTTAAAGCGCTTTGTTCACATTTCCTTCTCATAGTACTATATGCACACATTTGATACTTTGTACGCTTCTCTTGCGCCCCACGTTGCTGCTGCTGTTGCAGGCAGCTTATCATCACGCTTCTGCTCATTATTGAATTGGCATCAATTAAATTTGCTTTTAATAGCAAACCATGGCAACGCGGTCTATTAAATTACGATTCGTAGACGCTGAAGTTGCTATTTATAGCAGGCGCTCTGTACAATGTAGCGTTTTTTTAAATGAAATAAAAAAGAAGCTCAAGTATATTTTGAAATTTGATACTTTAATAAAAAGTGAATATTAATAAATAAAATTTTAGTTTACTAGTAGAAATTCTAATATAACATAACATAACATAGCTTAACTTAATCAACACTCGTTAATGCTCATGAATACAAATCCAGCTGTTCTTATCTACTTTTCTTTATCGATTTCTAAACTAATACCTTAATAAGCGAGTTTTCCGGTATTTGCTGACAATATTTATTGTTTTCTTTGCGGCTTTAACTCTGTAGTATGCTTCACTTTTATCTATTTGTGACGTCATTCTGTGTTTATTAACAATGTTCCTTTGTGCTTGTGCATTCGTGTGCAAAATATTGCCCACCTGTTGCTAAAAAAAAAATATTTGAACTTCAGTGACGCCGTTGCCAAGCTTTTATATGCGCAAATACAGTTTGTATACATACATATGAGCACATCCTTGTTGCCATCACACATTGTGGCACATAAGCTTCATTTGTTGATTCTTCGAAATCGTTTTCGTTCTGGGGTTAAGTTTCATTGCTATCATTACAATATACTACATATGAAGGCATACATTTGTAGATATGTATGTTTGTGTGCATGTACACGTGTCCTTTGTGTCATGTAATAAGTGTTATTGGCACGAGCGCTTCGTAGAAGTTACATTATATCGGTTTCATTGTATCAACAATTCCAATTCAATTAAGTGACAATGCTCATACGCACTGTTGTACCGAATGCTCATTTATTGTTGAATTTGTTTAACTGCTATGCGCATTTACATGTATTTGGAGCAGCTAATATTTGTACTTGAAATTACAAACAAATTTCCCTACACAATTTCATCAATTTGTTATTGTTTTTGCTCAAGTGCTTTCTAAATTAATTACTCTACTAATCGACGAAACGCGTGCTCTCAATGTACAATATCGAATTAGTTAGACAAGTCACAGTTAATTCAATGCAAATATTATTATAGTATTTTCTCTGCTTTTTGGCTTATTTATTATCAGCACTATTTTACAAATTTACTTTTATTTTATTTTCCTATGGCTTCAAGTTTCATTAAACTTTTTCCCCTGCCGACTTTAGTTCACACCCGTACGCCACGTGACTACAGATCCAGCTACAACAGCTGACTTTGCGAAATATTTTTTTAAATCATTTGTGGATGCCTGGATGCTCCACGTGACTTTGTTCATTCTACTCTCATTGCTCCGTTGCTGTGTAGCAATGACTTGAAATATTTCATTTGTTTGTTTTTTTTCAAGTTGAATACACATTGGCTTTGTGTTTGCTCGGTTGGCGCAAACAAAGTTTTGCATAGCATGAATTATTGAAAGCGTAAACGAAAAAGCTGTGGAAAAATTTAATGCAATTTGTTAGATACATTAGTAGATAATATCGTAGATAAATAGAAATACATAAATAGTTTAAAAAGGCTTGGAAATGGTTAACAAGGAAAAATTAAATAGAAAAATAAATAGTTTATTTCATTCATTCTTCATATACGAGGTATTTAACAGAAAATCGATAATTTCTTGTACAAAATCGATAATTACTTGTACACAATCGATGGTTTGTCAACAATGTCGTTGAATTATTGTACACTATCGATAAATATTCTGCGTAATCGATATTTTTTTATTGACGTTGATTTGTTCTTTTACGAACAGTTCTTGTACGAAATCGATTATTTCTTGTGCATTATCGATAATTTTTGATTGAAATCGAGAATTTATTGCCCAAGATCAACCATTTTTTATAAAATCAATTCTATATTGTACAAAGTCTATATCTTTTTTTACAAAATCTATAATTTCTTGTACAAATAATCGATAACTTATTGTGCAACATCGATGATTTCTGGTACAATATCGATATTTTTTGTACAAAATCGATTTTTTTATTAAAGTCGATAATTTTTTGTACTACATCCATAATCTCTTGTGCAATATCGACCTTTTCTATTTAAATTGTCTTGTACAAAATCGATAATTCCTGAACAAAATCGGTGATTTTGGATTGCAATCGATAATTTCTTACACAAAATCGATAACTTATTATAAAATTTTACGAAATCGAAATTTCTTTATTGAAATCGCTCAGTTCTTGTACGAAATCGATTATTTCTTGTGCATTATCGATAATTATTGATTGCAATCGATAATTTATTGCCCAAGGACAATGATTTTTGGTAAAATCAATTCTATATTGTACAAAATCTATAATTTTTTTTTACAAAATCTATGATTTCTTGTACAAATAATCGATAATTTATTGTGCAAAATCCATGATTTCTTGTACAATACCGATATTATTTCTACAAAATCGATTTTTTTATTGAAGTTGACAATTTTTTGTACTACTACTACAATCTCTTGTGTAATATCGATTTATTTTATTAAAATTGTCTTGTACAAAATCGATGATTTTGGATTGCAATCGATAATTTCTACCACAAAATCGATAACTTATTATAAAATTCTACGAAATCGAAATTTATTTATTGAAATCGCTCAGTTCTTGTACGAAATCGATTAGTTCTTGTGCAATATCGATACTTTTTGATTGCAATCGATAATTTATTGCCCAAGGACAACCATTTTTGGTAAAACCAATTCTATATTGTACAAAGTCTATAATTTTTTTTACAAAATCTATAATTTCTTGTACAAATAATCGATAACTTATTGTGCAACATCGATGATTTCTGGTACAATATCGATATTTTTTCTACAAAATCGATTTTTTTATTGAAGTCGATAATGTTTTGTACTATGTACTTTTGTACTGTCTTGTACAAAATCGATAATTTCTGAACAAAATCGATGATTTTGGATTGCAATCGATACTTTCTACCACAAAATCGATTTTTGTGAACAAAATCGATAACTTATTAAACAATATCGAAATAAATATATATTTTTTTTTACTTATAAAACAAATTAAGAAAAGAGTAAGAATATATTCACAATAATTCAATTTTCGTAAATAAAAAATTCAATAATATAAAATTTGAGTATGTATAAGAATTTATATTTCATTTTAGATTTGTCTTTTCCAACAACAACAACAAAAATACATATTTTATCAAAAAAAATCGCCTTTGTGTTGTCCTTAATTTTGTATTTTCTTGTATACATTTACAAGTGCGATTAAAGTTGCAATAATCATTGTAATTGTTGATGAAAAAAAGTAAACGAGACAACCGAAAACAAATACAGGCATAATACTTAAAATGAGACTAATATGAATTACAAATAGCAATAAAATAATGAAAATGCCAAAGTGACAAAGAGCACACACGTTGTGATAACGTCGTTGGAAACACACACATACATATGTACATATGTGCTTATAGACTTGTCAATACATAATGATGCCCTTGAGCTTCTTTCGCTTCAGTAGCAATGTAGCAAAACATTCAGAGCAAGAACAACAAAAAGAAACAAAAAAAGTGCACAGCGATACATTTGAATACATATATATACAGTATATATTTGAGTTTATATTTACAAAATTATTATATATTTGCCTATTGATATAACTATATGTGTAGCAATTGTTGATTGTATATATATTTAATGAATAATCTTACATATTTTATATAGTTTCATTTCGTGAGCAAATACAACACTGTTTGTTATTTATATTAGCTAAATGCCGCCATTTAGGCAGCCAGACTTATATATAAACATATATGCTTGCATTTTGATAAGTATATATGCATATATAAACAGTATGTATGTATGTACATATAAGCTTGTGTTAAACTGCTCAATCCGCGCTTTGTTCACTAATTTGCAATTTTGATGTATTGCTTAGGCATATTGTATAAAGCCAAGAAGAAGAAGAAGTAATCGAAAACAGAAAATCGAAACACAAATCATACATATAAACACATTTACTATATAGAATATCGATATGTTGAAGACATTGACAGCGGCGACATGATTTGCATATAAAAGTAATTTATGTTTATTTGTACTCACAATTTGATTACTGCTGCGATTATAAAGTCAGTACATTAAGAAAGAAAAATAATAATAAAAAAAACGGTATCATGGTCTCACCCCTTTTATGGCAAATTGCCCTCGTCATGTTGCTCAAATTCTGGCAAATGTAAATATGTTTCTACATATATGTATGTATGTATATTTAAATATTAAAAAACAAAAATCACTGCGACTTCAAAGTTAACTGTATATCAGTTTGTATGTATGTTTTATGTTTTTACAACTGTACATACCAGACATACAAATATGCCTACATACGTATGATTTAATTGCCTTTTCTTGTCATCTAACGAAGAAAAAAATTTAATTCAATTGCCACCAAAAACCCAAAAACCGTGTCAATATAACCTCACTTCGACCTCGTTGCCCCGCTTAACTTCGCCGACATTTCGTTTAATTGACAACTGACAAACAGTTATGCTGAAATCTTAAAATTTTTTTGTTGTAATTTGTTTCATTTGTCAATTACATTCATCGTTAGACGGATTTAAATGATTGGTAATTATTTTCATTGTTGGTTTTCTGCTGTATTCTGGTTGTAAGTAGGTGGGTCTTATCGTGAAACATTGAAATTAACAAATTGAGTTCTTAGATGTTTGGGCTTGTTTTTCAATTGAAAAGTGTTTATTTTTTAAATTTCATTGAACCAACATCTAGAAAAAAATATCGTTTATTTTCATTGGAAATCTCTTTGAAATGTAATTATTAAAGGTGGTGTTCTAAGCTATATACCATTTTTACAGATTTCATTTATTCAGACACTTCGTGCTTGACAAATCTATTCATAACTGGCAAGAAAATTCTTCTTCTTCTTGACTGGCGTAGACACCGCTTACGCGGTTATAGCCGAGTCCACAACAGCGCGCCACGCATCTCTCCTTTTGGCAGTTTGGCGCCAATTGGTAATACCAAGTGAAGACAGGTCCTTCTCCACCTGGTCCTTCCATCGGAGTGGAGGTCTTCCTCTTCCTCGGCTTCCATCAGCGGGTACTGAATCGAAAACTTTTAGAGCTGGGGCACTTTTGTCCATTCGAACAACATGACCTAGCCAGCGTAGCCGCTGTCTTTTTATTCGCTGGACTATGTCTATGTCGTCGAATAACACATACAGCTCATCGTTCCATCGTCTGCGGTATTCGCCGTTGCCAATGTTTAAGGGACCATAAATCTTCCGCAAAACCTTTCTCTCGAAAACTCCTAGTGCCGTCTCGTCGGATGTTGACATCGTCCACGCTTCTGCACCATAAAGTAGGACGGGAATGATGAGGCACTTGTAGAGTTTAGTTTTTGTTTGTCGAGAGAGAACTTTACTGTTCAATTGCCTTCTTAGTCTATAGTAGCACCTGTTGGCAAGAGTGATTCTGCATTAGATTTCAAGGCTGACATTGTTATCGGTATTGATACTGGTTCCCAGGTATACGAAATTATCTACAACTTCGAAGTTATGACTGTCAACAGTGACGTGGGAGCCAAGACGCGAATGCGCTGACTGTTTGTTTGATGACAGGAGATATTTCGTCTTGTCCTCGTTCACCACCAGACCCATTCGCTTTGCTTCCTTATCCAGGCGGGAAAGGGCAGAACTAACGGCGCGGGTGTTGTTTCCAATGATATCGATATCAGTACGCCAGTACCTGTACATTCCTATAAAAAATTGTACCTTCTCTGTTTAGCTGTGCGGCTCGAACTATTTTTTCCAGCATCAGGTTAAAGAAATCACACGAGAGTGAGTCATCTTGTTTGCAACCTCGTTTGGTATCGAACGGCTCGGAGCCGTCTAAAGCCACACTTATAAGGTCCAATCAGTTTGTTGACGGTGGGCTTTAGTCTTTCACACAGTACCTTATAAGTGATGTTAAGGAGGCTTATCCCACGGTAGTTGGCGCAGATTGTGGGATTTCCCTTTTTGTGGATTGGACAGAGTACACTGAGATTGACAAGAAAATTTACCTAAAGAAAAATCATAATAAAATTATTCAGTACCTCTTACAGATTGAGATCTCTTAAACGTTTTTTACCTTCATATTAATTTTTCTGTATTTGATTGGCGACAGTTTTAGTATATGTGTCTTATGCTTAAGTTCTTAAAAAAAACCTGAAGTATAAAATTACATCAAACACTATCTGCTTTTAGCATATATACATGATATTTTGTTGTTGAAAGAATTTTTACAATCTGTGGTGTAGTTCCAGAGATAATAAGATAGAAGACAAGCTTTTCTTTGAGAAGTTCGAGTCAAAATCTTCCTCCTGATATACGCTGTACCTGTTAGATTATGTGATTAGGATCCAGCGAGCTCTTCCGCCAAAAATATAAGTTTTTCGCCTTCACCAAAATCCAAAGCTTAATTTCATAACTAAGTATTATATTTAATTACGTATGCTCTTACGTAAGAAACTACGTGTGATTGCTCTGCTTGAATACAAAATGAAGAAGCATTGTTTTGTGTGAATTATGGCGTCATTAATTTTTTCAACACTCGATTCATTTGAGCATGGGCTTAGCATTGTTCAACCATTAGACGACGAAACATTTGACCTTAAATCGCGGGTAAAGCTTTGATTTATGCGCACAATTGTCTATGCCTACTACAAGTGACCTCGAAATTTGTATACTCTTCAAACAAACCTATGTGCCTGCTACATTCACACCGCCTAGTTGCGATTACTTGTCTAATTGTCACCGAAAAACACGCTTTGTCTATAAATTTTAATTAGACCTTTGTGTACGGCAGGCAAGTAGGCGTGTCTCATCAGCGGTTGGCATGCAATTCCAACACAATCACATGCGATATTGTATGCTTGCAGACAGATGGCAGGCGAGAGAGAGAGATTGTGATGGGAATGCATGAATGAAATTTTCCGCTTCTGCACTAATAGGTCGCATCAGCTGGTGCAGTGGTTTTTGATTTTTTCGTTTTTCGATTTTTCTTTTCTTTATTTTTGGCTGCTTTGTGTCTGCTTTGGGAGCACTTTTCGCACGCGCCACTTCGCTTGTGCCAAAAAATAAAAGGTTTATTATTTGCTTGTTGATATACATATATTTCTTGGTATATGTGTATGTTTGTTGTTGTATGTAGGTGACCGTTTCGAAAGCTGCCAGCCATTAAATCATCTTTTGGCGTATGATACTCGAGTGCCAGTGAAAATTGGAAAGCAACCATGAGTGATGGATAGTGAGTGCTCTTGTGCTCAATGACCAACGCTGTGCGACGTAAAATCATAAAAATATTGCATTTTCAAGGCTGCGCAGAAAATAAAAAAAAATTGCAATCACTTTCATGGTTGCCTTGTGGCTGGCTGCAAAGGCTATCTCTGGGTGCATATGAAATTGATATAGCACTGTCCAGTGCCGCATTTACGTTGATTGGTTTTGGCTATCACAATTTGCGATATTTTTTTTACTTGGGGCTTTTGAGGATTTTAGTATATTTTGGGTATTTTTCTGTTGAATTTTTGATTTGTGTCTATAAATTATTAAATAATTCTTCCTCTATGATAATGTAATGCAAAATAGTAATCAATAATATTTTTTATTTGTATTGGATGAACCCCGATTTTTAAAACTATCCATCAACGCATCAAAGCTGAGCCTAAGCACCTGTCAAACACTCTTCATGTATTTACCAACACGCAATTTCCTGTTATATATGATTGATTAGTTGTTTACATACCCAGTAGTGTAATGAACCGTCAAACAACTAGTTTCACTTCAATTTGAACTATGTAGTTCGTGGTTTATTCTTTCCAGGAAACCTTCCAAGGTACTGGTACCTTTTCTTGGCTAAACACAGCGAGACGCTGATTCATCTAATTGAATTAGCCATGGAAACGTACCAGTTCCCTGACAAAAAGAATATATTTGGTCCAGAAATATAACATTTTACTATCATCCATATTTATGGAAGAAACAGCTATTAACCGAAATCGACAAAAACGATTTTGGATGGAGAGATCTAAAACCATTAAGGTCTGTAAAAGTTAATCGACATGGTCATGATCGAAGGCGTCATATCTAAAGCTTGGATAAATTTTGGGACTTATTTTTTTCGACTGAATATTTGCCAAAATTTAAATTTTTGACACTTCAAGGACTTTTTTCGACCTTTGTGGACTAGTTTGTTGTCAGTTATTTTAGACCAGTGTCTTTACAAATATTACTAGGTATTTCGGTTGCCATACTGACAAATAAACCCATGTAAAATTTACTTCAAATTTTAAATTTTATCAGCAGTTATCCGCTTCGGATTTATACTCACAAATGCTACAGCAAGAAATATATTCGTATGTACCTGTTTGTTGTGCAGCTTTTGTTGTAAACATGCACTCGTGCAGCAAATTATATTTTCCAGTCCATTACAACTTGGCAATGACTCATTTCCATATCCAACCATTCGCGCTAATTGTTATGAAATAATTATCCGTTCGTTGTTGTGGTGGGGGTTTTTCACTTTTTTTTTTGTTTACAACACACATGTCGGTTTCCAATTTATTTAACAAATACGTAATAAAAGTGCAATTAATCTTCAACTTTTCAGACTTTTTAGCGTCACATTGCCTTTGTTTTGTGTGCCGTTATCGAATTTGTTGACAATATGCAATAAAGGTCTTTGGCGTACAATAAATGTGAAATGTCACATAGCCATAAAGTAAAATCATTTTGTTTGTAGAAAATATTCGTCATGAAACTGTTGCTTCAATGCTGATGTCACTGCAATTGATTACTTAATTTAATCATGGGAATTAATACTTGCAATCCATTAGTTTTCTACTCACTGGCGATTTAAAGGGAAAATTGTTTGTTAGAAATTATAATGAAACCTTCGTTATGTCAGTTATTCAGATGTAAACAACTAAATTGCTTTGTGTTCTTAAAAGTTGTTCGCGCTTAAACTATCTGTGTTTACAGCAGAAAACTTGTTTTATTTCATAAGAAATTAATGTGAAACCATTAAATGTAATTTACAAATGCATTTTACAAATAAAAATATAATTCTACTTGTAATATTTAAGTATTCTCGAAAAAACTATTATCATTTAAAAAATGTGTCGTAATTTCTATAAGCATAGTGTCTTGTCAGTATATTTAAATAATAATTCATGAAATTGTATTGCTTAAAACGAATAGAATTAACATATAGCTCGGTGTGTGCCTTCGCTAAATAGTTTATATGGAAATGCGCCCAATTGTAGGCAACATTATATTTTCAATGATGGCTACAAAGAATTGTACTTTGACGTGGCGAATGATTTTCAAAGAAAGTTAAGTCGAAGTGTCGAAAAGAGGACTTTTCGTTCCACCTGCCATCTCGATTTTAACTTAAAGGCCATTTTGTGATTGAAAAGAGCTTTAAATTTAATATTTTCATATAATACATCTACAGCGCCATCTGGCGACTTTTCTTATTCTCCACTCAAAATGGCTCCAAAAAGTTACACATCGAAAAAATCGATAACAAATCGATAAATTGTAATCGATAAGTTAGTAAAGATAAATTAATAATAGACTATTGAAGCAAATCTATATAATCTTCTATAGAAACGAACTTGAAAAATTGCTGAAGTATAACAGTAATATTGGTGTTAGTGTATGTGGCCTTCCCTTCTAGAGGACTTCTAACCTGATATTATAATTTTCATCCTAAGTCCTGTCAATATACTTTACGTAATAATAAATATATGAAAGATTTGACATTGAGCAATGACAGTAACATAAAAATCATCCTTTTTTCATTTAATGACACAGCAATGTCGATTTTCTCATACTGCAGATCGCATCGAAGTATGTGTCATGCGTTTGTAATCGCGTGTCAAAAATACACACACACATGCGCGCAAACTCCCAACCAAACGTGTTTGCACTTAAATATTTTACACACACGCACACATGCATTTCACATAATAAGTTCGAAATTCGTACATTTTGTCCCTGCCATTTAGCCTTGTCCACTTCGATTTCGTAATCTGCCACACACACAGCACAGCACAGAACAAAACAGCAGGCGAGTAACGGCCATTGGCAAGATATTGGAGGGTTATTGCCTCCAGAAGGCGGTAGCCACTTCAGTCTTGTCCAAAAAGTAAATGAACTGCACGACTTTAAGTATTAACATAAGTGTTTATGAATATTATGAGTTGGCAGTCGCACTCAGCTCCATATGCCTGCCACATGGACACACGCGCAGACATTGTGCAGGAGGTGTTGCTGCTCGACGCTGCTGTTAGCTAACAACGTGAGTCACGCACCACGCCACGCGTTGTTCGGTTTGAGGTCAATAACGTTCAGTGACAGTGTAGGCCAATTGTCTAACACACAGACAGATACAACTACTTGTTAACTATAGCGAAAGTAAACAATCAGGCGCACAGTTGGAATACCAGGCGTAGCGGCGGCATGAAATAAACACATACAATCCAATTGCCATTCGTTGGTAGTAATTTGACACTTTATGTGTTTTTTTGCTTATGAGAATTAAAAAAAAAGTCAATATTTTTTTATTATTTTAATAATTTAATTTTTTTTTTTAATAATTTTATTTAATTTTTTGAATAATTTTATTTTTTTTTATAATATATTTTTTTTCATTACTTCATTTATTTTGTATATTTTTTACAAGCTTTCTTTTAAATTTTTTTAGTTTTTTTTTGCTATTTCAAATGTTTTATTATTTCGTTTTTTGTTAATTTTATTTTTATAAATAATGTTGTTTTAATTTTTAAATATTTTAATTTCAATATTATTTTTAATAATTTTATTTATTATTTAATTTTTTTTATTGTTTGTTTGTTATTTAAAAAATTAAAATATTTTATATTATTTATATTTTATTATTATTATTATTTTTTTTATTTTTTTATATTTAATTAATTTTTTTATTGTTTGTCATTTAAAATTTTTTATTTTTTTTTAATATTTTATATTTTTATACTCTCGCAACAAAAGTTGCTAAAGAGAGTATTATAGTTTTGTCCACATAACGGTTGTTTGTAAGTCCCAAAACTAAACGAGTTAGATATAGGGTTATATATACCAAAGTGATCAGGGTGACGAGTAAAGTTCAAATCCGGATGTCTGTCTGTCCGTCCGTCCGTCTGTCCGTCTGTCCGTCCGTGCAAGCTCTAACTTACGTAAAAATTGAGATATCTTAATGAAACTTGGAACACGTGTTCCTGATCACCATAAGAAGGTTAAGTTCGAAGATGGGCAAAATCGGTCCACTGCACGCCCACAAAATGGCGAAAACCAAAAACACATAAAGAGCTATAACTAAGCCATAAATAAAGTTATGAAAATAAAATTTGCAACATAGGATCGCATTAGGGAGGTGCACATTTGAATGTAATTTTTTTGGAAGAATGGGCGTGACCCCGCCCCCAAATATTTTTTTTGTATATATCTTGCAAACCAATAAAGCTATATAAACCAAACTTTCTGCAGTCCTTTCTTTCAGTCGTTTCCTTATACAGTCCAAAAATCAAAGAAATCGGATAATAACCACGCCCACCTCCCATACAAAGGTTAGGTTGAAAATGACTAAAAGTGCATTAACTCATTAACGAGGAACGTTTAGAAACACAAAATTTCACAGAAATGATAGCAGAAGAAAGCTGCACTCAGATCTTTTTACAAAATGGAAAATGGGCGTGGCATCGCCCACTTATGGGTCAAAAACCATATCTCAGGAACTACTCGACAGATCTCAATGAAATTCGGTATATAATCTCTTATTGACACCCTGATGACATGTGTGGAAAATGGATGAAATCGGTTCACAACCACGACTACTTTCTTTATAGCTCAATTTTGAATTCCATCTGAATCCTTCACTTTATAATATATACATTAGGAACCAATGATGATAGCGAAATAAAACTTTGCACAAATACAGTATATGATCTGTGGCATCACTTGTGAAAAAATTGTCGAAAACGGACTATAACTTTTCAAGGCCCCAGATATCGAATATGTTGAACTCAGCACCTAAGGTTAAATTTTAACCGAAAATATGGGTAAATCTCTCAGCTAATTTAATGTAATTCAGAGGAAATTGTTTTCTTCCAATAGTGTGTCTCTGTTCCAAAAATTATTAAAATCGGGTCATAACATCTCCTTGCTCCCATATACCTAATTATAGGTTTTTCAAAAATATCATCCCCTAGCTCCCATATACCTAATTAAAGGTTTTTTAAAAAATTCGTTGGGCTTTATTACGCATATATGTATTGGTTAATATCTGATATATCTTAGCAAAATTAAGTGAGGGTATAGTATTGGATATAGTGTCCCTTGCTGGTGAAATTGTATGAAATCGGTTCAGGAATTTCCTCAGCCCTCATACACTATATAGGACGATTTTCGTTAATCTATTAAACTTTGTGCCGTATTTATAGGTAAATTTGTGTGTTATCTTAATAAAATTTCTTAAATAAATTGCGAGAGTATAAAATGTTCGGTTGCACCCGAACTTAGCCTTTCTTTACTTGTTTTTATTTAAATTTTGTTTTATTTTATGTTTATTTTATTTTAAAATATTTTATATTATTTATATTTATATTTTATTTTTTTATTTTATTTTGTTATATTTTGTTTTATTTTGTTTTATTTTATTTTTTATTTTCTTTGTATTTAATTAATTTCTATTTTATGTTGTATTTTTTCCTATAAATATTATCGCTGATCCGACCACAAACTTCATTGTTTCTTGTTGAAGAGCTTCTCTATCTCTCTAGTGTCTCTATCTTAAGTTTATTTACAAAGTTCTCAAGATTTTATCGCATCTATAAGTATGATTTTCATTGTTCCCTTTGCTGTGTATTTAAGAAGTTTATTTATTGCTCTATTGTTTACAATTATTTTTTATGCATTTATACAATTACATATATGTATGATTGCGGCGCTCTTTAATTTTTGCGCTGAGTAACAACTACTACTGTACTCTTTCAGAGTAGCAGCGCATTTCCCGATTCCATTTTCCCATGACCACTGTTGTTTCATACGCTCAACTTAAGTGTAAGCTAAGGCAACAGGCGTTGAGGTGAGCGGCCGCTCTACTCATCAATGACATTCCAAGTTGTTGACAGCACATTTATATACATAGATGTATAATTTTTGTATATATTTACCCTAGAGCGTCTTTGTGACGCAATTGCTTGTGCTCATGAATTATAAACAATTTTTATTGCCGCTTCTTAAGCATTTTATTTTACATGGTTTGCTAAGTTCAAGGCCAGTTTAGCACACAAAATTCAATATTTCTTGTTAGATTTTGTACTTACTCTTTCCATGGAATGCTTTTATTGTTGTTAAGCCTTAGATAAAATGTGGAACTCGCAATTCGCTGTGTCAGCAACTCATATTGACATTGCGTCTCATTTATTATTATTGCTAAAGGCAGACAAAATTGGCATTAAAAATGTAAATATTCTTTTGATGATATTCCTCTCATTTGAATCATAACACTTTCGATAGATAGCATGTTTGTACGATGCTTAAATGGTCTGAGAAAATTTAAGAGAGTCTGAGTAAAAATGAGTGTAAATCTCAGTTAGAGAGTCCTAGTATAGGAAGCCTAAACTACGCTTCTATGCCAAGTCAGAATTTTAGTTTTTTTTTTTTTTTATAAAATATCGAATCATATATAATACTGAACTGTTCCAATATTACATCTTGTCTTTATAAACCTTTTCGAAAATTAGTTTTTCGAATTACCTTCTAAAGTAGTAAATCTTTATTGGATCTTTCGGTACAATATTTTAGTAAAACGTAGTAAAATTAACTTAAGAGTGGGTATGTGGTTGAAAATTCTTAGACATGTTTTTTCTTGAAATATAGGTCCAAAGATGGCAACTCTACTCCTTCCATCGAAGTTACCGTGCTAGTTTTGGTTAGTGAACAAGCCAGCAATAATTTATTGAAGTAGTATATGTTTTAAAAGAATGTTGTATTTGTAAAAAGTTGGCAACCCTATTTCATAAAATTTATAAATAGAAGGCTCTTTGAATCAGTTTAAAATATAAATTAAAATATTTTAACATTATATTATTATTTTTCGAAAACGACTACCACTTGAAAAATAAAATTTTTGGTATATGAATATATATGGCAACTCTGCCAAAAATTTGAAGTCTCAGTTTTCTATGTTTTTCATTTATTTTATTTTTGTAAAGCGATCTTAACTTAAAATATAATTGTGAAAATCCATTCTGGAAGCCTTCTTAGTTTATTTTGTATATTTTTATTATATATTATTTACTATTATTATTATTATTATTATTTATAACTACCGTTATTATCTACTCTTTTGATTTAGTTATCAGCTCCATTTTAACAGAAATTCGAGAGGTTATTAGCTCTGTTGGCAGATAATTTCAAATATTTTTATTTCCAATTATCAGTCTTAATTACCGGTAGCCTCGGTTTAAGCCAAATTATTGCAATTAACAAAATCACAATTTTTTTCGGCTCACAAGTACGAAATTACCGCTTAAACAGACACGCAGCCACCATGTGTCTCAAAGCCAGTCATATTTCAAATTTACCACAAAACGCATTTACTTTTGCCATTTACGTATCTTACGTGCGAACTGCGTTGTGCACTCTTTTTTTTACCATTTTTTAATGCTTGTTTTCAACCATTAAGCTTTCGTTTTTTGAGCATTTTATTTCATTAACGCCACTCACCTTTATTTTGCTGTATTTTTGTTTTTGTTTCTTGTTGTGTTTTTTGTAGTTGGTACGCTTTGCATTTACCGGTTTTTTGTGCGAAATACGTGTTGTGAACTGCGCAATTGACTCGGCGAATGAAATAAAAGCGTAAAAGTCACACACACTAATACACTCAGAGGCATATAAGTACACGGTTGTTGTTGGTGTCTGCATTCACCGCTAACCAATCAGCCAAATAACTGCCAAATGGCCAAGCGTTCAACCTGCAAAGTTAACCAGCGAGCAAACAAATCAGTCAATTCAGTTTAGTCAGTTGGCCAAGACAAGCAAACACACAATATACATACGTGCATATTTGTGTGGATATGTATGTATGGAAGTGTTAATATGTTTGTATTTGTATGCAAAATTGACTGAACTCATTTGTTGTTTTTGTACCAATTTTCTTGCGCTCTTTCCACAGGCGTTAATTTAAAGTTTAAACAGTGGCGAGCAAAATAAATTTGATGAAAAAAAATCATAACAAGTTCAGTAGCGTTTTTGCTTTACTTTTTGATTATCTTGCGCTTCTCTTTTGTGCTTTTCGTTTATTCACTTTGTTTTGCTGCCGCATTCGTATACATCTATTTATTAATATTGTTGTTGTTAGTGTATGTACTTCATACCTGCACTTTGCGGTTCATTTGTTAATTGAAATTATTTATAGTTGCTGCTTTTATCTCTCTCGCTGAAGCTTTTTTCATAACAGATAAAACGACTGTATGTACATACATATGTATGTATGTGTGTGCACTTTGGAAGTTTTTTCATAACTGGATTCACTTCTTTTTCTCTTTGCTTTCGCTGTGTCCGCAAAGGCGTCAACGGTTTATCATCATTGTGACATCTGTCAGCTGTGTTTGATTTATCGCGTGCGGTGGCAGCGTGCAATTAGTCGTCATTCGGTGCAACAACACCTCGCTTTGTACACATATACTTACATAAGTGTGATTAAAAGGTGTCGCGACATCTTTTTCTTGTGCTCACATACAAATGGGCTTCAAAAATATTACTTGGTTTTTGGTGGCTTGTAAATTCTTCACTTTAACGGTGGTTACAGCAAAAAAAAAAATGTTACTTATCCGTTATGCCGCTACTTTGGGTTTGACCCCATTTAGCGCGCACTTTGGTCCGGTGTTGACACACATTTAAAGGTGGCGTAGAGTGTAATCACTTTGCAGTTTCATTTCATTTATTTCTCTGTTTGAGGAAGGAAATAATAATTACTGAATGCAATGAAATTTTATAATTATTAAATTTGTTGGTGAGCGTAAAATTTAATTTTTCCGTTAATAATGGAAATTTAGTTTATATCCACTTAAAATTTTCTTATAAGCCCTGAAAATAACGAAGTTTTCTGCCCTTAGCGTCTTAATGTTCTATATTTAGACCCTTCTTATATCTCTTTCTCTCTCTTAACCTATATTTATTTCCATCTCTATCTCCCTCTCTTTCTCTCTCCCTCTCGTTCAACCTTTTTGCTCCAAGAAAATACACTTTCCACTCTATCTGCTTCTTAATTTATGCCAGTCTATGTGATTTATACCAGTTCTATGTTGTTTATACCAGTTATTTATTCGATTCACTACTCTCCAACTTAGTGTGTATCGAAGAAAGCTAACAATTTTCCGCCAAACTTTGCTATATTCCACTCCTGAGCACTCTTTTTAAACTCTCGCAACAAAGTTGCTAAGAGAGTATTATAGTTTTATTCACATAACGGTTGTTTGTAACACCCAAAACTAAACGAAATATAGGCTTATACTATATATACCAAAGTGATCAGGGTGACGAGTAGAGTTGAAATCCGAATGTGCAAGCTGTAACTTGAGTAAAAATTTAGATATCATGATGAAACTTGCCACACTTGTTTCTGGGCACCATAGGCAAAATCAACCACTGCCACGCCCACAAAATGGCGAAAACCGAAAACTCATAAAGTGCTATAACTAAGCCATAAATAAAGCTATGGAAATAAAATTTGGTACAAAGGATCGCACTATGAAGGGGCATATTTGGATGTAATTTTTTTGGGGAAGTGGGCGTGGCCCCGCCCTCTACTAAGTTTTTTGTCGATATCTCGGAAACTACTAAAGCTATATCAACGAAACTCTCAGGAGTCATTTTTTTCAGGCATTTTCTTATATAGTCCAAAAATGGAGGAAATCGGATTATAACCACGCCCACCTCCAATACAAAGGTTATGTTGAAAACTACTAAGGGAAAATACCAGAAACCTTAAATTTCATTATAAAGAAGGTATAGAAGGGCTCCCCCCAAATTGGTATACAAAATTTAAGCGGATGTGGCTCCACCCACTTATGGGTCAAAAACCATATCTCCGAAACTTCTCGACCAATATCAATGAAATTTTGTTTATAATATTTTCCTTGCATTCCAATGATATGTTGTGAAAATAGTCCAAATCGGTTCACAACCACGCCTACCAGAACTTTGAAGTCGAACTGATTAGTTTACTTTACAATATATAAAGTAAGCACTACTGAAGATATCGGAACAGAACTTTGCATAAATACTGCAGTGATAGTGTGACAGCCCCTTTCTAAAAATCACCGAAATCGGAACATAGGTTTTCAAGGCCCCATATATCGAACATGAGGACTTCATGCTTCTAACCTAATATTAGGGTTTCCAACTTTCAATGGACTTTATACCATATATATGGCGAATATGTGGTTCAAATTGTGTATTATATTAATAATATTAAATAAATAAATTGCGAGAGTATAAAATGTTCGGTCACAACCGAACTTAGCCCTTCCTAATTTGTTTAATTATAATTTCATATGTAGCTTTGTTTTATTTCCTTTAATGCGTTTTATACGAATTTTAATCTCTTTTCCTGTACTTTTTATCGCGATTTTCGTTTCTTCACATTATTTTTGACGTCTTTCTACACTCAATTGCGGTAAAGCTGGAATTGCGGTTCGGCTTATTTCCTGCTTTTTATGCCGTTGAAGTTGACGCGGGCCGTTAGTTTGGTATTTTCAGCCAGTTATGCGCATTTCTCTAACAAACGTACACTGAGTATCTCACAGCTACCACTCACAACACTTGAATTATACATATGTATGTATGTATATAAATGAACCGCTTTTGCAGCATTTTTATCTATCATTATCCATTTATTCTATTATACCATCTGTTTTTCGCAACGCCAAGGTCATTTTCTCTTCTTCGTTTTTTTTTCTGTTTGGGTTTAGCGTCTCATCCGTGCTTCAAATAGGTCTTTTAGACGCTTCACTTCGCTTGCTGTGATTTTTATGCGCAGCTTCACACACTTATGTAGATATTTATGTTGGTGTGTGTGTCTGTGTGTTTGTAGTGCTATCGTATGCATACTAATTTGTGTCAGTGTTAATAATATTATTTACTTTTCTCCTCATACACATGATTTTTTCTTGTAGCTGTCATAACTTTGTCTTCCGTTCGCCCATTGTTTTTTTTTTTTTTTGCTCGTTGACGCGTAGTAGCGCTACGCCTTCCTCTTGGATGCCTTCCCTTGTATAGACATATATACATACACACACATAGACATAATCATCCATTCACATTTCTGCGCGTGTGTTTAATTCCAGTGTTTATTGACCCGACGTTTGCCCTCGATACTCGCAACCATATGCTTACCTAAAAAAATCTAGAAAATCTTGAAGCTCTTCTAAATGTTTACATTTCATGTTTGTACGTATGTATGTATGTATGCGTAAATATGTGCATTTATATGTGTGTATGCACGTAATTATCAGCTAGTTTTACTGAGCACTTAATTAATCGAAACAAAATAATGGGTGCTTACATATGTACATACGTATATACTGACCCACACAAACATATTCTCGCTTGTAAACATTCGTGCGCTTGACTATAAATTCGCAATATGCCGGATGAAATTTGATTATTTTATTTCATATATACATACATTTGTTAGTTTATGTTGCGATTTTTGTTTTAAAATTAAAAAAAAAAATCAAAGAAATTTTATTTCTACCAAATAGCAAACACGTGCGTGTTTCGGAAAGCGTGTGGGTATTTGCATAAATTTTAATTTCCTTTTGAATTCACTACATATTCAAATATTGCAATTTTTAATTTAATTTCGTTGTAGCATTAAGGTGGTCCTTAAATTTATAAACATATATTCAACATTCCTTAAGCTATAACGCTACTAATAATTATCAACTTAGCATCGCCGGCTTAAAAATTTCGACGAAATTCCTTACTATTCAAATTATATATATTTTTTTGTGAAATATAAATATTTTTTTTCTTAATGTGTTAGTTTCAGACGTTGAAAAAAGTGTATTTTTTATTTAATCTATGTATGTATGTGTATGTGATTGGCGTTCAACCGTTTAGCCGGTTATAGCCGAATCGATGAGAGCGCGCCACTCCTCTCTTTCCTTCGCAGTTCGGCGCCAGTTGGAGATTCCAAGTGTAACCAGGTAGCTCTCCACCTGGTCCCTCTAACGGAGTGGAGGCCTTCCCCTTCCTCGGTTTCCTCCGGCGGGTACTGCATCGAACACTTTCAGGGCTGGAGTGTTTTCGTCCATTCGGACAACATGACCTAGCCAGCGTAGCCGCTGTCTTTTTATTCGCTGAACTATGTCAATGTCGTCGTATAACTCGTACAGCTCATCGTTCCATCGTCCGCGGTATTCGCCGTTGCCAATGTTCTGAGGACCATAAATCTTGCACAAAATTTTCCTCTCGAAAACTCCTAGTGTCGTCTCATCTGATGTTGACATCGTCCAAGCTTCTGCACCGTAAAGCAGTCGCTTATCATGACTTGTAGAATTTGATTTTGGTTCGTCGAGAGAGGACTTTACTGTTCAATCGCCTACTCAGTCCAAAGTAGCACCTGTTGGCAAGAGTGATTCTGCGCTGGATTTCGAGGCTGACATTGTATATAATCTATACAATTATCATTTCAAAGCTACAAATTTAAACATTTTTTGGCGAAAATTTTATTTAAAAATTACGAAAACTCTTTTTCACTGACGTCTCAAAAATGCTCTTGCCGTGGACAGCATAACTCATTATTGGTTCATCTAAAAACAATAAACAAAAAATAATTCGATAGTTCATGGATAAATCTAGTTAATGAACGAAGAATAAAGGTAATATTAAAATTTTATGTTTTGACCGAATTTTAACGCAAAAAAAATTTGGTTACCTTTTTTGTCAAATTTTCGCCATGTATTGGCTCGAAAATAAATAGTTGCAAAAAAAATGCTTCGTTCAATAACTAGATACTGTTGTTTTAAAGATCTGTGCAAATTTTGAACAAAATCGCTACATAACTTTCCGAGAAATCATGTCCACCGCCTTAAAAAATTGATTTTTCAGATAAATGAGTTTAAAATGAAACTGATGTGGTCTGACGGGCGGAACTTCCAAAGGAAATATTATTTAATAATACCAAAAAAATTGTCAAATTTAAATACGTTTACAAATGAAAATAATCTCGTTCTAACCTCGTTCAATAATTTAACCGTTTACATAGAGCCAAAGGAGATTATCATCTGTCAAATGTGTTGTATTTATTGTTGTATTACACATCTTTCCCTCGCTGTTGGCCATTCTTGTTTACATTGTCATTTGACATTTATCTTCTTCTCAAAATTATCGACTAAGCTAGGAATAACACACAAGAGAGAAATTTTGTATGGTAAATCTCGTTTATTAATTACATATTATCGAGTTAAGCTCATAAATGAAGACAATCTCGTTATATGTAAGCATATTATAACCTCTTAAATATATTTGCTAAAGGTCCTCTGAGTTAATTATTTCCATAATTTGAATTTCCATGATTATTGAATGCTTAGCAATTTACCTTCGGGAAAAGATCGGTTGTTTAATTTATGAAAACACTCAACTTATGGAATTGTCAAGTATGAAATTTAGAAAATTATATTTTTTAAATTATACTTCCTTATTATTATAACTTGCCTTATTTCCCCCTCTATCTCTATGTTTTTCCATCTTTTTCTCATATTCCACTCTCTCATCGATTTAAGCTTGCCCCGAAATCTAGACTTCTTCAATTACTTTTTTAGCAGGTGCTGTTGCGCATTATCACTTTGCAGGTCCTGGTTCCGATCCTAACTCTAAGTTTTAACTATTAGCAGCCGCCTCTTGTTAAATAACTTCATAAGACCCTGCGTCGTGTTAAATTGATTTGTGTGGGGTTTCGTCAAAATCAGTGTAACAAAGACTTAACCTTTAATGATTGCATACATTTAGGCGATTGCAATAATTATATGCATTATTCAATAATTGTAATTAAATTCATATTATTCGGATAAAATGGTTGATAAAAGTTTTTTTTTCAGTTTAGACGAATTGCTAAGTATTAAAAAAATAATATTAAAAAAATAAAAAGCATTAAAAAAAAAATTAGAAATTATTAAAATTTTAATTTATTTTCTTTTTTCTGAATCTAATTATTTTTAATTCGTTGATTGTTTTTAACTTTGGAACTTCAACTAAATTTACTGTATTAATTTATTATATTAAACAAATTTTATTTTATTTTATTTTCATTATTCTTTGTTGATATAATGAATTACTGAAATAATCACTAATTTACATGTATTACAGTTACAATATACATATATGAGTGTACATATATTAAAATAATAGTGGAATTTTCTAAACTGATTATTTCAGTAATTAGTACAACAAATGCAACAAAATGCCAAACTAAATATTATTTGCTTGCATTTCCGCTCGCTGATAATGCAAGGCAGTCAATCATTTCGCTGTCAGCCCATTTAGGCTGTCAAGTGTAAAAATACTCGCAATAAAGTGATTTTTTTTTTGCCATAACTGAATACAAATTAGTTGCATACTAATGTAAATAATTATTGCTGGAAATTTCGTAATTTGTTGTATATAGCTATTTAATAACTGTGTATTAGTATAAACAAATGTATAACCTCACTTTTTTATTTTTTTTTTAATTGCTGTTTATTATTTAATGTTTAAGTAAATAAGTATACATTTTTAAAATTTTATTCTAATATATAATTTCCATTATTTTCTATTTGCAGGCAGATGATAAATCCCTACTAGCACGCTTCTATCATGCAGATCGTTCACTCACAGCCGTCGCCAGCGAATTGGACAGCTTCGATGGGCGCGCAGAGCCAGATCGCTGTTCACGTCTTGTCAGCCGGCTGCGACAGGGACAGGTAGTATCCTCTCAACTACTTTCCGTTGCTACAACTAATTTTTATGTTTTTCTCTCTTTCTCCTTCGCTCTCCCTCACAAAGGACAAAGTACTCTCCATTACTAATTTAATAATGGAAGAGCTGCTTGGCGAAGAACGTCATCCACGTGCATTTCGTGCGAAATTTCCCGAAGAAGTGCTGCAGGAGAATCTGGCCGGTCAATTGTGGTTCGGCGCCGAGTGCCTTGCCGCCGGCTCGTCGATAATGCATCGCGAACAGGAGAGCAAAGAGATGCGCCCATTGGCGCAGGCGGTCACAAAGAGTTTGGGTAATGTGCGCAGCTTGTTGCGTGATCAGTGCCTTCGCAATAATGTGCCGAATAGCAAAACACTACATCTGGATATAAACGACTCGACCACAGAGCAATTGTATGAGAGTTTGAAAATATTCGATCGTCTATTTGCCGAATTCGAATTGCGTTACGTCAGCGCTATGGTGCAGGTGAAGACAAGGGAGGAATACGAAATGCAAGAATACATTTGCGTACTCTTCTCGGAGACATTGCATCGTGCGCTCAAATTGGGTCTCATCGATCAGGACAAAGTGGATACATTCGATCCGGCTTTGATGTTCTCCATACCACGTTTGGCAATTATAACGGGTTTGGTAGTTTTCCCCAAGGGTCCACTCAATATGGATATGCCGGCCGATCAGTTGTCGGAAATGTTTCGACCATTTCGTACGATACTCATAAAAATACGCGATCTACTGCGTACGCTGAGTAAAAGTGAGCTGCAACAGTTGGAGAAGCTTCTCTGCACCAATGAGGACATTCAGCTAACTGTGAGTGCCATGCAATGAGCATCATAAATATTTATAGTATTATCTCTAATTGTTAATCAAAATATTCCCGTTTCCTCTCCATTTTAGCTGCCTGTCGGCACCAGCAGCATCGAAGCACCGAGTGAGGATCAACGGAACAACAACAGCACAACTAACAGCACGACTGCGTCAATCACTCAGAATCCTGCCAGCAGCACAAACGAGGAGACTCTTGCGCATCCCCTGGAACAACGAAACAATAATTTAGGCGACACTACGCCTAATGCCACAACCTGGGCGACACAAGTTCCTACGCCTAACTCCAGCACAATAAGTTCAAAAAATCCGCTGAAAACTGCTAAAACAGCAGCTGCTATTGGTTCAACCAAGGCCTGCAAGAAGTCACATTGTGATTCCTGCAGCCGTCGCTCTATATCGTCAGCCTCCAGTGATAGTTCAGCGATTTCCACACCCGCCGTTTCGCCGTCGCCATCACATTCGATTGCATCGACAACGTCCGCCGTAATGAATAGTTCGACTACCTCACCAGCGGACTGGTCCGATGATGATGAAGACGAAAACGATGATGAGTTTGAAGATGATGATGAGCACGACGAGGAGGAGGATGATGTAGACGTCGATGATGAAGATGATGATATGCTCGTTAATGACGATAGCGAAAGCGACGATGACGAAGTTGTGATCGGCGATTGTGAGAACGAAGACATGGTTTCAGCCGACTGTGCTACCGGTTATCTCATTCCAAATACAAATTTCGGCAATTTGCTGCAACCACAAGAGGTTCCTTTGACGGGTAATTTCATTGCCAGCGAAGATGATGCTTCCAGCAATGCCAATGTCGAGTTTGAAGAAGATCAGCAAACCTACGCAGATATACCCACCACAAGTGCGGCTTTAAGACGGCTACGTCTTAGCAGTCAAACTGAACACATTTCCATTGACAGTGACGATAAAGGGACAATAATAGCTGCAGCAACTACAACAACAACCACAACATCCTCACCAAAGTCATCACCCTCACAAGGTAGCAGTGATAGCCTGACCAGTCCAATTGGCAGTGTAACAGACAAAATGTCTGCATGCAGTTGTGAGCCTGCAACTTCGTCTTCATCCTCCTCCACACAAAGTAATAACAGCGCGTCGAGCGGGAAGCAGACAACACAACGTCATTGCAACAACCATCATCACCATCGTCATCATCACCACGATCACAGTAGCTGCGCGCTTGCGCAAACACACCATAGTCCGCCAAGTCGCCACTATCCTTACCATCACCACAACCATCATCACCACCATCACCATCATCATCATCATCGGCACAATCGCAGCCGCAATGAACAAACAACGAAGGCGAAAAACGGCATTGCCGAAGACAGCGTTAGTAGTGATGCGCAGTCGGCACAGCTTATGAATCCAAGTGATGTGAAAGAGTCGAAAACGGCCGCCAGTCAAAGCAACACCTCGAGCGCAGATAGCAGTAGCGCATCTTCGCTGTCAGAGGTTGTTGCGCATCCGCTTCAACAGCCCAATGAAGTCAGTCAGGCAATAAAAGTGGCTACGCGCAAACGTTTCAAGTAAGTGGTCCTTTCTTCTTTTTTTTTTTTTTTAAAAAATTGTCTCTTTAACATATTGTTTTCTTTCCCATAGAAGCATCGAAAATCTATTGCATCGCCTATTTGTATGCATAGCTGGCGTGGCTGATCAACTGCAGACCAATTTTGCCGCCGATTTACGCCAAATATTGCGCAGCGTATTCCTCATGAATATGTCGCCGGCAGAGGAGGATTTGGATATACCCGAAAAACCAAAGGAATCGGAATTATTTGAATTCCGCGCGTCCGAACAAGATGTGATACAGGAGAATGCCGGCTCCAATCAGAGCATTTATTCAGCCGAAGAAGTCAATCCCGAGCTGGACAATGTATTCCACAATAATGGCGGCAGCAGCAGTTCCGGCAGCGGGAACAACAGCAGCACCAGTGTCGGCGGTGGCAGCAATACCAATAATCGGCATTCCCTCGGTGGCGCCATACAACGTGGCAACACCATAGACGTGGCTGAGGCGAACGCTGATTCGCACGCCGGACGCGTGCATGTTTGTCGCAGTCGCAGTTTAGGTGATCAGGAACACAGTGATATTGGCGCGTTGCCGGCCTCAACGTCTGCCACCACAACTGTTGGTGGTCAGAGCAGCCGCTTAAGCGCATACATTAGCGGCCAACGGCAGAGACGAAATCGTAACGACTCTGTGGGCAGCGCATCGCCCGTATCATCGTCGTCGTCGTCTTCATCATCAGCCTCATCGGAAAACAACTCGCCAATTAGCCAACGCACATCAATAACACACTCCGCCAACAGTCACAATCACAATAATAATGTTAACAATAACAACAACAACAATAATAATACAACAGCAACAAGAGCATCACCACCGTCCAATGCGGTTATTGCACCGAGCGCATACGCTGTCGCTGCCGCCGCCGCCACAGTGGCCGCCTCCAACGGTATGCGCAACGCCAACGTGAACGTACGTCTTTCGCCGCCCGCATGGGTGCCGGACGATAAGGCGCCACGCTGCATGGGCTGCCGCACACAGTTCACCGCATTCCGGCGGCGTCATCACTGTCGCAACTGCGGCGGCGTCTTCTGTGGTGTCTGCTCCAATGCAACGGCACCACTGCCCAAATATGGACTGACAAAGGCGGTGCGCGTATGCCGCGACTGTTATGTGAGTGAGATGCGCGGCAGCAACAGCACGAACGGCAGCGGCGCTGTACGCTCGCCGCCCATATCACCGCGTTCCAATGCACCGGCGGCGGCGACAGCTGGCGGTTCGTAGAAGCTTGAACTGCACGGCGTTGCAAGACTCGATTTGGCGCGCTCACTGATATCACGGCGCTGTTAGCGAAAATGTATGCATGCAGCGCTCTGCTGCGGCTGATTAGTTGCCACCACATACATTTGTGCCGCATTTTAAACTAAATACGTATTTCCATTTTTTTGTTTTTTATTTTACGTAATGAGTAGTTACACAATGCGAATGTGTAAAGTATGAATTGTATTGGTCTCTAAGTTAACGACAATTACAACTGTGTGTTTGTTGTAAGCCAGAAATGTTTAATTTTTTATTTTATTTTTTTTTTTTTTAATTCTTGAACTAATCAGCCTTAAAGGAATTCTTTCAAAACTATATTGTTGAAATTTATCGCATTATCTTACGATTCGCTTACACCCTGTTAATGAGTTTCATTGCGTTTGCGCGGGGGAGTGCGATTTTCTGTGATTACATATAATATTCTTTGAAACGCAGCGTGGTGTTAAAATCAAATTTAGCGTTTTCAAAGGCTGTTGACGCCCAAATTGTTGTTTGTACTTGTTTGAGAGCCTTAAGGTTTTATATTATGATTTTCTAGACTTCTTTTTCTTTTCGAAATCCTCTCCGTTTACTCTGAGTTACACGTTATGTAACAATTTCGAGTTATACTCATGTATCTAGCATATTTTAGATTGAAGCTAGTTAAAAACGAGCTAAAATTAAAAAAAAAAAAAACATATCCACAATTTATAAAATGAAAAGAAAAAACTTGAGAATATAATTGCTTAATATTTTACATTATTTTAGTCGGCTCAAATAATATCTGATTTTCAAAGAAGATTTGTAAAAGTTATATTTGCATAAAAAGTGATATTTTTCGAAGAAATAATAAGAAAAAAATAAAAAAAAAAAATAAATAATAAATTAAATTAAAATAATAATAATAGTTAATAAAATAAAATAATTTAAATATGAAACCTAAAATTAAATTATAAATATATATTTTTCATATTGGAAACCTTGTGATAAAAAATTCTTATGTTCAAATATCAAAATTATTTCATTCAATTAGTTATTGAATAGAAAAAAATTATAAATAAAACTATTCAAAAATAAAAAAGTGTAAAGACAATTAAAAAAATAAAATAAAAAATTAAAATAATTAAAATAAATAGGAACAAAAATTCAATAATTACAAAATATAATAAAAAAAAACTTAAATAATTAAATAATTACAAATTAAATTTAATAATAATAAATAAAATTAACAATAATACATATAAATCAAATGAAATAAAATAATGTGAATATGAAATCTAAAATTAAATTATAAAAATATATTTTTGATATTGGAAACCTTGTGATAAAAAAATTCTTATGTTCAAATATCAAAATTAACTCAATTAATTAGTTGTTGAATAGAAAAAACATATATAAAACTATTCAAAAATAAAAAGAATAAAGATAATTAAAAAAAAAATAAAATAAAAAATTTAAATAATTAAAATAAATAATAAATAGTACCAATAGAAATAATAATAATAAAAATAAATAACAATAATGAAAAATTAATAATAAAAATTAAATAATTACAAAATTAATTAAATTAAATAATAATAAATAAAATAAACAATAATAAAAATAAATTAAATAAAATAATTTGAATATGAAACTTAAAAATAAATTTAAAATATATATGTTTAATATTAGAAACCTTGTGATAAAAAGTCTTATATTCAAATATCAAAATTATCTCAAATAATTAGTTATTGAATGTAAAATAAAACATAAATAAAACTATTAAAAAGTAAAAGTATAAAAATATTTAAAAGACAATTAAAGTAATAGAAATTAAATAACAGTAACAAAAAATAAAATAATAATAATAAAATAAAAAAATAAAAAAAAATAATAATAAAATAAAAATAAAATAAAATAAAATATAAAAGAAATAAAAAATAATAATAAAATTAAAAAATAATAATTAAATAAAAAATAATAATTAAATAAAAAATAATAATTAAATAAAAAAATAACAAAATTAAATAAATAATAATAAATGATAAAAAAGTAATAAAAATAAAATAGTTATATAAAAATAAATTTAAAATATTTAAAAAAAGAAACCAAAAAAATTAATATTATATCTGTTTTGATATTTGAAACTTTGTGATAAAAAAATTATTATGTTGAAATATCAAAATTAAAAACAAAAAAAAACAATTATCTTCACAATTTATTATCAATTTTGCCAACAGTCAATTCCTAAATATAAATAATTCACCACGCCAGCATAAAAATGAAATTTTCAGCTACAACAACACTAAAAATCTGCAATTGTAGCGCATAAACGCAAACTTCTCCGCAGCAAACTGTTTACAACAACAATTATTTAATGCTTTTAATTTTTACAATTAAACACGTTTTGAACTGAAGTTTAATGAAGGTTCATAGCTTAGATGGAAAGTCACCAACCAACCACAGTGTATGTATGTATTTTTTATGTACAACTTAAAACTTGGTCTATTTTTGTAAAACTTAGTAACTAAAAAATAAAAAAAAAATTGTAACAATAAAAAAAATAATTTTATAATAAAAAAGAACATATAGACAACTGTTAGTTTTGTAGCAATAAGAGATTTTTGTATTGTATTTTTTAGTGAACGAGGGTATGAGAATAATTTTCTAAACAAATTACCACAATAATAATAATAAAAATATAAAATGATAAAAGCAGCAAAATACGCCAACAAACGTTTTGTATTGCTGAACTGTGTTTATTTCGAGAGAGAGAGAGATGTGTGTGATGCTGAGTAATGAGATATAAAGTGTAAAACTAGCGTTTAGTGCATAGCGAAAATTCTAAAATAATTTGCAAATTGCGTTTTTGTGTGTTTAAAGAAGTTGTGAGACAAAGAGTGGGAGTAAGAGAAAAACATTTATTTACACACACACACACATATATATATAGTCTTAGATTCATTGCATTGCTTTTGTAATAACGGTAATTACAATTTTATTTGTACAACTCGCTGAAGTGTCTTAGCAATTTGTATTTATATTAATTAATGTTCTTTTTGCTTTTGATTTCCATTTGATTTGTTTATGTTTAGCTAATCATTACATACAATTACTAGATGACTACTTTATCATTATATGTAAAAACTACATGATTACTACACTGTTGACTATTGAATTGTAAATTAAAATTTTTTTTTTTTTGAAAATATTTTGAAAAGTGGAAACTACAAACACTTACAATTTGTGTTGCATTTGTTTTTGTTTTATGTAAAATATATCAACTGAAAGTGAAATATATAATATATTTTTTTTATTAAATATGTACGAAATTGCCGAAAATAGCTGCTACAAATAACTGTAAGATTTATTATTATTATTATTCTATATTGGACAAATGTATTTATATATAAATGAAAAATAAAAAATAAAAACATTAAAAATAGTAAAAAAATAATCATTTTGCTTAAAACTAATTTCTTCCTATGGGAATTCAATGATTTTGTGATCTATTTTCTGTTTACTTTTATTCACTTTATTTACAAATTTATTATTATTATTATTGATAAGATGAAGAAGAACACAGCACTAAGAATTTTCCATGTTTCAATTGAATGCTGGTGAATCGCAAAATAAATTGTTGAGAAGTAAATAAGTAAAGAAATAAATAAGTAATATATACTTACATTATATACAACAACAATGTTTGAATGACAATTAGATTCTTTATTTATTGGGGAGAAGGGGATAAGTGTCAAAATTGAAGCTTTCATCCGCTGAGTATGAAGTAAAGATACTAATGTTTTTGTGACACATGCGTTCCTTTCATTACACTTCAGTGTACTGCAATCTGTGTTCCAGATAGCATTGGTTTATATGAGAGAATTAATGAACTGTCGGCTAGGTGTCCTTCTAGGTTTGTGGTGGCGAAGCAATCAGGGTTGTTGTGGAATCTGATAGTTGTCGGAATCAGAATTTAAACCGACAAATAATTCTGGTTCGTGTCATGAATTCTGATATAATTGGTTTGAAGTTCGAAGCAGAAATGTTATTGGTTCGTAAACCAATTTTATCGGTTTAATTATCAGAAACAAACCAAGAGCTTCAGCGCTGACAGATTTGAGATATTTTGCTCCAAATTCCAAAAAAAAAATGTCTTGTAAATTTTTCCCCATAAATAAATAGTGGCACAGCTGATTCGAATATTGGTTTTTCTTATATTCAAAAAGATGAAAATCCAATCAGATTCTGTGACACCATTTGCCATTCTAACATTCAGCAAATCTGTCTTGGATTTCAAAACAACTTTGAGTGTTTTATATCACTCCAGGTGTAATTCATGTGATGTCTGTTACGTGCGGGACATTAACGATATATCGGTACGCCGACAGATTTTATACCTGTTACGATGATTTTTGTTCATTAAAATAAAGTTACTCAAGAACTAGAAGAATATACATACGTATAACGTGTTTGGCGGTCAGTGTCCCTTTGGAGGATGGATTTGAGAATAGTGAATGATTGTGTCTACTGCCTTAGGCAAATCAACTGCAACCGGAAATTTGCTCAGGGTCACTTTCAATTTAGACCATCTATGAAGTTCATAGTTATGGTACTAGAACTAAGGTGGAACCGTATTTTCGAAACTCGATCCGTTGCCTTGATTAATTTGTACTTAAATTGTAGTTGTTTTTTGCGTCCGTTGGGCTGGGTATTGGACCAAACTAATTTTTTTCAGGGAAATTGAGTAATAAGTATAAAAAGCGTATTCTTTGATTCTCGAATTTAACCTCCAATAACCCAAAATATTTTGTTTCAAAGTTCGAAAAAACTACTTTTTTAAAAAATTATTATTAATTACTTAGATATAATCAAAATTTTCTTTTTAATTCAATAGGGTATACATTTTTTCTTTGAAGATTATATGATAGATGTTATAAGGGGTCCAGTATTTTTCGATATATAAATTTTTTTGTTTTTTTCGAGGATCAAACTTTGACCTTGCATAGCATCTGTCATATAAGCTTGATCGGATAGAAATTAATAATAATTATTTTAAAAAATCCTTTTTTCGAACTTCAAAACCAAATTTTTCGATTTTGGGAGCTAACCTCGAAAATCGGAATTACTTACATATGTTTCAAAACTCTCGGATAATTTGTTTGGTTCAATACCCAGAAAAATACCCGATGTTGTCAAAAATCCCTTCAACCACTACCGTTGGAATTACCTGTTTAAATGATAAATGCTTTAAGGGGTTATATACAGTTAGACGGCCGAAAAAAAGTGAATTTTCCAGAATTTTTTCTGAGAAAACTTTTTAATTTATTGATCCAAAAATGTATACACATATTATGGTATCTTTTAACTGTATTTTAAGACTTAGTACTAGTAAAAATATTTATTTGAAAAAGAGCTACAGCTGATCTCCAGGAGCTCCTCTCAAAAAAGACGTTTTGCGGTGACCAGCAAACAGATTTCGTTAAAATAATGTTAAATCTAGTAATTAATCGAAGGAATAAGCAAAGTAAAATTTTTTGACAAAATGACGGTTTCTCAAAATAAAAAAAATCGATTTTTCACCGAAATTTCAGCCTTAAATTGTTTATAAAAAACAAATATTTATCGGAGAGAAAAAATCTACGATTAATTACTAAAAAATATATTTAAGAAGGTCGTGTTAAAATTTGAGACTAATCGGTCTAGCCGTTTTCGAGTAATGTTGGTCACCGACTTTGAAAACACCATTTTGAGAAAAACGCGTTTAAAGTTTGGACCTTGTACTTCCAAGCACTCTGTAACTTTAAAAATATTCACCGGAACGATATGAAATTTTCTATGTGTATTATTAAATTAATGTACATTAAGAAAATGAAATAAAAAAAAATCGATTTTTTGAAAATTCTAACTGTATATAACCCCTTAAATTATACCAAAAACCAAAAAAAAAAAAATCCTAAATGAATGATATTGAAAATCGAAACTTTTGTAAGCAGTGGGTTTTTGTAGTGAGTTCAATACCACCAGCAATATTTTTCAAAAAAACTTTATAATGATTTCTTATTTGATGAAAATTGTATTAATTTATACACGGTTTCAAAGATTTCCTTCTATATTTTCGATTGAATAAATATTATCGAACTCTACCAAATTATCAATTTCTTAAAAACATATCCGAAGATCCTACAACCCCGTTCGACAATTTATTTTCACTCAATCACTTTAGAACGCATGGCAAATAAATTCATCAAACTGAAAAATTATATTTTTTAAATAATTGTTATATTTTTTAACGACGAATTACACGACTTTTACGCGAATAAATAAATAAAAAGAAACCGAGTTTATAAAAGACATTTTTTATTCTCTAACCTATAAAAATAATCACTATAATTTAGAATCCACATAAAAATAAAAATATAACAAAATGCCACCGAAAAAGGGCAAAGGTAAAGGTAAAAAGAAGAAAGAAGTCGTAGTGGAAATACCGGAGCCACAAATTCAGATGTCTGAAATTTCGCTGCGTGATCGTGAATTGGATTTGTTGGAAGACTTGAATGATGACTTCTTCTCAGCAGCCAATCAGGTATTTGAAAAAATTATGAAATATAGACTAACCTAGGCACTTATATACTTCACCTTTGTGCGATCTTCATCAAACTTCTGCAGACCATACAAAAGCTCATGGAAGCCAGTCGCGTGTATGAGGCTTCGAAGATGAAAAAATATGTGGATATAATATTCAATTTACATCGCTATTATGCCGAAGAGGTGAAGGAGACCTCTGTGTTGCGGCCACAAGTGATACGCGCAGAGAACAAATTGCGCTTGGCTTTGGAGCTGACCGCCAATTCGGAAGAGGCAATGGAACGTCTACGGGAGGCATTGAGTGAGTTGGATAACACGAGTTGATAACAAGTTGTCCCTTTAAAAATATACTCCTTGACTAATATAGGTAAGGCATGGATGGAGAGTGATGCATCGTTATTGCGAGAGCAAGATACACAGGAGCGTTTGCAGGAAGTTATGATCAAATGCGAAGGACTAGAGAATAAGGAAGTGAAGAAACAGGATGATACCTCAGAGTAAGTTGGACGAAACAGTTATGCGGTTTTGTTATTACGAAAACAACAAACCCAAGTATGATCTGTAGATAAAATTTTTACATTTAACCGCTCTCCTCAGATTTGGTCATTTAGCGAAGTATAAAAATATTATTTTACGTGAACGCGATCGTCTCAATGGTGAAGTGATCGATTTAGAGAAGCGTTTGCAATTTCAAAGATACTACGCCGAATCGCTCGAGTATATTAACAAGAACAACGAAGAGAGCATGTCGAAATTAAGCTCACATTTGCGTATGCTCGAAACGGAAAAGGGTAATTTCGAAGTGAAAATACGTAATTTACAAAATAATCTGGACGATCAGAAGGAGATCAATTCACGTACGGCGATGAAAATGGATGGCATAAATCGCGAGGTAAACATATGCACTTCAAAACTCATGAATTTCAGCATTTTCAATAATTCATAAAACCTTCGTAAAACCAGTTAGCTGAGACACAAAAGAAACTAGCGAAGAAAATAGCTGATTACGACCAGCAGAAGCATGTATTGGAGAAACTGCGCAATGATAATGCGATTAATACCAGACAACTTCTGAAAAATGATGAAGAAATCAGTGAGCTACGCAAAGATCAACGTGAAAATGATGAAGTAATTCGAGCATTGCGCTTGGAGGACAAAGTAAAAGCTAACACGATCGCCCAATTGACCAATAAGTACAAGAAGACTTTGCAAGATCACAGCTCTATCTCATCAAAGCTATACAAATTGAATCGGTTGAATCACTCGCTGGGCGAGGATATTTCACGTCTGAAGTGAGTGGTAGATTTGCAGTGAAAAGCGCTTGTTTTTAATATGATTATTTATTTTACCCAGAAACCAAATCAATGCGCTGGAGAAGGATCTGCTCAATTCCACTTACAAGTTCGATGAGTTACGTCGTCTTAAAGAGAATTTGCAACACGAGCGTGAAGCTTTGCGCAGTGAGATCATCAAATTGAACAATCAGATCGCCGATCTTAAACACACGATCATGATGCAGACCATCAATATCGATGCACTGCAACTCGATATAAACAAGTTAAATGTGAAACTCGATGAAGCGCGCATAAATGTATCGAAGTCGGAGAAAGAGCGCGACGAAATGGCCCAAGAGGTAGAAACGCTGCATGAGCGCATCGAATATCAACAGGGTAAGCTTTGTGCTCTGATCTAAAGATATCATGCTTGAAGATAGAGAGTTTTAGAAATAGCAGAATATATCGATAAACTCTAATCGATAAAAAAAATGTAAGATTGCCTGTAGCAATGTAGAGACAGTAAAGGCAGGAAGTAGTTTAATGTCAAAAAAAGTGAAAATAAATAATTTTGAAATCACCAAAAAATTAAATGTAAAGAAACACCAAGATTACAGAAATAAGTTCAATGAAAATTAACGGTTCAAAATCTATGTCAGCATTTCTAACTTCTCCTCTAAATTTACATATAACTGTTTTTAAATTTAGAACAAATTCAGCTGAAATCTAATCAAGTGACGGATCTAAGCGAGAAATTACAACAGAAACATATTTCGTTGATCAACGTCAAGAAACAATTGGAAACGGCACACTCGGAGAAAATGGTGCTCAGACGAAATTTGGAAACATGTACACAGGAGCGTGATAACTTCCGTATACTACAAATGGTATGTGCGCGATTTAGAAGTAGATTGCGCTTGAGGTCTTGATTTAAGGCACCTCGCAAACTACCCACAGATATGCCGGTCTAAAGGCCGTTTGACAGTCATAAAAACTTCATTTAACTAAATTATCTCGCAATACATATTCTAGAAAACAAATCATCAAATTCAACAACTCACTGCAGAAATTATGTCCAATCAAAACAAGATCACCAATCTCAATCTACAAATAGAGCGTTTGAATAACGATAAAAAAGAGCTGCAGAGTGAGTTGAAAAACAAGGAGAATCTATTGGCGAATGTACGTCGCGAATTGCGTGAAATGAAAACGAAAAATGAGAATCTACACAAGACGATACACGAGGATGAGTTGAAGTTCATGAAAATGTCAACGGATCTCGATGAGACGCGCAAAGAGAAGAATCTGATTGGTCTACAGATGGTGCGACGCAACGATGAGATTGTAGTGCTGCGCGATAAGCTCAACAATACACAAACGGCGCTGGATCAAGGTCAGCCGTGGCTTAAATATTTATTACCCAAAAACGTCTTAAATAAAGATACTCCACACAGGTCAGACACAGTACAACCAACGCGTCGAAGATATACGCTTGTTGAAAATGGAGATAACCAATTTGCAAACGGAACGTGACTGCTTGACGCGCGCCATAAAGAGTACGGCTGATATGCGTGAAGAGATCATACGATTGCAGCGCTCTTTGAATCAGGAGCGCATCAAAGTACGTTCGCTCACGGAGGACGCGAAGACGCCCACTGGCGTGCATCGTTGGCGTATACTCAAGGGAGAAGATCCGAATCGTTATCAGTTGCTGGAGAAAGTGCAGATGCTGCAAAGGTGAGCGTAGAAGAAGGAGAAGATGTGAGAGATCATATCACTAATTAGCTAAGATCGCACAGATTTCCCGGATTTAAAAATTCACTTTAGTTTCAAAAAGAATCTTGTCTCTCATTTCTTTTTAATAGTATTTTTTAATTTCATATTCCAGACGAAATCTAAAGCAAGAGATACAAAAAGAGAAGTTGCAGCAAAAGCTTGAAGAGTCTCATCGTGTCTGTGACACCCTAAAACGTGTTGTGGAGAATCTACCAACAACCGATGTTAAACAAAAGCTTGTTGTAACGCAGGTGAGCTTTCTTTCATTCACTTTCTAATCCACAATTTAATACTAATTCACTTCTTTCTTCTTCCTATCCTTTAGCGCATAAATCGCTCACAACTGAAGAAATTGAAAGCACTGAGCGCTGAACTCTCGATCAATCAAATTGAGATGAAAGCACGCGAATGCATCATTGATGAGTTTAAAGAGACGCTGAAGAAGACAAAGCAGCAACAAAACTGTGAAGAAGAAACCGTTACACAGCCCACACAATCCGCTTTATCGAGTGCCGTAGTGCCATACGTCTATTCAAGCCAAGAGAATTATATGGACTGCATATTCTATGAAACTAGCGACCCTAGTCAAGAGGAACTCAAGACTGGTTTGACTGTTTGAGATGCCGAGTCCATACCTTTTTTTTGTTTTTAAGTAGAAATTTCAATTTTTCATGTGCTCATTTTCAGAGAGGGAATGACCTCCTCCTCTTACCTCGAAAAACATACACAAAATTTTCACACAGCATATTGTGACTAGCTTGAAGAGTTCTTTCGAAATATTATGAATAATCGTATTGTTATTGAGAAGCTGAAAATACCATATACGCATAGTATTTTCAACTTCCCAGTATCGGTATGTGTTGTTTATAAAGTTTCGGAGAGCTTTTTGTATCGGAATTAGTATCTGTGTTGAAATATATACAGCTTATAAAGCGAACCCAAAGTCTTGTTTGAAATATTCCTACTTTGATTATGAGAATTGCTAGAAGCAGAACCTCTAAGTGTCGGTAGCTGGAGAAGGTATCTTCTCTCCGAGATCAAGCGATCCCACATGGATTAAGAGCAACATTCAAAGTTCTCAAATCTTAATCTATTCAAAGTAATTTGGTTCCGAAGATCCGTTGGATACTCTTCAGTATTTCGTGAACTTTTGGATGTAGATATCTATTTTTGTTCGACTTTTCCAAATATTTTCACAAACTTTTCCCATATTATATCTGCCTAGGACAAAATGTTTTCAAATAGGTTGGGCTCAGCTTGGAACCTCCAATCTATGAAATATTATGAACTACCCTTAAGCGTTGATCAAGTCCACTAGCCCTTAATTTATGTTTTGTTTTCATTTCTAAAATGTGAGAAACCTTAATATTTATTAAATAGTTTTCAAATACGAAAACAGTTTCTAAGCAATTCCTATGCGTCCGCTCACACTCCACTGAGCAGTTTAAAGCCAGCGCCGAGAGTGCGTTGCATTGTTGGCGGTGCGGAGAAGCATTGAGCCTGCATTTGTACCAGAAGCTGATGTTCTTCGAGTAGTTTTTGCTTTTGTCTACGTTCCTGATTAAGCTGCGATTTGGCATCGGTGAGACGCAACTTCAGTTCGTCCAACTTTTGTGTATTATTCTTCTCATCCAAATCCTTTACGTGCAGCTCGGCCATGAGCGCTTTCAGTTTGCGTTCTTTGCCAGATAAAGTAGCCTGAAAGTGTACGGGAAATCTTATATAATTAACAAAGTCAAGAGACGCTGGATGGACATCACATTCACCTTCACATTGTTCAGCTCAGCGCGTACTTTATGGCTCGGCAATTTGAGCATGAACTCTTTCAAAGCCTCATATAGACGCTGTGATTCCTCCAGCGCCTGCTCTTGTTGCAGCGCAGATACGTTTTGTTGCAGAATTTGTCTGAAATTTTAAGAAAATTTATTAAAATCTAAGATCTAAGTTTTGCTTCAGACACTGACGCTCCCTCACTTTCTTAAAGTTTGTATTTTAAATATGAGATCCATTTTTTCAGGATCACGTCCCTTAAGACTGCGCCAACGATGTATATTCATCGGTGTCATCATCTCTTCCTGCATGGCGCGCGCTTTGATGCGCTCCTGATTGAGCAGCCGGTGCATTTGTAGTAGTTCTTGTCGCAAATCAGCCGAATTCTCACGATCTTTACGCAAGACATTACGTTCGGTACGCAGATTCTTGATTTCCACGCGCATCAGTCGTATATCCTCTTGGCTCTGTGCGTAGTGCTTCTCCGATTGATCGTAAGCTATTTGAAGCGTTTGTAGCTGATCCTTTAACTGCACGCTCTCTTCATTGCATTTGGTTAGTGCCGCCGAAACCGTGTTCTTTTCATCTCGCAGATGATCGATTTCACGCTTGAGCTGTGATAATTTTTGGTTGTCTTCCTAAATTGTTGAATGTTTATAAATTTAGTGTGGATTGAGTTCAAGCACTTTGGGTTGTAAACTGACCTGTAGCGACTTCGAGTACTTGTCACATTCTTTCTTGCGCTCCTGCAATTCACAGCGTGTGTGTTGATGTCCAAGCTGGGAGTAACGTACCTCGGTCTTGAGCAATCGACGCTCTTTCTCGAGTTTGTCGATTTGAAGCTGCAGTCGTCCGATATCGCCGTCGCGGATTGTGACTTTATTCTTGTAGTTCTCGATGATTTCTTGCAGTTTGACGATTTGTTTCTCCAGCTTGGTATGTTTATCGTCAGAGGCTTGTAGATTTCGTACGAAACTGCTTTTCTCATTTAACAATGCATCGTGCTGGCGTTGCAGATTGATAGCCTTCTGTTCGAGATCGGTAATAGTGCGCTTAAGCTCGATCTCGCAGTTTTCTTTAAGCTGTATTTCATCTGTGTGTGAATATAGGGATGATTGGGTATTTTTAAAGTTTTAGGAACGCATGAACCACAAATTTACTCACTTTGCAGCGCATCGATTTTATCCACCAAATGTTGTATTTCATCCACTTTTTTCGCTTGCTCTTTCTTTAATTTCGCATGGTCGTCTTGCAGTTTCTTCTGACGTACTTCCAAGGTATGTATTGTTTCTTTAAGCGATTTTATTGCATGTTGTGATTCCTGGAACTGTTCGTCTGTTTGTTCGACCGTCTGATGTTCCACAAATAAGTCACTCTTCAGGCTGTCTCGTTCCTTGATGAGATGTTCGTTGTTCTTCTCGAATTGATGCACAATGCGTCGCATTGATTCTAACTCCTTATCCTGTGTGCTCAGCTGATTTCTATTTCAAATAAATATTGTGAATACTTCCAAACTTACAACATTCTCTAACTTACTTTAAGCGCACATTCTCCTCCTCGGCTTTGAGGCGCGCATCATTCAGCGCCGCATATTTCCGCGTTGTGTTCTCCTCAGTTTTGAGCAGTTTTGCATTATCGCGCTTCAGCTTGATAATTTCATCCTCACGCATCTGCGAATAAAGCCAGTTCTGTTCACTCTCTCTTCTCATCGCATATATTGTATGTACTACTCACCTTCAGCAGGCTGATGCGTTGTGCCAGCGCTCGCTTGTTCTCATTGCGGTCCTGTATCGCATACTCGAGTTCGACTACGGTTTTCGCCAATTTGTTGCTGACAGTGTTGTGTTGCGTCTGTAGATGCTCTAGATTGGTCTTCAATGAGAGTATTTGTAGATTTTGTCGCACTTTCATTTTGGTTAACTGTTCATTGTGCACTTTGATTTGTAAGATTTTCTCTTTGGCTTTGGCCTCCTCACTGCGAGTTTGTGCGAGTTCCTTCTCTAATGCATCCAAGCGTTTGCGGTTATTGTAGGACTCGTTGGATGTTTCCTGGAAAAAAATTGTATTAGATATTTCAAAATACATTTCAGTTTCTTGAAGACACATATAAACCAGTTCTATAACCTTACATCAAGCAGTTTGACCAAGGCTTTATTCTTTTCCTCCAGCGTTTGCGTCATCGCTTCCACTTCGGCGGTATAAAGGCGCTGTATTTGCATACGTTTATTGAGATCACGAATCTCATTATTGAGTTTATCGCGCTCCTTCTGTTCGTCGCGTTTGCTGTTAGAAAATAAAATTTTAAGTATTTATATTTCTATTCCTAAGCTATAAATGATTAATAAAGAAATAGAATTAAGTATATGACCCAAGAACTTGCGAACTCTTCTTAGATGAATCGAATAAATTGAGATATCGCTGTTGATTGAGGAGTTCCTGAATAGACGAACTAAAAAGTAGGCGAAGCCACCATACGGGGTCGCAAGCTCTCGTTTGAAAACCTAACGGTACTTTTGAATTGACCGTCTCTCATAAGAGATTTGTAAAACTTGATTTTCAAACAGTTTGAGGCTATACTCTCGTCAGTTTTAAAAGAGGTTCTATGCTAAGCTGTACTCTTGCCCACTTTCTTTTAAAAATATGTTAGAGTGGAATGGACAGGTCTGTCACCGTTCATCAAGGCTTTCCCCTAAGGTATTTACTCAAACGGTCGAAAAACCGTCCGTATTCTACAATATTCCGAAATCAGAAATCTTAAGCAACTTGACCCACCTCTGCAGTCCCGAACGCTTATCGCTCAAATGCTCCACCATTTGCTCCAGCGTATCTACTTTTTCTCTCATCTTCAGCATCTCATCTTGGGCGGCCTGCTCACGTGATTGTGCGGCGTCCTTTTGCATCCAGGCACTTTCTGTTCACACGAAATGTATTTTTATTGATGGTTAATAAATAATATAACTGAATATATCTCCCAAACTCACCGATAACGGTACGCAACTCAGCCATCGTCGCCTGATCCATTTGACTCAGTTTATTCACATGTTCCAGTCGTTCTTTCAAATGTTTGATCTCATCGCAGAGCTCTTGACAGTGCAGCTGTTCCATATGCCAGTCGGACTTATAGCGATTGGAGCAAATCACCATGCGCTGCACATTATCCGCATTATTGTGGGTGTCCTTCTGACGCAGCGCTTTGGTTATCTGGAGAAAATTATTTAAAAAGCCCACTAAAATAATAAAATTTTTTTTTTCTGTAAGATTAACATTACATCTGGCACTTTGTCCATTAAATTCGCATAGAAGTCATCGTCGAAATCTTCCGGCACCAAGGGCTCGTCATCCGAACCGGAAGCTCTGGAAGCAGCACTCATTTTGTAGAGTTTGTTTTTAAAGAATATTCAATTAATTTTTAGTAAATCTTTAAGAAAGTAACTTTCTTTTCCATTCAAGAAATCTCCAATGAAATGTTGATATTGACTAAATAACGGTATTTTCGGCTGTTGTCAATGCCGGTATTATTGCTTGCCTGCTTGCTTACTGCTCTTGGCCATGGCATGCTATGGCAACTGGTTATTTAGTTATTCGTTTTTTGTTGTCGCTGACAATAAGAAAATTGTTTCAAGGAAGTGTTACACATTTCTTCATATACTTGTTTATATGCAGCCCCTTTTCACAGGCGTCACTCAAGCGCGGTTAACTGTCTTTGTTTATACTAGGTTGGTTTGATTAGTCAGTGTATAATTTGAAGAAAAATTCCGTTAGAAAATGTGTAAAAAGCCTCGCAGCAAATACATATTCATCGACTATATTCTTCAAATTGGAAAACAAGAGAGAAGCTCAGAATGGTTTTATGTGATAGGTTTCTCTTAATTTCTTGTTGTCTTGGTGTCTTTCTAAGTGTCTTCCTGGAAAATGGTCTTTCGGTCGCCATTTTGCCAATTTTGGTCAGCTTCGCTATATTTTCCTTTGGTCTTGGGTATATATAATCCTCGTGGAGTTTATAATGATTGTAGATTCGGAATTAAACAATTCTTCAGACCCACAGTAATATTTTTGGACTAATATTTCAAGAAAATATTTTTTAGGTGTGTCCTGTCGAGAATCCATGCTCCTAATTTGACATCAGTCCATTAGTAGTATTTATGTAATCACCCTCGTCCTTATATAGCCATCTAATGTGCAACAAATTGCTACGACAACAAGTGGAAAGTCATGTGCGCGCTTTGTTGTTGTAAAATTTTCTTTATTTTTCCATTTGTCGTCTCGCTACTTTGTTTATATAGTTTAACTTGAATTTGGGCGCATGCCTGGTTGAATTGTGTTCCTGTAATGCCAACTATGAGATTATGTCGCTTATTAATGAATTGCTTGAGTGACTGGTTGAGTTTAATTTCGACATACAAACATCAATCTACCGTTTAAAAGCAATTGCTTACATACATATTGAAACTCACAAATTTCGCTGGATATGCGGTCAACAGCATAATCTCGTTTGCTACAAGCAAAGTAAATAATAATAAATTACAGTTAGCTCTGCCACTGTGTATTTGTGTGTTTATATGTCACATTATCTTTTGCACCAATTAACTTATTGGCATACTCCACATACTAATACATATGCTTGAGCGTAGTCATAAGTGGAAATTTTTGTTTTTATACATTCAATTAGTTGTTTTTGTAGTTGATTCCCTGCAAATGGCAAATACTCGCATGACTCCCACGAGTTCACTTCCGTCTCTGTTGCATCTGTGGCACGTAGTTTTTATTATATAAGTACATATTATGACTCTTAAACTTTTCTTTTCCGAGTCACAATTCTTTCTCATCATTAACTTTTAACCATAAAATGTGTTTCTGGTACTTTTTTATGAAGGCTTTTTGGAAAATGGTTTATTATAGGGGTATTTCCGCATTCAATATAGGATATTACGTTTCTATGGCAATCGAAAGGAAAGTAATAAAAAACTGAATATCTAACAGTGTGAAAAGTAAGTCGCTTTGCAGGATATGGTCCTAAGATCGCAATGGACTCATAGGTATTTTGAGGTATCAGATTTGTTTTTCGACAAATGGCAACCCTATTGGAAAGTTGTTTATAATAAAATATTAAATGTGTTTTCCTTAATAATTTAACCTCATTGAGATTCCTTTCCAAGCTATAAAACCGGATTCTTTCCGGTTATCTAGACAACTTTAATTTAAGGCTAAAATTGTGGTGGTCGTCGTATAATAAATTCAGTTTCTAAGAATCTTTTCTTGAAACATAGCCTATAATTGTCTAAAATTGGTTTTTCCATATTATCAAGGGAATTTTCGGTGAAGTTGGCAATCCTATAAAAAATATTTCAAATAATATATTTTAAGACACGTTTGCCTTTAGTATTTATATAACTGAAATTTTCAAAGTTTATTTGTATGTATAATAGATGGCAACCCTATTTTTTAAATATGTATAGTCGAGCATTTATTTTCAAAATTTATAAATTTTAAACAGCAGATAGCACTACTAAGCAAATATAAAATTGCCCAAAAGTTTAAGCGATTTTTAAAATATTGTTTTCCACTTTATTACTAAAAATTAAAAAAAAAAAATTAATAAAAAATATTTTTTTTTTAATTTTAATATTTTTTTTATAAAAAAAAATTAAAATGATTTTATAATTTTTCTGATATTTTTGTAAAATTATTCCAAATTTTTTTAACAATGATGAAATCTGTCTTAAAGCATATTTAACATTACTAAAAACCAGAACTGTGGCAACTCTGGTTTATTACATTTTATTATACTCTTTTTTACACAAGCAAATATCTCTTCAACGCTTTACTCTTTTTTCTAACAACAAATTTATGAGCAACAAGTCGCATAACTCGACTAACAACCACCTTCACCAAGCGGCGCGCCAACACGCTCACATAGTAAACTGAATAGACAACAATAAAAGCAACAAACACACACACACACAAGAAACTTTATGGTAAATTTTACTTCCTGCTCAATATGCCGGCATGGATGGCACTGTCTTGTAAGCAGTGAAAAAAGTAGTCAATTTCCCACTCAATCAAAGCAGCAAATCGCTGCCAACATAAGCGCGCAGCAGACGTTGACTGCAGCGTCGACTGCGGCAGTGTGCGAGGCTTCGTGCTTTCGCTCTCACTTTTCAATGGTAGCCATGACATTGCTGGCTTTTGTTGTAATACACCATGTAATGGTTAAATGAGCAAATGTTTATATATTTTATATATGCAAAGCTACTCAGGCACATACATACATATTTACAAACATTCATATTCATATAAACAAGTGTATGTGTGTGTGTGCGTTTGTATTGGCGCGCGCCATGTTCGCGATTCGAAATATCCAACTAAATGTCACTTAAACGACACAGCCAACAACAATAACAACACAGCGTGCAATGGCTTGGCGTTCAACTTTCTTCGATTCCATTGCTTTGCCATGTGAAAATATCAGACACACGCACACACACACATATGTATGCATGAGTCTATGTCTGCACATATGCTTGTATGTCCATGCATATTTATATTTAGCTTTATTTGCTTCATATTAATTTTGGTTTGCTTCGCTTCGTCGGTCGGTCGGTCCGTCTGCGGTTAGCGGGGCTTGTCTAAATTAACTGCCTGATTGGTTTTTTATGTTCGTTACAGTTATTTAGTTGACTTTGTACAATTTCTCGTGCACTTTTCACTTGCTCAGTTACATACATACATACATATGTGCTTACCTGCAGAGACACGTGTTTTAAAACTTAATATACATATGTATGTATATACATAAGTGTTGTTGTCTCTCAAATGTAGGGGAAAGGAGTTAGTTTTTGAGTTGGTTGTAATTTTCGAATCCATATTCATCGATATGAGTATATACATACACAAACCTAGATACATAATTAAAACATTACGTGTTACACTTCATTGACATACATATAAATATATTAACAAGTGCATATGGAAATATTTTTTACATAAGCATAAAGTGACTAATTAAGGAAAATATTAAGAAGTTAATGCTGCAAAAAGGGAGTAGGGAGGAGTAGGGACTCGATTTATTTTGCATGACCAGGCGCTGAACCCAATTTTCGTGAGATAACACATTTACCAAACTTGGTTTTTCATAAATCCATATTTGATTCGTTGTGTGTCCAAGTCCATATCATCCAATTCGGGCCAAAAATATTCGGTTATCATTGAGCGGTCAGACATTAATAATAATATCGACTCGTTGTTAAATCGTATATCTTTCCATGATGATTTGCAAACCTTACTGAAGAGAAATGTGAAAAGAGCAAAATGACTTTTGTATCGTCCTTATTGAAAAACCATTTATAAGCTATGAAAGGGTTTACTTAAAGATATGTGGTTTTCAAGTAGAAATAAAACGCATATAATTTAATGTTATGGACAATAATCTTTTGTTTGTCATTATGTTTTAAATATACAGTGGAACTTCCATAACTCGAACTTTTATAACTCGAAGTTCTCCATAACTCGAACTTTTGGATTGGCAATAGCGTTTAGAAATCAAATTTCATACACATTTTATTCCATAACTTAAAATTCCCTAACTCGAAGTTCTCCATAACTCCTCTTCCAGAGAGGCAATAGAGTGCAACTTTCATACAAATTTCCTTCCATAAATCAGACTTTTTGGTCAGGACATAATATAAAATTTAAAATTTTACTATTGAGGCAGAATTTTAACAGAGTTCCTCTATATTGTGCGGAGGCCAACAAAAATATAATATTACACTTATGGATTGCATAAATCATGTAAGAAAGGTTTGGGATACAGGCGTCAAAGGCCAAAGAATAGGAAACTGTAACATACAAGATTAGAGCATATACATATGTTTTAACATATTTGCATAAAACTGTATGCGATATAAATAATTAAAGCGGAGTATAAATCTATATTTTACAGCTGTTTGAAAAAATTATGTTTTAATGAAAATTTCTATAACTTGAAGTCTCTCTAACTCGAAGTTTTTTTGTGGATTATGGTGATTCGAGTTAGAGAAGTTCCACTGTAATTGCGGGTGACGCAGTGGCTGGCTCGAATAAATTCCATCCGAGTCACCCTATTTTAACCACTTTTAGCTGCAATTGGCAGTATGTTCCTTTATGGATATTGAAACAAATAAAAATTTTCCGGAAGATCGAGTCATAAGAAAAAGAGTTTTTCCTCAGTTTTCGAAGTTAGCCCTCCAAATCAAATTATCCGCCTTCGAAATTAGCTTACTGGAAACTCCATTATTAATTATAGTATATAAGTTACCAAAAAAGTAAAACTATGGGCCTCATCAACCTTTTCTTCTTATTTAAATAGTGTATAACAATTACAAATTATAAATTTTATATTTCAAAAATTACAGGCCAAATTTTTTAAAAATTTGGCATGTTACTTTTCTGTTTGCATACATATTTCTTTTATTTCAAAGATATGCTTTCGTTTTTACCTGGACGATTTATACTGTAATTAAATAAATACGGATACCAGGAGGATGGACGCTTAACCACAAAAAAAAAAAATAAAAAAAATTAAATTAAAAAAAAAATGCAAAAATTAAACCAGTATTTTTCAAAATATATAATTTTTATTTTTTCGCACATCCAACTTTAACCTCTAATAACATCTGTCATATAAACTTGAATCATTTTATATACCATTGAACTAAGAAGAAAATTTAGATTGTGTCCATATTTTGGATTTCTTATTAAATATATCCTGTAAATAATAATAATATTTTTAATAAACATATTTTCGAACTTCGAAGGCAAATATTACGAAGAGCACGCGTTTCACTTATGACTCAATCTCCCGAAAAAAGTTAGTTTGGTTCAATATCCAGCCGATTGTTGTACGGTGTTATAAAATGGCATACCAAACTGAGTAGAAATCATGTAACACCTGTCGGAAAAAGTCAACGAAGATATTAAAATAAAATTTTGTGCAATTACTGCATTAGAGGTGTGGCATCACTTTATTATAAATTGTCGAAATCGGACTATAACTATTCAAGTCCCAAGATTTCGAACATAAAGACCTCAGTTGCAATTGTTAACTTATATGTATATGTCATATATATTAAAGAAAACCGAATGGAATATTTTTCTTCTAATAATGTGTCTCTATACCAAAAATGGGTAAATTCAGGTCAAACTTTCCCTAATACCCATATACCTTTTCATAGGTTTTTCAAAAATACGATGAGCTTAATACCTTATAAATCGGTTAATATGTAAGATATCTTAGCAAAATTAAGTGAACATATAATCTTGGATATAATGTAGCTTGGTGGCGACAATGAGTAAATTCGGTTTAGGAATTACCCCAGCCCTCATATATAATATATAATTATTTTCGTTATTCCGGAGAACCTTGTGCCGAAGATGTAGGTCAAATTGTGTGTTATCTATAACGTTAAATAAATAAATTGCGGGGGTATAAAATATTCGGTTACACATAAAAAAAATATTTTTTATTTCTTTTGTTTTAGTTATTTTTTCATTTTCAATCAATCGAGCGTGGTAATCATACGATTCATACGATGACTAAATCGTTGATTAAGCATGCCAAAGATAGTAAAAGTAAGATAAATATGCATATATCTTTATGAGTGAGTGCGTGTTAACGGTAATCTGTGATTTCATCGATTATGTGATGCTCACATATTTGTGGTATCTTTCTTTGCGGCTAAGCGCAGCTGAAGTAGCCACAACAATAGCTTGAAGTAAAATCTGAAGTTTAACCTTCGAAATGAAAAAAAAATAAAAATAACAAAAATAGAAATAATAAAAAAAATTGGCCATAATTACTACCAAGATTATATAGACATTATTGTCTTCCTTTGTGGCAAGTACAATATTGCCGGACAAAATTCTAGTATCGCCACTTTCACTCCCAATTTTCCTCGCTGCTAATGACAGCCAAATAAATGCAAACAATGAGTAGTAAACGAACAAATTAAGTGTGGAAGAAGTTAAAGAGGTGTCGGCGTCGGCGTCGCTGCCGTTTTCGTTTACGTCCGTCCGTCTTCCGAATGACCGCACTCATAAGTAGCGTAAATATTGAACTGCAAGCAGCTGATTGTGGAGCGTTGAACAAAAAGTGAAAAATGAAAAGAAGAAAGAAAAGAAAGAAATTTGTTTGTGAATCACGTAATGGACAGTGCTTCGGATGTGAAGTCATGAATATGCCGTTTGTGGGGGCAGGAATTCGTGTGTGACGGCAACACGTTGATACTCAACACAGAGGTATGAATGTAGAAAACTTACAGATTTCTTTTCTTTTCGTTATGTTTTTGTTTTGTTGTAAATATGTGCATATATTTGACTTTCGGCGGCTGGTAGATAATAATACATATTATGTAAACTCTATTATCATTCGATACAGTGAATCAAATCAATTTCGTTTCATTTGGTGGGGAGTGAAAAGTATTTTGAAGCGGTGTTTTGGGTGTGTGTGATGGTGTTTGTGTATGCGTTTATGCTGTTTCAATGACAAGCAAGTTAATACATATTAATTTTTGAATATTCATTTAGCCGTGTGGGAACTGGTTAGTTGTAAGTAAGTAAGTCAGTCGAAGGCCTTAAGCGAGTATTATGTCTGTGGGTACCAAAAATTGAAAAAAAAAAACAATATCTATATGCTTGTTTCTTTTGCTCAAACAAAAATATAATAAAAAAAAAATACTCGATTTTATGTTTTATTTAGAACTGAAAAATTATAATAAAAAAACAATATTTTTACATTTCTTGTTAGAATAAATTTTTTAATATTTTTTTTTTTAATTTTTTGACCTTCTCTATAAAATTAATACGCTTTCAATATTTGGATCCCTTGGTTTTAAGAATATGAACCCACTTGTCAGAAAGGTAAAACATTATTCTAGCTAAGTGAGAGCTTTTTACTTACATATGTTCATATAATTTTTTTTATGTTCATAAGTGAGATGGGAAATATTAGAAGACTAAAGTCCATTACAAGTTCACAACTATCTTGATCAATTTTAGTTTAATTTTAGGCGCCTTAATTTTGAATAAGTGCAGTACAAAATTAACTTCTCATTTCCATCCTATCATACGGCGAAGAAATACACCAAAGGTAATGGAAACATAAACTATATGAGCTCCACGGCGACATGGATATAGTAAATCGCATAAAAATCCAATGAATGCGCTGGTTGGGTCAGTTTGTACGCATTGAAGACGATGTTCCAGCGAAAAGCTCCTTCGATTCGAGACTCATGTGTGGACAACGGACGCAAGGACACCCACGCATGAAATGTAATCTGAAATTGTGATTTCGCAAAGGACAGATGCAATTCAATGAAAAAGTTTTGTAATCACGGTATTTTAGATAGCTTGAAGGAATGCATTGCTTAATCTTTATAATCATGTATGTATATACTTCTTCTGGAAGCGATTTATAATGGTTTAGTTGATCGTGGCTGTGAGATGTGAAAAATATATCCTTTGTTTGGGGACGAATGTTTAGTGGATAAATAGACAAAGCTCATAGTCAAGTTAGCATTGGACATTTGAAAAGCTTAAGCTGTTTTTTATTCTATGTAAAATAATTATTTATTTAATTCAAGTTTTTTTCTGTATCTGTATAGATACATATTTAAAGAATAATTTCGGACATAAAAAAAAACTCCTCCCTTATGACGACATTTCCGGTGACCCCTCGGTATAACTAATGACAGGATCATCCAAAATGAAAAAAAAAAACAAAAAAAGACAAGACAAAAAAAATAAAAATTGGAATTTTGGCAGAAAATTTTCCAAAAAATGAAAATGTCGGTCTAATTTGCTTTCGATTTCGTTTTTTTTAATAGTTGTAATTGAAAAAAGAAAAAATCCTTCGTTCAAGCACAAGTAAATTGTATCTCGAACACCCGTGCAAAATTTCATGAAGATCGGTTGCGTAGTTTTCGAGAACATTATAGAGCTTTTAGAAAAAATAATTATTATGGGCCGCATCGAAGCTTTTTTCAAAAATTTAGGTTTTTTCAATTAACTGTTGATTTTTTCACGAAAATCTAGAAAAAAATTTCCGGAGTCCGCCATTTTGTTAATTTTTGAAAAAGAGAAAAAAAAACTTCGATCCGCCCCAGTATTATATATTTAAAAAACCAATTTTTCTTATCCGATTGATTTTAGTTGAATCTCCAAGAACTTATGATTGTCACCGAAAGGACCTTTTTCTGGAACTGGGTGAACACAAACAGCTATAACTTTGGTCTTCAAGTTGTGTAATAATTACTTTGGTAAAATAACATGATTTAATAGCAAAAAAGTTTACTGAATATTGCCATTTTTTCGTATCTCTGACCCATTACAACATTCAGGCCGTCCAACTAGAAGGGAATATATTAATATATATTTTGAACGTCTATTTCAGATCGGTCGCCAAATTCAGAAAAACGAAACCACTTTGGAAAATTCTAAAGCTTTCTATGTACATATGTTTTATTCGAATCTAGGAGTTATCAACTCTCCATACATAAAGTCAGTCTATTCAAGCTTGACTGTTTGCACTAAATCTTGGCTGATATTAATTTATTGACTTATTTATGGTTTTGGACAATTAAAGTATCAGAAAACCCCCAAAAAAGGTCAAATTATATATATTTATTTGTTCATTTAAGAAAAAATTAAGTCTGAGTTTGTTAAGTTAATAAAAAATAATCAGGTTAAAAAGTGTAAACAAAACATTACATTTTGTTTGCGGTTTTCGTTGGTCACGACACCGCTTCGAAATTCTCTGCCGAGTGTAGTGAACTGTTTAACATGATAACAGATTATAATAAAGTGACAAGAACTGTGGCCGCGATTCTCAATCGAATGTCTCACAACCGAAAAGTGAAGCTTGTGATCGTATAATCGAAGAACATTATTGTCAAAAGTTTTCGAAGTGGAAAATGGTCTCTTCGGTGCATCGATCACTGCTACAAATTAGCACCAAAATTGCATATTTCGCTTTCACTAGATTTCGAACCCACTTTCGTACGCTTGTTAGTAACACACCCATTAACTTACTGCATTCCGGCGCTTGCTGTTAGAATTGTTTATATTTACTGTCGTTTGCGAAAAACTTGTTTATCTCATTTTATCGGCGTTTAGTATATGTTATTGCTTAACACAACACAATGCGAGTTGATGTTGGTCAATGACGCTGACTGGAATTATTTTGCCACGCCATTTTCGCAATTGTATACACATACGAGTGCATACAATATGATAAAGTGGCCGACAGCCTCTTCAAACGGTTGACTAAGCATGTGCTAAAAGTAATTTTCCACAATAAACAAATAATACAGAGATTAAGAAAATTCCATTTGATTTGCTGCTTGCTTATTGCCGTTGCAATGAACTCTGCGTTGACTTGCCTTGGTGGCTTTTTGTGCTTGCCGCGCTTTGTTTGGCGGCATCAAATGTATTTATATAACAATTGTTATTCTTCTTTGCACGTTTTGCAAGTATTATGTGGTAATTGTGTTTTTTCTTTTCGCTTTGGGTGCAAATAGACTTGTAGAGTTATGAGATTCTGACCAAGTTCGTGTCTTAAGTCTTTTGTTATTCGTTTGTTTATTTGTTCTCTGCATTTTTTCTAGTCATGTGTCAGGAAATAACTAAATGCATGATGCTGTAAAATATATATATATATATATATATATATATATATATGTGTGGCAGATATATGTAGACAAATTTGTGTCTTTTGAATTTACCAAATTTTTGAAGAGAACAAGAGTTTTTTTTAAGAATTTATCCTACTTAGATAGATATTGATTTTGTGAGTGGAGTAAAAGAATAAGTAAAATATATATGTTAGAGGGAGCGGAAATGAGGTCAGAAGAAGGGTATAGTAATAGAAGACGTTCAGTTGCGATCAAAAGTAGAAATATAGGTTGAATTGGAAACACATGTAGTACTCGAAGTGGAAGTTTGAATGGAATTAGGAAGTGGATTCAAAACAGAACTAGAAGTAGGGACATCAGTCAAAGTAAGGAAGTATACGAATAAGTTGTCGTTCTTAATGAATTGTAACGGATTCAAAGGCAATTTTAGCCTATAGTTGATGCCTTCTATTGTATTCAATATTACGTATAATAAGATAACTGTGCTCAGATGTCTTTATAAACAAATATCTACAGATTCAATCCTGCCGCTTTTGTTCTTTCTGATGTAATCTTTTGCATATAATAATATTATTACTGATCATAACTTGCTAACAAATAATGGAATATTTCAAGTAGATTTTCTTTGAAGATTGAAGGATACTCCAAACATAAAAAATTTAGATAAAATTCCAATTTCTTTAGAAAATTGTTCAGTACATATATTTCCTATGCTTAGAAAAATATGGTCTGAAGGCCAGGATATCGAAAGAATCAAAGAGAGATATAGAGAGACTATAGTATAAAGAGTATGTCTTGTCTACAGTAAAAATCTGTAGTTAAGACGAAAGTATTATATCGTAATAATTATCGATTTACGGTACATATAATAAGGCTTAAAGAAAATATCAGAAAATGTCGACGCTTTCACAACCAAAAAGGATATTATTAAAAAAGTAAAGTTTTTGTAGTTATACCTCTTATACGACTGCGGAAAAGGTTGCGATAATTGTTTAACTCTTCAGTCGAGAGGGAATAGCGTTGAACAATTAACGCGAGAGAGAGAGTGAATGAGAGTAAAGCAGAGAACTTAAAGCACTTGGCATGCTTATGTTATTTGAGCAATTCTTGTTTTTGTACAACAATGTTTAAATTTTTGGTTGGTGACATATTCACATGTGTACGCACATGTATGATTGTATGCTTGCGCATTATTTTTCCTTTCGTTTCTGTTTCATTTCTGCGAATTCTCAACTATTTTGTGTGCGGGAGATTTCAATGTAAATTTCTCATTGCCAGAAGCTGTACCATTACTGGCATTCCTCAGAGAGAAATTTTCATTAGAAATGATCAAGGGAAGAAATGATCCTTCCTTCCTTGATGATGACAAAAGGAGGTACGACTATTGATGCGGTATTCGCGAGAAATATAGATAAAATAGATGTAAGACATTTCATTTCGTATTTTAGTTATCATAATCCAATTGTTAATATTATAGGTACCGTCAGAACCCAGAAATTATAATTGATTTGGACTTTGCTTTATAAAATGTGCATATTAAATTTATAAAATGTGAATTTAAGAAAGTGTTGGTCACTCCACCATATTTTTATACTTTCCCTTTCGCTAGTTTTCTTTCATATTTTTTTGGATTGAAGTACCTTGTATACTGTTTTCATTTTGGAGATTTTTTAGACATACTAATTAAAATATTACAAATTTTTGTCTCATCAATCCTGCAGCATTGAACACTGTGCATGCACTTCCTGATTTTATTTTGGTGTTTATGTTTTCACATCAATCTCCGCCAGCGTCGTTCCTGTTTTCAGCTTAGCTATTTTTTGGTGTATCTATTTTTATTTTTTGAATTTGTTACTTTGTATTCGCTCTCTTTCACTGTTGAACATGCCACCTGCTTGCTTTTCTGCGCTCAGTTTGCGATCGGTTTTTGAGAGAGTGGCTCTTCAGCAAAACTTGAGCGTCGGCGGTGATTTTCTGCATTATTTCCGCCAAGCGTTGAAGCCTCTGCGACGCTTACACACTCTGCAAACAATAAACTAGGCTTACACCAATATATTTGTATACTACAATTTGCGCTTCGCAGGTTGTTTATCAGCCGCGTCTGCCAGTCTGCAGCTTGTAAGCTTGTGATTTTTTATTAATTGTCGCTCTTCATTTTCTACAAAATTGCTCTCTGTTTACCTCTCTAATTGAATTTCGTTTGGATAGTGAATTTCGCTTTTGCCATTGATTTTCGAAAATTTTGAATTTCAGCTGGTTAACCGCGCTCCGCTCGGCTGTGCTAGCTACAATTTTCGGCGCTGATTATCTTCACAGCGCGGCCACTTTGCTTTCGCTTTCAATTTCTTTCTGCGCGTGTGTTGGTGAGTGCGCTGGTGTTACGCTGCCAGATCTGCCAATAAGCGCTGCGGCTAAATGTCGGCAATCGGTGAGTCTTGTGCTGAACGCAGTGGCGGCTAATAGTTGCTGTTTGGTGCTAGAGTGCTTCAGCTGTGCCGTTGGCGAAGTTTTTAAAGCGCGTCTTGTCTGCAAATTGCAAGCAAATCGTTTTCTTGTTTTCAAATATCGGTTTTCAAATTTCGCGGTGTTTTTTTCATTGTTTTCATAAACAGCTGATACGCGGGCGCGCTTTTCTGCAAGTGCTTAACTAACGGTAAAAAAGCTATAATTGCAAAAACTTAAGAAAATTGTGTTAACTAAGGAAATTTGTGGTGGAATATTATGGAAGTGTTTATGAAATAAGAAATACAGTTCAAAAGCAAGGCGAGTTAGTGACTTCGATAGTGTAAACTCAAATGTTGGAATATTAAACAGAAGTTAAAGGAATAATTGGCCTTTTTAGTTTGAGAAAGAATATATGAATATTTAAAACGGCCTTAAGAGCTGTTTTGAAGTCCGTCCTGAAAATATTAAAAAATTAATTGATTATTTACAATATTAATATTTGATTTCTATCAATCTCCATTTTGAATTCTTAACTTAATTTTGGTGTGAAAAACCTATAAAGAAGGTTGAAGTGGTTAATTGAACATAACAAAATTTAACAAGATTTAAAATTAATTAAAACGCTGGAACTCGACTTTTTTGAAGCTCGATTTGAGTATTTAATCCCACGCCTACAAAAAATATACATAGAAAATAATGATCAAGAAGACATTACTTGCAGTTCATAAGTGATCTTTATCATCGCAGGTGCTTCCCTAGGCGTTACTAACTTGCTTAGAGTAAAGTCAGACATGCAGAATTAGAACACTGAGTTAGTTACGTTCTCTGTTATTATTTTCGAAGGAAATTGTTTACAGAACTCTTTGACTCTTTGACTTCCTTATGGATGCGAAGTTCGGTAAACCTACTTTCAAAATTATGGAAAACTGAGTTAGTTACGTTCTCTGTTAATATTTTCGAAGGAAATTGTCTAAGAGCTCTTTGACTCTTTGACTTCCTTATGGATCCGAAGTTCGGCCAACCTACTTTCAAAACTATAGAAAACTTGTCTTTTAGGAATCCAATATGCTCCTGAATTTAGTTGCTGAGCACACTCTTTTGTAATATCGTCTCAATCTACTTCAAGACCTTATTCAACTATTACTAAAGTAGAATAGTCACATTAAGATGACAGAAAATGTGAGATAATATTCAGTTGCCTTCAATCTTTCTTATCAGAGTTCAGAACGTCTCTCTGCTTCTCTTTCATTATTTCTTTGAATTCTTGTTTCCCATATAATGACAATACTCTTCGGATACGATTATGAACACTCAATTGGCCAGTATCATCTCATTAAAAAAATAAATAGTTGGTCTTGGTTAAAACTAAAAGCTTGTCAAGGCCTTTTAGAATAATAATATTAAAATTCAACCTTGAATTCGGATTACATGAAATATTTCGTTCATATCTGTCGAGTTTAATAACCTTCCAAGAAAAAATACTGCTATACATATTTTTAATTTTTTTTTATTTTGAGTTTAAGTAACTCTGAGTTTAATTCAATATGAAAATTAGTGTTTAATCATAAAGTGAAGTTTGAATTGTTCTGCTAAGGATTTAATATATTTTAGGAATAAAAATAATGTCTTTGTTTAAATTTTTGTGTAATAAACTCAAAATAAACAATAAACTCGAGTTTATTGATAGGCTGTGGAAATTCGTGTGGAGATCTGTTAGTTATTTAGATAAAAATGTCGAAGATAAGACTTTCGATTTTATTTATTTATAGCCATTTAAAAAAAAAAGATCCAAAATATTTCCGAGCCCAAACTCCACTCGACGCTATTTAGTAGTTAGTCCATGTTTCAGCGCATCATTTTACACTTGACTGTTTTGTTTAAACTTTATGACAACTTTTTGCGGGTTCAACTGCATTCCTTATTAGTCGCTTACACAAGCATTTTGCACATAAATATACAACAACAACTACAACAAATATTCCAAACATTTTCATAAATGTTATAAAATGTGGCAGTAACTCACTGCCACTTAGATATTTCACGGCGCCGCGGTTCGTGTGCTCGGGCACTTTGTCTGGTTATGCATTAATTGTGCATTATGTGAAAGAGCGGTAAAAGTGAGCAAAAACAACAACAAAAACAAATTTCAAAGAGAAAAAAATAAACAAAAAAAAAAATACGAAATATTTAAAATTACCAACAAAGTGTGTGTGTTTAAAATGAAAAAAAAAATAAACAAAAAAGGGGAGAAATTATAAAAAAGAACAACAAAGCGTGCAATTAAAAAGTCAAAAGAAATACATTTTCCGGCTTGTTTTGCACATTATTCGCCATTTCGCTTTTGCAACAACGGCGCACTCGGTTATTACTTAACGGTTTTTTCGTACGCCTCGAAAATATGCGTCACATCGCAAGTGTTGAATAATTTTTCCACTTTTTTTCTATTTTTTTTTTTATTTTTTTCTTTAACATTGTTTACCATCCATTAAGGTTGCAAGCGCTTTAAGTTTACATTTACATACAAATATCAGTGCATACCTCACTCAAGTGAAGCTAGTCAAACCAACAACATTTAGTTTATTAAAAAATATTCAAAAAGCAACTTCATAAAATTTGTGCTTAACGAAGCAGCTACAACAACAATAACAACCATCAAACCGGTGCTACAACTATAGCGTGCTATCAGCCATTCTTACAAGAATCTGCAGCTTAGGTCAGTGCAACTCTGTGTCCCCACGCGTGTGTTTGTGTGTGTTTATGTGCTCAGTTTACTTTGTGCTCATTTGTGCGTAAAAGGAAATCGCCGCTGTAATGGCTCCCAAGAAAGAAGCAACCTTGAATCTGCAGCAACAACAACAGCAACAAGTTTTGGATATCGAGCGTATAAAGCGGCATTTCAGCTGGTCCGATCCAAATGCAATGTAAGTCAAATGGCGATTTTTTGCGCTTATTCACATAGCTTTAAATACGTATATTTGTATACATAAGTAGATATATGTATATAATGTAAATGATATACAGAAATCCAAGCGTTGACTTCAGTAAATAACTTAGGCGTTTAATGAGCAATCTCGAGTGAGAAATGTGATATATCCAATATATAAGTATTTAAATCGATGTGTGTTTATGTGTATATGAAGCGTGTTAATCTCTGTGTGAGTATGCGTGTGATTACAAGTAATCAAATTACTAAAGTTCGTTTTTATAATCTTTTATTTCTATACATATATTGCCCAGCAGGAGCAGTTCAAGTGTTTGAAAGTGGTTAGTTTTCTTGTGAATTTGGCACTAGAACTCGTTTGTTTTTATATATGCATGTATTATATATCAGATTTTTATGAAAATAATGGGTTACAGAATAACCGTATAAATTTATAAGAACTTGATTATTTTATATTTTAGGCATTCATAATTAGGGCACTTTTGAACTAGTTGCGGTCTAGTCAATAGGCTGCTGCTGATATTTTGAACAAACAATAACTATATCAATGATCAATTTTTAAACATCGGCTCTAAACTATAAAACAGCTAATTTAACATCAATTTAAACTTTGATTAATGACTTTTTTAAAGAAAAAACTACAATAATCTGCTTTTTTGAAATATTAGACCTTCGTGCAAATTCGACTTCTAAACAAAAGCCGGATCTTGAACGGCATCCTGACTTTGAATAGATTTAAGCTCGATTTGGACTTATTCCGGACTTAATATAGGGTTAAGCTAAATTTAAATTGATCTAATCTAGCTTAGAACAATGGACTAATAAATATAGTAAGTTTAAACACTTCTTAGGGGGGTAATCCCATGATCCATTTTTTATTATTTTTTTAACACAAAAATTGCTTTAAAGTGTTTGTTAGAAAGTCACGAAGTTCGAAGTCGTCACTAGCTAGCATCTCAACTTTCTGGAAATGGTTCCCAGGTGAGGGTATCAAAAAGACTCCGTGATGGAGAATCTTAATCTGAAACTAGAAATCGTCTTGCAAGTCATTCTCTTCGCATCGCAATCGCCTGCCAGAAAGTCGAGGAACGAGCGCTCGCAGCTGCTTGTAAAATTTCAAAACCTATAACTTATAATATAATTTATGAAATTTTTGTTTAAGCCCGTGCGAAGCCGGAGCGGTCTGCTATTTATTAATAAAAAATTCCAAAGACTTAAATATTTTTATAGCAAAAACCTAAAAAAAAACGCAATATTTTTTAAATGTCTACCAAAAGTCTAATTGTTGGTATATTCACTTGAACGTGTTTCATGATTTCATTTTTGCAGACTAAACGCTCCTAACTTTTTGGTTTACGATAAGCCAATCAGCCGGAATCGTGGAGGAAGTGCGTGCCCATTTTTTCGAGGCGGGGGTGTTCAATACGCTGTCACTTAATTTCTAACCAATATTTTTAGCTGAAATTTTATTTTTTTTTTTAATTGTCGAAATATATGTTACTAAATGATAATAAGCTGAAGTCTCTATCTATTTATGGGTGGTAGAAAAAAACTTCTAACAAATCACTAAAAAACACGCCGCCACATGGAATGATCCCATAAACTCCAATCATCTATAATGGAGTGTTGATTTGGTTTCTAAATTTAAATTACTTTGAGTAGAGGCTTGGAGTGAAGTTATTGCTAAGTTTGATTTTAATTTAAATAAGGATTTATATTGGCCAACAAATATCTGAATGTTCTGGTTTAAATATATCCAATATATTGATTATATCAGTCCTGCATTTTTATTTTATTTCTAAAAGCACTTAAAAAATTGATTCAAATAGCGCGTAACCTCAATTATGTGTCTTAACCAATTCACAACTTGTGAATAATTAGTTACTAATTATTGTAACATGAGTTTCCATAACCCAAATAATCAATGCATTTAATAATTGCATGCAAAATGTCTCAAATAGCATACCATTATATATTGAAACAATAAATAAGAATTTTCACAACTCAACAGACTTAGAGGTAAACAGCAATGATTTAGATAGATATTTAAAAATAATTAATAACATAACGATGACACTATTTAAGCGCTAATTGGTCTCAATAAGTAAAATATTTATGCCAGTGTAATGCAACAATTACAATTCTTTTTGCATACATCGATTAGCACCTACTGTTTACTAAAGACACATGCATGACTTAGTAGAGCACTGGATACATAACTTTGACTGCAATGTGATCTCAGACTTCAAAATGACATCGCACCAATTATTATGTAAATTATTATGTAATTCTATCATTTTTAATGCTAAATTGTGCGCATCTAATTGCTTAAGATAATAAAGACATATTCTTGTTCTGTGTAATTGTAAGATGAGCGCTAAAGTCAGCAATTTGGTTTGAGTTCTAGTAATTTGAAGAAAATGGAAAAGATAAATATGTGTTTAAGTATTTGAGGCCATCAATCTTACATATGAACTAACAATAATAACCATTTTAGCTCTGAACAGAGCTATATTCTTTGCTGGAGTTTGCTTTAAAATAGTTTTTTCGGTAATTCGAAAATTTGTATTAAGGCGGTTCTTATAATTTGATGGTAAAATTTTTGGAGTTAAGAGTAGGTCTTTGATAAAACACTGAATAAAATTTTTGTATTCTTCTTTAATACATAATCTGAGGTCTGGAACTATCAGTATACTTCTGGAGCTATCAGTGTCAAAATATGGATGCGCTCAAAGCAGCCAAGTTGTTTTCAAATTTGCTAGCAATAATTATTCTAAAGATATGTGTTCTTATGGTCAATGGGAATCTCAATTAGTTTGCGGGGTATAGATCCTATTGTGGCTTTAGACGAACTTTAAGTACCATGTTTGAAGAAATCATAGTAAAAAATAGAGTTATAAGTAAGTATTCCGAAAAGATTCTATTTTTCGGAATAGAGTTGCCACCTTAAATATTTAAAACAAAAAATATGAAAAATTTGTCAAAATAAGATAATGCAAAAAGAAACCAAACTGTAAAACGTTTCTTAAATTTAATATAAAGATTTGTTGGAATGGGGTTGCCACCTCATAAAAAATAAAAATACAAAAAGGTTGGAACGAAAAAAATAGGCGAAGGAAACCTTCAGGGAAGTATTCCGAAAGCTTTCTATTTAAATATATTTTTAAGTAGAGTTGCCATTTGTCGAACTGTGAAAAATTTCAGAATTTATTTACTATAGATTTTATGTAGTATTACTAGAAGTAATGTTAGTTATTCGAAGCTTCTGTGAATAAAAATCGTCTAAGGTCCCACAAAAGAATTAAAAGTTTGGCTAGAATTAATCACCCCCTAATAGTACACGCGTTGCTCTTATTTCCAAGTTCTCTAATTGCAAGACACACACACTTTCATTAGCACAACTAAAACAAAACAGTTCATATATATTTATATATTTCAAGGTGAAAATATTTAAATGTGTTAACTGCAAGACATATGTACATATTTGATTAGGGCACCCCCTGGAAAAAGTTGTAGAAATCAGCGGATAAATAAATTGCGAAATTTACGTAAATTAGCACATCCGTAGTATGAGCGCTTTCGAAAGAGACGCAAAGAATTGCGCAGGCGCAAAGTGTTGCAAAAGTGCGAAAATGAAAATCAGCTAATGAGCTTCAATGGAATCACGGCGTTTCGTGCAAATATCACCTAGATACCACCACTGGGTATGTACAAATGTACTTGTTGTTTACATATGCTTGTGTATATATAAGTATGTGAGTAAATGTGTAAGTAATTGCACATTAAATAGTTTTACGAAATTACCAAATTTGCTAATCAGTTTGTGAGTGTGTGTGTGTATATGCAAATAAGCCTGTTTGGAGCCGTCAACGAGTTTGCCAACGAAATCGAGCGCGTGCTGTGAAATATGCTGTAGTAGGCGCTGTTGATTATGCGAATATTGATGGGTAAATATGCATAACATTATGTGGCTAACTATAGTTAGGTTTCTATATGCTTGTAAAGCTGTATATGTGTACAGCAAATGTATGGCCTAACTTCTTCTGCCGAGTGTTATGACCGTAAATAGCATTGAGTTGGAAGAATGAAGCAAAAGTTGAAAAAAGTATTAATAATAATTAAGCTGTAAACATTTTTCAAATATTACCACACTCATTTTAGTCTACATTATTAGCACGAAAGCTCCTAAAAGCTCTTCATAACCACTTGGTATTTATTTTTATATTATTTTTTAATATTTTTTCCGTGTTTCCCTGTATCCATTTTGCTCTAACTAACCATAAAAGTGCAAAATTATTTCATTCAACAACTTCCGCATTACGCAAATTATGAGCTTTAGGCGGCGACTCTAATCAATAGCGGCATCATAATTTGTTTACAAATCACTTTGTTTATTTAGTCACCACACACACACACATACACAAGCGCGTTTAATTGTTTACAAAGCGATCGCTTGATATTAAATAAACAAATGACATCCAATTGTCTTATTTCATTTATTGTAACAACAAGCTCGTAAGCTCTGAATCAGCAAACAGAATGTGTCGATTTGCATGTCACAACCACATTTGGTTTCAATATAGAGCGATCTTGTCTATAAGGAGTGTATAACGAATGCAATTGATGATTGAAATTGATATTCTGGGAGAGTGTTGACGCTGTGATAAAATCATTTGTGTTTCGTTCTTTATGGCTAATGGCAGTTGTGTGGCATGCCAAGCACACACACTTGGAGAAAAGTTGAAAAAAAATTGATATGAAATCATTTTTATATTTCGAAAAACAAAAATTTTGTATACTTTTACTCTTGTTCAAAATACATTTTAAACATGCCAGCTGAGTCGCATAGTAAATGGAATCCTTTCTATTATAAAAATTATTTTTTATTAATAATTTTAATTTCTATTTTTTTATAATTTTTAGTAATATATTTATTTTTTATTTTATTTATGCATCCACTTTTACATAATTAAAAATCAGAAGTGATTATTTTATATAAAATATCTATACTCTCATATAAGTTCTTTAACAAGTTCGTTGCTTAAGTCTTTTGTTAATATGAAATTACCTCGAATTATATTATTACTGCTCATTAATGTTATTTATACCACCACTTATAGTAACTAAAATAAATAATTTAACAAGACTTTTATTAACTTGACACACCCTATGTACGATCAAAAAAGCTCGCCGTCAAAGCTTTTGTTGCTACAAAGTTTAAGCCATCTGACGGCATTTCAAATGAGTGTGAGGCAAAGCTAATTGGTATACAACAAGCTAGATTGTGGTGTGTGACTTGGTTAAAGCGATCTTGTTAATGAACGAGTATACTTTTGAATGAAATTGTTGTTCTTGTTTTTGAATGGCTATAAAGCTAGTTTGGCGCATTGCGCTTTAATTTTGTTAAGGTTTTGGCTTTGCTAATTATTGCTGATATTGGAAGTTTTTTATATTTTAATAGATATTTAAGTTTTTCTTAGCCTCTAATGATTGAAGAAAATTTTTTCGGATTAAAATTTAAAATATTTTATGAAATTTCAACGTTTTTCCGTATACTCTATTTGTGAAAGATGATCGAGACGAAAAAAAATCAAATTTATATTCATATAATAGGCATACGCGATTAAGCTCCGAATTTTTTGAATTTCAGATGTCTAAATAATAAATAAGGAGGAATTTAAAATGAAATTTAAATTTTTTCAAAATATATTTCTAATTGTAACTATATTTGATAACTATATTTTGTATCCTATTATTTTTTTATTATAATTTATCGAGTATATAATAATGAAATTTATTATATTGTATATCGATTTCGACTGGTTCATATGTCACCAAGCTTCTCTTTCGCTTTGTGATTAGACATATTTTTTCTCCATTTACTCTCCATGATTGTTTAATATTTGTATATTTAATATCCAAAAAAATCTGTATGAAGTTTTGAGATGTACTAATTGCTCAATTAATTAATTATCTGGGAGATGATAATTTAGACTACAATTTCCCATTTGGAGAAAATCATCCCAAATACTTGGTTACGCGTCTACTACCTTTAAGCTGGTTTTTGAATATCAGATGAGATTTATTTTTATAATTAATGAAATTGGTATGTGACTTTGATGAAGTATATAGAAATTGGCCTAATTGTAGGCAATGTATTCTAAACAATTTTTTGATATAGTCGTATTCGAAAGATATGTGTTTACCTATCTTTGTGGTGTTATAAAACTTTATGTATATTATTTCATAATAGTAAATGCCTTTTCATTAGACTGAGAAGTATGTACCTGTATATAAATACTAACAACAAATCCTCTAAACTCATCCTTGTTGATTTCAAACACCGAACCAGTTCTACAACTTACTCTAATTCCATTTCGTTATTTAATTATTCAACTGCAATGCTCAGTAATCACTGCACATTACTTTACACTTGTCTACGCTGCAACAATTGCGATTGGCAAGTTGAAATGTAATTACCGTAATTAAGTCGTTGGTCAGTAGCGCGAACTACTTGGCAAATGCAAATTGAGAATTGTAACTTGCATTGATCTTCAATGAAATAAAATATGAAATGAGATTTGTGTGGCACCCGCTAGCTACCTCTATTAATAAATATCTCTATATTACATGAAAATGGAGCTATGAACTGTGTCAGATTTATATTGAATGTTTGAACTTAATTGCAATGACATTGATACATATATTTGTAAAATTAGTGGAGAAAACTTGAAATATGCTGTTGACATACATACATATTTATATATAAATATATACGTGTTCCTGTCTGAATGGCAATTTGGGCTAACAGCTATGGCAACTGAGGAGATCTATTTTTCGACAGCAGGGAAAATTGCAAAACCAAACCCAACTAATTACAGTTACACATACAACAGGCAGGGCTTGGGCAAGCACTTAGTGTAACGAAAACTACAACAAAAAGATTTTTTCTCATTTTTCGTCATAATTGCATTTAATTAAAATATCGTTTTCGCTAATGTTTCAAATACAACTACATGTGTGTATGTGCGCATGTGTGCCCGAATTTTTCGCTTAGCGTGGCATTTTCTTGCATTAGCAAGACCTTGACACATTAAAATGGTACATGCAACGCGGGAGCACTTACACACAAACATACATATGTACAAATGTACCTATTATTATATCTATTCAACTTTGAAAGTTCCACATCTCGACAATTATAATTCGCTATGTGTGCAAGTGTCATGTAGAGGGCAAAAGTACCGTTAATTTAATGTATTGTTTGCTGAGCCTCAGAGGCTGTACTGATCTGAACGAGACTTGTTTTCAACTCTTTTGTTCGTATGAATTTAGGGCATTTTGAGAAGTGAGTTAGGGACTCAAAAGTTCTTTAAGTGAAAGCAATTCGAAATTATTGATTTTAAATAAATCATTTAAAATATATAAAATAAATTTCTAAAATTATAGAAGTAAAAAAAGATTTATAAAGATACTCAGAGTATACTATAGAGTTGTCAATCTTCTTCTTGACTGGCGTAGATACCGCTTACGCGGTTATAGTCGAGTCCAAAACAGCGCGCCACGTATTCCTCCTTCTGGCAGTTTAGCGCCAATTGATTATACAAAGCGAAGCCAGGTCCATCTCCACCTGGTCCTTCCATCGGAGTGGAGGTCTCCCTCTTCCTCGGCTTCCACCAGCGGGTACTGCATCGAATACTTTCAGAGCTGGAGCACTTTCATTCATTCGAACAACATGACCTAACCAGCGTAGCCGCTGTTTTTTTAATCGCTGGACTATGTCTATGTCGTCGAATAACACATATAGCTCATCGTTCCATCGTCTGCGGTATTCGCCGTTGCCAATGTTTAAGGGACCATAAATCTTCCGGAAAACCTTTCTCTCGAAAACTCCTAGTGCCGTCTCATCGGATGTTGGCATCGTCCACGCTTCTGCACCGTAAAGTAGGACGGGAATGATGAAAGACTTGCAGAGTTTGGTTTTTTTGTTCGTCGAGAGAAGACTTTACTTTTCAATTGCCTACTTAGTCCAAAGTAGCACCTGTTGGCAAGAGGGATTCTGCGTTGGATTTCCAGGCTGACATTGTTATTGCTGTTAATGCTGGTGCCTAGGTATACTAAATTATCTACAACTTCAAATATATGACTGTCAACAGTGACGTGGGAGCCAAGACGCGTATGCGCTGACTGTTTGTTTGACGACAGGAGATATTTCGTCTTGTCCTCGTACACCACCAGACCCATACGCTTCGCAGAGTATAGAGTTGTACTAATAGAAATTTCAAGCCAAATTTTGATATCATCAGATGGCAACTCTGAGAAAAATTATCATGTAAAAAATAACAGTTTTATTGTAGCTCAAAAATGAAATGCTTCAGGGAAAAAAGTGTATACTCGAAAAATAATTTAAGTATTCTCATTTGATATGAAATTATATTATTATACCCTAAACTGGGTATATTTAGTTTGTCATGAAGTTTGTAACACCCAGAAGGAAGCGTCGTAGGCCCTATAAAGTATATATATAAATGATGAGTATGTTGAACTGAGTCGATTTAGCCATGCCCGTCTGTCTGTCTGTCTGTATATATACGAACTAGTCCTTCAGTTTTTAAGATATCGTTTTGAAATTTTGCCGATGTTATTTTCTCTTCAAGAAGCTGCTCATTTGTCGGAACTGCCGATATCGGCCCACTATATCATATAGCTGCCGTACAAACTGAACGATCGGAATCAATGGCTTGTATGGAAAGGTTTCGCATTTTACTACATATCTTCATGAAATTTAGTGTGAGTTATTGCTCATAGAAATAATTTAATCTCCGAAAAAATTGTTCACATCGGTTCAATATAGCATATAGCTGCCATACAAACTGAACGATCGGAATCAAGGGCTTGTATGGAAAACTTCCGCGTTTTACTACATATCTTCATGAAATTTGGTGTGAGTTATTGCTCATAGAAATAATTTAATCTCCGAAAAAATTGTTCAAATCGGTTAACTATATAACCTTAATGTTTCTAGCAAACAACCCGGCTAAAACGAATTAGTAAAATGTTTTCTTTTTTACTTTCTTTTTCTTACGTCTTTAGTTTTAGTTTTTTGAAATGAGTATACTCATAAAAAATGAGTATACTTTTAAAAGACACGTAAAATACATTGAGTACACTTGTACGCTACATGCTTATAAGACACATTTTTTTTGAATATGCTAACATGATCAATTCTTATATTTCCAAATTTTGTAAATTTAAATGATTGATTATTAAAAATTCGCTTGCGTCGGAAATGAATTTTTTTCTTTTGTATCTATATTATTATTCTATACAAAATTATTTACTAAAAAATTAAAAAAATACGAAACTCTTAACACTTTCAACAATAAAACAAAAACCAACAAAAATCATAAACAACAAAATACATAAAAGCTTTGTATAACACTTTTTATTATTAAACATTTCCTGTAATAAAAAAAAAAAACTGCAATTACTTAAAAGAAAAAAATCACCGCCACACATGCGAAATTTTAAGAAAAACTTCAATACAAAATTACAAACAAAATGTCATGCTATTGAGTAAAGGAAAATCTGAGGCAAATAAAGAAAACATTTAATTTTTGTATTGTAAGTCAATGCAAATGAAATAAAAAACTGACTAAATACAAAACGCCTTAAACGCATTTGCATGCATCAAATTGTTACATGTAAACATCAATATTGTTATTATCATTATTATTACGAGTACGAGTACGCTCGCAAGTTGTTGCTATTATTGTAGTGATTGTTGACGCTGCTGGCGGCACATTTGTTGAAATGACTTGTCAACTTTTCTGTTGTTTTTGCCAAGACGTGTACGCGGTCAAAACGATTGAGTAGGCTTACAATGGTTGTGTTGTATATATGTGCTTGGGTATATATAAAATAAATATTTACTACTAACAAGAGACTGTTGTGATTGTGTAATAAAATAAATTATAAAATTTAAAATGAATTTTAATATTTTCTAAATTGTCAATATTTTTTTAAATTATTAAAAAGAGACCTTTGCTCTCCTTACACAGTAGACCCGCAGCATCGCATTTTTATTTTTATTAATTAGCACTAGTATTACTTTTTGTAATCACTGAAATGGCTATTTTTATGCCATTCGCACATTATAAAACTTCTTAATGTTCACATTTGGCTGAGCCATGCATTAACCCTTCTAGGACTTACGTCATTTACGTTGCTGACTTTTGCACTTCGCGTCGTAAGCGGAGAAAATTGCAAAAATCACCAAAGATTAATTATATACGGAAGATATAGGTATATATATATATATATAGTATACATTTGTATATGTATGTATATGTATGTATATATATGTATCTATGTGTATGAATGTGTGTATGGGTGTAAACAATTTCAATTGCCTGACAATGAATTTCACTTAAGTATGCGGCTAAAACGTCTAAAAGGTCAGCTAATGGCCGTTCAAACTACAAAATTACACGTAAACACACAGCTCACACATACACAGATATACATATATTATTAATGGAGGCAAATAGATATTAGCAACAATAGTAAAATGAAAATGAAAATTACTAAAAAGCTTACATGAAAAGGAAGTGTTCAGAATATAGTTGTTAATAAACACAAATGGGTTTATATATTACTTAGTATTACTTGTCAAGCATCAGAGACATTTCAATATTAAGCGGAGATTTGAAGCTTAAATTAGCAAAAATAAAAATATATTCCAAAATTTGAATAATTTTCCCACACCTCTAAAGCATTATTTATAACCCACATAACCTCAAACTCCAAAAAATGCTTTATATATATTCCACATAACCTCAAATTCCAGCAGGAATTGTGGCTTCGTGCTTAAAAGCCATTTCTACTTTTCTGCTTGATTGCCTGTACTTTGCGCCTGGTTCCAGCTAATTGCCAACTGATTGCCCAGCTGAGTGCTACATTTCGCTGTTCTGCTGAACATTTTTTTTTTAATATTCATGAGCATTAAAGCATGTCTCGCTCGTTGGATTGAGATGCTATTAGTGGCTATACCCCTATCTATTAATGCATGAGCATGTTAGTGTTTCAGATATTTAGAAAAAATGTGATATTTTCCGGTATTTTATTTTCAAGTCTAAAAAGATAATATTGCGTAATGCAAATCTTATTGTGAACTGAATTGAACAGAAAATCACCTCAGTAGTAATTTTGAAATAAAGATTCTGAAAATCAGTTTAGTTATAGTATCCTTAAATAACTAGATATGTTATTCCAAGAAGCTTTTGTTGAAATTAAACAAACTGTAACCTTTGGACCCCGTCAATATCTAGAAATAATACCAAGATGTCTGCAATTTTTTTAAGGGAACATAACTGCTATTTCGATAACTTTTTTTTTAATTCTTTGTGACATCAGAAAAATCTAGCTACTGCGACCCCTTGAAACATTTAGATCAAATAGATCATTGATATTGGTGATCTGAGTGAAAAACAGGGTAAGTGTTTCCTTTTTCTTCGTACGATAGAACAGTACTACCAGGCCATTGGAAGGCCGACTAGTTGACTCACTACTTTTAATTCATCAAAACCATTTCTCTTTTTATACTCTCGCAACAAAAGTTGCTAAAGAGAGTATTATAGTTTTGTCCACATAACGGTTGTTTGTAAGTCCTAAAACTAAACGAGTTAGATATAGGGTTATATATACCAAAGTGATCAGGGTGAAGAGTAAAGTTCAAATCCGAATGTCTTTCTGTCCGTCCGTCCGTCTGTCCGTCTGTCCGCCCGTGCAAACTGTAACTTGAGTAAAAATTGAGATATCTTAATGAAACTTGGAACACGTGTTCCTTGGCACCATAAGAAGGTTAAGTTCGAAGATGGGCGGAATCGGACCACTGCCACGCCCATAAAATGGCGATAACCAAAAACACATAAAGAGCTATAACTAAGCCATAAATAAAGTTATGAAAATAAAATTTAGAACATAGGATCGCATTAGGGAGGGGCACATTTGAATGTAATTTTTTTGGAAAAGTGGGCGTGACCCCGCCCCCAAATTTGTTTTTTGTATATATCTTGCAAACCAATAAAACTATATAAACCAAACTTTCTGCAGTCTTTTCTTTCAGCCGTTTCCTTATACAGTCCAAAAATGAAAGAAATCGGATAATAACCACGCCCACCTCCCATACAAAGGTTAGGTTGAAAATTACTAAAAGTGAGTGAGTGAGTGACTAACGAGAAACATCAGAAACAGAAAATTTCACAGAAATGATAGCAGAAGGAAGCTGCACTCAGATCTTTTTACAAAATGGAAAATGGGCGTGGCATCGCCCACTTATGGGTCAAAAACCATATCTCAGGAACTACTCGACAGATTTCAATGAAATTCGGTACATAATATTTTATTGACACCCTGATGACATGTGTGGAAAATGGATGAAATCGGTTCACAACCACGACTACTTTCTTTATAACTCAATTTTAAATTCCATCTGAATCCTTCACTTTATAATATATACATTAGGAACCAATGATGATAGCGTAATAAAACTTTACATAAATGCAGTACTTGTGAAAAAATTGTCGAAAACGGACTATAACTTTTCAAGGCCCCAGATATTGAACATGTTGAACTCAGCGCCTAAGGTTAAATTTTAACCGAAAATTTGGGTAAATCTCTCAGCTAATTTAATGTAATTCAGAGGAAATTCTTTTCTTCCAATAGTGTGTCTCTGTTCCAAAAATTATTAAAATCGGGTCACAACTTCTCCTAGTTCCCACATACATAATTATAGGGTTTTCAAAAATGTCATCCCCTAGCTCCCATATACCTAATTATAGGTTTTTCAAAAATTCGTTGGGCTTTATTACGCATATATGTATTGGTTAATATGTGATATATCTAATCAAAATTAAGTGAGCGTATAGTATTGAATATAGTGTACCTTGCTGGTGAAATTGAATGAAATCGGTTCAGGAATTACCTCAGCCCTCATATCTATATATGACGATTTTCGTTATTCTATTAATCTTTATGCCGACTTTGTGGGTAAATTTGTGCGTTATCTTAATAAGATTTCTTCAATAAATTGCGAGAGTATAAAATGTTCGGTTACACCCGAAATTAGCCTTTCCTTACTTGTTTAATATGTGAAAGAGTACCCTTAAAATGGATAACTTTTTTCAATTCAATGTATTTCATTTCAATATAAACTATCAGTCATATTTTCCAAACCAGAATTTGTAGTTAAATTTCAAAGTTTTGAAAATGAAGCTAATAGCATGTAGCTTAACCTAAAAATTAGATTAGCTGCTGGGCAGTATAATTATATACATATGTATGAATATAAATATTAGTGAGGTTGCATGTGTATAATTAAATAGAGGTTGTACTGAAACTATGTTCGGTCTAGTCGGTCTACACTTAAGATATAGAACTAGCTTTTTCTTGACTTCATGAAAGTGAGTTATTAATTAAATTCCAATAAAGTTTTACACGCTATAATTATGGTAATTAAATAAAATATCTTCAAATTATTTCGTATCGATATTGATTTCAAATTCTTCGAATAAAAATATGTTAATGTATACTTTCGCTCTTGATTTGGTCAAGTTGACACGCGACGGTTTTACTTGAGGGCATGATAATATAATATAATTTTTTCTATTAAAAAACGCAGGTCAATTAAAATACCATTGCAATTATCATACCTGAGGGCTGTAGGTTCCACAAAAAATTTTTAAAAGTATGATTGTTTATTCAACAGTTGTTGTGCTCGTCTAGTTGTAAAGGTATATAGAATACCTATAGTCTATTAAGCAATATGTAAGTGCGTTGCAGTAGAGTGGTAACCCTTAACTTAAGTACATTTTAATTATTGCAATGATTACCATATCTACGAGTATCAATTAAGAAAATTTAATTTTTTTTCCATCGTATTCAATCAAATTAAAGCCTCCTATTGAATTATATAACATTACTTACATGTATTGTAGTTCGTTGTTTTTCAGCAAAGCAAACGACTGTAAACATCAATAAAGCTCAACAAACCAAAATATTTCAATGTACTACCTATAAGTATATTTTCAATCAAATGCAATTATTTTGTCAGCACTCGACTTGCATACATATTCATTATTGTGCTGGCCAGTGTACAAAGTATGTTTTATGTGGTGTTGCCAATCGCAAGCGCATTTCATGCTCCAGTTCGGCCAATAAATTTCGCATTTCGTACATTTGCAACGCACGAGAAATGAGAATTCACCATTTTTTTTGCAATTGTTTTAAGCTCTCAAATACATTTATAATGGCGAAGCGAAGTGAGTTTTATGTATTTTTAGGCTGCAGGCATTAGGGGTGTGCTTTCGAACTTTTAATATTTTATTTTATGTAATAAATAAATATAAATTGTGGAAATGACTAATTGTTGGTTCAAGCGCACATTTTTTTTTTCCTTTTTTTTCATTTGTTAATTTGTCAAATTATACTGAGCATAAATCTCAAAAAAATATGTTGACTATGTCTTTGAAGATGACTTGACAGCTATGCTGGTTTGGAAATTATATACCTTTAAAAAATGCTTTACTGAACTTTTGTATAACAGTTTCGATAATGATTCCCATATCACTCAGGGGTTCTCACCTATAAGTCTAGATTTAAAACTCCCTAATCTCCTCCTAACTTGCAAATTCGTTAGAACATCCCTAATGTAGGGATTATAATTAACACATATATCTATTGTATATTACATTGAATAAAAATGTATATTCTCCACATTCAATTAAATAAGCACATAATGAAGTAGATTTTTATTAACTTTTTGCTTGGCGGTCATAAACACTTCGGAAGCATAGCCAATTTTAATAGATCTGTGTATTTCATATCTATATGTATATATCCATTCGTGCTTTGTATTTTTAAGCACGTGCCTAAACTGCAATAAAGTTAATGCGTTAACCAATTAAAGGTTTGAGCATCATATTAAAGCGTAGACTATTTGGGTTTTGATTGCAAAATTACATTTTTGAAAAACTCTATGCGAAGGCTTCCACATTTCCGGTCTGATATTTCGTTGTACAATATTACTGCTAGAAAACTTAAGTTCCGTTATTAATCTCTTATTGGATCTGTTATCTAAATCACTTTTAAGTTGCCTAAAGAGACTAGTATGCATGTATGAAGTAATGTTGAAATATTCATTTCTCACTTTAGATCAGCCTATAAACTAAAATATATTTTTTTTTATTTCTCTAATAGCCAACAGGTGTTTTTCTCACCGAAAGACTCACTGCCTGCACGAAATTTCACTCAAAACTGGTATTTCTTTTGGTAATTTGTAAATAAAATAAGCAAGCAAAAAGAATCGAAATGCCAATGTAAATACAAAAAAAAAATAATACAGAAGACAACAACACTTGCTTACATACAGACACAAACTCCCATGTGAGCAAAAGAAAATACAAAATACTAGTGTTCGACTGATACTAAAATTTTGGCCGATGCCGATTAATCGGCCAGTTGGCAAAGAATCGGCCGATGCCGATGCCGATTCTTTCATCAACAACTTTATTTAGTAAATTAGTATAGTAACAAAATAAAAACAAAGACAAATAACATCACAAATAAATAAACAACTCAATTCACATGTAAATATGAAGTTGTTTATTCATTTAATTATTTAAAACTAAATAAACTATTATTATAAAATACATGTTTATAGAACAAATAAGTTATTCGCGTTTTCTCAAAGCTTTTTTCCTTTAAGGGGGTATGCCGGTGTGACATTTTCAAAAAAATCGATTTTTTATTTTTTGCTTATTCGATTGTTTATAATTTCAACAAGTAAGGAAGGGCTAAGTTCGGGTGTAACCGAACATTTTATACTCTCGCAATTTATTTATTTAACTTTATTAATATTATATTATACACAATTTGACCCACATATTCGTCATATATATTGTATAAAGTCCATTGAAAGTTGGAAACCATAATATTAGGTTAGAAGCACCGAAGTCCTCATGTTCGATATATGGGGCCTTGAAAACCTATGGTCCGATTTCGGCGATTTTTAGAATGAGGCTGCCACACTATAAATACAGTATTTGTGCCAAGTTTTGCACCGATATCTTCACTAGTGCTTACTTTATATATTGTAAAGTAAACGATTCAGATAGTCTTCAAAGTTCTGGTATATAGGAAGTAGGCGTGGTTGTGAAGCGATTTGGCCTATTTTCACAACATATCATTGGGATGTAAGGAAACTATTACAAACCAAGTTTCATTGAAATCGGTCGAGTAGTTCCTGAGCTATGGTTTTTGACCCATAAGTGGGCGACGCCGCGCCCATTTTCCATTTTGTAAAAAAAATCTGAGTGCAGCTTCCATCTGCCATTTCTTATGTGAAACTTAGTGTTTCTGACGTTTTTTGTTAGTAGTGGGCTATCTCAGTAATCTTAGTAATTTCAACCTAACCTTTGTATGGGAGGTGGGCGTGGTTATTATCTGATTTCAACTATTTTCATGGTATGTAGGAGAACCGACTGCAAAAAGTTTGGTTTATATAGCTTAATTGGTTTGCGAGATATATACAAATAACCGATTTGGAGGCGGGGCCACGTCCACTTCCCCCAAAAAATTACATACAAATATGCCCCTTCATAGTGCGATCCGTCACACCAAATTTTATTTCAATAGCTTTATTTATGGCTTAGTTATGGCACTTTATGTGTTTTCGGTTTTCGCCATTTTGTGGGCGTGGCAGTGGTCCGATTACGCCCATTTTCGAACTTAACCTTCTTATGGTGCCCAGATATCATTTCATTAAGATATCTCAATTTTTACTCAAGTTACAGCTTGCACGGACGGACAGACAGACAGACATCCGAATTTGAATTTTTCTCGTCACGCTGATCATTTTGATATATATAACCCTATATCTAACTCGTTTAGTTTTAGGACTTACAACCAACCGTTATGTGGACAAAACTATAATACTCTCGTAGCAACTTTGTTGCGAGAGTATAAAAATATCCTTTGAAAGCGGTAAGGTCGTATATTGAATGGTTTTTGAATGGCAGCGTTCTAAATTGCAATCGCTCACAAGTATAAGCCGCTATAGACGAAACTTTAAACGCGTTATTCTCGAAACGACTTTTCACAAAACAAAATTGCTGACATCATAACTCAACGAGATATTGACCGATCAACTTCAAATTTAAACTAAATGTTCTTGAATATATGTACTATACAATGACCTATCTTTTTGATTTGATGAAAATTGTCAATTTGGCATCTAAAAACGACAATTTTTTACCTAAAAAATCGAAGTTTTTTTTTTCAGAACTACGCCATTTTGTTAATGTTTTATATTTTTCAATAATCGTAGGACATTATATAGGGAATATATTCAACTGTAATTAACTTTTTCAATTTTTGTGTTTCAGTTACTCATTCGGCCGTAATCATGTCAGCAGTTGGGTAACTTTTTTTGGCACCTCCCAAGACAGCCCTCTTTTATTTTTCAAAATTTTTGAAAATAGAAATCTTAAAATATAGTTGAAAGTACACCTTACTATGTCCAAGAAACTTCGAAACATTCGATTGAGTACTTTCTTCAAAAAAAAAAAAAAATTCACTAAAATCGCCTAATTTTTCATGGGTTACACTGGTATAGCCCCCTAAGGACAAATATGAACATTACGGCCAATATTCGAAAATAGTAGGTCTAGTAAAAATAACCCGTTATTTTCAAAGAGATGAGTTTTGTCATTTATATCTCGCATTGTGAAAGGAAGGTTGTTTCGAAGGTTATTTTCCATGCACCTTGTAGTCCAGGCTAGCACCAAGTGATTATTACGAAACTTTTAAAAATAAATTAACGTAGTTACGATTGCTTCTATAACCTCAACAACTTTAAACAAAACTGTGCATATTTGACATAAATCGAATGTTTCTAGCAGTGCTAAATAAAACCTTTCATTAATGCAAAAATATTGAATTTCTTTATACTAGACTTAATCTATCACCATGATGAATTGTTAGTTTAGTCAAATGTGATTCACTGTGTTTTATATGGTAAACAGAAGAATTCAAATTTTATGCTCTAAAGAAATCAAAAAAGTAAAAAGAAATTATTTTAGTGTAAACCCAAAGAAATAGAAAGAATCGGCCAAATATGGCCTATGCCGATACCGATGCCGATGCTTAATTTTGTAGCCGATACTGGCCGATGCCGATACCAAGGCCGATTAATCGGTCGGTCTCTACAAAATACTCGCATGCTCAGGTGTGTGTGTGTAATGAATATTTTGTATTGAAGACTTGCATAATACTTGGCGAATAAAATCGGCAGTTGTTGATGATGCAAAAACAACAACAACGACAACAAGAGTAGTGTGACAAGCAGTAATTCGACTAAATTCGTAGTCGAAATGGAAGCTGTAGCTGAGTCCGTGGAAATGGTGAAATAAATGATGAAACCTGGATTGGAAATGTATGCAGTTGTTAACAATTTCTGGGAAAAGATTTTAAATAAAAGTAAATATTTTTGTAAATGAAGCTGAAGATGTAAAAGTATTTTGTCTGCTAATTTTTTTTAAATTTTAATTTTAAGGCCTCATTTCTCATCTTTCTTCATTAATCAGCTAAGTTTTGAAATGTACTGTTATACGATTACAGGTGAAGCAAGGATTTTTTCAAATTCAGATGAATAATTAAATAAAATAAAAATTACGAATTATTTCAAACGATTTTAAATTGAAAAAAAAAAAATTATAAAATAAACATAAATAATTCTGAGAAAAAAATTTTAAGAGAAAATTTTGTCATAAAATATTTTTAGAAAAAATATATTTTCATTTTTCAAAATATAATAAAAAATGTTTTTATTGTTTTCTTATTTATTAAAGCCTTTTTGGCATCAAAACTTAAAAATTAATAAATAAAATAAAAGAAATAAATAAAATTAAAAAACAAACAATAAAACCTTTCCACAATATGCAACAATTCATAAATGTAGTCCATAGAAGGGTTTTGCTAAAATCACCACTTGCAACACGGTCAGTAAATTCAAGTTCAGTTTTGCAACATATCAACATCAAAACTCAGCGAAGCGCAAAAAGTCACCTGAGTACAACAACACTCGCATAAAAGGTAGTCAGCCAGCCAGTGCGCAGCTGCAGTGGAGCAACCTTATTTCGGCAGCGCATGCACACCACACAGCTTCCGTATTGTACTTTTTGTTGTAGACGCTGCTCAACTCGATTCACTTTTTTTTTTGGTGGCTGATTCGTTTCAATTTTGATAGCACACATATGTACAGACAAAAACAACAAATTTTGCTGCGCTGTTGTTTTGTTGTCGACCTTGTTCCAGTTATCACACAGAAAATCATCAAAATCTCAATAATAATACATATAAGAAAAGGCGGCCAAAAAAGAAGAGAAGAGGGCAAAGAGCAACAGTAACAGCAACAACAGTAGCAGCGGTGAGAAGCGGCCGAAAATGCATGGCAAGCTTTTTTATGCTTTTATGTCTGTATGTATGTGTGAGTGTGTATGCATGTGTATGACATGGCCAAAAGAAACTGAAAGTGAATGAAAGATGTTGCAAAGAAGCTGATGAGTTGGTTGGAAAACCAGTTGTGTCGTGTAGTTATTGCTGTTGTAGTTTATTGTATTGTTGCTTTTGCCTACTAGGAATGCAACTGACCACCGCAAGTTTGCTGTGGCTGGCTTAAGCAAATGTGCAAAAGTGCAAAAGTATGAACAATGAAAGAAAGACTGAAGATGCGCACAATTCCAACAACAAAGAAAACCATAATAAATATACAACAACAAAATTTTATTAGACAACAATGGAAGGCGTCTCATTAGCTATCAACATATACAAGGAAGCCAAACCGTAAGCGATTTTAGGTGAACATATAAAAGAAGAAATGAAATTCAATAAAAAATCATATAAACACCTATGCTAAGCCAGAGTTAGTGCTAGTTAGTGTTGTAAGTCATCACTAAGTTTACACTCTCACAGTCTAGCATTAGCTTAGTAGCTCTTCACATAAATTGCTAACTCAAAAAAATAAAATTGAGCGCATTTATTGAGTGAAATTACTCAGAAGCCAGTAAAGCCACTCGCACTCACATCTGCTTCAAGCCATGCACTTCTGGCTGTGCTGTGTGTGTTAGTGCTTCTATGTGTGTTAGCTACTCCTTTAATCCGTTGTGTGCGTGCAATTGCTTTGATTTTTGATTGACCAATTTTTGTTTAGTTTACTTCATATAGTATTCATATGAGTATTCATATGATTGTACGTATGTCTTATGTGTGGTCTTTGTTTACTTAACTTACTGTTAAAAACCACTTTTTATTACTTTTCTATTCACTTCACTTGTCAAAACATCGCTTTGCATTAACCAGTTATTCACTTCAGTTACATCTATCAAAAAAGGCCATTGCAGCAAGTCAGTCAACAAGTGCAGTTATTTGCCTTTGTATGTATGTTTGTGTTGTTATTTTAGCAGGCGAACGCGACAAGTGGCTCGTTTATTATTCGGTGACAAAGAAGATTTTGAAAATGCGGGGTTTTGAGTTTGGTTTATATGTTTAAAATTTGTGTGCTGATCAATTAGGGTTAATTTTAAATAAATATTTATGTAAGACTACTCACTCTTATAGTATTACTAATTTATTATATTTAAAGCGATTTGATATTTATGTTAAACTTTTTAGTTTACAAATATAAATTTAAATGAAATAAATATATTTATTTGACCTCATTGTGTAAGGAGAGTTAAATTATGATTATTCTGATTTATTTGGTTTGATAGTAATATGCTATGGAAAACTTTTAGTATCTCTAGTTATATCCGTTGGTCGTCCCTTTGGTTAATCTGAACGGATTTGATTTCATATGGCTCAGGTTGCCATATAGCACCATAACCGATCTGTAAAAGCTTTGCAATATTTGAAATAATCTAATCCAGCTTATATATCTTAATAAAGGGATTTTCAAAAGGGATGGTACAAAAGTAGACCGTAGGTTCGCCATTTCATCATTGAAAGATATACGATTGGCGTTGCAACCGTTTAGCCGGTTATAGCCGAATCGACGATAGTGCGCCACCTCTCTCTCTCCTTCGCAGTTCGGCGCCAGTGGGAGATCCCAAGTGTAACCAGGTCGCTCTCCACCTGGTCCCTCCAACGGAGTGGAGGCCTTCCCCTTCCTCGGTTTCCTCCAGCGGTTACTGCATCGAACACTTTCAGAGCTGGAGTGTTTTCGTCCATTCGGACAACATGACCTAGCCAGCGTAGCCTCTGTCTTTTTATTCGCTGAACTATGTCAATGTCGTCGTATAACTCGTACAGCTCATCGTTCCATCGTCTGCGGTATTCGCCGTTGCCAATGTTCTGAGGACCATAAATCTTGCGCAAAATTTTCCTCTCGAAAACTCCTAGTGTCGTCTCATCCGATGTTGACATCTGCACCGTAAAGTAGGACGGGAATGATAAGCGAAAGTATTATTTCACCAAAATTGGGTTCAGCGTCTGGATTTCTACAAGCATGCCCGTAGTGTCCATGTAAACAAATCAAGTTTCATACATAATATCATCGAATGTACTTCCACATTATTAAAGAATTTCAATCATCATCCTAAACTGTTTTTGTTTTATTCAAAATAGAAAAAACGTTTGTAGGGCTCTTATTGAAAACCCCTTATCTAATAGGGGACCTAGGATCTACAGATCTAACAGCTGATAGAACTCGGGACTATTACATATTAATACAGACCACTTCCCACTATACTTTTATACTTATCTTATAAATGAAAATCGATTTTGTATTTTTTTGTTTTTATTCCAAGCTCATGCTAGAATGCTTTATATAGTAAGTGGTTAGTAAAATATCATATCGCTTATACGCCCAATTCGTTCGTATTAATTTATTAAGAGATTTTTTCATAAAATCCTGACTATCTTCTTGTTCTTCAAAAGAAGCTATAGCTTTTATAAGGGTAAAATCCAGTTTAACAATGTTTAACTTATTTACATGATTGCAATAAAATTAAAGTTTTCAAATGTCTCTGCCTTTTTTGGAAGACATGTTCGAAAATCTTAATATTTAACCTAAAATGACTTGCTAAATGCCAGTTAATTTCTTTCTTTATATACCTAAATAATAACGATCTATATATCTTTTTGAATTAATATTAAAAAAACTTGAACTCTGAAAAAATGTATATAATATTTTAGGAAGCAATTGTAAATAAATAATACCAGTTAACTTAATTTTCTTAATATTACAATAATAAAAATACATATTTTTCACTGATTCAGTGAAGTAATAAAATAATACGACATGAAAACTGCTAACGAAACCACTAAAACTTCAAAAATTGTTTAACCCGAATGACTAACTAACTAATTCGCGCGATTCCAATAAGTTGCAACACAAAACAAAAGCAAAAGTATTTATTTTGTTACACTTCTTGTTTTATTTTATTTTTTGTAACAATTATTGTTGCTAAAATCGCACTGCATATTTATGTATATCTGTGGCATTTGTTCGTAGTATAACTCTATGTAGGAATGTGTGTGTACTCGAGTGTATTGCAGTCAGTTGTTGCATGCCAAACTGGCTGCGAAATACTCGTAAAATACCAAAGAAACGAGAAGTCGGCAAGAAGTTACTCATACGCCCGATTGTACCGGCACTTAACGCTTAAAAGCAGCAACAATTTAGTTGTGACTTATGAGTACATTCAAGTGTGTATGTTCATGTATTTGGGTATTTTGGCCGATTACCACATTCTCGCTTGTAAATATCAGCTATATTTACATAGATCTACTTGTAGCGAGGCTTGCTTGTGGGCATGTAAGAGCGCCAACCAGTTTCGTATGCACATTTGCGGCGATCTATTTTGCGCTCGAATTACTATTACTACAATAACAGCAAATACAATAATGCAAATTATAAAGTTTTGTAAATTCATACATATGTATATTAGAGTTAAATTTTGAAAGTAAAATCAAATTTTTGGTATTTTAAATAATTTGTATTGTTTATATGTAAGTGCTAGTATGTGAGTGTATGTGTTTGTGCAGTTTCGCTAATTTAATCAATAGAAAATTGTGAATGTATGCCAATTGTATGTATTAGTATGCATATTAAACTGTGTTTGTGAATAAATTAATTTACAATAAAATATACTCATATCGTAATTGTGATTAAAGATTAGTTTTATTAAGGGGTTAGGGGTAGTCAGAGACACGAAAAAATGAAAAAATTCAGTAATTTTTTTTTGCTATTAAATCATGTTATTTTAAAAAAGTAATAATATGGCGATATTTCACAATATTTTGACTTGAGGTCAAGAAAATTTGAAAAAAATTATAATTTCCAAAGTTATTGCTGTTTGTGTTGACCCAGTGCCAAAAAAAAGTCTTTGCGGTGACAATCCTCCTTGGAGATTCATCTAATATCAATCGGATAAGAAAAAAAATTTTTATAAATAGATAATCCTGGGTGTGATCGAAGGTTTTTTCAAAAATAACAAAATGGCGGCCTGAAGAAATCTTTTTCAAGATTTTCGGGAAAACATCGGCAGTTAATTGGTCTTAAAAAATCGAAATTTGAAAAAAAGAGCTTCGATCAGGCTTAGGATTATTATGTATTCTAAAATATAAATTTCATTAAAATCTACTGATCGGTTTTCGAGTTACAGTTGTTACCAGTTCAAAAAACAAACATAGTTTTGAGAAAAACGTATTTAAAATTTCACACTAACGTGTTGGAGTACCCGAGCGCTCTTTCTTATTTGTCGAATAACTCGAAAAATAATTACGGTATCAACTTAAAACTTTCAGAAAATAGTTTTAAGATATTACACAGTTAACGAAATTGTAAAAAAATAAAAATTGATTTTTTGAAAATCTTGACCACCCCTAACCCCTTAAAATATAAATATAAGTTTATAAATATATATATATATATATTAGCTGCAGCAAATTGCATTTTGATTACAATTCGATTTAATAATAATTATTATCAATTATTATAATATAACAACATTAATGCAATATTTTTCTAGCACTTAATTTTCTCTAAAAAAATCATATATAGACATACATTAATATATATACATACATATAACATAAAATATTTCATAAGAAATATACAAACCTAAAAAATTTCAAATTAATTCATTTCCTCTTCGGCCTCATGACTCAGTTCCTCAATAATAATGAGTATTTTCCGTTTACTCATAATTTTGTAGTTTTTTTAATGTTATTTTAAGCGGCAGTACGAGTAATCGCCTACCAATCCCTTGGCCTATCTCACCTTCGCCAATTTATCAATAATGCGAAAAACAGTAAATTGGCTGAATAAAAAAATAAAAATAAATAAAGAAAGAAAATTGCACATCTCTGTTTACTATTTTTGTTGTATATAATTAGCACTCCACACTTGCGATCACATCAAGCGCTCTGACTTGGATTTGTGTCAAGTTCATTTCTTGTTGACTATACTATTTAAAGGTTCGTAGTCTTGCATCGTCACAAATATTTGGTGGTGTGTTAAAAGAAGTGATAAATATATTACAGTTTTTTATGATTATGAAATACTTTTGGTAACTGGGTAGTGAAGAATATGCAGGTCTGTAGGGGATCAATGTTTACCACATGTTGCCAGTAGACTCTGTGTATGAGAAAGAGAGATGGCTGCTTAGGTTAAGCAGAACTTACTTTATTTGCCTTCAAGTGGTAACGATAATCCGCCACATTTTACACCAAACATTACTTCTTAAAAGTAAATATTATCTGCGGTTCAAGTCTACTGAAACCAGTCGCCCAACGCAATTCAAAATGCCTACTATCATATCTAGTAGACCGTTAACTATACTATAGTGGCCTTACATAATACTGATGTGAGACTTGTACACTTAAATAATACCGTTTACTTCCCCAATCTCTCAAACATAAAAAATCGCATAATTTACAAAATTAACTTAATAATGGCTTCTATATTCTAGAACATTTCAGCAATTATAAAATAATTGACTACAATTAGCCTTGTAAAATATTCCAAAACTACTTTTGAAATATCAAATTTTTGCTTCTAAATACTTATTTGATTAATTCCACACCGATAACAAATAGCTTAACAACTTAATAGTGCTTGATGAGTTTTACGAGCGTGTGCGGCAATAGTTCCTGTTTATAATTTTATTGCGCAATAGTATCCTGTTGCTGTATGAGAAGATATGTGATTCGGATTCTACAGATTGATAAGATTTTGAGATATTCAATTAATAGTAAAGCATATTTGCTTAAGTGCTATAATACAAACATAAACTATTTAGCACGTTTTCAGCATTATGGTCTATACTTCCATCAAATAATTTAATATAATTATTTTGTTAGGTTTTTGACTACTCACTGTTATTGAGCAGAAAAAAATGCGTTTTTTGACATTTAAAAGAACGTGAAGAAATATGTTTTCAAATTGCTAGCTATTCGTATAAAATATAATATTATAAAGTGTAATATACATATGAGAGCTTCAGTAGTAGGCGTGACACATTCCTCCGTAATTACTTATATCATAATAAACCCATTATTGTCGATTCATCTGTTGGAATTGTCCGCATTGCTAGGGAATATACTCTGCTAACAAAATTAAAAAAAAATCAAGACAGAAGACATGTGTCTGTCCAATGCGTCGGCATAAAAAGCACGTCTTTGCGGTCAAGGTTAAATGTACAAAAGTGATAACAAAAATATTTGGAGGGGCAGACAAAATGTGTGTGTGTAAGAAAAAAATATGCTTTAGATATATTTTAAAATTTTATATATGAATATAAAGACACATGTGCGATTGCATTAGGGCTGTACTTAATTGTAATTATAAAATATAAATTTATATACAAATATTTTAAAGGTATATTTCTTCATGACTACGGAAAGTGCTTGAATTGAATATAATTAAGAAAATTAAAAAAAAAAAATGGAATAAAAAATTAACAGTATTTCATCGAGTGTAAGTTTGAAGTAAAAACATAGACACAAATTAATTCTACCACCTAATGCATTGTAAAAACATACATTTCCACACTAATTCTATTGTTTATTCAAATTTAATATTTTTTGGGTTACGTGAGCATATCTACATATGTATATCGGTTAATCTCTTTGGTGAATAAAAAAATATTTAATTTTGATTTCATTAAATACTCATAATCTTCTGGCTCTTTTATTTTCGTAAAAAAAACCATTCAAAAGAGTGCAGCCCTAATGTTTATATACATAGAGGCCTAGCTTGTAAGCGGTCAGAGCTAGCGAACAGCAGTTGAAAATATAAGTTCGAGTTAATTGATATTTGTTACACAGTTGTTGTAAAATTTTAAACAAAAATGCAAGTCATGGTTATAATATAAATCTGGCAACTGGGAGCATACCACACATTTTTGTCCAATTTTTAATTTCATAATGGAGTTTTGATAGCTCAATAACTATTCGCGGTTGTGAATGCAGAGGACTTGTGTGACGATATTATTTTTTCACTTCAAGGCTCTTTTTTCTTTCATAGAATTCTTTTTAGCTTACTCTTTTATAGATCTAATTCTCAACAATAAATAAATGTATAAAATTTTAGCGTCACGCTGAAAACATTGTAAAAAATCTTTCTTTCCAATAAAGGGCCTCGAAATTATTTTCAGCAAAAATTTAAATAATGTTTGCGAGATTTTATTATTTATACAACTTCTTGAGATTTATATAAAATTTCGACAGTGCAATTGGTTGACTACAGGTTAGTTGGCCGTCATTATTGTATTGTGGTGGTCGGTTCTCGGAAATGAGGTTAGGTTAGGTTAGGTTTGTAGACAGATCTCTGCAAAAAACAGAACAAATCACTTAGACAGCCTGGCGCTGTCCATTGTGATACCAGTAAAACTCCCTGTGGATCAAAGACCTTTAAGATTCAGCAAAACGCTTGGAATCTGTTACAAATTTCTTAAGACGGCTAATGTCGATTCTAACCAATGCGCTAGGATCGCCGAAAAAGGGCCTTCCGAGGTGTTTCAACCCAGACTGAGTCAAAAGCTGGACAATGAAGAAGGAAATCCTTAGATAATTCCACCTCGCTTTCCTCCATACAGCTTTGGCAACTTGCATCTGACACGATTCCAAGTCTCTATGCATGGGTACCCATTGGACAATGTCCAGTAAGTACACCAATGATCGCGCTAAGATGGACCTTGCCCAGATAAAGCAGTTGAAAGGACCTCTTACGCTCCACAGAGGGCCAAAAGGACCTCGCCACTGCACAAGTGCTGATAGTGGTAGACCAGCGTTTGACGAGTTCATGCGTAGTTTGTATGTCCAGCGCTCTTGCGCAGGTGGACCATGGACTACCAACGCGCTCCCATTCCGACGTCAATGTAGCTAGGGTAACCTCCCTTGCAAGCTTCATTGTTTAACTCTTAGGTAACTTCTGAGAGCTATTTTTTGTAATATTAGAATGCTGTAATTATTTAAAGCTACACTTGTACTTTTAGTATGGTTCGGGAACTTCGAAAATTCGAAAACTAAAGTTCGCTCTTCTTTTTCCTTCTTTAAATTGTTAGTGCCTTCTTTTAAATAAAACTCAGCGTCAGCTTATCAATGGAACAACCAACTTAGCTTATCGATGAATAAACCAACTATGAACTATCTCCAAAGTATCTATTTTTATTAAAAAAATCCCAATCGCTGTTACATGCAAACGCGTCATAATCAATAACCAAACACATTAATGCAATGACCTTCATTGGCCTACTAAAATGATCCAATTAGCTTACAAAATTGGTTGAGTCACAAACTATTTAGCACCTTTAGCACAATAAATACAGAGGCCAATTGAATTACAAGACCATAGTTGAGTGTAACTATGCACCTGCGCTACTTTGTCATGCACTCTGCATACACACACACACACACACACATACATATGTACGTGGCAGTTGACAGCGATTGCATAAATTCGCCTTGAATAGTTTCAATGTCAATATGTCCAACATTGGCGCGATGCAAAGAAGACACATTGACAAGAAAGCTAAGTGAAGTAAAGCAAAAAAAAAAAAAATTACAAAATATTAACAAGTGGCAGCAAATCAAATTCAAACTGCCAAAGGGTCGCACATACTTTACCCAGCGCGCTATTCCCCCCCCTCGAACAGATACAGAGGCATACACATACAAAAAAGTGGCTTAAGCTTTGGGTAGTTCATAAGCAGACAAGTGTCACTCTCTTCTTTCTACTACTTATACCTCGTGTCTTCGTCGTCTTCGCCTGCTGCTCTTACAGCCTTCATGCAAGCGCTAAATACCAATAATAACAACAACAACAATGCAGGCAGCCCAATTCAATTTGCGGCTCATTAATTTATTGTTTATTGTATTGTTGTTGGCTTGTTGTAATGTGCTCATTGTTGGTTGTTTGCTTGAATAGTTGAATAAATGAAATCGAAAATGACAAGCAACAACAACAACAACAACAGTGACAGCAACGTCAGCGAACGCATGTTGGCAATAAGGCACGGTAATTTGCGCAAGCGTGACATTGAAACCTGAATCGAATTCGGCAGCGTCGCTCGCAACGAATCAAAGCATATCGTAGCGCGTTGTATTAGACGGCGTTTCTCTGCTCATCAGCAAAGTGCTGGCGTTGGTTTTTTGTGTTGTTGTTTTTTTGTTGGTATGCAAGTGCAAATGAAGCTTTGGATGTGAGTGAGTGTGTGTGTGGGTGCAGTTGGCCATTGGCCTAGTCGCTGTATATGCAACAACAAAACAATTTACACACTCATGCCTGCACCTGTGGGTGGCTAACTGCTTTTGTGTTTGTTTGTTGTTGTTGCCTGCCTTCTTGTCTTGGCTTATAAGTGTTTGCTCATTTATTGGCCATTGAACGCGGTGTTGGCTTCTATGCAAAAAAAAAGAAAAAACAAAAACAAATACAACTCAAAAGTTTCATATATAAAAATATAAAAAAAAAATATTTTTTTTTGTTGTTTACAACATTTTTTTATTTTAGTTAGTCGGCGCGTTGTGTTGTAATCGCTTATGGCCAAAATAAGCAAATAGCCTAGTTGGCAATGCGCTTTAGCCTCTATAGTCACTGTGTGTGTGTGAAGATACTTGTTGTTGTTGTTTTTGTTTTGTTCATTCGCCTTTACAAGCCATTCTATTGTAGTACAATAGTACAAATGCTCGCATTAAATTAATTTAATAAATTTCCACACACTCACAGGCAAACAAAAGCAGACCAGCGCGCAATCATAGGAACATAAGCGCTTAGTTGAAGGTAAATGGCGTATAAAATGGAATAAAATGAAATAAAATAAAAATGTATTAAAATAAGGTACATACACATGAATGAACGATGTCTGTATGTATATCGACATAACGGCACCTTGTAACTGCTTGTGAGCGCTTGCATAAAAGACTTCTTATTATAAAATTTTATATGAATTTAACATACGATTTGTTGTTATTGTTGTTGTTGCTGTTTATCGAACACAAATTTGGCAAGGTCTTGAAGGTTTCTTTAACATAGAAAAGTACTTAACACTCGGTGGTGGTCTAACATTATTTGCTGTGCTGCAATAAGTTAGTAGAAATAGTTGGTTTCTTTTAATTTGATCGAAGACTGCTTGGGATTCCGCAACACGCAACTAGTCTGAATGAATGAAAATAAAAAGAAATACTGAAACAATTTTTCTACCTATTGTAATAAGTTTTAAGCCTTAAGTAATGCTTTGAAACAAATTGGTTTTATTCAATATTGGCTTAGTTATAAACAACACCCTTTTTGTGGTCATAAATGGGACTTAAGAAGTTTAAATTTTGAACATTATATGGTTCGTAAATATTATCTTCAAGTGTAACAATACATTTTTGCATTGTCTTGAAACAATATCGAAGTATTTTCTCCAATTTGACTGTAACATGCTCTTTCCTTAATCGAAAACCATGAAAACACGTTGGTTGTTCTCGTTATGAGAGAAGGTATTGAGTACCTAATAAAGATTATATGACCTTTGCTACATAATCCAATCTCTTGGAGGTTGAAAACGAAAAAGATCAAATCTTTGATCATTTTATTATATAGACTGTTTCTTCTATTATTTAGAGTCTTACTTCTTATAAAACACACGTCACAAAAGATTTTGTTTCAAAATGCTTCGCGAAAGAAAAATTTTCAATGGATTTCAACAAGCAGAAAATTTGTTTTTAATGATTTATAACGTTATTTTTCCATGGAAAGTCTGAAGAAAAAGTTTTGAAAGTAATTGTACTTAGAGAAAGTCTCTGAGTAAACTGGAGAGACAAACGTTTGTTGTACAGTTCTCTTGAATTGGTAATAGCTGTCAAGTTACATACAAATTACCTTCGTAACTCGGAAGTCTCTAAAATTCGAAGTTTTTTTGTGGATTTTTGGTTTCGGGTTAGATAATAATATATTCAATATTTTTTAGCATAAAAGTTCATAATTCGTATTGGTTTGACAGAGAATTTTGAGTAGTAGTGTGGTTGGTATCTCCTTCTTCGAAGACAGCTTCTTTAAGATCGACATCTCCGAATTTTAGAGAATAAGAAAAATTTATTTACGCCTTCTTCGGATGTGAGAGTTCTATGAGATATCGCTGTAGACTTTTGTGGTAGCCCAAGATAAAGCTTAATAGTAATTGCAAAATTTTAATTTGTGCTGCTATTATCCGAATACAATTCTTAAAGCCTAGTTTGTTAGCTTAGTCAACAGTGTTTATTTCCCATGTTTTACTTAATAATGCCTCTCCACATTGGATCAGTGGTCGTTAAATGAACACTGTAGGCTTTGCATATCAACCCGTACCCATGCAACTGTGAGATCGATCTGGCCTCAGGTGAATCGCAGGATATCCACTGAGCTATTTACTCTTAGTAAGGTTCAGCTGGCCGTGCATATAGGAGTCATTATTGGCCACTACCCGATGGGGTTACATGCTGTGAGGCTAAATCTTCTGACGAACGCAAATTGCCAAAGTTGCATGGAACAAGGGGAGATTGAGACATCGAGACACTTTCTCCTTCAGCTCCTCCTAGCTTTCGCTAGACTGTGGCGGACATATTTTGGTAGGACAATCTTCGAAGAACTACCTGAAGTGTCCCGACTACAAATTAGTTACCTGCGCCAATTCGCGAAAGGCTCAAAGCGCTTTGTGGTTACTTCAGTGTTTTGGGCATCCATTTTGAGGAGTTTGCGGCATCACAAAGGACTGGCTTTAGCTGTCCAAGTGAGACCTCTTGTGGCACAGCAGATCAGCCACTATAACCAAACCTAACCTAACCTAAAAATAAACAAAAAATTACGCTACTGTCAACTAAAGCAGCAAAATCATACACAATCCACTAACTTACTTGTTTACTAATCAAACCGGTTAGCTGAATGCAAATATACTCCGAATCAATGGAAAAATGCATTACGCATTTCTTAATTGCCAAGCAAATAGTACTCATATCGATAGTTTTTTTCAATATTGCTTTGAAATCGAATAACTGTATGTATTACAAATATTGAATGTGCTGTATACGTAAAAAAATTTAAAATTATCCATAAATAAAACTGAACTTTAGACCAGCCAATAGTAATTGCTTGTGCAATATAATTGATATTGATCTAGCATGAGATTAATTTTAACTACATATGTACGTATAAATGTGTATCTAGGTCTCTAAATAAAAAAGTTTATTCCATTATATTGTAATATTATATAAATGCGTATACATATACATATATACTTCTGCAAAAAATATGAATTCTTTGAATATTAAGCACTTCCTGTTGCAATTAAATACTATAAGATCCAATTATTATATATTTGCCAATCACTTACTTCTAGTATTATGATAAACCGACTACTTTTAATAGAAATTAACAAAATTTAATTACAACTTCAATAAATTCAGATTTTCCGCAATCTCGTCACAGCCGAAGCATGCCGTGATTCCATCAGCAGTGCACAATATTTTATTACACACGTGTGTACATAAATTTCATGAGCAATTGCTATTTGCATTCAATCGCATTCGCATTAAAGTGTGACCTACAAACGCTGCAAAAGCGCGCTTAAGCCGGCTTCACAAAGCTACGTAAACAATAATAACTCGCACTTCGCTTGCAAAACACTCGTAATATATCTAAAGGCTAAAGATATATGTGTATGTATAGACAGGTAATTCACTTTACCGCTAATGCGTTGTGTAGACGCGGCTGATGGCGATGCGCCGCTTAAGATGCTTTAGAAAATCGACCGGAAAAACTTTTGCAACTTTGTCGTAAATATGTCGGCCTTTGACTGTGTCTACTATATGAGTATTTCCTTTTGGTCTTGCACCGCGCGAATTTTTCGAAATTGAACACACTTACAAGTACACTTATGTATATGTACGGAAATATGAGTACGAAGACATAGCAAAAGTTGTTGTATGAAATTGTATGTGCTTCAGTATGAGGCTTGGTAGCAGCCGCAGACAGTCGACTGTCGAGTCAGATCGGTCAAATCAGCAGAAAACATAAATTAATGAACAATAACAACAAAAATAATAATAAAAAAAGGAAAAATAATAACAACAACAAGTAGCAACAGCAACAAGAAATTGCAATTGTTATTGTTATTGCGTTGTGTGGTAATTCTTTTTTTTGTTTTTGTTTTTTTTTTTTGCAAAAATCGGCTTTCGACAGTTTTTGCTTTGTTTTTGGTAACTATAGAGAGTTTTTGATCATAAACAGATTTTATTTTAAAAAAAGTAAGGAATAATGTATGTATCTCCAATAAAAAAAAATTGTTTTATTGTTGTTGTAGTTGTATATGAAAATCAGAAATTGTAAGTATCAAAATTGAGGATCTTATTTTCTCAAAAGCTCAACTCGAAAAAGTTGAGTCGCTTGAATGTTTTATTGGAAGATCTTCTTAAGACCAACTTTTACTAATTTTATGAGAAGTATTTTGAAAATTTTGAGTTAGTATTTTCACTGTATGATATACATTAAACTTTGAAAACCAATCTGCTAGATGTTTTTTAAGAATCCGCCTAAATGTAGGCAACATTTTCAATGCTAACTTAAGATAAATAGAATTTTTTCTATAAGAAGTACTCCCCGTATAACAAAAATATATTGAACAGATGAATAGTAGTTTAAGCATTGACTAAATATGTACAAAATATTAAAAATATCTCAAAACCTTATTTATAACAGCACAGCGCCATCTATTGATTATTATGATAAAATATAATATAAAAAAGCAGAAAATCATTTAAATACTATAGAAAAAAATTCCTGAGGCACCATTGTTTTAATTTTGAAAAAAAAAAGTTTGGTTCAGGCCCAGGATTATCTATTTATAAAACTATTTTTTTTTATCCGATTGATTTTAGGTGAATCTCCAAGGACTTATGATTGTCACCGCAAGGACCTTTTTTTGAAACTGGGTCAACAAAGACAGCTATAACTTTGGAAATTATAAAATTTTTTTTTTCAAATTTTCGTGACATCAAGTCAAAACATTGTTTAAAAATGCCATATTATTACTTTTGTAAAATAACATGATTTAATAGCAAAAAAAAATATTACTGAAAATTCTAATTTTTTCGTGTCTCTGACTACCCTTAACCCCTTAATAAAAATTTTGACTTACAAATTAAAATAAAGAGCTTCATTGTTATTTTAAAATGTCCATCACTGTAAAAATGTCTGTATATCTTTAAAATACATATATACACAACTACTTACAACTGTGCAGTAAAAGCAGTGATGTTGCCACTTCAAGGTTAACCACAGTTATTGACTGCGTTTCTTCGGTCAGTTTTATAAACTTTCCGTTGCATTATAATTAATATGGGACTAACTTACGCAGCGGAGATTGAGGCTTATTGCGTTCAGCAAACTGATGCGACTAACTAGGTGTAGTTGGTACGATTTTCGGGCTGTTAACAATGCGATATATATGTATATATATATTATATATATGCGTAGAGTATGTAGAGCATATAAAATACATTTTCATTACTAATTACTGCCTTTGTTTACATTCTCCGAATTTTTGTGTGAAGTAAACCAAAAAAAAGAGCTTGAAATTAAAGCGCTCTGCAGAAATACACGTTTATTATGTAAATAGCGTTGAAGCGTCAGCATATTTTTGCATTTTAGCAAACTTGTAATGTCAGCCGAAATTCGCGTAAAACCCCAACATAAAAATATTGCGAGTGACTCAGTCGATCAGCGTTGAAATTTTGCTGTATGAAGAAGTAAATACACTTTCGTGTGAGTAAACAAAAAAGTCTTAAAAGCATTAAAGGTCGATTTAAATCGATGAAAGCTGCTTAAGTAATGCAAATGAAGATTTTCAGAAATTTAAAACAGGAGTTAAGAAAGCTTTATTTAAAATTAATAAAATAAAAATTTAATTTTGAGAAATTGTAAGTTGAATAATTAGAATTTTGAGAAATAGTTGAGAATAGTATTTTATTAAATTTTGAATCTATTTCAAGGTATTTTTTTTTTAACCAATTCACTCTATAGTTCATTAAACTCCAATAACGACATAATTAATATTTGTATTGCAATAAAAATAATACATTTCCACGTGTAAGCACATAGAATTTAATAAATTGCGGCAATTAGAATTTTTAATAGTCAATAAAGCACAAAGGGTGTAGTTATGTCAATGTTCGTTTTAAAATACGCACTATGGAAAGTGTTCTAGATTAACTCATTTAATATACATACATATACATAATGTTCCATAAAAATGTATGATTACGTGTGACCGAAATCACCTGACATCTGTTCATCAAAGCGCACGTGTAAATACACATAAATGTTAAAGCACTTGTCTATGTTCGCATACTTGACCTTTTGGCAACAGTGATATACCATAAAATTTGATATATACATATGTAGGTACATATGAACTTGAACTCTTTAACTATAGTTGCATTCAGCAAACAGTGAAATTTTTATTTTTCAAAACCTAAATAGGCTGGTGGTTTTCTCACCTATATACCTAATAATAAATGAAAATGGACCTGAAATGCCTTTGTTATATATATTAGTGCTAAATTGTTTTTGTAGTTAGCACAATAAGAGAATAATAAACTATTTAATATCTTTAGTGGTCAAAGGTCAGAGTTCTGCAAAATTTAAGGAAGTACAGACTCTGTTTTTTTAAATTAAAAAATTTGAAGAAATTAAAAAGAAATGAGGTTTGGAAAACATTTAGGGTTATAAAAACAATTGATTAGGTTATGGAGTATTTGTTCTAATGTTTTGATTTACGATTTTATCGATATTCAAATCATAGAATAAGTAGGTGATAACTAAAAAACTTTTTAAGAGAGCCGTACATTACTATACATTTTTTACACACCAATTTTTTTGGCTGACAGGGCTATGGTCTGATGATTCCTAGAAATACATATTAATATCCATAATAAAATGCACTGAATTCCATTGCAACTATAAAAGCTTTCAACTCATAAAAATAAAGCAACTGCATCTTTTTATAATAAAACTAAAAATTATTTACCCTATTTATTGTTTTGTAATAGAAAGTTATGCAATGGAATGCATTTAGCTGGAGAAAAAAAGTTTGATTACTTACAATAGTTAATTGTACTCAAACACAATTGCAATTAATTATATTGATATTTAATGCAACAAAATTACTTTTTTGATTTACTCGTGTTTATAACCGTGGATCTACGTGAGTTTGTAGGGCTGAGTTAACTTAATTGCATTGATCTTTTGAACCCTTCGACAATCGATAATATGCCAATAGAAGTGCTAATTAACAATATGATTAGTTGATTGGAAGCAAGTTGCACGGTAGATTATGAAAATATTAAATTACTAACAGTAGTTGTACTTACAGTTAGTTATTAGTTATTAAATTGATTTCTAGAAGGAATTGTGGATAGATCATTGTATTTCAAATATTTTCAGGAGTTTGGCAAAATACTTATCATTGCATGGTATAGATTATTATGAAATGCTATAAATGACTAAATGAGGATATACAGCTTATGAATCAGTTGAAAGCGTATTCTGTGAACGCTGAAGGTTCCAAAATATTTTTTAAATGAAATGAACGTTGAAAGTTTTTCGCATACAGTTTAAAATGAATGAAAGTTTAGAAAAGAGCAATGTTGAATTGATATATAATTAATTGTATATAAATCGCATCACCGATTAACTTCCTCCGATTTCAAACAAGTGTATATAATGAAAAAAAAAAAATATTTTTATATATTAAATGCAATGATTGTATTAGGTCTACAACTTTGCTTTTGCCATTTTCCAGTAGATGTCTCTAGGGTAAAGCACTCGTCGATTAAATCGTTTTATATCGATCTTGGACATTTGTGTCAACATTAACCCAACAAAATGTTTGTAGAGATCTGTTTGCATCCCAAACTTATTCTCACTTTTTGAGCCGAATTGTCGACATTTGCACGGAATACACATGCTGCCAGAAAGATGGTCAAAAGTAGTAGCTAGTATATAACATCTTACATGTTATTTTGAATAACATATTTTTATTATTTATTTTTTTTTATACAAAAAAAGCCTTAAATTTACAAAAAAAAAACTGCGGAAGCAAAGCTGTAGACCTAATAATTAAAATTATTCTCTACAGTTTTTGTATACTGAAAGTAGAACTTTGTAGGAAGTTTAATTACTCCATGAATATTTCATAAAAAAACATGCGATTTACATTATTTGGTAATTAATTCTAAGAAATCATATATATTCCTTTTTTGCCTTTCTTAAAAAAATATGTCTACATACTTGATTAATTATAAACATATTAACTCAAAACAGCTTGAATCATGATATTCAAGTGAAAGCTTCCTTGCTTCTACTAAGCATATCTCATTGAGCTTTCATACTAATTATAATCTACCATATAGCTAAACTAACTATTGGAATAGGATATATACATATTTCTAGATTAAAAATTATGATAATCAAGTAAATTTGTATGAGAATTCGGTAAGCTTTCAATATAGATAGGTATTTGATTGAACTTAAAGGCTTAAGTAGACATATGTGGAAGCTCTTGGAAATCCAACGACAAATGGTCGATGGTCTTGACGTGCTAAATTTTTAGAAGACATAAAAAAGTGTGGTTATATTTAACTGTCAGTTAACTATAAAGAACAGAGTAGCATTGTATAGTGAATCGTATTCATATTATATATAATTTGTTATTAAAAGTGAAAATAATCATGAGACAACAACACCTGCTCTGTTATAAATATAAATATTTGTCGTTGCTATTGGAAAACTCAGTAATGTTTAGCTTCTAATATATTTTAAATAATTCAATTGCCAACTTATTTAATCTTTATATCTCCACCGAACATTTACGAGCTACAAATGGCTACTATCAACTAGATCTAGATAAGTTTCCTGCTACTTGTTGCATTAATATGTAAAACTATTGCTTACAATTACAAATAAATGACGGTAATTTGCCATCACATTTATTGCAATTAAGAATAACAAATGCACTAATACATAGAAAGATAAATATATACTGGTGTATATATTAATGGTGAGTTAAAGTTGAGATAATTCATATTTTGTTGCGTGCATTTTTATTGATTTCGAACTTTGCACTGGGTCACTAATACGCCTAGGGGTACCGCATAATGCCACACACGAGTACATACATACATACAAACATAGATATGTGGGTTTGTAGCTGCTAACAACAAGAACTGCGCTTCTTTAAGCGTCAATTTGCATATTATACAGTTGAAATGGAAACTCACCACAGCTAAGTGATTGAGCGAGTGACTGAGCGATATGCGCTCATTCAAGTTTTTAATGAGTAGCAAAACTACTCACTCTATTTGTTAAGTTTACTGACTGCCGCAATGAGTTTATTGCCTTTGTTCGCCGTCCGCATGGCAAAGTCCAACTCGTTGCAGAAGCCACTCAACTGTTTGAGAAGCATTTGCGCTCAAGCGCTGTGGCTCATGCGCTCAAAAATTTTTATTATGACTACAAAGTACAAAGCGGAATTTTCAGCTAACAAAATACCTATATTTTTTTTGGAATATGAAATTATAATTGGCTATTTTTTTAATGCAAATAATTAAGTAATTAGATTATGCTTGCGCAATCTAGAAATATTTAATTACTCAGCATGAAAGGATAAATATTTTTCATCACTTTTTCCACACTCACTGCCATTTTTTTTATGTTGTTCAGCGCGTTTGACCAGCGCTTGGTGCAAAGTCTGAGTTGAGTGGACTGAGCATAAGTGACAACAACTACAACGCACACTCTGTAGTACTAGTGGTTGGTTGAGTTAAAGATCAGCGCGCGCATTGCTTTGAGTTAATGTTGGCGCTTCGTTAAGTGGGCTCAAAGTATTTCGCGTATTGCTGCTGGCCACTGTTGAGCTTATGGAAATTAGCTGGCTGTCGTTTCAGTACGATTTGGACGGTTAAGCGTAACGCAAGTGCAGCTGTGAGAACGCCGTTGATGTCGGAATAGTGAAGAATTGGTGTTTTTTAGTTGTGAATTCGAGTGCGTTTGAGAAATAAAATAATATTTAAATATATAAATTTGGATAATAAGTAATAAAAAGTGACAATTTTTTTTTAGTAAAAAATGTTTGAGAATTGTTAAAGAAAACTTTGAAAAAAAAAATTTAAGAAAAAAATTTGAAAATTTATATTAAAATAACTTTACATAAATAAATAAAAATATAAATTGACAAAAAAAATTGAAAAAAAATGTAAATACTCAAAAAACAGTTTAAAAATAATTTTAAAATATTAAAAAAAAGTATTAAAAATATTTTCGAAAACTTTTATTTTATATTTTTTGCTAAATAAAAAAAACTTTTTGAGTTCGAAAAAACTATAAATCCACATTAATTTTTTAATTTATAATTTTTTTTTTCAACTTTCCGAACACCAAAAAAAAAAATAGTGAAATGTGTGCATGCAAATAAGTTTGCCAAATGCTATTCTATTTTTTTTATATATTTTTCCTTTCATTTTTGTAAAATTTGCGCATATTTAAATTACAGAAAATAACATAAAAAATAAATAAAAAGAAGCGCCGCGTGTTAGTGTCACCAAACTCCCAAAAAACTAATTAAGAAAAAACAAGTTTGTGTCCACAGTCTTCTGTTTTTATGAAATCGGCGATTCTTATTGCTTTAAGCAATAAATATCGACAGAACACTGTGCAACCCAAAAAAAACAAAAATTACCCCCAAATTATAAAACTAAGCAATAAAGCAAATCTAATTTTTTTCTTCAAATCTCGGTAAATTTTCGTTTAGTTTCTCGTGCAAACAAAGAAAAACAATAAGAAAAAAGCCTTGACAACAAAGCGGTAGCTTTGAACGAAACAACAGCAGCAGTAACCACAAAAGTAGCAGCAGCAGCAGAGTACAGCAGTTGGTAGCGAATAAAGTATTGAACAAAAACGTGTTGGCAGTTACTCACTTAGAACTAACTCCAACAACAACAAGCATAAACGCTGTAGCAAAAGCCAAGAGCAAAATGTAAGTGCTAATTAATGAAATTGATTCTTCATATTGGCGACGAAAAGTCTTCGTGTTGGTGAAAAAAAAAACGGAGATTTTGCGCTGTAAACCCAAAAAAAAGTGGAAAGAATGTTGTTCTCAAAATAGCAACAGTAATAATAAGAAAAATTAAGTGCTACAGAAAAGGGGATTTTTTTAAATGTTTTTATGCGAAATAGACAAAAAATGTAAACAATAATTTTCCATATTTGAGTTGAAAGCTAGTCTCTAGTCTTTTGTGGAGACACAGTGCAATGACTGTGCAAAAGAGATTTTTTTAGAATTATTTTTAGTTCAATTTCGTTACTCATCGACTTATTAGTTTTTTTAATTCTAGAAGTGTTCTTCAAATTCCAATTTTTAGTTGCATGATTTGACAGAATTTTGTTTCACAAGTTAAAATTTCAAAAAATTATTTTAATAACAGGGAAGTATTTTGGTATTTTTGTTTGAGAAAATCGTATTATTTCCATTTAATGTGCTTCTTCCTTACTGAAGTAGTCTTATTTTCAATTCGTATCTAGATTTGGTAATGATCTTTTTTGACAGAAATATGTAAAAAAGTAATCTTCGATGATTTTTTATACAATTATTTTCCTTTTCTTTCCTTTTTCTTCCTTTAAACAAAATTCTTTAACTGGTTTTTATTTTTTTTCATTAATTTTTCTACTTTTTTAACATTTTTAAACCTTTTTTAAGAAATCATACGTTAAATAAGAACTAATGCCTTTTTTAATCAATGAACGTCATTACTTTTGTTCCTATTCGGCACAATTTGCCAAAATTTTATCAATTTAAGTTCTAAAAATATACATATTTTGATGTTACAACCTCGTTGTCTTAAATATTATGGATTACGACATATCGGTAACCGATTTTCATACACTTCCAGCTCCAAGGAAAAGAGAAATGCGTTTGTTGGACACATGGACATCCCCTTTCAGCAACAAAATATGGCTTCATTGTTCATTGTTCATAATCCATAATATATGAGACATTAATCTCCCTTAAAAGTCACAATTCTTGACTACAGCATCTTATATGGGAGAAGTGAAAACTGAGTGTTGAGTCAAAAGTTTCGAAAATCATATATAGGCTACTACAAAAAATGTTACTGAACTGACTTCATTATGTTCAGAAATATTAAATATTTTTTTTTGCCTGCTGAAGCTTCTTTTCACGCAATAAATATTATTCATACAAATTAAATCTTAAAAAATGTTTCTGAATCCATTTAAATATGCCCAGTAAATTCTACAAAGCCTTCTTGCAAGCAGCATTACTCACCAACTCCAGCGCTATGCAATTATTTTCCAAGCAAACAAAAGTATACAATACAATTTTCAAAAGAATTGTTGAGTGCACTTCACTTTTGCTTTTAGTTTCCTTGCCTTTCAAGCCAAACAGCTACCCAATTCGTGTGCAATATCCTGTTTGCGAAATTAACATAACAAAAACCAATGAACAACGCAATGTGCGACATCGGCGAACGCATAAAAATATATAATTATATTTATTTGTAGAAATATACATAAATAAATATATGTATATACAAGCATATACCTATGCGTATATATTTAGGGGCGTATGCATAAAGAATAATAGCGCTGGTGAATGACAATTGTTGCTCTGCGCTTGTCAGCATATAAATGACCACATTTTCAATGTTTGACTATACAACAACAACAATAACATATGACATTACTATATATTGTAATAGATATGAACATTAGTGATTGCGAATGCTGAAAAATGAATTATTGAAATAAATATAAGGAAAATATATTTGTGAACATGTTTGTTTGTGCATATATATTTCTATATAACTTCGATATTTTTAATTTTTTTTTTTTCAAAATTAGTAAAAATTATTATATTTGAAGTAATTTTGCTATGTACTTGCCTATTTCCATGCACTTAACTGCTGGTCAGTCGCGAGGTTTGCAAGTCAGGCGACATTTGCACTTTGCACATAGCGAATGCGCCGCAAATTACCACTTGCAGTTCTATTAAATTGATTGCTTTGCAGTTGAATGAGCAGTGAACTGACAATTTTCAACGACTGTTATTAGCGCTGCGGTATTCCTTTGGGTCGCAGTAGTATGTCTACATATATATTCTTATATGTATATTTGCAAACAATAATTAATAATTTTACTTTGTTGTTGTTACACTTTCTTGTCAATTCATTTGCAGCAATTATTAATTCTTTTTCAATAAAAAGTTGTAAAAAGAATTTTAATTTGCATTGGTAGTTGGCTTTATAGACGCCACATCATACATATAGACATACATATGTATGTTTGTACATAGATATATTTATAAATATGTATATATCACACTATAATAACTCACTACTAGCGTCAGACAATCATAATTTTACATTGTACAAAAACTTGTTAAACACTTTTATGTTGTTGGGCAGCTTCTAGTTAATTATTGCTTACTTAATTTATGTTTAAGCACAACGGGAGTTGTAAGTGTTTAATTGAAATGCATTTACTAAACGTTATTGGCATTAAAAAGAAATAAATTGCTGTTAAGCAGTTATTTTTTGTACTTTTATTACGTGCCTTGCGGTACTTCAATGTCTTTCCGTGATAAATAGAGCACATTACTATGTCCAGTCGAATAATTACGAATATTTATTACTAAGTTATGCGCATTTTAAATAACTGGAAAATAAATAATTGTAATTGTTAGAAACAAATTCTTGGAGAGAAAATAGTTCTAGCGAACATAAATAAAACAGCGAAAAAAACAATTGAAGTAAAATTTAGTACAGGATTTTAGTACTAAACTGGAGTACTAAATTTTAGTACATAGTAAAATGCTACTTTTTAGTAAAAATTCTCAAGCAGTGTCCGCTCCAAAGTTTTCTTGAAATATATCTTAATTTAGCACAAATATCGAAAAAAATTAGTACTGTGAAATTGCCAGAAAAAAAATATGTTGGCGAGAAAATATTTCTAGCGAAATTAATTAAAACGGCGAAAAACAATTTAAGAAAAATTCAGTACAGAATTTTAGTACTAAACTGGAGTACTAAATTTTAGTACATAGTATAAATGCTACTTTTCAGTAAAACCATTCAAGTAGTGTTGGCATAAATTATTTTTGAAAAAATATTCCTTAATTTAGTACAAAATTTGATAATGATATATTAGTACTAAGTATATAGTTCTAATAATTCTATGACTTTGTATGAACTTTTTTCTCTAATCATGTATTCCTAAATAATCTTCAAAATTACATGTTTATGAAGGCAATTCTTTACAGTACTTCTCTTTTGTTAAGTTATAAATTTTTAGTACTAAATTTAGAATGTATTTTAAACGAAATTATTATTATAATGACAACTAAGAACATACGATTTTTTAGTACAACATTTCAAACAAAATTTTAGTAATAAATTTGAATAATTTTTTTTAGTACACGAACTGAATTGTAATGCTGGAATATACATATATTTTATACATAAAATGATGAGATATAGTTGAAAGTTCATCATAACAGAATTGAAATGAGCCAATGCATTCTTTCGTACCTTAATTTATCGCATTAATAGCTATTGTTCCTGTACTAATCGACATTAATTTAAAGTACTAAATTATAATTAAAATATACTAAAATTTCAGAAAAATTATTTTAATACTAAATTAATGTACTAAAGCACTTAATACGATGTTGAATTACGTAGGAAAAGTGGAAAAAATGGAATAAAAAATAAAACCCAAATGAGTAGTAAATTTTTCTTAATAATTTTTGCTGGAACCTCTTACACCTCAAAAATCTTCCATTAATTTCTATTTACCGTTTACTGCATTTTTTATTATTTTTAATTCATTTTCAAGTCATTGTAATTGCATCAAACATTTATTGCCAACACAATGCATTGCATAGATAAAACACTTATCAGCCTACCACAGTGCCACAGAATGTGTAACAGTGCGTATACGTGATTTTTATCTCATTGCATCATACATACGACTGTAGAAACAACTTGTTAGACCTTTAAATATCTCCGAGCAATGTTTGTTTACATTTCGTACGCCCTTCACTCTTATGTTTCGCGCCTCAATGAAAATTCCAACGTTTGCAGTGAGTGCACAGCGCTGCATATGCATGAAGCAAAAGTAAATTTGCGCGCTTTCGAGCAAAGTCTAAGTGTACTTTGTAAAAGATAGCAAAAAAAAAATTAATATTTGACGAGAATAAAAATCGAAAGCAAAAAGTGTTTGTAAATTCAATTAGCTAATATTACGCGTTGTTTTTAGAAATCGATTTTTTTTTACTTTTTCAACCTATTGCAGCCGCTTCTAAGACACCTAATGTATGAGCGCATGTGAGTATATTAAAGTACTTACAACAAATTGTTGCTTCATTAGCTAATTAATTTCCAATAATTTGTGTAATTACATGCATTTTTCATTAAATTTTTTTTTAACTAAATACTTGCAGATAGGTGGCAACTCTCCTTCAAAATATGTTTTATAAAATATTTCCATATTCCCATCACCAAATATAAAATTGTCTTTATTGCAATATTTCGTAAATTTTATCAACTTAATTGAATGAAAACTGAAAAGGTGGCAACTCTTTTAATTTTTTTTCAGCTATAAACTTTTCCTAATTTATTTAGGTTGGACTCATATTGTAGTATTTTTTTAAACTCATTAATAGTGTTTTACAAAAAAAAAAAAATGTGGCAACCCTCCAATTATTTTTTTCTTAATCATCAGAATATTGTATCGAAAAAAAATTCAAACCCACCAAAATTTTATAAAAATACAATGTAAGTTTAATCATTTTGCCTCACTTCAAACCAACCTAATCACCTCAACGGCAACTCTTGGCTAACGCTAATTTCAGCAGTAGTTTAAGCCGAGAAAAAAAACACGAAAATGCTAACGAACAGCAGGTATTAACTTACAAAACGCGTTAAATTTTAAGTTTTAGTTTATTTATAGTGCAAAACCGGTTGGACGAGCGTCGGCCTGCCTTGTAAGTGGACAGTTAGTTAGATTGTAGCCACATGTGACTCACACACGAGCATACACAAACCGGCGCATCTACTTTGCCAAAGATTACGGCTTTTGATTTACACCTTAGAAGCGGGCAGAGCTTTAATGTGAATGCGAAAAAAGTTTTGTCACACATTTTTTTGCTCTGCAAAAATGCTGCTGGCACCACGACCCACACACGTGTCGACCTCTCTGGCTTGCTACCTACTAATTAACCTTTTGTAATGCACGGGTTCGTTGTTTGTTGCTGTGATTATCTGACCAGCTAGTGCAGAAATGGAGAAGTGGTGAAAAATATGACCGCAACAGCGAGCGAATTGTTCCCAAACAGAAATTAGTTAATAATAAGGGAGATATAACATGAAAACTTTACTATTTCTAGTAGAAATGATGTTTCTATCTCCTCTACAGGGATGAAAGGATGAGGTTGATCAACATCATTGATAGTCATATACGACCTAGTATTTTGAATCGACTTAAAAGCTTTTGAATCTAACCTTAAATCTAAAACCCTCCTTTTGGTCCCTTCCTCAGACTCATAGCTCAAATTAAAAACCCTTCTAGTTCGTAGAAACATATGAATAGCACCAGTTATACGCTGTATATCAGTTCTAAAACCTTATAAAGCAATTATTTTCATTATGCGTTGAAGCTTTGTCAAAATGTCGTACACCTTGAAGCATCAATCATTTCGGATTTTCTTGTGAAAAAGCTCAAGCCTAATATCATTTGTTACGGATTTCGTCTAAGTAGCAATTAAAAAATCAGCTAACTTGGTAACTGTGTGTGTCTCTACATAGATTTGTTGATATTTAGATAGAATAACAAAAACTAATATTCTAAGAAAAATAATTAACGCCCGACTATGCAACGCAGGATTAGTTGAGTTAATGATGGGTGACTGTCTTCTTTGAAGACAAATCATTACATATTATTACGATTGTGGATATGGCAATTTTAATATATATGTGCATATATATGAGTGTACAATAATGACTTATGTCAGATGTATTTAATAGACAAATACTTACATATATGTCTAAATAGGGTGGAACCAAAATTATTTTTGTTTTCAAATGATGTTAAATTACTAGAAAACAGAGAAAAAATAATGATTACGGAAGTCCATAAGCTCAGATTGTTAAAATTGCATCAGCTATTTATATGATTTGAAAAATTTGACATTACTGCACACTGAACTTGTCAATGTCAGTTTGACAGTTGACGTTTTACATTTTCTTCCGAATAGCTTCCTTCAAAACCTAAGGCATACTGGTTTGCTTATGATAACCTTTTTTCAAGATATTCTTAACGAAAAAAGTATATTGGAAAGCTTTGGAAATGAGCTAGGATATGACTATTGTTCAAAAATGTCGCGCACTGCACCCAATGAGTCAGTGTTTTCTGGTATGAGTCATGAACGTTGCTGCAGTTTGACACTTCGACTGAAGCCATTGTAATACTTTCACCAAAAGTTTGGGAGCCGGATTTTTTTATCATTATTCTGAATATTAAAACTATAAGACCACCCTGTAAAGCACATATAATTAAAAACTTGAAGTGTTTTATATAAAAAGTAGTACAACCTCATTCCTACATACATCGTATAATGTACTAATTTCATAATTAAATGATAATTTCTGTAATTAAAAAAAATTGTATGTATCTACATGAATATGAAATACTATTTTTCGGTCAAGAAAGCTGTGGTCAATTTATTAAGTATTAACGCGCCATTTCATTTCCGACAAAATTTCTCAAGAAAAGGCATATACGCAGCCGCAAATAAATATTTTAAACAGTAAACAGTGATTAGTGAGTAAGTAGCTGTGAACTAACAGCTGATTTAGCGCCGAGAAATGGCACAACTGTAAGTGACACACTAACAAATTTTCCGCTTCACACTTTTGTTGCATACAATATAAAAAATTTATATACTTAAATAAGTAATATTGATTTTCCGACATAATCTTAAGTGGCATATTAGATTTCTGTTGCTATCTCTCCATTATATATATATATGTATTTACATTTGAACACTTAGCTGCCTGTTTGTTGTTGTTTATTTGCGGTTCAACATATTGCATCATTACCAGACCACATAGCTACTGCCTTACTTTGTCTTACATTTACATATGTATTTACCAACGTTAAGTGGTTTGCATTCTTTCGTTTTTGCAACAGTGAATTATTTATTGTCTAAAGATTATATGTAAATCGTCATGAGATTTGCATACAAAATCGATAAGCAATCAAATAATGTGCGCTTTTTAATTACGACTTAATTGAGTTTGTCATAAACATTTGTTATTTCGCGGGTGATAAAGTGACACCCTGTGCAGCGGACTAGCGCTGGTGTTGGCTGAAGTATTGGGTGGGTGGGCAAACTAAATCATTTGCTTACAAGTATATTAATGTTTTCTGTGACAGTTTGCCGCTGAGTTGATGTTGTTATAGAAAAACAAAAACAAAATATTGAAAAATACCACAAAGTGAACTGAGCTTGTTGCGGGTGTCCACTGATTGAGTGTGAATGACAGTAAAGTGGTGATATAGTTACGGAAATATAAATTGAAATTAAATTTCTGGATATAAATAATATTTAACTGAAATATTACAGCATTTTGAATTGTTCTGTGCTTAATATCAAGATTTTTGGTATTTTTTATCATTTATTATTGAAGCTCTAGGCCAGTACAATGGAATCTTGGTCTTCATACTCAATAAAAGTTTAGACTCAACGATTTTAAATATTTTTTTCATTTCTATAGAATTTTTGATTTATTTTTTATGCCTCCAGAAATCTTTTCTGAAACATATTATTGATTTTTTGAGGTTATGTTTTAACTATATTTTTATACTCTCGCAACAAAAGTTGCTAAAGAGAGTATTATAGTTTTGTTCACATAACTGTTGTTTGTAACACCTAAAACTAAACGAGTTAGATATAGGGTTATATATACCAAAGTGATCAGGGTGAAGAGTGGAGTTCAAATCCAAATGCCTGTCTGTCCGTCCGTGCGTCCGTCCGTCTGTGCAAGCTGTAACTTGAGTTAAGATATCTTGATGAAACTTGGAACACATGTTCCTTGGCACCATAGGAAGGTTGCTTTCGAAAATGAGCAAAATTCGACCACTGCCACGCCCACAAAATGGCGAAAACCGAAAACACATAAAATGCCATAACTAAGCCATAAATAAAGCTATGGAAATAAAATTTGGTATGAAGGATCGCACTATGAAGGGGCATATTTGGATGTAATTTTTTTGGGGAAGTGGGCGTGGCCCCGCCCCCTACTAAGTTTTTTGTACATATCTCGCAAACCAATAGAGCTATATAAACCAAACTTTCTGCAGTCGTTTTTTTTAGCCACTTCCTAATACAGTCCAAAAATGAAAGAAATCGGATAATAACCACGCCCACCACTCATACAAAAGTTAGGTTGAAAATTACTAAAAGTGAATTAACTCACTAACGAAAAACGTCGGAAACACTAAATTTCACATAAGAAATGGCAGATGAAAGCTGCACTCAGATTTTTTTACAAAATGGAAAATGGGCGTGGCGTCGCCCACTTATGGGTCAAAAACCATATCTCAGGAACTGCTCGACCGATTTCAATGAAACTTGGTGTGTAATAGTTTCCTTACATCCCAATGATATGTTGTGAAAATAGGCCAAATCGCTTCACAACCACGCCTACTTCCTATATACCAGAACTTTGAAGACGATCTGAATCGTTAACTTTACAATATATAAAGTAAGCACTAGTGAAGATATCGATGCAGAACTTTGCATTAATACTATGTTAATAGTGTGGCAGCCCCATTCTAAAAATCGTCGAAATCGGATCATAGGTTTTTAAGGCCCCATATATCGAATACGAGGACCTCGGTGCTTCTAACCCAATATTAGGGTTTCCAACTTTCAGTGGACTTTATACAATATATATGACGAATATGTGGGTCAAATTGTGTATTATATAATATTAATTAAGTTAAATAAATAAATTGCGAGAGTATAAAATGTTCGGTTACACCCGAACTTAGCTCTTCCTTACTTGTTTTTTTTTTTTTTAATTTTAATGAGTAATTATTAATATTTTGCCTAGATTATTGAGATGTATTTCACCCAAACCCTATTTGAGCACATTTTTTCATGAAGTCTTCATCGAACTAGTGCCCAAACTAAAACCTCAACACATGAAACACCACAACAAAACAATGTAAAATAGCGCAGATGTTGTAATAACAGTAAAAACTTGTGCTTCTGCAAAAGCACATAGCAACAAAAAAACTAAGTATGAAAAGCAAAATCGCAAGAAAATACAAAACCAAAGCAATGATAAGCCAAGAAAAGAGAGAAAAACCAATGGAAAATTTTGAAAAATAAATAAATAAATTAAAATTAAGCAACCGCTGAAGTGCGAACTAAAAAGTTGCAAAGTGAATATTTGCAAACACACACACGAGTGTTGTTATCGCTATGTGTTAGTGGGCATTAATTATTTGTTTAGCAAGAGCAACTAAGTATTTGCGGCAGAATACACAAACAATAACAGAAATTGCAAGAATGTGTGGTAAATACAAGAAAACCATAAGAAAATTACCAACCAAACAAATTAGACACAGTGGTGCGAAAAGCAATAGTAGCAAGTAAAAAATATTGCTTAGAAAAAAACAAAAAAAAAACGAAGAAAAATCGCAGAAAAGCCAAACCAAAAACATGCAACAGCTGGCTGATTTCAGTTGTTGTTGTTGTTATTGCTGGTGGTGGCCAGTGGCAATTGCTGATTAGTAGTTGGGCGAGTGACTGCGTGGCTGAGTGGCCCACAAAACCGGCCGGTACGTTCATGAAATTATGTCATCGCGCAACGACGCCGCACAAATAAAGTAAACGCAATGTAGAAATATGGGCGCAAAAAGAAAACAGTCAAAGAAATTACAAAAATACAAATAAAAAGCAAGAAATGAAGAAATGCGGCAGCTGAGAGCAGAAAGCACAACTCAATGCAGAGAGCAGCAGTTGATGTTGCAAGTCGTTGCATTGTTTTTGCAAACAAACACACACACAGCTATATAACGGTGGTTTTGCGCTATTTTTCAACATACTTCACCTCCTCTCTTGCTTGTTTACGCGCTTGTAATCAGCGTAGACGTAATCAGCGGAAAAACCTGGTTGCAAGCTCGACTGGCTGCCCACCAATCGTGGTGTGTGTGTGTGTGTGCGCGCTAATGTTGCATGCAAAACCGCTTCGCTGCGCCTTGCAATTCGCACATTTATTGTCGATTGTCACAGTTTCACAGCGCACAATGTAATGATTACCGCAGCGGCGCAGTGATGACGCAGGCATCGATAGCGAAAGTGAAAAATTTATGTCTCTACTTTAGTATGTATGTATGTGTGTGGAAATAGAAGTGGCGGCAAAATGAAGCTATCAAAGGAAATTGGTGCCAAATTGAATTTTCTTATTATATATGCTCATTCTTACTACATATAAGTCTTAAGTATATATAATATATATTAGTAATTAAAGCTATTTCCCTTCTCAATTACACATTTGGTGCGGTAAATATATAAAAAATAAAAAACATATGAATATGTTAAAATAAAATTATATATTTCTATGTATGTATATAGAACACACTTATGTGCCTCTTCCTGCACTTGTCACGTCGTCCACTGGCACACGCGTCGCGCTTTTGCGGCTTCATCGCCGTGTCAGTCGCACTTGTGACGTTCTTCCCTCGCCATTTGTCACACAAGCTTTAATACATTTCATTTGTAGTGGTGTTGATGGCTGTCATTTTATTTCAGCATTTGCTCTGCCATTATTTCGTAGCGTTCAAATTATGCACGCAACGCACACACCAGCTTTGTTCAATTGAATTCGAATTCGTCAAAGCTTTGTTCTCTGGGTGCGTAGAGTGCTACTTCTCTGCTTTGAGTGTTTTTATGTTCTTATGTTGAAATTTGCGATAATTCAATTTAGTTGAAATTAGCGGAAAATATATTTTTTAGTATTTTTTTTTTACTATTTCTTAGAACAAATGAGTCATATCGCCGTTGAAGTTGATATTTGTTATGTTGTCAGCTGATATTTGTTAATTTATAAAAATCAAATTTTCTAATTTGGTGAAATTCCTCACATAATAGTATAATAATAATAACAGTAGAGACTAATTTTTCTGAATCACGACACCAAAATATATTAAAGTATTCATGTAAGTTTATGATTTGTTAACTTATGACGTCAAACTCGGTCGCGTCAGTATCATTTCTGATATCATACCCTAAGTATGCATACCTAAAAATGAGTTGTGCAGTCATTATTAACCAATTAACGCTGCAATATTTCATCCAAATTATCTGTTGTCAAAAATTTTCAAAACAACTGTCACCAAAAGGGTGAGTCAACTAATAACGGTAGTAAAATTGTGTAAATACCTTCAATGAGAGGTCACCAAAACTCCCACAACTGTTTTTTTAATAACTACTTATTAATAATTTAAAATACTTTTAATGTGTTAGCTGTAAATTATTGCGGAAAAATAGCTGTCGATGCAGTGAAATCACAAATGATAATGATTTTGCGCGCAAAAGTGAACTTAATCGGTTGCCACCTATTTTAAGTGACATATTTATTTTTATTGTATTTAATTTAAAACTCATTTAAGTATTTTTGACAAAAAAGCTGATGAGTAACGGTGCTAACATTTATTTCATAACAAACTGACGTTAGTAAATGAGCTAAATATATAAATAAGAAAAAAGTGACGCATGCGATTTTGACATTTATTAGTGAGATTTATTTTAGAGGTAGAAAGCAAATAAAAAATTTTTAGTAAGGAAATTTCTAAAATTAGATATTTGTAAAGCTAAATAGTTGCTAATTAGTGAGTACAAATGGCGCTAAGCGGACGAAATATATTTTAAATATTTTTTTTTTAATTTAAAAATTTTCTTTATTTAAAAATATTTTAGTCACCACAAATATAATTAATGGCGCTAAGCTGACGAAATATATTTTCAATATTTGTTAATAATTTTTTTTTTTAATTTTAAAATTTTCTCTATTGAAATATACTTTAGTCTCAACAAATTTAATGACTACCATCACCATCATTAGACCGCCTAAAAATGCAATTTTAACTGCCAGTAGCCACTTCAAGCTTCAAGCAAAAGCCCAGTAGCTACACTCGCCCACATCAAAAGTAATGACAGCCAACAGCATAATTAAAGTCATGGATATACTGATGAAGTAAAAAAGAGAATTACTCAATACTAAAAAAAACAAAAACAATACTCTAGACATGCAAAAATATATGTAAATATAAGCGCTCTTGAACACAACAACAAAAATGTGAAGACAATTGTTGAATGTGAGTATTAAACGATAAAAATGGGCAAAGCTTATATCCGGTACAAAATTTTAGACTTCTACTAAAGGATCGTAGTCAAGAACATTTAGAGAATTCAGGAAAACTAAAGGTTTGAGGCTTAAACTTAAGGCTTAAGGCCCAAACTTTACTGAGTTGAAAAATCTTAAGCAAACAAAAGACTTAAGACACAAACTTGCCTTCCAAACCTCGAGAACTCATGAAAACTAAAGACTTAAGCTACAAACCTGAATTGCAGCCTGTACAAAATTAATAATCTTAAATTTACTTGCCTTTTTATTTCGCTATTTTTAGTTAGCGAGTTAATTTAATCACTTCAGCTGTTGCTGCGTGCCTTTTTTTCGAGCAAACTTTATTATTTTGAGCGCTCAAGCATTATTGTTTTAGTACTCAGTACTTATGCGCCTGTCACCGCCAGCTGGGTTTGCTTGCTTATCTCAAGGCTGACCACTTTGTAAGCAGCTCGAAATGCACATCGTCCGTCGATTACTTTATAACACACATGGACACACTCACAGATACATACCAACGCTTGTGTACATATTAAGCAAGTTGGTGCTGTCTGCTGCCTTAAATTGCTCGGCCCATCTTCACTTCGTTTACCATTAAGTACTTCGGTATACAATACGTATGCAGTATTTCGATTTTGTTCCCTTCGAAATTTTCAGCGTGTTTTGTTCGAAATGTTCCTCTTTGCGTTTTATATGCTTGTAATGGCTTTGTGCTTTGTTTGTGCGTTTTTAGTGCAAAATTTCATCATTGACCACTTATATGGCGGCAGTATTTATGTTTTTGTGTGCGGCTCATTGTTTGGCGGTATTTCCCAGCCACCATTTTGGTAATGCTTAACGGTTATGCGAAATTTTTATATTGTGGGTTTATTCGCATGGTCACCGAGTGCGCTTAATTGGTGTGTTGCGGGTTTTGAACAGAACATTGAATGTGTTTCTTATGAATTTTCGCAATATTTTAAGTTTGCATGTCAGTATATATTTATATTTTATTATTGTGAAGTTTTTGCATTTAGACTATTATTATTAAAATGAGGAAATTTTTGTTAGGAAAAACTGGTCAGTGAAGTGTGTCCAAAAATTAAATTTATTATTAGTTTTTTTAATAAACCTCTTTTCAATTATAATACAGTCACACAAAAAAAAATTGTCATGACCTGGGGCTCTTACTATGTGTAACAGATGTTTTTGGGGTCATTGAATCCGAATACGAGGTCCATTTAACCCCATCTGATTTTTCAGGGTTTTGAGATACACCCAGAAAACCAATATGGCGGACAGTGACTTTTAAAATTCTTCGGATTCTCTTGAAACTCGTTATTGGAGGGTTTTCAGGATCGCTGATTACAAAATCGGTGTCGGGTTTTCAATATGGCGGACGTTTTTTTGAAAAATCTAAAGTATTTTCAGTTTTGGAATTAACAGAAATAAAAATTAAGGATTGAAATAACTCACACATATCAATTGATCAACTTCTAACATTACTAAACTCTCAAATTAAGATTTTTCTTCATCTCGGCTTTCTTAGAGGAGCTTATAATAGAAACGAATACTTCTTAGATGAACTAGATGTACCAGTCAAGGCATCTTTGGATCCTTAAATTTATTTTTCACTCAAAATATAAATAATTTTATTTGAAAGCAGCTTAACCGGTAAGCTTCAACTTGTTGTTCTTGTAGTGGAAGAAACAATACACAAATATTTCTAAGGACTGCTGCTGATCTGTCGATTTGATAGTCCTTCTCTGGATAAAAATTCGGTTTCATTCCGGCTATCTAGAACTGATTGTCAAGCTATTACTTTCTTCGCTATCCCTCAACATTAATACAGGATATGAAACAGTAATATCTTCTACTATAATAATTTCAAAAATAAAACAGAGTTACCACTTAACATTTGCAGAAAAACATTTGTTTTTTATGGGACCTTAAAGACTACAACATAAAGCCTCTGAGAACATCTTAAAAATCTTAAAATCTCCAACCTTAGCAAGAGCACTAACCCCCGTGTGACTAAAAAATAATTTATTTAGGATAAAAAATGCAATTTCCGCCTAAAGGTATGCTAATAAATATGAAATAATTTTTTAAAAGTTTTTAGGATTGTAATTAAAGTAAAAATTCATAAAAGTACTTTTTATGAAGTCATAAGGAACTAAAGGGGAATTACATATATCAAAATAAAATTCTCTTCCAAGACAAAAATAATACATTTTTATTAATTACAAAATAAAATATGAAAAAAAAAATATTATTTCTTAAACATTATTTCTTTTTTAATAATTTTTAACTGCTTTAAAAACCACTTCTAAAGTGTTTTGTGAAATAACTATTAACAAGATACATTATTAAAATATATAAAATTAAATAATTTATTACAAATTAATATTTATAACTTAAACAATGTATTTGCAGAAACGAAACTAATTATTAATATAAACAGCAAACAAGTATGCCATTCTTGTTATAGTGAGCACTGTCACATAATTTACTTTACGCTCTTCAAATATATTGAATTAATTTTGTGAGTTCATCAGATATTTATATAAAGCTTGAATGGAAATCACAAAAATCCTAAAAATAAACGGAAGTTGCATAAAATCACTATAGTATATCTATATTGTCACATTAATGGCGGCACTAGTCACGCAGTTAGGTAATCCTTCGGTTATGCCTTGCAATTTGTCTAGTAAATTCTATTTCTTTTTTAATTATTTGCATGTACTCATATTAAAATATATGTATATGCTTTTATTATGCAAATGAAAACGCAAAAAACCACGTTAGTACGTCAAACGTAAACAACACTGCACACACAGTGCAAAAGAACACGTTTTTAACTGGAATTTGTAAACAAAACCAAATTGCAAGAGGTGTCAAAAAGCAACACTTGCTGATTTGACATAGCCACGAGCGTAGTAGCACAAACCAAAAAACATATATATGTATGTGTATACAGTTCGAACTAGTAAAGCGCGCGATCTTAATGAATCAGCGGTGATTAAGCAGAATGCAATTTTCCAAAGACAATTACTCCTGAAATGCAATAAATATACGCTGTAAGCGGCCATTTTTATGCAAGCCACATTATAGATAAATTGCGTAAAGAACACACACATGAATAAGTGCAACACGCACGCAGCAGGCAATTTAGCCATTGAGAGTGCAATCGAAAAGTTCTAGAAGACGACATGCGATGCAATCTCTTGAATATAAAAATCATAAAATTGCATTAAAAGTAGTTTGTATTTGAGTCTGTCAATAATTTGAATCATTTCAGTGGAGCAGAGGAAATGCAGTTGTATCAATATACATAGACATGTGAGTAATTAAGCTGTAATCGAGTAGCTGTCGCTGCTGTTGGACACTATTAAAAGACTCTGGCCTCTGGCCTGTCTTATTCCAGCTTTTTCTGCGGCAATTTACTAAACGCGCGCTGAGCGATGCTAGTTGTTACCACTAGTTGATATGTATGCGTCTAGTTAAACCGGTTAAATTGATAGCATTGCAAAATTGTAAAATATTCCATTCGCATATTGCAATTAAGTAAAGGAATCTCAGGCGATGGAAATATATTGTAATAATGCAATTAATGGCGATTGGTTGGGTTTCTAGGTGAACAGGGACATATAGCATAAGTGCAATCTGTAGAATTTAATCATATGAAAAAAATAAAATAAAAAAATAGAAAACATTTGTTTGGGATATCTTTTTACTAACTGTTATTTATTCAAAGTTTTTTTAATTAATTTAATGTTTTTCTTTTTTAAATTTCCCTTAAATAAGGAGACTAATTTTTTTTTTGCATATTTGAACTTAAAAGCGACAATTTTTTAACTGAAACACATTTTTGATTTTTTTTTTTCGGATTTTTTTTAATAAAAATAAATATTTTCATATAAATATTTTTTATTTTTTTTTATTTTTTATAAATTTAGTTTCAAGTTTTGTTATACAAATTCCGCAGCTTTAATACAAAATAAGACTCAAAAAGATATTCTTAATTACTCTACTACCCAACATCTCTTCTCTTCGTCATTCAATTTATTTGCCTTTGATATTCGTATCATCACAAGATGGAGGTTAAATTTTTGCACACACTGTAGTATATGTACGCATCACTGTCAAGTCTCACAATTCGCTACAGATTCGGAAATTCATGAATGAGCAATGCAATTCTAAATTTGTTCAAGGGTGTAGATCAAAAAACTCAAAATCAGTTGGTGGCAGCTTGTTTAAGTTGCTGTCTGTCAGCTTTCATGAATAATAAGAAGACGGAAGTATCTCAACGAGCTTTGCACAGCATAAATTGAAAAGTCTGTTTTTCCATAGGAAGTTTCAGCGACACCTTGAATGAACAGGTCCTGCTTAAATTATCTTTAAATAAATACTCAATTAATGTGCGAAAATATGAAAGGGCACAGGAAACTCGTTGCATTCAGAGGTTTTTATATGGTGACTAGACGGAAGTCAAGTCTTTCGTAATATGCGAATGTAATATTTTGTAATTGGTGAATTTGTATGGTTAAAGGGTATTCTATAAATGTTAATTATACAGAATAAAATATTTTTCTGTCTTACTTGAAGAAGTTATTGGAAAACTTCTGTTAAAATAATTATTAATATTGTATTCCATAAAGTTCAATTACTTCTTCACAACAATTTGATCAGTTATGCTCTATCAGCCATCAGTAATGAATATATATAAGTATGTGAGTACTAGCAAAAGAAACCCAATGCAATAGAAAGTTTTGTAAAAACTGCTGACAAGGCCATAACTTCTGTAACCGACTTACTTTCAACACCTGATCGTCTTTGTTATTGCCACTTGCTTCAGAACTTCAAATGCATATAGTCAAATTTAATATCAACTTTCGAGGCATACGATCGGTTTTTGTTAAGCATTGCAATTCAAGCGAGTTTCTGTTGAAACCGCTGTCTGAATGTGGTTTAATTTGAAGTATTTTATATGAATGTGAATGGCCTCAAATAACCTATTATATTTTTGGGTAATTTGAACTCTTGAGTATAGCTGTTTAGTTTTTATTAAAACGATATAATTTTTGGATTCAATTGTAAGTCAAAGACCTATGGTTTTACTAATTGCCTACAATTAGGATTGTAATTTTATTAAAAAAATAGCCTACATTTAGGATGACTATTCTATAAAGAAGAAGTAGTGTACTTTCAGGGTGATTTCACAATAAATGAGTATTTCAACCAGGAAGGTTCTCCAAAAACTATTCCACATGATTTCTAATTGACTGATGAACCAGTGAACCATTGAAAACCCTTTAATATAAGAACACAAATCATTATAATTATACAGTTGAACTTCCATAACTCGAACTTCTATAACTCGAAGATCTTCATAACTCGAACTCTCCAATGAGCAATATAAGTAAAATTTCATACAAATTACCTTCCGTAACTCGAAACTCTCTCTAACTTGAAGTTTTTTTTGGATTATGGTGATTCGAGTTTGGGAAGTTCAACTGCATATACATTTCATTATTAACTTACATTATCCAGTCCTCGAACAGTATAACCTAAAAGCTTTAAAAAATTACCAAAAATGAGCTAATATACAAGACATTTGTTTTTATTGTTATTGCGCTTGAGTTTAGCGTTTCACTTGTAATATTTTGTAATTCATAGGTATTTTCAAAGTCTTTAAGCGCTCAAGCATTTGTTTTTGCAATCGCTTTGCCTTCAAACTAAGTGCATGTTGACTAAATGCTGTTGTTGCAGTTATTGTTGTTTTCATTTTTATTTTTTTTTTCAGTATTTTTTTTTATTTGTTCAATGTTTCCCAATTGTAGCGCGCAAGTGTGGCTTCGACATCGGCACTAATTCTATATATACATACATACATATATACTATATATATTTATATGTGTGTATGTGTGTGCCTTCGAATGTGCGCTTGGGAAAAATGTCACATTGTAAACATGTCAAATTTGGAAATTAAAATAAAATATGTAATGACATGAAATGATTTCGCGCTTGTCAGCAGTAATTAAACAATTAAAAGGTTGTAAAGCATTTACCAGATGCGACAAATAAAGCATGAAAGTTACAGTTGTTTAATTACTTATTTTTTAATTTTTTTTTTGCTTCAGTGAAAAAAAAAATATTAAAAAAAAAATATTTAAAAAAAATTATTAAAAAAATATATTTAAAAAAATTATTAAAAAATATATAATATATATATGAAATATTAAAAAATATTGAAGAATAAGATATATATAAGATTTTACAGCGTAATTTTTTTTTGTTAAAAAGTAACTTTCATATATCGGTTTATATATGTACGTTTATATCTATTTCACTGTCAAAATATAGTTTTAACTGAAGCGATTTAACAAGTTGTATATTAGTCAGCCATATATGGTTGAGAGTGAAATGAACCGCATTTCTGCACTTCAATACTTCAGTTGTATATAGGCGTTAAATTGTACTATTAAACAAATTGTTAATTACATTTAAAGGTGAACATGTAGAACACTGTTTAGGAGTGTTAATTGGAGCATGTTATATATAGACTGATAGTTAAAAAGAATAATATGTTCTGATAGGCACTGTATATATTTTACTCGTTGGCATTGCAGAAAACTGACAATTAAATTTCACACTCGCGACCTATTTCATTTTAGTTTTTCAACCAACATAATATTATAAGAATATATATTATACTTATTAAAAAAGCCAAAGAAATAATCCAAAGAACTTAATTCGGTCATATCAACAAATGAAATGTCCCATATACAGTCGTATACTCTTTCTCAACAGTTAATTGAGAAAAAATTGCATATATATTTAATTTCTCAATAGTCTGTTGAGAAAATAAATTTTATTTTCTGTTGTTATTGTTGTTGTTAAAGCGACAGAAAATCTTATGCAAATAATATTGAGACCTCATACTCTTTTTCAACAGCTAATTGAGAAAACTATTGCTTATATCTGATTTCTCAATAGTGTGTTGAGAAAATAAAATTTCTGCTTTCTTGTTATCGTAACGTCAAAAAAGGTACACAATTAAATTTCGAGGCAGGTGTTCAGTTGAGAGTCCATGATTTGACCATTGAAAATTCGCATACGCTCCAGTTAAGTAAACCCCTCTGTGGCTTTTAAAAAATTCTTAACAGCAGCATTCCACTCGATTTGGTTTACACAATTCGTCGCCAATATTAAACCTTCGAAAACATAAACTAATTTTTATAAATTTTCCACATTTTCCTTACAGCAACCATATTCGTTAATCAACCAACTGCACATGTCACCGAAGTGATATTTTGGCATACAATATTTTTTTATTGATTTAGATACACGAGCAAGCGGAAATTACGTGCCTATGACTGCGAAATTGTAATTCAGAATTTTTAATTTATAAAAATATACTAATTTGTTTACTTGCAAGAAAGCATAAACAAATTAGTAACAAAGCGGTCAACACAACCACTCAGCAACGGTCTCTTTAGCACAAAACAATCAAATAAAGCGCAAATAAAATGTTGATAACAACGTAAGTAGAAATTTATGTTTATTTTCAAAACACATAAAAAAGTGTTTTAAGAAGAGTTTACAAAAAAATTAACTGCGAAGAAATAGTATTTTATAATCAACTGATATACAAGCAATCGCCGTAATTAAGACATAATTGTTATTACTCCCCAGAGAGAAAAAATAAAATAAATATTATTTTAAATATATTATCTACTAATCATCAACAAAATCAAAATGACCGCAACCGAAATTGCCACAGCAATTAAAGATATTTTGTAAGTTTCAGATTAAGCGTGAAATTTTTTATTGAAAGCATGTGGGGAATTCTGCTTTGTAATGCGCTTTAACAACAGTGCCACAAATGCTCGTGATTGCGGTTTGGCCAACTTTTTGCAAGCCATTAACCACTGAATTAATGAAAGTAAAAATAAAGGTGTTGAGTGGGTGAGTTCAGTGATTGAGTGAGATGATGAAGCGATTGAATGACGCGATGAAGTTTAAATATTACATACCACATACTATTACAGCATTATGATTTGAATTTTTATGAGAGCGCCAAAATGTAGGCCACATTTTTCAAATAGAAAATTATGTTGGATGAAATTTTCGACTAAATGTCATTTAGATATTAGTAGATAGTTTCATATAATAATTATTTATATCATTCTTCATATAATTATATTTTTTTATTATGGAAACTTAACAGTTTAGTGTTGTGAAGCCAAAAGGTAGGCAACATTTTTTCCTGCTACAATCTTGAATGCAATTATACACGGAACTTGTGTCGATGAAAATTTCGACTATATAACATTATGTTGTCATGAATCTGATATCACAAATATTAACACAGTCACAGGACTTGTTTAAAGAACACGGTTGACCATATAACTTCCTGCTGCCTTGTATATAATATCATGAATATTAATAACTTATTATGTTGATCAATTTAAAGTTCATCTTGTGTGCCAAATCTAGGCAATAATTTTCTTTGGCATTTGAAGTGAGAAGCACATTACGATTCAATGGACAATTTATTATCTCTATAAACTAAATTAAGTTTAAACAAGCTTAAAGCAGTTCACTTTTTATAATATCCGCACATTTTTTGCACAACAAGAATTTTTATGATTTTCCAAACATGCTTAGAAAGGTTGATTCTTAACAATTGAATATGTACATTTTTAGCTAAATTAAAGTGCATTAAAATTTTATTTCCCGCACGAAATCAATAAATATATGTTTTCGATAAATTTTTATGTCCTGTTTTGAAAACTAGAAATCTTTCCAATTTTTTTTTCGATAGTTAGCATATCTTTCACACACGTCACAAACCTCTTTGCAAATCAACGCCTAATAAAACCAAAAATTTATACCACCAAAAACTGGTTTACAACTTCAAGCGTATCTCATTAAAGACACGCATTAAACAAACTGAAAAAAAAAATTCAATACATAAAAAAATGCAAATGCCTGTAGTTAAAATTTAAATTTAAATATTGCATAATATTTGTACGTCGACTTTAGCGTACGCAAATACGGATTTTATATGATTTTCAGTTCACTTCATTTTATTAATTTTTTTTTTTTTATTTTTTTGTTGTAATTTAAATATTTGCGGTCGCAGTCGCGCCCATTATTGTAGGTGTTGAAAGGTTTACCAAATGAGCGAATGTCCGACGATAGCGGAAAGGTGTGCGGGTCGAGTGAATGCTGTTGAAAAAATGTGTCGAAAACGTGCTGATTAAAATGATTTTGGCATTTTTTTGAATTAGCAAGCAATCATTTGTGTGTGTATTATTGTACTACCTACTGTCTATGGAGATATGTAAATGGTGCCGCTCAACTTTGCATCATTTACATGGCGGGGTTATGCAAATTCGAGTACAAATGTTATGCGTGAATTCGCAATGGTCGTCGGCTGTGTTGAATACGCTTTATTTGCTGTTTAATAGTAGTGAAATGAAATTCGATGATGATTTGGCTCATGATTGAACATTATGGGCTCGTGATTACTTGCAAAATTATTTGAAATTTTTTTTTTGAAAATTTTAAAAACAATTGTATAGTTTTATAATAGATAATATAAAAATTGTACTTAATATTTTTAACCTCATATTATTTACTAAAATTGCCTTTTAATTCAATTATGCAATGCGCCAAAATGTAGGCAATGTTTTTTAATACCACATTTGTTTTTGTTTAAAAAATTGGTTCAAATTCAAATTGATGTTTGTAATCTCGTCTAAAATTTTATAAAATCGAAAAGGCTCACATAATATTAAAAAAAGAAATTCTAAAAAAATTTGTTTGTTCTCAAAATTTCCCTTTTTTTTTTGAAAAAAAAAAACATTTAATTTGAATTCGCTTTCACCCTGTATTACAATATCAACAAATGACGTAACAAAAAAATTCCCCAAAAATTATTTTACTAGCAATTTGACAACACAATCATGTCATAAACTCAGTCAAAATTATTTGTGTTGATATTTGGGTTTCTCTTTTAACTTTTGTTCTAAATATTTGCCGCGTTTTTTCGCCGCAAACAACGCGCATACAAAAAAAAATACAGATTAAAATTCCAAAAACACCTTTAACACTTGAAACGCAAAATAAAAAGCCATAAAACCATTTTGCCATTATTATATCTCAAAATCTAATTAAATGTGAATCGTAAATTGAATTCCTTATTACGCGCATGCGAAGCTTGGAAAATACATACTAATAAAATAACTAATTTGCATACGCGCACTTTGTCGTTATGTGTTTTGTGCGTGTGCCATACGAGTTGGTGTTGAGAAATTATTATTTGCGAATCACGTGTCACCAGTTTTGCATTTTGTCAACTTTTGTCGCCGTGTGTATTGTGAGAGAATATGGGATTTCTATTCTCCTACTGCCTACACGCAGTGCGTGCGGGCACACCAATCTTAAATGCCCATATATTCAAAATTCGGTGAGCATCATGAGTTGACTTGTTTGCGAAAATTTTAGTTTTCTAAAGTTTTTCGACACAAATTAAATCAAGAGGTTGTGTGGTGTAAGAGAAATATTCAAAAACTGGTACTCGTTGAAGTCGCAATTTCATTTGGGAATTTTTTAGTTTCAGCAAGCGTTTATGTTTCAATATTTATATATATTATATAGTGTGTGTTTCCTAATAGATCTTGAGTCAATAGCTAATTCAATTATCCATATCGAATTTTTCAGAACCCCTATAAACCAAATTTTTTGGTTTTGGTCAATATATGTTATGCTAGATCTATTATTAGAACATTAGATCAATCCTTTATGGGGTGTTGCGGAAGGTTTTGATAGACATTTGGTTACACAAGAGCAATATATAGAATAATTAAATAGATATTAGAACGATGAAGTAAAATCGTATGTAATATACTCTTAGTCATGACGTAACCGGAACGGACCCGGACTTATGTGTATCCGTCAAGGTCTGCATAAAATTTGAGGAATGATTTCTGTAGCAAAAACAACTTATTTTTTTCTGTGAAACTCTCTCTCAATTATGGAATCGTAGTAGAAGACCTTCATAGCGGAAATTCTATCTTCCTTTTTGGGATCCTCAAACCTATATGAATTGTTATAATGAATAGGACTTTAATGGCCGACTATTTGGCTCAAACATAGCGTTTAGATTAATATCATTCCCAAACAACATCCTCTAAAAATTATTAACTTAATCACAGAGAACAGGTTAGGAAGATAAATCATGAAAACATTTTAGACATTTATTTAGTTTTAATACCTTCTCTGAAAAGAAACATAGGATTCCCAAATTTGTTAACTATAATTTCTAGAATAAGTCTGCAAAGCTCATTATAAAATATCAGCGATTGTTCCATGAGCTATGATGTCAAACCTCAAAGCATATTTTTGATATAAAAAAGCTTTTCATATATATAAAGTAGGAGTCCTTTGAGGAGAGTTTAGCTAAAAAAATCCACCATCTGTGTTCAAAAATCAAAAATACAGCGCAAATAAGGTAGCATAGGAGCAAAGCTACCTCAGTTATGCATATGTTACATTCTCCCACAAAAATTCTACTTATTCTTTATACAAAGATATGTGAATAGAATACAAAAAAATTTAATTTACATAAGTGCCAATGTATGTAGTGAATCGGACATTAAATAAACATATATTTTATCAACAATGGAGGATGAACACGCCTTAATGGCGAGCGCAATATGTAAACATACTTATACATATATAAATATTTATACACAAATTTCTATTTGCAAAACATACAAATATATGTATAAGTGGACATTAGTATGCGGCAACAAAAATAAAAAAAAAATTAAATTAAATAAATAAAAACAAAAATATGACGTTATATTTATTTTCTATTTTTCGCAATATTCTACGCAGATAAGGTAGAAATAATGTATAAAAATAAAGAATAACGTCTAAAAATTGGCAAAAAATAGAATTCAATTGAACCGAATTTTAAATTTAATAACGGTATATTTAGAAGAAAAAAATTCATAAATCAGGGATTTCAAAAGATTTTTTTCCTAGAAAATATTTGAGTCATTTTAAATTATCAAAAAATTTATATTTCCAATAGAAATAGAGCACTCATCTACAGCATGGGATGTTGACGCACCCTAATGTAAGATTTACACTTCGCATACAAAAACATTCAAAACTCTAATTACATGCAAATATAAATAATTTCGTGTCTCCTCCATAATACTCCAGCAAATTGCCGGCTTTTACCTACCGCACAATTTACTTACACACACTCTTACAAATATAAATACAAATACAAATATATGTAAATATCCAACAAAATAAACATTTATTTGCAATTTGCTGCCAATTTTTGGCTTTATTACCCGCCGCTGCCGCCACTAATGATCTTAGTAATTTTAGTAGAATATTCAGATTTGGATCGCAGCTGTGGGGCGACATTGCAAAAATGTTTTGCCAAAATTATATTTGTGGCATTTTCGTTCAAATTATTGCGACGAATTCGCAACACATAATATTCTAAATGACTGTACGATGTGGTATGTCTGAAGCCTTGACTTTTTTGCATTTTTGGCGAGCAGTTATAAAGGTGTCATGTGCCGAGTGCCGCAAATGGTTGTGAATGAATAATTATTATATTAGAAAATGTTTGTAAGGAGTGATATTAGAATGTGTGTTGATAATGATAAATTTATATGCAAATGTAATTGTGAATATTTATTTATTTTTTATATAAAAAATAATATTTTTTTGCATAAAATTTCATTGAGGTGCGGCGATAAGATAGTTTACTTTGTAGTATATTGATATGCTGATAAAAAATATTGAAATATTTATACTAGGGTGCGTTTAAATGGACTTTAGAATGCTTAAGATATTAGAATTAGAGAGCGAAATAGAAAATATTTAATATTTTCTAATATATATATATTTCTAATATATTTAATGTATATGTTATTATAATTAATATATTTTTTGTATATTTAATATATAGGATAATTGTTTTGTTGAAAACTTATTTTTCGAAAAAAATATACCACAAAAATTAAAAAAAGTGGAACATAAATTTAAAAAATTTATTTCAGAAAAAAATATTTATAAAAATTGGAAAATTGTATTTCAAAAAAAAAAAATTAGAAAAATCTATGTATTTAACAAAAAAAAAAAACTAGAAAAAATATAAAATAAATAAAAATTTAAAAAGTATAGGTATTTCACAAAACTATCCAAAAAAATTTCAAAAATTATTTCGAAAAATAAATTTCAAAAAAATATTTCAGAAAATGTATTTAATTTTTTTATTAAAATTTTTTTAATTTTGTTTTTTTTTCGAAACCTTATGTTTGGGGAAAAAAAATATATATATTTTAAAAAATTATATATTTATATTTTATAAAATATATATTTTTTTTCAATATTTCTTTATTTATTGAATCTGCTTTGTTTTAAATACCAAAAAAATTGAAAAAAGTGAAACATAAATACAAAAAATTTTTTCAGAAAAAATTAAAAAAAAATTTAAATCGTATTTAAAAAAAAAATGAAAAAATGTTTTTAAAAAAATTTAAAAAATATATGTATTTTAAATAAAAAAACCTAGAAAAAATATAAAATAAATAAAAACATAAAAAATATAGGTATTTCATAAAAATATCTAAAAAAATATAAAAATTATTTCGAAAAATAAAATAAAAAAAAATATTTCAGAAAATGTATTTAATTTTTTTTTATAAAAATTTATTTAATTGTATTTTTTTTTTAAATATGTTTCATTATTTTACGTTTTTTGTTTTTTTGTTTATATGATTTTATGATTTTTTTTATTTATTTTATTTTATTTTTTTAAATAATTTATTTTATACCAACCGCTGCGGAAATATTATTCAGCACTTTTTTAATATTGAATTATCATTTGAAATTTCTAAAGTTTATTTGCAATTCTTAGCACAACAAGCCCTACACATACTAATCACATACTCGTACTTATATAAATCGCCATGTGAATTGTTTATCAATTCATGCCAAGCGTGCCTAAGTCATTAAACGCTCAGACGTCAATATCTAACGACTGCCAAACTGTCGACATATTGTTGTAATTGCATAATTTGCATTCCTTTCCGACACTCTGGGAGTGTGTAAATAGCGTCCAAAGGTGCGTTTAATCATTTCAAGTTCGTTGCTTAAGTCTTTTATTTTATACAATTACGCTTTGATGCGGCACTTCGCGCGTCATTTATACGTATGTATTTGTTGAATTGGAAAAAAAGTTTTATTGAAAACTATATATAACTAGCTGGCTAGTTGTTGCTAGGCTTCGCAGGTGTGTGTATCAATATATATATATATATATATATGTATATGTGTGTATGTATGCATTCATTAATTTTTACTATTCTCTGTTGGCATTCAAATTTTTTATTGTTGTACTCGTACTTAAGCTCATGCATATGCATATATTTTTGCTTTATATTTATATAGATACAAATATGTATGTATGTGTGCATAATTTCTTGCGTATTCACCTTATAATTATTTATTCGCGAAGCGCTTGCGTAAAGCCTTACTCCCAAAATCGAATGAAATGAATGAGCTGCCAAGCGTGTGTGTGTTGATTTCGGACTTGTATATGTATGCTATATGAATATGTGTATTTTACACGCATAAAAGTAGCATATATGTGCTCTCAAGCTTTTATATTATGCCGTCTCGTGTCATCGCAAGCGTTTAAGCGGCAAGGTCAGTTGGACTTTTATATTGTTTAGTAAAAGCGTAAGTACAAGCATACATGCATACAGTCACACATACATATATAGCATATGAAAACATAAATATGTCATGCTACTTTTTTACTCGCATGTAACTTAAGGCGATTGAGTAGAAAATTATAACTTTTGACAGTTGTGTTTAAGAAATTTATACTAAAATTTATTTAGTTTCCTTTCATATTATTAATTTACTCTCATTTTCAATTTACCGCAATTTTTTCTGCGTCAAACTTCCTTGAACTACGCCCACATCCCTGAAAACTTTACATATAACATGCCCAAAAATATTTTTTTCAACCAATTAATCACTTAAAAATGCATTGCCATTTCGGTTGTAACAATAAAAGATGAAAAGAAAATAACAACAAAAACATCAACATGCAGCAATTATCTGCACATACGTACACACATACAAACATATGTCGTTTTTCGTTGCTTTGCAGCGCCATCTGCCCACGCCTTTGCCTTTGCTTATAGTATTTTAGATAACATCTAAATCAATTATCTGCATTGTTGTTGTTGTTCTTGCTTGTGTTTACACATGTCAGAGAGTCAATTAGTCAATATACTGCATTTGATTTGTTTGCTTCTTTATGTAAGATCTTACAAATGCATAACACTCTATTTGTTCAATTGCTTGTAAATATGTTTATGTAAATATTTGGTATTTAATTTTCTTCGTTGTCTGTGTTATTTCCTTTTCCTATTTATATGCAACAGAATTTGTAAGCAATTCACTACCTCTAGATTTACACATGTCATAAGTTACATGTGTGTTTTGTAGAGTGCGAGAGTTTTGACATCAGTGCAGTGTTAAATGACGCACGTTGTTTTTGTTGTTTTTGTTGCTCTTATTGTTATTTGTTATGCGCCTAACTGGTGATTTCTGCTAACTCACTTCGATTTCTATAAGAATTAATTATTTGATTCATTGAAGGTTCTAACGCTTATTTTTCTACGATTATTAATTAAAAAGGAAATAGTAGTAGCCTATTAAATATAATTATAATGCAATTAGTATTAATTGTATCAGACCGTTAACTTTTTAGCTTTTCTAAATCCAACAACAACACATTTCGAACGGTTAAACTTAATATGATATAGTTCAAACCATAAAGGCTACTGAAATGCTTTTAATATCTATCCTAGATCAGACGATCCTAGAATAAAAAAATATGGTAGATCGAGAAAAGAGTACAAACACAGCCCATTATTGACTGTATATTGTTTTTAGAAACATATTAAAACATAAATCAAGTGGTAGTGACAAATTAATAGCTATTTTCCGATTTTTTGCTCTTTATTCAATGCTTTATAAAAAGTGTTACAGTGATCGGATTTAGTACAAATATGCGCCGTTTCCTTCGATAATCTGTTTCCATCCAGACAACAACTTCATAATATCCCCCTCGTAGAAACACCCTCCTTATTTGCGAAGAAATCGGACAGCTACTTTTCACAAGCCTCTTTTGAGTTCCACTTTACACCATCATGGGCGTTCGCCATGGACAGGAACAGGTGGTAATCACTTGGCGCTATGTCCGGGCTATATGGTGGATGCAATAAAACCTCCCATCCGAGCTCCCGTAGCTTCTGACGAGTCATCAACGAAGTGTGTGGTCTAGCGTTGTCCTGATGGAACACTACACTCTTACTGTTGGCCAATTCTGGACGCTTCTGGTCGATCGCCTGCTGCTAGCGGTCCAGTTGTTCACAGTAGATGGTGGAATTAAGCGTCTGGCCAGCTCATAGTGGATAATTCCCTTCCAATCCCACGAAACACACAGCAAAACCTTCTTGGCCATCAATCCCGGTATGGCCATTGTTTGGGACGATTCACCGGCCTTCGACCACGACCGTTTTCATTTGATATTGTCGTATATGATGCATTTTTTGTCGCCAGTGACCATCCACTTCAAAAATGAGTCGAGTTCATTTCATTTCAGCAGCATTGAGCAGGCGTTGATTTTTCGTCAAATTCTCCGGGACCCAAACATCAGGCCTTTTTGTGTATCCAGCCTTCTTCAGATGGTTTAAAATGGTTTGGTGAATAACTCCAGCCTCCTGGGCGATGTCACGAGATACCCCTTGCCGGTCTAACTCGATGTTTTCCATCATTTGATCGGTATTCGTCGTCACAGGTCTTTAATTATATACAATTGAACTTTCATAACTCGAACTTCTATAACTCAAAGTTCCCTATAACTCGAACTTTTAAATTGGCAATAGAAGTCAAATTTCATAAAAACTACTTTCCGTAACTCGGAAGTTTTTTGTGGATTATAGTGATTCGAGTTAGGACAGTTCAACTGTATTTATGATTATATTACTTATATTTTAATTGTATTTGTATATAATTAATTTTAAATAATATAATTTTCCTCGATACTTTATGAAACTTTTTTTTCACTCATATTGGAACCGTAAGAGACGTTATTAAGTGTGAATTTTTTTCTGAATCAACAGCTGATTATTAAATATTATTTAGTAATAATAAATTGCACTGTTTACATGATATATGAGCGCCTAGGCGTGACTTGAACTCGCGTATATACATTTTTCTGGCTAAGTAGTAAAGCGTGAGAAAACAAAAAGTACCCTTTGAGTAAGAAAAAAAATTATTTATGGAAACATGAGTACTTACTTGCATATCTTAATGCAGGCTTGTATTGTTATGTAAAAGCATTCAAGCGCTTATATTTCTATGTGTGAGTAAATAAATATTTACTTAATTTTATAGCCAGATATACATTATTGTCTTTATATATATGCATGTCTATATAGTTAACTATTTCCTCCACTAACTCAACCAGAATCAACAGTCTTAAAATGTCCGCAAATATCAAAAGCCGCTTCTCAGTTGCGTTTGTTGCGTTTTATTTGCTGTGGTTAAACAAGAGTGTGCTCAACTAGCCGAACCAAGTCACCAATTAGTTGACCGGTTATTGGTTTTGGGCAATTCAAAACTTAACATGCGAATGAAATGAGGCAAGTTGCTCGACCACTTAGTAGCGATGTTTATTTTGGAGAATGTAAATTTGTGTTAGTGTGAATATATATATGTGTGTGTGTAAGGGCATGCGTGAAACGAATGAAAGAGCTTTGGACTAAACAAAAAATAAAAATAATAATCAACTATTAATGACTGGTTCATACACTATATATGACTTATATATTAGTTATATATGACTAGTATATAAGTTATGTTTATATATAATATATCTATGTTTGAAAATGTATGTAAATATATAATTTTGAAGTACGTAAAATCAACATATTTATTTTTGTTATTGTAAAAATTAAGCGCAATTAACTACTGCACTCAGATTTAGATTTCAACATATACAGCTCATTTATGGTTTATTGCACTCATACATATATACATATATTTATTTGCATATAATGCTGCACTTTAGCGCAGCGTTAATGGCTTCACTGCATAAGCTACTAATAATACTAGCTATATATATATATATATATATAATATATGGGGTACATATATGCACCGTCCATTGACCACTTAAGCTGGCGATTTACTGGCATTACAAAATCTCTATTAAACAAGCCGCACTCATACACTCATTCGTTGGTGCGTACAAGCTTTAATTGTGTTTGCTTAAATGAAATCGCGTTAAGTACTTGACCTTGAACTAGTTTCTTTTTTTTCGACTCATACACTTTATCCACCGCTTTGCTACCACTCAGTGTAGTAAAAAATAAGAAAAAATAAAAATGAAAAGAGAAAACCAAAAAATGCACTACACTTTGTATTTTGGTGTGAAACGCATTTCCATAAAGAAATATTCGATATTTGACCAATGCAATTAACACTTTTTTATACCAAAAATTATGCTGAACTTTGTGTGGTGTTTGGTGTTTGGAGTGCGTTGACTTTTTGTTGTGAATGCGAAAGCGAAAGTGAATTTCTGCAATAAAAATTCAACGCCTTCACCTTGACCTAAATCAATAATTTGTTTGTAATTTGTGTAAATGTTTTGCAGCGATTGCGATTTTTTTTTCGGGCATGTGCGAATTTTGAAACATACATACATATGTACATATATAAATATATTAATCAAAATATGTGAAATTGTATGTAGTTAAATTATAGGAGTGAACTTTATTTATTTACATTCATTTTACAAGTTGCCCCAATTTAATTTTGGCTTATCTCCACCTCAAAATGAAAAATAAATTTATTAAAAAAAAAAAATCTGTGAATTCTCAATGGTTTCGAAATTGTATCACAATTTGAAATACCTTAACTATCTCAAATCGGAACCAAAATTTATATTTGACTAATTTTGAGGCCTGGGAAACACTTTCTGAAAATAATTTTCTGATATGAGAGCCCCCTAATATATTCAATTAGTATTATATCCTCTTCTGAAAGCATAACTGAATCTCTACACTTATTTTTGATACACGGCTTGGGATTCCTTGGCATATTTAGTGGTTTTTAAATCTTAAGTCCCGATTGAGTAGCTTATGCCTTTGAGAAACTTTTTAATCTCAGATATGTACTTGGGGCTTGAAAATAGCCATTCCGACAGATAAATACCAGTAATAAAAATATTTTTTAATTTACTTTAGACTTCATATTGGTTAGACAGCCGCCCACTTATGGGTCAAAACCCATATCTCAGAAACTACTCGACGGATTTCAATGAAATTCGGTATATAATATTTTCTTGATACGCTGATGATATGGTTCACAACCACGTTTTTTTCCCATAAAACTCATTATATCCTGAACAGGGTATATTAAGTCTGTCATGAAGTTTGTAACACCCAGAAGGAAGCGTCGGAGGCCCTATAAAGTATATATATAAATGATCAGTATGTTGAACTGAGTCGATTTAGCCATGTCCGTCCGTTCGTCTGTCTGTATATATACGAACTAGTTCTTTAGTTTTTAAGATATCGTTTTGAAATTTTGCCGATGTTATTTTCTCTTCAAGAAGCTGCTCATTTGTCGGAACTGCCGATATCGGACCACTATATCATATAGCTGCCATACAAATTGAACGATCGGAATCAAGGGCTTGTATGGAAAACTTTCGCATTTTACTACATATCTTCACGAAATTTGGTGTGACTTATTGTTCATAGAAATAATTTAATCTCCGAAAAAATTGTTCAGATCGGTTCACTATAGCATATAGCTGCCAAACAAATCGAACGAAGAAATGCACCTGTGAAGGGTATATTAGCTTCGGTACAGTCGAAGTTAAGGTTTTTTCTTGTTTTGAATTTCATCTGATTCCTTGATTTAGGAACCAATGAAGATAGCGGAATAAAACTGTATACAAATACTGTATTTGAGGTGTGACACAACTTATGAGAAAACTTTTCGAAATAGGACTATAAGTTTTCAAGGCCCCGGATATCGAACATGGAGAACTCAGTGCATAAGTGAAATTTTTCACCGAAAATATCGGTAAATCTATCAGATATTTTAGTTTAATTTAGAGGGGATCTTTTTCTTTTAATAATGTAACTCTATACCAAAAATGGCTAGTTCCCTAGCTCCCATATACCTAATTATAGGATTTTCAAAAATATGATGGGCCTTATAAATCGGTTAATATTTGAGAAATCTTAGCAAAATTCCTTGAGCGTATAGTCTTCGATATAGTGTACCTTGGTGGTGAAAATGTGAGAAATCGGTTTAGGAACTACTAAAGCCCTCATATACTATATATGATGATTATTTATTCCAAAAAATAACATTTATTTTGAATTTATATTTTTTGCCATGTATCACAACCAAACATGCTAATAAACAAAATAATCAAAATTTGGCCAAAGCGCTTACACAACAATCTGTGCTGGATACATGAGCAGCACTGACACATGTTGCAAGCGCATAAACACATTTAATGATATGCAACCAGTGTTTACACTACTCACAAAAATATATAAAAACTTGCAATTACAGTTATTATTTTATGATTCAAAATTATCATATTCCCATGCTGATCACAACGATTTTATATATTTAATACACGTACATACATACTATGTATGTATATCGAAACTTGTTTGATTATTATGTAAGCGCAGGCATGCAACTTGCCACCACTACCGTTAAATAAATATATTTGATTTTACTTTTATCTCTCGCTGTCGGCTTTTAGCATGCGCTTTTGTAGTCAACATTCGCGAAAAACCATAAAACAAAAGTGTTCAACACGTGCTTGTGTGGCGCTCCGAGAGACACATGCACACACACACACACTGCCTTAATGGTAGCGGTGTTGCACAAATATACCAGCCACCACACTCCTCTCCACTGCACGAGGCAAAAAAAGAAATATGTTTTTATTGAGCAATCGATACGCGTCACAGCATTTCTTTGCAACTGCAATCAACGAAAGCAACAACAATAATAAAAAAATATCAAAGAAACACAGTTAGAGAGCAATAGATATGGTACCGAGCAGCAACCCACTAACCCAGAGTCACTCAAATGTTGACGTCCAAGAAATGCCGCAATTGAACACCTGCCCGTTCGACCGATCGACCGATCGAGCGCTACGAGCCGGTTGAAAGCTTTCGTCTGTTGACTGTCGGCGCTTTTATGACACTTTGCCAAAATCTCTTGGCTGTCCGATGGGTTGACAATATTCACATGCCTTACAATTGTTGTTGTCGCGAGTGTGGCGCTGTGTTGCAGACACAACCAAAAACAATAGCAACAGCACTATATTAGTACGAGCGCGTGAATGCTCGTGCTTTAGCAGTTGGCGATTGGGAAACGTCTGCCGCAAAGCAAAGTCTCACGCAGACAAATGACAAGCTGACGAGCCGATGGTGGACTGGCAACACCAGTTTTTGCATTGCTGACATACTTTTTGCTTCGTTTGCTTGGTTTTGCTCTATAGCAGTGCTTCTTTCGCGCGCTTTGTGTCTTGAGTTGCGACTCTTCAGTGTTTTGGCGTTGTCTCTGCTAGTTGCAACTGTTTTATAGAAATGCAAAGTGGTAGTAGGCCCGTGGTTTATTAAGAAATAACAAGAAATAGTGTAAAGAAACTGAAAGAAAATAATAAAAGTAAAATAGGCTCGTTGCAGTCGTAAAGCGCCAATATAGCGGTTGCTGTGTGCTTTCCATATAATGTTGTAAGTAAATTGGTTTTATGTTTTCGCTTGCCGCGCAAGTGTGCCACGAAGTGTGGCATAATACTTGTTGGACAACTGTTTATGAAAAGTGAAATGATTTTCTAAGTGAGTGATTTGAGAAAAGGTGGCATAATGTGCTTGTTTTTTTATAAATGGGTCAATAAAAGTTTTGAATAAATATTTTTTTGAAACTTTAAAGAAGGCTGTGAGCATTCGCAAGAAAAGAATCATACCTAATTGATCATAGGAATTATAAATTTTTTATATTATTGATTTATTTTTTAATTTTAACTTCTTTTTCTTTATAGTAAATAACTCGAAAATTTTGTCTTCGTCTTAATTTAATTTTACTTTACTTTACTTCACTTTATTTTATTTTATATTACGATATTTTATTTTAATTTATTTAATTTTTTTTTTAATTTAATTTAATTTCATTTAATTTTATCTTATTTTTTATTTTATTTTATTTTATTTTATTTTATGTTATTTTATGTTATTTTAATTTATTTTTTTTTTTTTTGTATATTATATTGTATTTTATTATATTTTTTTTATTTATTTAATTTAATTTAATTTAATTTATTTTATATTTTTTTATTATATTTAAGTTATTTTAGTTTTTTTTAATTTAATTTAATTTTATTTTTTATTTTTATTTTAATTTTTTTTATTTTATTTTATTTTATTTTTATTTTATTGTATTTTATTTAATTTAATTTAATTTAATTTAATTTTTATTTAATTTAATTTAATTTAATTTAATTTTATTTTATTTTATTTTTATTTTCATTTTATTTTATTTTATTTTTATTTTATTTTTATTTTATTGTATTTTATTTAATTTAATTTAATTTAATTTAATTTAATTTAATTTTATTTTTATTTTAATTTATTTTATTTTATTTTATTTTATTTCATTTTATTTTATTTTATTTTATTTTATTTTATTTTATTTTATTTTATTTTATTTTATTTTATTTTATTTTATTTTATTTAATTTCATTTCATTTTGTTTTAATTTATTTAATTTTGTTTTATTTTATTTTTTTATTTTATTTTATTATTTTTTTAATTTTATTTTATTTTATTTTAATTTATTTTATTGTATTACATTTTAAATTTTCTGGGAACTGGGCGCCCACATCGATAATCCCATCGAAATACATCTTGGTAGCGAAAACTAAAGACTTAAGCAACAAACTCGCCGACTCCAGTATATGAGCTTGAGCTGCTTCTCTATCATATTAGGTCATATTTCTAGCGTTTGAAAATTTATTATAAATCTTAGTATATGATAAATTTTAAATATATTTTAAAATATTATTTATCTAATTTAAAAATATTTCACATTTTTTTTAGCAACTCCAGCGAACCCCCCGCCATGGCCACAAATAACGATGGCGGAACAAACCAATCATGGAATCGGAACACACAGGCAGCCGTGTCGGTGCGACATGCCTTCAAAACGTACGGCAAGAAGAAGAACGCCATTCCGGTGTTGAATAATCTAATGATGACCGTACCAAAGGGAACAATGTGAGTAGAATTTATTAAAAAAAAATAATATATAGCACCCTAATACCATGAGAAAAATATGCCTGATTGTATTAGTTTCTAATTGGTTCCTCAAATATTTGCCTGATGTTAGTTCAAACTTCCTCTTCTTTACATTTTATGCCATTATTTTTGAACCCATGCCCCAACTAGTCACAGTCCCACACTTGACTACAATCATTTGCATAGCGCAGATAACGAAAAACTCATAAATAATCACATAACAGTACCTTCTTCAATTTTTATTGTCAATCACTTTTCGAAAACACAGCCCACTATTGACAATTGTTTGCATTGTCTGCCCAATAACCTGTCATATTAAGTAATTGCGGCATAGTAAACAACGCCGTAACCTAAATTCCCGCTTTATTTGTACCCACATACCCACTTACATACATACATATTTACATTGTTGTTGTTGTGAGTGGAGTGTAGACAAATGCATGAAATTTTCACAATGAGCTAACAAATCGAAAATGAAATGTGTAAACAAGAAATGTCAACGCAACTTAGCACTACATAGCATAGCCCACAGAAAGTTCAATTATTTTTATTTCGTTTATTTGCTCGGCTTGTTGTGGGAAATTAAGCTTACAATTGAGAGAAGCTGTTAATTTACAACTTTGTATTGTTGCCACCATTTGACATGGTGTTGCATAAATCTAAGGGCACTTAACTAGTTAGCGCCTACGATTGCGTTCGATGTGCAAGTGACTCTAAAAGTAGGTGCGTTATGTTAATTAGCTCATAAAAATTGTTGTAAATTCGTTTTATTACATATGAGAGAAAACTTTTTCTATCCGAGCTCACCAAAATTTCACTGAAAATCAGCTCAAAGTACTTCAACTTAGTATATATGCACCAAAAATAATTATTAACTCCTTAAATAAATTAATTTTCATCTAAAAATATTTGCAATTGCAATTCTACAGCTATTCGCCTCAAATGATTTGCATGCAAATCTAAATGCCGTTAATTGCCTCCACACTTATTTCATGCTTTTCATTATTATTTATGCGCTTGACTCGTTGCTTTGCATATGATTAAAAATTTAAATTAAAAATATACTTTTTTTTGCTCCTACGATCATTTTGCTCGTCGATTTGTTCAATCAATTTGTGGCGCGTGCGTTTTTACGAGTCCGTTTAAATGGTATGCCAATAATTATATTTTTTCATCTCAATTCAATTGTGTGAACGCGTCGCTTATTGTTTCCTAAAGCGTACAAAGAGATTGACGCTTGAAAGTGCCTGTTGCTTTACTGTGCGACTGATTGAGCACTGAAGTGGCAAAATGTTGGGGGGTGAGAAGATCATTAAATTATCATTGTATTAAAGTCATTAAAAGTGTGAAAAAAGGAAAAAGCTATTATTTGTTGTATAATGATTTTTGAGATTATCATTAAATATATGTGTATTAGTCATAACTTTTATCTATCATAACATACAAAATATTTAAAATAAAATATGTGAGTATATATAATTTACTGGATTCCAACATGTATTAATTTTACTCTGTAACAACTGTTTGCGACCAAAAACAAAATCAAATTCAAATTGGCAGAGCTTGGCTATCTTCTATATATGAAATATATAATTGCAATGTCAGCTGGTTTGCTTAATTTTTCATAAGAAATTGTGAGTATTCTGAAGTTAGTGTTCCAAGAAACACTTAAAAATCGTGGAAACGAGTTTCCAAAGCAACAAATTTGGAATGCACTTCAAAGCCATTGGCTATAAGACGCGAACTAAATAAGCAAATAATATATTCCCATATGGAATATGAACAATCCCGAAGAGACTCCTCAACCCATAATCTATCGATAAAAGCTCAATCTATTCAGACTATTTTTTTAGTGGGATTACCATGTTAAAGTCCTTACTGATTCATATTTCATTGGACTATAGCTAGTGAAGGCCATGTTAATGTACATTTTTGTTTAGTCTAGCCAATATTAAACGTTTAAATTTTAAATGTCATCAATGAGACGATGGAACTTACTCTTCAACCCATGAAGCCAACACTTTACTGGAACAAACTTTTGGTAAACAAATTATTCCAAGCAATAGATCTGTATAGAGGCTTTCTAGATCATGTGCTTTTACTAGGTTAAACAACTCTTTGAGGGGTTAAGTGAAGTTAATGATCTATAATGATGAACCATTAGCTTCGAAATGTCCTTTCCATTAATTTACGTTGCTTATATAAAAATAATCTAAAATATGTTCTATAAAAAATTTGATAGATTTTTATTTGATAGACTTTATCCGTTGGAAACTTATTGGTAATATTATAGAAAACCTTCAAAAAACATCATAGAGAAAAGAAAAATTATAGCTTATTTGTTTATAAAAAGTATTCTCTAAGACATTTGATATCGATCGTTTTGAAAGCATTGTCAAACCTGAGATTCTCTTTTCTAGTATGAAATACCTCTCGAATTAGAAGATTTGTCGTTACTGTGATCTCATGATGGAGAGGTTAGAGAATATTAATTCCATGCATCTATTTATTCAGCTATTTGATAAGCTGATATTATAATTCAGTAGATTTCTGAAATTGTTCATGAATTTCAACTAAAGATAAGAAGGCAGGCGTACTGATAGCCAATTATATAAGATAAGGTAATTATTTTTATCGAACTTAAGACGGAAAGGTGATTGATTACTTGATGCTAAAATCTAAAATAATCTCGTAAAAGACTAATGTAGAACTCTAGTTCTAGCACTGGAACATCGATTTCGAAGCTATAAATGTGAGGTTAAGATTAAGTTATGGAGCATCGCACTTCGACGAAATATGAGTTTAATTTGAACTATTTTCAAATTTTAACAAAGTGCTTAATATAGAATATAATTCCGAAAATGTGTAATAAATATATTTTTTTCGAAAAGCGTTGCCACCTATTGTAAAAAATAAAAACAATATTAAATTTTTAAAAAATGTTTAGCAAAAAAGCTGAAGCGAGGATTCTTTAATTTATGAAATAGAAAATTTAAATTTCAAATTAAGGAGACCCGAAAAATGTTCCACTCACAAAGGTCATTCTCATTGCCAAACCGTCAAGTACATTTCTAACGTCAGTTGGCTGTTGTTGGCTAAATCGATGATCAATTTCGGCAATAAATAAGAAACTTCCTACTAAAAATATTTATGCATTTGGAGCACAACAAAAGCAGTTGATTGCACTCTAAGCTACAGAGAATGACGAAGAATGCCAAACATTGACACACATACATGATTGAAGGTGTTTATGGCGTGAGCATTGGGAGTAGACAAAATGAAATCGAAATAAAAATAAAACAAAATAAAAAAAAAATAAAAAATAAAAAAAAATAAAAAAATATAAAAATAAACAACAAAATTAAAAAAAAAAATAAAAAAATATAAAAATAAACAACAAAATTAAAAAAAAAAATAAAATAATATTAAAAAAATTAAATAAAAAAAAAATAAAAAAAAATTAAAAAAAAATATAAAAAAAAAACAAAATTTGAAATTTTAACACTTCAGCATTAGCACAATTGCGCTGTGCCGCCAACATTTAAAAGCTGATAAAGCATTTGTCTATTTCACTTGTATGTGCGTATGTGTTTATGAATCAAGTCAAGTCATCAGCTGGGAATTAAACGATTAAAACACAAAACAAGTCAAAGGCAGCAACAAAACAAACGTTAAACGGTGTCGATTGTTGATGGCATTGTTGCGCGCGACTAAATGACCAATCAACCGGCATAAAAACGCACAAACACACATTTATAGACACTCATATAATCATAGCAACAACAACTACTTGTTTATAGTGTTACATTGAACGGCTTGACCCTCAACAAAGTTGCAGTGGAAAAATATAGCAGCAATAAAATTAGCAAGAAATAAAAGCAACCGAGTCAGCGACGACCCCAACGACAACGCCAACACCGACGTCGACAGCAGCTGCAGCAGCGCACAGTTGACAGTGGGCAGTGTGCGGCTTAGCCATTGACCAGCGAGTCATTGCCGTTAACTCGAGCAGTTTTTGCATGGCAGATAAATTAAATCAAGAACTTGACTGTTTTTTTGATAGAAATATATATATATATATATATATATATACAATATATAAATATACCTTAATTTGTCTATATATATGTGTATACATATGCTTTATATCTCATAATGTCACACTTGTTTCTTGTACGATCGCTTTGTTTTTGCTTTTGTTCGCTCGAAATGCTCTTTTATCAGCTGGAAAATCGCCTGCAATTATTTGTAATAAATTGTAGAACTGCAATTAAAACAACAGCAATAAACAATAGACATTGTGCATGGGACGTGCCGCTGCCGAAAAGACCCTCAAGTGCCGCAGGTGTGCGACATTTGTTGTTGTTGTTGAGTTTGTCAGTTTTTTTTTATTTTTTTTCCCAAAAGGTTTCTGTAAAAGTTGCCGAAAATGAGTCGGTCTGCACTTAGTTATTGTTAAAAATAGACATATATATATTGGCTGGTTATTTCTGTATATATGTATGTATGTAGGTGTGTGTTCCAAACTCAAGGTGTCTCAAAGCCGGTGTCAATTTGCTTTCTCAGCGTTCTTTGTTGCTTTGTTGATGTTTTGCTTATATTTTTTTTTGTATTTTCTTACGCTTTTAAGCATGTTTTGTATGTATGTATGTATATACTTATCTTTGTCTGTCTTTATTTGGTTTATCTGCGCGCTTGTCGGTAGGTCGAACCGTTTATTTGGCCATTTATAATTTTTTGTTTATATTTTTGTGTATTTTTTATTTTATTTTTTGCTGTTTTCTTAAATTTTTATTTTTTTTTTGTACTTTTTGTTGGTTTTTTTTTTTTATTTTTATTTTCTTTTATTTATGTTGTTTTCTTATAGTTTTTTAAATTTTTTTTCATATAATCGTTTTTATCTTGAACCGAATTTCAACTTGAACTGTACCGTTTAGCATTGACTCGCACATGTGCATGTCAATGTTCAAGTTAAATTTTAGAGATATCTATGTGCATCTTAGCAAACATCTATGTGTACTATATACCTATATACTATGTATAGTACATATGTATGTATTTTAGAAATATTTTTATGGCTTGTTAGGCCTCGTATTTCAAAATTTTTATGAATCGCAATAACATAAGGTATGAATGTGAACTATAAAATCTCATATGAATATATATAGTTCCATTAACTTTTTTGTAATATAAAAAAGACAAATTCAAAATTTTAACCATTTAAGCCATCATAATAATTTCTGACAATAAAAACGGTATGATGCATAAAAAAATTAAAATGTGCTGTTGAGATATAAAATACACTTTAGGCATTAAAATGTAGGCCGAAATTTGAAGTTCCGTCTAGAAAGTTTTTAGTTTTAGGTTTTTTATGTTGGTTGTAATTTTCGTCATATTTGGAACAAAAAATAATATTCACTTTTCATCCATTACGGCCTTTCTTATATAAGTTCTGTCTACCGTTACATTTTTGAAAGATGAGTAACCCGAAACAAGCAAGTTATGATTCGTTAAAGTATGGAGAAGAGTTGTTTTTTGCTTTCCAACATCTGATCATGATGACATAAGGGGTTAGGGGTATTCAGAGACACGAAAAAAGTAGAATTTTCAGCAATTGTTTTGCTATTAAATCTTATTATTTTACAAAAGTAATAATATGGAATTATTACACAATGTTTTTAAAAACAATCGGGTAAGAAAAATTAGTTTTATAAATAGAAAATCCTGGGGCTGATCGAAGCTTTTTTTTTTCAAAAATTATGAAAAGGGCGGCCTTAGGAAATTTTTTTCTAGATTTTCGGGCTTAAAAAATCGAAATTTTTCATTAAAATCTACTGAGCGGTTTTCGAGTTACGGTTGTAACCAGTTCAAAAAACATAGTTTTGAGAAAAACTCATTTAAAGTTTCACACTAGCGTGTTAGAGTGCTCGAGCGCTCTTTGTTAATTGTCGAGTAACTCGAAAAGTAATTATTGGATCAACTTCAGAGAATATTACTAAGATATTACACTCATCGAAAATGCAAAAACAAAAAATTGTGATATCCCTAAGAACAATGAGGTACAAACTAAAGGGAAGCATATATTTATAGAGCTTAAACTCGGACCAAGCTTCTTCCTAGTGGATTAATTTGGTAGTATGAACAGAATGATATCATGGAAGTACATAAATCCAGAGGCTGTTGCATAATATTCTTTGAATACATCCAATATTCTGATAGATCCGACGCTTAATTTTTCCAGACTCTTATAAAACGCTATATAAAGACTTCAATTATTGTCTCAACTCACCTATCTATATCTTATTCTTACGCAAACTTAATGAATGGGCTAATTTTGATATTTATTTTTACCATCTCAAACTATTCTCTACAATGATGTGCTCTACAATAGCATATATTTCTCTTGTTTGCCACAAAAACGGGCTCCATAATCGAGTATTGCCCTTTGCATCGTTATAAAACCCCATATATAGTGCATATTAGAAGCCGAACTCACTCTTTGTCACAAGACCCCATTAGATTATACTTACAGAACTCATTGTAACTGAACAATAGTTAATAGCTTTTAGCTTAATTAGCTTTTAGAGATTTTAATTTGGTTATAGACAGAATCTGATGAGTTTCAGTCATTTTCAAAAGTGCGTGGTTTTATATAACCCTAAAACGATCTCTATGTATCTAGCTATTAACTAAAGAAAACCCTGTTGCGTGCATGACACGGAAGTTTTAATATTAAATATTTTGAAGTAAAATAATAGATTTTTGAAAGAAACTTTCCAAACCTTTTCGGAATTGCATTTTAAAAACAATACTCTCTTTTCTTCCTTTCCAGTTATGGTCTGCTGGGCGCTTCAGGTTGTGGCAAGACCACACTACTCTCATGCATTGTCGGCAGACGTCGCCTGGATGCGGGTGAGATTTATGTGCTCGGCGGCAAACCCGGTACACGCGGTTCGGGCGTGCCCGGCAAACGTGTCGGCTATATGCCACAAGAGATCGCCCTGTACGGCGAATTCTCAATACGCGAGACAATGATGTATTTCGGCTGGATATTCGGTATGGGCACCAAAGAGATCATGGAACGTCTGCAGTTTCTATTGAATTTCCTTGATTTGCCGTCGGAGAAGCGTTTGGTCAAGAATTTGAGTGGTGGTCAACAACGACGTGTCTCCTTCGCGGTGGCATTGATGCACGATCCGGAATTGTTGATTTTAGATGAACCCACTGTGGGTGTGGATCCGTTGTTGCGTCAGAGTATCTGGAATCATTTGGTGCATATCACAAAGGCGGGACAAAAGACAGTCATCATTACGACACATTACATTGAGGAGGCACGTCAGGCGCACACGGTGAGTAAGGGCGATGTGGTGGTAGGGTCAAAGTAATGGGTGGCGCTTATACGTAAATGTTGGGGGCTTGTGTGTCCATATGTTGTTCGCTTTATTTATTTATATTTTTTTTTTTTGTTTTTGCAGATCGGTCTCATGCGTTCCGGTCATTTGCTGGCCGAAGAGTCGCCCAGCGTTTTGCTGTCCATGTACAAATGTATCAGTTTGGAGGAGGTTTTCCTGAAGCTGTCGCGCATACAAAGCCAAAAGGGTGAAATCTCGAATGTGAACTTTAGGTGAGTCGCGCTTCAAATTTATTTTTTTTTTTACTGAGTAATATAGAATTAAGCAAATTTGGTTAACAGCAACTCCCCATAACACTCTATGCCACTAATAGTCTTGTAGACAACATCAGACAGACACACACATATACACACAAAAATATTAGGGAGCGACATTAGAATGTGAGGGAGTGTCTTTAAAGACCCCCTCCAGAAAAAACCCAAATTTACATATTTATTTTTGTACGTACGGACATTGATAACGTTTTGTCCATTTTTTGTATTTGCGTGTGTTTGTAGTTGTTGTAGCTAACCATCATTATTATTATGTATCATTCAAACATTATACGCCACAGCATGAATATCAATTAATACAAAATCGTACATTTTTTCGTTTTCGTTCTTTTTTATCTTGTACTTCACATATTTAAATGCATATTTACAACTCACCCTGTATACGTACGTGATTTGCGCAATCGACCGTTGGCATCCGATGTTTTTGTTGTTGTTGTTGTTGTTGTACTTGTGCTCCTCACTGTGTTGAACCATCCACACATACATATTTATGCAACACATATGCGTATGTATGTATGCGTGTTGTTGTTGTGACTCATCGCTCGGGTATTTGGCGTGTTGGTAACACTGGTTGTGACGCGTTCATTTAATTCATGCGTTGCAATCGTTTTTATCTCTTATCTTATGTGGTTGTTGTGATTTAATTATGCTCCTTGCTCGTGTTTAACACGTCTAACAGTAATAATATCTCATTGCATGCCATGGCATTCGGCAGTAAAATGGATAAGCCCAGCTCGAGTCAAGAAGGCGGTGTGGTCGGATTGAACTTCCATCAGAGTAAAGAAGTGCTGATCAATGAAACGAATGGATCTGTCTTTACGGTTTGTTATAGAAAAAAATTAATATTATTTTATATACTTTCATTTTATCATTTGTCACATTAGTTGAGGTGAATTATTTGAATTTTATAATAGAAAAGTAAGTATATAGCAGAGGCAGTTAAGGGGTTACCGATTTTTGAAATAAAAAATTTAGTGTTTTTCTTGTAAAGAAAATATTAAATCCTCAACTTTGCTTCCGCCGTTTTCCAAAAGATCTCTCTAGGGTCAAGCACTTATCGATTACATCGTTTTATATCGATCTTGGACATTTGTGTCAACATTAACCTAACAAAATATTTGTAGAGATCTGTTTGCAACCCAAACTTATTCTCAAATGTGAATGTCACTTTTTGAGCCGAATTCTCGATATTTGCGGGGAATTTTGCTTTTCTTTTTTAATTCCAAGAAAAGTGCGGCTGAGGGTCATCGACTTTTATAACCGTTTTTATACAAAAAAAACTTAAATCTACAAAAAAAATAACGGCGGAAGCAAAGTTGTACCCCTAATATGTACATATTGATCTGTAAAAAAATAGAAAAATCGAGTTTACGATTATTGCCATAACCGGTTATGTTGAAATATCAAAGTTATCGATTATTTCGAATTATATTACTTTTAATATAATACCTTCTAAATCCAATTTCCAATCATTTGTAATTTTAAATTGTCGATTAATCAATAATGGAAATCATCGATTAATATATCGATAAATCTGTAATCGAAAATATCGATTAAAATTTTTTGATACTGATATTTAACTGAAAGAACTTGTATTACATTTTTTCGAGATTTCTTATATAAATTTTATTATCATAAAATTTTAACAAATTTTTTTATTGTCGATAGATTTGATCAACACTTTAATCCATTCTCAATCAATTTCTCATTTATTTTACTCTTGTCCCAGTTCCCAGTTTTGGGTGAATTCTTCAATAAGTTTCAATCGGTATATGTAAAATTACTAGCTTATCAGTCACAAATAAAAGCCAGTTTATGACATTAAATATTTCCATTCAATGCAGTAACAGTTTCCAGATTTTTGTGTTATCGATAATTTTCGATAATTTTTTACCAAACCAATAACTCATTCAATGACATTGGTATAGTTTTCTCTTACCTTGTAATCGATAACAAACACTTCTCTGATTTTTTAAGTTTTTAAGGAAGCTGATTTCTGATTGATAATAAAATATTATCGATTATGTATCGATATCGAATCTTTTGTTAGAATTTTCTATTGTACGCTATTACAAGTTGTTAATGTTTGGAACCAATATTTGTTTTTTGATGTTATCGATTTCTTCAATATAATCGATTAATATCGATACGTATACTGAATACAATTAATTTGGACAATATTTTAAAACAAATTGAAATGAAAAAGGAAAAGCTGATTTAATATTAAAATTCCGATCTTGAAATTTAATCTAAAAGTGTAACCTACAAAATATAAAATTTTTAAGAAATATCTTATAGGAGCAATTGAAAGATGTTCCACGAGAGATGATTTTAAGCTTAAAACAATTAATTCCTGAAATTCCCAAAAATGTATTTCATCTCCATCATATTTTCTTTTAATTCCAAAAATTACTTTAAAAGAAATACCATAATCAATATTTTTGCACACACAGTTAAATCAAGAAACCTACGATCCGCCGCATATAAAACGCAAACAACCCAAAGATGAAGAGAGCTGCCAAGATTGCTGTGCGAATTTGTGTAAGGTAAGTACCAGCCAAGCCAATAAGATGGGTCGCACAAACAAAACAGAGTGGATTTTTTTACTATATTTTTGGTTTTCCCCACATAGGTCACAACTAAGGGCAAAATGAAGGCATTGCTGACCAAGAACTTCCTGCGTATGTGGCGTAACGTCGGCGTTATGCTATTCATTTTCGCATTACCCGTTATGCAAGTGATACTCTTCTGTTTGGCAATTGGACGTGATCCGACCGGTTTGAATTTGGCTATCGTCAACAGTGAAATGAACGACACAGTGAGTCCATCATTGTCATAGCTCCTGTAAATTCAATTCTAAAAACTCTCATATTTCTTTCACACACAGAACGTCTGTCATTGGGAGAACAATTGCCACTTCACGAATCTCGCCTGTCGCTATTTGAGCCATCTGAATGAGACCATGGAAAAGACATACTACACAGATCTAGAGGATGCGAAAGAGGCAGTACGTGTGGGCAATGCTTGGGGTGTGCTCTATTTCACGGAGAACTTTACGGACGCTTTTGTGGCGCGTATTGCATTGGGTATGTTTAAAGTATATATAATTTGATGGCTTAATGTTTAATGTTGCCTTCCTTGCTTCCGTAGGACGTGATGCGGATGATGAGACTATCGATCAGTCGGAAATTAGAGTTTGGCTCGATATGTCCAATCAGCAAATCGGTATTATGCTGAATCGTGACATACAGCTGGCCTATCGCGCCTTCGCCATGGACTTACTGGAACAGTGCGGCAACAATCCGAAGCTCGGCGATGTGCCAATACAATTTAAACAGCCCATCTATGGCACCATGAATCCATCATTCACAGATTTCGTTGCGCCCGGTGTGATATTGACGTAAGTGGTGTGGCGGTGGCATTCGCTTTAAAGGAAATCCGCACATTTATTTATTGTTTTTATATGTATTTGAGTTTTCCATTAAGTTTTTATTGTTTAATTGCATTGCAAGTCGAATGTGTTTCTATTATTAATAATTTATTTTGTTTGTCAACCGTTTTGTCATCGAAATGTATAGCATTGTGTTCTTCTTGGCTGTTGCATTGACGTCATCCGCTTTAATTATCGAACGTACGGAGGTGAGTACTTACTTTTTGTGTGCAGTGTAAATGTATATGACGTAGTTGGAATAGAAATAAAACTTAAATGATCTCCATTATCACCTAAAATACTTCATTATCTCCTTAAATACACTGTACTGTATTTTTTATAACTTAAGTAAACCTAGAGAGCACAGAACTGAAGATTCTTCAGTCGTATTTAAAAATAAATTCGTAGAATGACCGTCAGATTGTCCAAATGCCAGAGAATTCTTTCCCAGAAAATCGTGTCCAACTCTTTCTTATTTTTCAACATTTTATATGTGATAGGCTTCTTCGAAGAACTCAGTCATATTATCGGGACTAAAGCTCATATTCCTCATTTTTATAGGTTATATTTTACTTACATGGAACGGTCTCTAAACTTGTCAGGAATGCAGGTCTCTCTGAAAATCATTTCGAAAGTGAAGGTATTCTAGGTCTATGATTTGGGATGTCATTCTTGATCGAGCCAGATTAGTTTGACCAGCTTTTTCAAAAGCGGGATCATAACAAAAGTTCCGTTATCTAATAAGACACCGTTATGGACTCCTAAGTTTTCATTTTCGGATTTAACAACTCTTAAAATCATCCATCGACTCCAAACAGTACCTCAAAGACAAATCATTCTGTCCACATAGCTCTGAGTTATGGCTTAACGAGTCTTTAAAGTTGGCATTCAAATTTTAGTTTAGAGTAGACTACGCATAAACATTTTAGAGCAAACGAAAACGTTTTGGGTCTTAGAAACGGGACTGAACTGTATTCAATCGACTAAAAGCGGTAGGGTATCAATGAAATATTCGCGAATATGACTGGTCTTGAACAATAGAACGATCCACGTTTGATAGAAGTGAATTTTCGGTTCGTTTTGGAAGAGTTGGACTTCATTTAATTGATCAGGGGTCCAATAATCATAAAAAATATTTAGTTTTGAATTATAGTTTATAGTGTTTCGATTCTAACTTTAAAAATTTCAAATTTCCAGGGTTTACTCGATCGCTCTTGGGTTGCGGGCGTCACACCAAGTGAGATACTCTTCTCGCATGTCATCACACAGTTCGTCGTCATGTGTGGTCAAACAACGCTCGTACTTATATTCATGTTGGTCGTCTTCGGTGTTACAAACAATGGCGCTCTTGGTTGGGTGGTCGTGATAACACTATTGCAGGGTCTATGCGGCATGTGCTTTGGCTTCCTCATCTCATCGGTCTGTGAGTTGGAACGTAACGCTATACAATTGGCGTTGGGCTCATTCTATCCAACATTGCTACTGTCCGGAGTGATTTGGCCCATTGAGGGAATGCCCATCGTGTTGCGGTGAGTTTCAAGTTTTATATATTTCTCGCTCAATATTATTTATATATGCTCTAACGGTTCTTAATATGTTTTCTAACTGTTTTAAGATAATTTCTAACTGTTAATTGCGATTTAACTGTATATTATTGACTCTCTAACTGTATAATATAGACTTTCTAACTGTAAATTATAGACTTTTTAACTGTAATTTGATTTATATGCTCTCTCTTCTCTCTCTCTCTCTAATTTGCCATTCCACAGATACATATCGCTTTGCCTGCCGCTAACACTCGCTACCACATCGCTGCGCTCGATATTGACGCGCGGCTGGGAGATCACCGAGTTTGCTGTGTACTCCGGCTTTCTGAGTACGCTCGCGTGGATCTTCGGCTTCCTGATACTGACGCTGATAGTGCTGCAAGCGAAGCGTGGATAAAAGGTTTTGGGGGCTTTTGCAGCAGCAAATTGGGAGAAACAAATTAATTTAAAGTCTATTATTATTTTTTTTATTTTCTATTAATTAAACTTACGATACTAGAAATTGTACAGAAAAGAAATTAAGAGCAAAGAAACAAAATTGGATTGTACTTAGAAATCCAAAACTCTGTATCATACATACATATAATATATGCATATGGAGTGCAGATCGCACAAGAGATCTTGTGTAAAGTGAAAAGTGTCGATCGAATTGTAGCTGAGTTTTTAGTTGTAGCGAGTAAATATTAATTGAAGTAAAACAAAAACAATAAAGAAAAATATATATAATATATCTAAAAAATAAAAGAAGCAACAACAATTGTTTAAGGTGTCTTGTCCTAATGATAGCATTAATTCATATTAAGCATATTATCTAGTTTACTTCGCACACACACACACACATACACACAAAATATAAAGTGTAGTGACAAAAGTAGAGCTTAAAGCTTCAAAATACATAGAGTTCTGTTATGAACTAATTTAGAAATTTTTTTTTTTTAAATTTTAAAAAATATTATTTTTCACATTTTCGGATTTCGAATTTCGGTAAATGGTAAACCACTCTAAAATTGTACTCAAACGCACCGGTTTCAAAATTTTTATGCTTTTTGGTAAAGCTCACAATTCGGCGGAACATAATTTATTTTTTTTACATAAAAAATGGATTTTCATAGTTTATTGGTTTTTTTCTTCACTACAAATGTGTATTTTTTTACAAATTATTTTAATTTAATTTAGCAATGATTTAAGGTTTAGGTTGTATTAAAAATAATTATTCTTCTTAATTTAAGTCAAGTTTTATAACTTCCTTTGTAAATAATTGTGTATGCAATTTCCATATATAAATATGTATGCCACTAAGAAAACGAAACATTAATGAAGGCATTATTGTAGTACACAAAACAGAAAACAATAACAACAAGTAGGAACAAAAACAAAAAAATCAGAAATAATATAACAAAACAACAACAACGAATTAGTCGAAATATAGCTTATTTCTCTACTTACACTTTCATGCAATCTCCTATGCATGCTATCACGCTCGCGCTTTAACACACTTTTTCGCTATAACTCGCTCTCTCACTCTAACTCACTATCTCTTACTCTCGCTCACTCTCTACGACACCACTCTCTGAACTAATGTTTGGCAGTATTTCCGTCCATATTTGGTACACATACTATGTAACTTCGTTAGCACTCGTGTCGCCCGAACGATTTAATTTACTTATTCCTTTTGATGTAACGAACTTCGAACTTAGACTTTTGAACTGCTTTTCAATTTTCTATATATTTATTTTTATTTTTCATATTTTTTCAAGTCTCTTTTTCGCTTTCATTATCTAACACAAAAGGACTGTGATTATATTAATTTCCTTGAATTTTTTTTTTTGTAAACAAGAAAAGCAATATGTAATGAAATTATGTAATAAATACTTAATTACTGTTATTGGTTTTTTGATTTCTTTGGCGCATTACATATGATTACATAGCAATACAAATTCATACATATCTAAATACCTATGTAATTAAATACGATTACTTCTATATATATATATGTAAAATGTATAGTTTATCTTGTATGTTTGTATGTGAAAGTCAAATAAAATAATTTAAAATAAAAATTTATTAAATTAAAATGATTGAGTTTTTTTAGTATCTTAGAAATTAAATTAAATACAAATTAGGATGCATTACATTTAATAACATCAGCTAACGCACAGCTAATTAAAAAACAATTCTCTCCTTTTGGCGATGGAGTTCTCAAGAGCTGGAGGGAGGAGAAGCTAATTTTTACCGAAGCAAGAACCGTATTTTTTTGACAATTGGAGTCTTCCTACGAACTCATACATAGGTGATATTGAAGAGGGACCCGCACAACAGCCGGTTCTGCGATATCGGAATAGACCCGAACTGTATCCGACCAAAGGCTGTTAGTTCGGCGATCAAAACCTGTTTGGATATGTACGTTCTAGAGACCCGCACCAACGCTAGGCTGGGATGACTAACTTAGGGAAAGGGTTATCAAGAATGTACATAACTAAAGCAGATTCACATATAATTGAAATCTAAAGAGTGAGTAAATTATTTTTACATACATATGCATTTATCTACGCACTCGGAATTTTTAGAAGGCGTAAATTGTGCATAAAAATAAACAATATTAAAAGTAGTATGCAAAAGTTCAGCTCTGAGTAATTGCAAATCAGTGCATATTTACATTTTATCTGGTATGAATATAGATCAGAAGGCATTAGAAGGCTTATAGTGCATACATATGAGGTATATAACAAACAAATTATAAAATAAATCAACAAAATTAAGATCTATATTCCGTAATCGTGCATAGAAAGACAAAACCTGAAGAGAATATGAAATAGATCTGAGAATGTTATTTTGAAGAAATGCTTATTTCACAACAATCACACTTAACTGTATATGAAACTATTTAGCATAACAAAAAAGCGTGAATAACGGTATGGACGGGTACTAGGTCATTCCACGCACATAATAAAATACATATACATATATGCCTATTACTATATGGGGCCTCTATAATGAATTGGATTTGCGCGTGGTTGTTATTCTATTGAGCGTCTGCTTTAAACCAATACAACAGTTTACTGCAATTAAATTAATTTTGTTTATAAAAAAGTATATTTGCATGCACTTACATCACCAAAAAATTACAGTCATTAATTGGTGCGTAATTACTTAGTGAAAAAACGTCGATTGATTTTGAATGAATATCTATAAATGTATACTCTATAGATATTGACAACCAATTGTATATCTGAATGGAGTAATTCAAAAGATTATTGTTTGCTTAATATGGCTTATTATGCAATTATCATCTATTTAGAATAACAATTATTGAGATAATTATATTGGAGACAGTGGAGAATTAGCAACAAAGAAATGTCCAGAAAAAGCGAGAAATATTTTAAAATCATTATATGAAAACAAAAGTTACAAAAAATCAGTTATAACATACATTTTTAAAGAAACAATAAAAATAGTATATGTAGGTATCAAGAAGAATTATTAATTTTGTAATTATAAATCCGTCTTAAGAACCGCCAAAATATAAGTATCTGGTATATAGTAACGATTTTCTTCCATACAAATAACTTGTGTAATCTTCAAAACAAAATAAATTAAAAAAAAAAACAATTTAATACTCACGTTTAGCCAAAATCCGATTTGTTAGTGTTTGTCAATATTGAGATATAAAATTTGCTTTAGTATGTTATCTTGAAAACTACTTATACATTAAATGGAATTGATTAGCTAGAATTGATAGAATAAATAAATTATCAATAATTCGATATTTAAATGTAATATATATACCCAAATTTGCGTATTAGGATTCGTTAAGGTTAGTTTTGCGAAAGCAATTCTCCAACTAAATAGTACAGAAAATAAATAATATCAGATATTTAGTTTAATATATTATTATTACCGTTTTTGTTAAAATGGACTTTTACTGGCACCGCCATTTTCCCAATAATCTGAAAATGCGCGATGAAGTGGATTTTCTAGATTTATTCCAAACTGACCATTGAATCAAACGGGATGATTCTCTCAATTTCATTAAATGAAGTTAGAATTGTACTATACATTTTCTATTTCCATTATGTGATCCTGAGGCATATGCTGAACGATTGGGATTAAGACCGGCATCATAATATGTTCTCTTTGAAGCCGGTATACAAACTGGAATCATATGTAACGGGTGATTTTTTTGAGGTTAGGATTTTCATGCATTAGTATTTGACAGATCACGTGGGATTTCAGACATGGTGTCAAAGAGAAAGATGCTCAGTATGCTTTGACATTTCATCATGAATAGACTTACTAACGAGCAACGCTTGCAAATCATTGAATTTTATTACCAAAATCAGTGTTCGGTTCGAAATGTGTTTTCCGCTTTTTTATCGACAAATTTTGTTCAGCGATGAGGCTCATTTCTGGTTGAATGGCTACGTAAATAAGCAAAATTGCCGCATTTGGGGTGAAGAGCAACCAGAAGCCGTTCAAGAACTGCCCATGCATCCCGAAAAATGCACTGTTTGGTGTGGTTTGTACGCTGGTGGAATCATTGGACCGTATTTTTTCAAAGATGCTGTTGGACGCAACGTTACGGTGAATGGCGATCGCTATCGTTCGATGCTAACAAACTTTTTGTTGCCAAAAATGGAAGAACTGAACTTGGTTGACATGTGGTTTCAACAAGATGGCGCTACATGCCACACAGCTCGCGATTCTATGGCCATTTTGAGGGAAAACTTCGGAGAACAATTCATCTCAAGAAATGGACCCGTAAGTTGGCCACCAAGATCATGCGATTTAACGCCTTTAGACTATTTTTTGTGGGGCTACGTCAAGTCTAAAGTCTACAGAAATAAGCCAGCAACTATTCCAGCTTTGGAAGACAACATTTCCGAAGAAATTCGGGCTATTCCGGCCGAAATGCTCGAAAAAGTTGCCCAAAATTGGACTTTCCGAATGGACCACCTAAGACGCAGCCGCGGTCAACATTTAAATGAAATTATCTTCAAAAAGTAAATGTCATTATGCGTTTTTTTTTTTTAAAAAGTTATCAAGCTCTTAAAAAATCACCCTTTATAATGAGTAGATACATTTTAATAGTCAGGAACACTAATAAGTGTTCACAATATTAAATTAAATGCTCTTAAAACCTTTTCTCTCACTTCCTAGCGCTCCTAGTAGGATATATTTATACTTACAACCTTCTTCCCCGAGTTGTAAAGGAATAAACACTATTTTAGAACTTACATATAAGTTTGCTTTAAGAATACTTGTCAAATTTGTATATAAATATACATATATATACTACATTTACCTACTATTTATTAACCTTAATATTTGAAATCTAACACTTTAATTATATTTATTGGAATATAAATAATATATAAATTTGCAGGCGCGCAAATTTTATCCCTGGCGCAAATTCTTCTCTTCACTTATTTCCGATTGGTTTCCATCAGCTGTGCTTGTTTATGTATTTCATCCCCATTTCATTCCAGTCAGCTGTTAACAAAATCCAGCAACACACAAATTCCTCAATATAATCACCAATTATTTTTTCGTATAATACCAATATCTTTTCGTTTGCCTAAACTTTGTTATTTTAGAATATTGAGCAATTTTTGTAGATAAAATCTTATATTCAATAAACAAATATGTGTAAAATATAGCATAGCTAATTTTATATACACTTTTATGCCACATTGTTTGAAAGCTTCTAATTAGCATTTGAAAATTCAAGTTAACTGGCATCACTACGAATCACCGGAACAAAGCGAAAATTGTTTAAAAATACGAAAAGGTGTGCAACAATTATTAGATTACTCACTAAAAGATTTCTGTGTAATTTTGTGCAAATTTGTTAAATTATTTACCTACAACGTGGAAAAATGTGTAACTAAATATCAAAGAACTAAACTTTCGGTTTTTGTTCGTATTAATAAGCAAATATTAATATGGACAAATCTATTTTAAATCAGTTCACCTCCTATGTTGAGCAGCTACGCAATACGGAATGCAGGTGAGTTTCGTACTTTAAAATGCATTTTGCACTAATTTAACCATTTCAATATGTTTTTTAGTCAAAAAGAGAAGATTACTTACTTCCAACATATTGCGGAGTGCATTATGTCGTCGGCGCTTGCGGGTCATATAAACTATGCCACCCACATCAATACGGCGACCACCGTGCTGCTGCTGTTCTGTGAAGATCTGGACCCTGTGGTGCGTATGAACGCGGAGGAGAATCTGAATCGCATATTTCGTGCGCTGGAAAAGACACGTGTCAGTCGCATACTTATGGACTTGTATGGCGAAATAAAGCGCAATGGCAATCAACGGTTTGTGTATTTCTTATCAACATAAAACAAAATAAGCTTATTCGTATTTATGCATACTCTCATTTCAGCTCTTTGCGCATCTGTTTGAACTTATTTGCTTACTACGCGCCGCAAATAAGAGAACGCAATATTAAATGGTACGCTGTACGTTTGTTGCCCTGTTTACAAACCATAGCTCAGCGTAAGGAGACACAGCTTTGTGAGACGCTATGTGAATTCGTGAGAAACTTTGGCAAATACTTGCAAATGGGTTTGACCGACAGTGAGTCTTGTAAGCTGTTTGAGGTATGTTGAACTAAAGTTCAAAAGATGGGTATTATAATTTTTCTTATTGCTTCTAACCAGAATATGTTAATGAGTAAGTTACATTTCCAATTGCAAGATTCCATGGAAACGTTTTAGGTTTAAGGATTATTTATCACCGTCAAAATAATTTAATACTAGGATTTTTAAGTCAGGCTGACTTAATTTAATTTTTTAAATATAAAGTAAAGCATTCGACACCATTTATATAATATAGAATGAGAAATGTTCCTCTAGTGGTGCCTAAAACATCAAACTCATATCAATTCTAATAAAAAACTGCCAACTGCTGATGGCTTGCAACGTAATTTTCACGATATGCAACCTCCATCCTAAGCTTCTATACGTAGAGCTCAAACGTTAGTATTTCAGACAGTAAATAAAACACAAAAAATTAAAAAAAGGAAATCTCGCTCTGTACATTTCCCCTTAGCTACTATAGTTACGCGCGCCTGTGTTGGCGACATATTTTCCACCCTTTACACACGAAGTGCATCTTTTATAATTGCATTTGACTCTTTTAATTTTTTCCTCATAGCTTACCCATTTCTATTTCAGTATTTTACTGTTTTGTTTTTATTTACCGTTATTTTTTGGTGTGTTTTTTAGGCTTTCATGGCAAATATTGGCGTCGAGTGCGCGGTGAAACGTCGCTGCTCTGCGCAAAATTGCATCAGTCTAATTGAAAATTCGCGCAATAAGAGTTTGATGGCCAAACATGGACTAAGCAAAGCATTTGGTAAGTGTTAGTGGTAGTCACACCAACACATATACACCCACACAAGAGCACAGAAGTGTATGCGAGGTAAATTAAATTATTGGTGATGACATTTTAGTGATTTAGGTTTAAATTACAACAAATATATGTATGCATGAGTGTGTTTTAGTGATCCAAACTCATTACTATATTAGTTTGGTTGAAACGGATGTAATTTATTTTGAATATCATACAAAGCAAAGGACTGTTCTTGTGTCACTTTTGAGTCGTGCCCTCCTTACGTACACTTACGATATTTGATCCCGTTACAACATAAATCGGTTGCGTCTTAAAAACAGCCAATATATGTTGTTGAGACCCTGCCTGTGAAAAATAATTTCAAGGTTAAATCATCACTAATATCGGAGCTCGATTTCGATGTGAGCCATTGTCCCTCACCTTAAGGGGCTATACCCTGTGATTTTTTTCAAAAGAAAGTACTCGATCGATTATTTCGAAGTTTTTTGCACATAATAAGGTAAATTTTCAGGCATATCGCTCATTTACTTGAATAGTGTCACAACTCAAAAAAGTTGATTCAAGAGAGCGGTTTAAAGTTTTCAATTGTCTCTTATTTAGAAAATATAGAAAACTGCCATCAGTTTATTCACAAATCTAGTGGTCTATAATATATGTGATACAATTTTGAGCAGAAATGGACCAAATAGAGTGTACTAATGTTTTTTCTTGGGCATAAATGTGACCCATTTTGAATTATGTCGTTATTTGTGAAAAATATAAATCAATTTCGCCTGATCTCATGTGAGCTCTGAAAATTGAACAAACCTGATTCCACGCAACTCCCAAAATGTAAACATGTTCACCACACCTGGTCCCCAAAATGTTAAAAACTTACATCGCTCAAAAAGTAAACAAATCTACCCCACATGACCACCCAAAATATAAACACTCTTGCATCAACATGATCCACCCACACATACCTCGTCCCAAAACCATTGTCCCCGATCTAAATGCAAACAAACATAAACCAAAGGCCATTGACCTCGGCCCAAAACCCGATATATGTAAATATAAACAAAAATCACTCCTCTCGTCCCAAAACGTAAAAAACCCCTGTCAAAGGTCATTGCCCTCCTCCCAAAAAGGAAACAAACTCCTGTCAAAGGTCATTGATCCCGATCTAAATGTAAACAAACCTCGGCCAAAGGTCATTGACTTCGTACAAAGGTTTGTATACATTTTGAATGGGGTCTGTTTATATTTTGAGCCGAGGTCAAAGACCTTTGGGTTTGTTTACATTTTGAGGGCTAAGAGTAGTGGCCAAGCTGGAGGTCATTAGAGGTGAAGACAGTGGTGAAAAGGGATCAAATGGGGTCAATGAACCTCATTAAAAAAGCTAACAATATTGAACTTTGCGAGTGATGTTTTTGAGTGGTGAAGTTTTTTTTACATTGTGAGAGGTAACATGGGGTCTGATTTCTGCTTTTTGAAGTCGCACGAGTTTTTTCATATTGTTTACATTTTTAGTGGTCATGTAAAGCAATTTTTTTATGATATGGACACGTGAGGCGAAGTTTGTTGGCATTTTGAGGGGCTCAGGGAGATCAAATTTTGAGGGGTAAATTCAGTCAAGCTGAGGTCTTGCAAGCTGAAGGGGGTTCAGGTCTGGTCTGGTCTGGTTGGGAGATATCAATCAATCAATTATTCCAGTTTCATATATGTATTATTCTAGCTGTTTGTTTGTCAACAGATCGGATAATGACTTATTTTCGCTAACATATTTTTGTTTTATTCCACAAGTAAACGGGACGAGTGCCCTAGTCAATATACCATGAGGCTTTCGAAGTTCTAGTTGACTTTTATTATACATTTGAGAGTAGTTACATACCTTTGAGTATTTAAAAAAAAGCGTTAGTAAATAAAATGAGCGTTAGTAATAAAGTGCGATTGGCACTTACTTGTTTGTACTCTTTTTTAATGAAAATCATAAATTATGCGGAAACACATAAACGTGTATTTTGTAATTATCACTAATAATAATGTTTTTTTTTGCAAACAGAAGTAATTTTTTCTAGTATTTTTTCTTTTGCAAGAGAGGTAACTTTTATCAATTTTTTTTCAGAGTATTTTGCATACAAAAATATTTTTTTTTTTATTTTAATATTTATTTATCTATGTTTGTACATTGCATTTGAAATGGCAAACGAATTTTTGGACAACAGATATAATCCATTACTTAATGAAAATATGCGTTAAGCTGCCGCACTCAAACAGAAATGGAATTTCGGTTGATGAAAACAGCATTTAACACCTTGGGAAATGATAAAAAATAATTTTAAATATTTTTTTTTGAAGTTTTTGTGGAATTTAGTGCTTTAAATATGTATGTATTGATATATAAATATTTGAATGTATGTTTCATCTGTAGTTGATGTGATTTTTTCTAACTTCCGCCGCATTAGTGTGAAAAGCACATGCATAATACAGTGGCGTTAAAAAATAAAACAACATCGACATGCAAATGCATAGTTGAAATGTTATAAACATATTTATATACATACATTTATATGTATGTATGTATGTATGTACATATGTATTGAGTTATGTGAAGCGCGTTTGTGTGCCGCCAGCAATTATGATATTAAAAACGCATTATGCTTTTCTTTACACGCTTTCGCTTTTATAAGCGGCTGCATTTTCTAACAAATGCTAGGAGGAAAAAAATTCATAAAATTTATAAAATATAAAATAAAGCGAATATCAATTACTTCTCTTAAAAAAATAAATTCGAGAAAAAAATTGCCAAAATTCTGCGCATTAAAAATCTGTGGGAAAATTCGCTGAAAATCTCTTTGGCATTGCGACCACAAACTGAACATGGAAATCGCGCTTAATTTGCATTAATAATGCATAACGGGATTTAAGTAAATAGCTGTTTGTGTGTGTGTGTGTGTGTGTGTGTAAACAGTGCATAGCTTTGCAATTAACACGTTGATATTTGATATGTTGCAACAACAATAATAACAGCAAAATAAAGCTCGCAGCTATGCCGACCGAGTTGTAATGTAACGCTTGTTTGTCTCTTTGTATGTATGTGTGTGTTTTTGTCTGAATATTGGCGTAAAAAATCGAGTTAGGGCATTAAGGTTGCTAAAATACTCACGAATATCGCAATTTTTTTCCAACCAACACTGCGGCTTATTTCCCCTCGCAGCGCTTTAATTTCACATACACACAACCCTTACCACCTGTTCCTCCTACGCTCGAGGCGCCTGCTGTTGCCGAGTTGGGGTGGCAAGCCTACGGCAAATCGCTATTAAAAATCAATCGCATTGCATTTCGTATGCACTATGGCCATTACGGCGCCGGGCAAACAATTGCAATTTAGCATGAAAAATGCATGCATTACATGGCTGGTTGTTAGGTGTGTGTGTAGTTGGCGTGGTGTTGCATAGTTAACGTTTGTTACACCATTGTTGCTACATTAAAAGGGACCAAAAAAATATTTCAATAGACAACCGTTAGGCAGACACTCGGCAAACCGTTAACCACAAAGCACACACGCACACAATCACTTATAAATATACACATTTGCAATCATTTTCGCTTCCGGGTGCATAGTGTAATTCTGCCTCTGGTCCAGCTGTGTTGGCATGCGGCTGGTTGCAAACGTATTTCCATCTCTTAAATAATTAAGTATTTTTCACTCCAAGTTGCATTGTGTTGAGTTAGTGATGGCTACAAATGCATGCATTCATTCTAAGTACAGTGTTACGGCGATAAATAATTCTTCTCCATTCGCCAATTGAGAAATGCTGCTGAGTTGACAGTCAGTGATCGTATAAAATTAAGGCCCCGGTCCAGTTCCGCAGACCTCTGACTATTGTTATAACGAGTTAACTCTCGGTCAACTTTTATTTAATACTGATCAGGAAAGGATTCGACCTCGAATTACTTTATATTTTAACCGTCTGTCTTTCAACAAATATTACATTCAAGATGCTAGAATATTTCACATAATCGTTCCTTTAAGATACCCAAATCTATAATATAAAAATGAATAGCAAAATGTGTTGCTAAGCGCATAACTCGAGAACCGCTGAACCGATTTCGCAAATTCTTTGTTTAGAATGTTTTTACAGGTACCGGGATGGTTCTTACGGAGAGAAAAATTAGAAAAATTGTCTGAAAAAGTCTTAAATCCACAATTTTCTAATCACTCATGCAAACAATTTGTGTCATTAGTCTCGAAAAAAGTCGAGAAGGACCAAACCGATCTGGCTAATTTTAGTTTTGAAATATTTATGGAAGGTCAGGGAAGGATTAGAAAGTAAGTATATATTGAAATATTGTGAGGAAGATAACAAGAAGATGATTTTATTTGAATTGACAACAAAATTATAAAAAAAAAACAAAAAATAATAATATTTTGAAAGTTGTCATTGTTGCTTTGTTAAAATATTTTTATCATTGTTCAATTGTATAAGGCTATGTCGATAGCCCAAAACAATTTGTAACAAGTAGGGAAAGGCAACCGAACATTTTATACTCTCGCAATTTATTGATGTAATTTTTTTACACACTATTTGAAATAAAGTCCAATAGAATAACGAAAATCAGCATATATAGTACATGAGGGTTGAGGTAATTCCTGAACCGATTTCACTCATATTCAACGCCCAGTTATAATGGGAATAGGGGCAACTTGGCACCTGCTAGTAGGCAGACAAACGGCAATTCGGCTTTGAAATTCCTCCTAAATTGCAAATCAACGAAACACCAGTCTGCAAAATCGCCAAAAAAAGAGCTACAAAGAAGATTTTCCAGATATTCAAGTCGCTGGTGGTATTGCACAGGACTTTAAAAGATTTACGCGACAACGAAAATATTCTTGCTGAAGCCATGATTCTGTTGGCAGGTGATTTTCTTCAGACTATTCCTGGATCAACTGTTGCTGACGAACTAATCACATTCCTAAAATCATCTAATTTACGAGTGTTTTTCCAATAATATCATACTGCGATAGTAGAAATTGTTTGAGAATGGTAGCCGCAGTTGACACCTCGATGGATTAATAACATTTTTAACGGGTTTCTGTCACTTCATGGCCTCGAAAGAGGAGCTTATTCATCGTGTTTTTCCTGACATGAAACCATAATATAATAAACATAAATGGCTGATTGAATGACCTATTTTGGTGGTAAAAAAACAAGGATCTCTTTGATCTTAATGCGACAATTTAGAATTTCTTTAAAGGAGAGTTGACACAGCTACAAACCAGGAGGACGTATTCAATTATCCCACAGACAATTTTAAATTGCTGTACTATCGCTACTAACTTGCAATTAAAAGTAGTGTGAGTTGTCATCATGCTGCGTAACGTAAATCAAAATCAAACTTTGCAAAAAAACAAGACTGGCTGTGAAGAAGGTAATCAATATGGTTACCAAAGCCAAGATAAAGCCAACTATGAAATTTTGGTCATTTGTTACTTTCTCCAATATACGATTAAAAAAATCAAAGTTTTACAAATTATGATGATTTACGCTTAACACAGATCTACAATAATGTCTATCAATCATTTTAAAATTTATCGGCTATAACGTTTTCGTCTTTATGTGTAAGAATTTTTTCTCTGCATTGAAAGATTTACTAATTTAATGTATAGTATACCTTAGCCACAAAAACGTGTGGCCGGGTCTGCTAGTAAGTTTATAAAGTTCCTCAACTATTCAATTCCATGTGTTAATGAATTGGAGTTAGAGAAGTAAGTGTTAAATTTTGTTTGTTTTTGAGGTGCCTTAAGTAGGAGAATACTGTATCTTTGAGCTTAAGTACTAAATGGTTAGGCGCTTGTTACATTATCCTAAGAGTTCGCCATCCAGCAGTTCCCAAAAATCTTTCGCTCGGTTTAAAGTTATTTAAACGTTGAAAACTTTCAACTAACTTTATATGAAACTATCGGAAAATGTTCTATGAAACCCCTAAACCGCTGTCTGTTTGAAAATGAAGTTTTAATTCGTTGAAGTAGCAGGACGAATTTTTCTAAAAAAACAATGCTTATCTGGGGCATTAACTCGGGAGTGTTAAGGTGCAGCACAACATTTTGATGAACTGAATGGGTATTTGAAGGCGTCGTCGTCGAACATCAAAAATAATACTTTCCCAGATTTTTTGTAGCTCCGGCCCAGATGTCTTTAAGAATATGGTAAGGACATTTTTAGAGATTCAATGGCTCTTGATTGAGCTTATATAGTAAGACCTCTTCTAGTATTATTTAACAAGTGTTCTCTCGCCATTTTTCTTGTGATCACTTCTCAGCTTTCTGGTTTCCAGTTATGCATGTGTATTTTTGTTCGGAACTGTAAAAAAAGTAATTGCACCTGTTGTGGTTATATGGGTTTCAAAATTAAAAAAAAAAAAAAATATTGTCTTATTAAATAGTGCAATATCTTTAAAATATTATCCAAAAATATCAAATCAATCCGAGTAATATTCTAAGAGATATTCCCTTTGAAAAATCCGCCCATCAGGCCACGTTAGTACGAATGTAAGACTTTAAACGCATTTTTCTCAAAACACAATTTTCAAGTCGGTGGATACGATTTCTCGAAAAGTTATAAAGCAATTTTGTTCAAATTTTGCATACACTTCTGAATAACAGAATCTAGTTAATGAACGAAGGATTTTTTTATATTGGTTTTATAAGTTTTTGTTTTCGAGGCAATATATGCTGAAAATTTGACCAAAAAAGTAATTTTTTTGGTTTAAATTATGTCAAAAATTAAAATTTCAATATTTTCTCTTTTTCTTCGTTCATTAACTAGATTTATCCATGTACTATCGAAATATTTTCGGTTTATTGATTTTTGATGAACCAAAGTTGAGTTATGATGTCCACCACAAGACCTTTTTTGAACACATCATGGGAGATGAGGTGCCAACGGCTGAGTTTTCAGAATTTTTAAATAAAAATTTCACAAAATAATGTTTAAACATGAACCTTTGATAGGCTGTATATATAAAAAAACTTTACCCCTTAACACCCCTTATTTGATTGATGACAAGTTGAATGTCAAAAGTATAGTTTTCTCAGTTTCGTATTGCTTCTATATCTATCCCTTTTAGAAACATTTTTTATCCCTCTCCCAAATGTGTTCCGAAAGTGCCTATTTCTTTTTGTTTTTTAAATGATCATCTAAGCATTTTAGGTCGTCTATTGAATGTGAATTTACCCAGTTTTACTTTGCGGAAATAAGGCTTAAGTTTCGCTTTTCGTGGTTCTATTCGGGGTTCACCAGAATTTATTATTATACGATCTCTATTAGAATATTCGATACCTGATACATTTTGGTTCTCACGAGTTGATGGGTTTTGAGAGGTCAAGGTTTTGGCTCTCGAAGGATCTGCTACTCTCGAAGAACATGTTTACCCACATGAGTTGCAGTGGAGATGTGGTATCCACTTACGATGGGAACTACCTCTGAAACACTCATTTAACTTTAACATAGAAAAAAGTTTTATTTGTCCTTCATGTAAACTTTAAAGAAGAATTCCAGCTTTTTTACTGCTAGTGAACTCAGTCAATATCTAACTATAAAGAAATGCCCCAAAAGTAACGGTAAAAGGAAAATTAATTGAGTAATGAAGTTTCATACGTACGGAGTTATATCGCATGAATCACACGAGCAGAATACTGGAGCCCAACTATGTGTCTAGGCAAAAAGAGTGTCGATACAACCTTGTAGCCAGCAAAAATTTGCGACAAAAACCAACAAGTATGAGTTTGAGTTGAGTTCAAAGAATGTGAGCGTTTGTTAGTGATACTACCATACGCGAAGAAGAAGAGTTATACTATCTTCCCGGCACTTGAAGGCCTTCACAGCCAGTCGTTCGACGTCTCTGCACTTTCTGTACCCTAGTTGTGTGCCTACACTGTGTGCTCGACTGCATCGGCTCACCCGCATCGTGCTCATGTGCTGCGTATAAATATTGCATTAAAACTTTTCTCAACAAGATAAATTTAATTGGCGGCAATTTGTTGCAAACATTTTCCTTTTAGAACAAAAACACACGCAAAAATAAAAAAAAAACTTGAACTTTCTTTACAAACGCAACTCTCACTTATGCATAGAACTACTCAGTCTTCGTGTGCCTCACTTTCATCACTTTGCCGTCTTGTCTATGAAATACTATCTAGTTTCTTGTTTGCTGTTGTTGTTGTTGTTCTCGAACTTTAAATATGAAATACATATTTTTGCCTGCCTGCATAAAATACCAACACTTTACACTATTTATACTGAAAGTACTAGAGGGCCTTCTAAGCGAGAGTGAACTCGAGAACGCAAATGAGGAAAACAATAACAACAACTAGAGTATGTCATACATTGTTGCAAAATCAAAGCTTGACACGGCAACCATTTCAGTGTCTCAACCTTCCAACAAATTTTCGGCACAAATATGGTGAATATGGTTCCTAGAATTAGTTTATTTGCAAAAATGTACGAGGAAAGTCATAACTGAATACATACGAGTAAATACAATAACTTGCCATCAAACATATGTACATTTATGCCAGAATATTTCGGCTATATGCTAAACAAAAATTTCCCATTTAAGAGCTGCAACGGGATCTTATCTAGCAAATTGGGGACATACAAACTTTAAGTCAACTCCAAATGACTGACAGAGTTAAAAATTGTGGCAGAAATACGATATCGAGATTTATTACTCGTAGTGCTGAGTAGTCACCGCTTAGAAGAACTTGGTAGAACTTTTTGATATTGGTCGATATAGAAATTGTACCCGAATTCTGTGTAGTTGTAGAATAAATTCCGTCTCATATAAATGGACTGTTTTCGTAGAAAACTGGGTTCTCTATACAGGCTACAATGATCCATTTACATATATCAATGACCATCACTTGCCGAAGATATTAGCAATCCGTAACTTAAAACGATACCAAACTTTTCTGCAGTTACTTCCCTTACGAACGCCATCACACACCATGAAAATAGTTGAAATCGAATAATAACCACACTCACCCCCCATATAAACGTTATGTTGAAAATTACTAAAAGTGCGTTAACTCACTAAATGAGAAACAACAGAAAATGGCAGAAAACGGCGTCGCCCACTTATGTGTCAAATAGCATATCTCAGGAACTACTTGATCGAAATCAATGAAATTCGTATGTATATTATTTTCTTGCCACCCTGACAACACGGCTTGGAAATTGGACAACACGTACACAAATACTTTATATGAGCTGTGGCTTTACTTGTGGTAAAATTGTCGAAATCGGACTATAACTTTTCAAGACCCCGGATGTCTGATGAACTCATTGCCTTCACCGAAAATATCGGTAAATCTCTCAGATATCTTAATTTAATTCAGAGGAAATCTTTTTCTTCTAATAGTGTCTCTATACCAGAAATGGTTAAAAACTTAACATAGCTCCCATATGCCTTAAATTCGGATTATTAAACATCCGGTGGGCTTTATACCGCATAAATATTTATGGTCCTCAGAACATTGGCAACGGCGAATATCGCAGACGATGGAACGATGAGCTGTAAGAGTTATACGACGACATTGACATAGTTCAGCGAATAAAAAGACAGCGGCTACGTTGGCTAGGTCATGTTGTCCGAATGGACGAAAACACTCCAGCAATGAAAGTGTTCGATGCAGTACCCGCCGGAGGAAGCCGAGGAAGGGGAAGGCCTCCACTCCTGGAAGGCGACCTGGTTAGACTTGGAATCTCCAACTGGCGCCGAACTGCGAAGGAAAGAGAAGTGTGGCGCGCTGTCATCGATTCGGCTATAACCAGCTAAACGGTTGAACGCCAATAACATACATACATATCGGTTAATATATGAGATATCTTAGCAAAATTAAGTGAGCACATAATCATGGATATAATGTATCGTGACGGTGAAAATGAGTGAAATCGGTTCTGGAATTACTTCAGCCCTCATATACTATATATGATGATTTTCGCTATTGGACTTTATGCCGAATAAATGAGTCAAATTGTGTGTTATTTTAATAAAAATATATAAATAAATTCCGAGAGTATATAATGTTCGGTTGCACCCGAACTTATCCTTTGCTTAATTGTTTTAGTTAAATCTTCTTATCGGTATACCAAGTTAACAATGTGAAAGCCATTGCAGAACTCTTAAAGGGACTACATTATACCCATATTGAACGGATCTCGGGTATATATGCAATATTAAGAATAAGGCTCGGGATCTCGAGACAAAACTATCCCCCAAGCAAGGTAATTAACCGTAACCTTTGGTAGGGAATTATGTTTCAAATAGTTCTATTGGTTTTAGTAGATCCGATATTCAATCAGAACTACGCATTCAGAAAAGAAGCGGATCCACATACCCGTCAGGCTAAAGTCCGTGAAAACAATGTAGCGAAAAATAATTTTCATGTAAGGAGGTTTTTTTAAGTTAGGTAAGTCTAGAAAATAATCGGTTTCCACGGGGTTTGATGCTGTGAGAAGAGTAAGTTTTAGGCAAACTCTTCGTTATCTTTAGTATAGTATTAGTCCTCGTCTGAGTGGTTTATTCGACGAAGTCCTTAATGTTGATTCTGCAAAATGGCTCAGTAAATTAAAGACTTTTTCGTTATTTTATTTAAACTGAAATCATTTTCATTTGCATTCTTTGGCCATTATACGAAAAAGCCTCGCATAAACTTCCTTTACTTCAGTTTCAAGTATTCTTCGTGCGCATTTTTAACCTTAAACAATAAATATTTGCACTTGCAAAAAATATCTTAATTTCCAACTCTTACCTTACCACACTTTTATGCTCTTCCACAGAATTTCTACTTGCCGATCAGCAACAACACAATGTGGTCGGTGTGCTCGGCTTCTTGCGCTTGCTGTTGCCATTAATCATACATGGATTCAGCACTGATTGTCCGGACGATTGCGATGATGGTCACAGCACACAGGCACACGCCGCCGCACTCAATAAAGGCAAGGCGGCAAACACGGCACGTCCGACGAAGATAGGTGGCTTTGGCGGCGGAACAGCAGGAGGAACGCCAGCAACAACAACTGCAATGCCAATCAACACAGAGTGCAGGCAAATTATTGAAATTTTCGATTATTGTTTGCATTTGTTGAACATCAGCAGTGCTTCACAGCATGCCATCATAAATGCCGCACTTGAGGTCATCAATGCAGTATTGCAGGCACTCGATTCGGCTGCTGTTGGCAACAATAACAATAATATCAACAGCAGTAGTCGAGGCAACGGAAGCAGCAACAACAATGATATTTTAAAATGTTTGCAAGCAGCATTGTGTAATCAACAATTGCAACATGCCGAGTATCTGCGGCGAAGGAAATCATTAAAGAATCAAATATTCCAATTGAGAAATTATGAAGCGGCAGCAGCAACGAGTGTGGGGCAGCAGTCATCAACAACAGTGCCGACACCTCCCTGGCAGCAGCAACAGCGGCAGCGGAGCAGTGGCGTTGCCGGCAATTTCAATTTCGAATTGACGGGAAAAGACGTTGACAACGACGATGAAGGTAAGTCAAGTCAAGTCAAGTGAAGTGACGATGGTGATGATGATGCATTTGCTTTGCGCTGCTTTGATTGGTGGGTGGGTGGTTGAGGTTGGTGACAACTTGGTGTATGTTGGTGCTGGTTATAGTGGTGTTGGTGTGTCGTTCATGCAGCATATAAATTAGGAATGCAAAATATTGCAAATACACAATGGCAGCAGTCACAATAATAACGGTTCCAAAAAAAAAAAATAGTGAACGGTGAAAACGCATTTGAAAGCAATCATATGCAGTTGTTGTTGCCGCGTTGCAGTGTCAGTTGAGCAGCAGCAATTACTACGTCAATGGCAGAGGCATCAGTGGTGACACAATCTCGCAAACATTATTGCTATTGTTGTTGTTTGTTTGCTGTGTTGCTCCTCGTGTTGACGCTTCTGTTGATTTGATGATGTTGACGCGCTGCTGCTGCTACTAATGCTAATAATGCAAATAACGGTAAATCTACTGTATTTTAATTCTTCGTCTTATTTACCTCTTCGCCTCAATCATGCACTTCAATCATCGCTTGCTTGCTCGTGTGCGCTCGTTTTGGCAAGGACGCGTTCGCTTGATTCATGTTTGCTTTCAATGTGTGCTATTCGTTTTCTATTGTTAACTGTATTTTTCATGCGTTCTCAAGTGGTTTTTTTTTGTTGGTGAGGAGCAATCCTTTGTTCGTTTTTGTTATTTGTTTGTTTACCTTTTTTATTATTGTTTGTTGATGATTTTCTTGCAATTAATGAAACTACAAGTAACGTGACATTGCAATGCAACCGTGCAGAAGACACGTGGCATTTATATTCGGTTATCAAGGTACCGAAAATAACGGGTAAAGTAAGTACATACAAAGTGATCTTGAACAGTTTTCAAGAGAACATTTCATCTTTCAAAAACACTAAGAGAAACCCTCTTATATAAACGGATCTTCAAACTACAGGATGAGAAAGAACCTCGTCTTCAGTAGTTTGTGTCAAACCCCAGCCCTTAGAAAAAAGATGGAGATAGCGATCGCGGGGCCAGACGGAGGGATGTCAGATACTCGCAGTTTGAACGAATCTTTTGGGAATATATGGAAAGTCCCGAATAATGGTTCCGTGGCGCTGCTCCATTTCAATTAATGTTTAATACAACGTTCTTAATCGGATGTATTAATGGTCGGTCTGAATATCGCCACTGGCTTATTTCTTCAAAGCCGATTTTATGTTGGATAGACGTATCTATGATAAATATGGAATCATATTTTAAACAGAAAGCGAAAACGTGTGTGTTAGAATCAATTATATATATATATATTTGGCGTAGGAACCGCTTTAAGCGATTATAGCCGAATCCACCAGAGCGCGCCACTCATTCCTCCTTTTTGCTTTTTGGCGCCAACTGGAAACACCAAGTGAAGCCAGGTCACTTTGCACTTGGTCTTTCCACCGGAGTGGAGGTCGTCCTCTTCCGCGGCTTCCTCCAGCGGGTACTGCATCGAATACTTTCAGAGCTGGAGTGTTTTCTTCCATCCGTACAACATGACCTAGCCAGCGTAGCCGCTGTCTTTTTATTCGCTGAACTATGTCAATGTCGTCGTATAAATCGTACAGCTCATCGTTCCATCGTCTGCGGTATTCGCCGTTGCCAATGTTTAGAGGACCATAAATCTTGCGCAAAACCTTTCTCTCGAAAACCCCAAGAGTCGTCTCATCGGATGTTGTCATCGTCCACGCTTCAGCGCCATACATCAGGACGGGAATAATGAGCGACTTATAGAGTTTGATTTTGGTTCGTCGAGAGAGGACTTTACTTTTCAATTGCCTACTCAGTCCAAAGTAGCACCTGTTGGCAAGAGTGATTCTGCGTTGGATTTCAAGGCTGACATTGTTGGTGTTGTTAATGCTGGTTCCCAGATAAACGAAATTATCTACAACTTCAAAGTTATGACTGTCAACAGTGACGTGGGAGCCAAGACGCGAGTGCGCTGACTGTTTGTTTGATGACAGGAGATATTTCGTCTTGTCCTCATTCACCACCAGACCCATACGCTTCGCTTCTTTATCTAGTCTGGAAAACGCAGAACAAACGGCGCGGTTGTTGCTTCCGATGATATCAATATCATCGGCATACGCCAGGAGCTGTACACTCTTGTAGAAGATTGTACCCTCTCTATTTAGTTCTGCAGCTCGTATTATTTTTTCCAGCAATAGATTGAAGAAGTCGCACGATAGTGAGTCACCCTGTCTGAAGCCTCGTTTGGTATCGAACGGCTCGGAGAGGTCCTTCCCGATCCTGACGGAGCTTTTGGTGTTGCTCAACGTCAGCTTACATAGCCGTATTAGTTTTGCAGGGATACCAAATTCAGACATCGCGGCATAAAGGCAGCTCCTTTTCGTGCTATCGAAGGCAGCTTTAAAATCGATAAAAAGATGGTGAGTATCGATTCTTCTCTCTCGGGTCTTTTCCAAGATTTGGCGCATGGTGAATATCTGGTCCATTGTGGATTTTCCAGGTCTAAAGCCACACTGATAAGGTCCAATCAGTTCGTTGACGGTGGGCTTTAGTCTTTCACACAATACGCTCGACAAAACCTTATATGCGATATTGAGGAGACTTATACCACGGTAGTTGGCGCAGATTGTGGGGTCTCCCTTCTTATGGATTGGGCAGAGCACACTAAGATTCCAATCGTCAGGCATGCTTTCTTCCGACCATATTCTACAAAGAAGCTGATGCATGCACCTTATCAGTTCTTCGCCGCCGTATTTGAATAGCTCGGCCGGTAATCCATCGGCCCCCGCCGCTTTGTTGTTCTTCAAGCGGGCAATTGCTATTCGAATTTCTTCATGGTCGGGTAATGGAACATGTATTCCATCGTCATCGATTGGGGAATCGGGTTCGCCATCTCCTGGTGTTGTACTTTCACTGCCATTGAGCAGGTCGGAGAAGTGTTCCCTCCATAATCCCAGTGTGCTCTGGACATCCGTTACCAGATTACCTTCTCGGTCCCTACATGATAATGCTCCGGTCTTGAAACCTTCTGTTAATCGCCTCATCTTTTCATAAAATTTTCGAGCATTACCCATGTCGGCCAGCTTTTCAAGCTTTTCATACTCACGCATTTCGGCCTCTTTCTTTTTACGTCTGCAAATGCGTCTCGCTTCCCTCTTCAGTTCTCGATATCTATCCCACCCCGAACGTGTTATGGTCGATCGCAACGTTGCGAGGTAGGCAGTCTGTTTTCTCTCCACTGCGGAACGACAATTCTCATCGTACCAACTGGTTTTTTGGCGTTGCCGGAGACCAATTGTTTCGGCTGCAGCGGTATGCAATGAGTTTGAGATGCCGTTCCACAGCTCCCTTATATCGAGATGCTGATGAGTGCTCTCAGAGAGCAGGAGTGCAAGTCGAGTAGAAAATCGTTCGGCTGTCGGTTGTGATTGCAGCTTTTCGACGTCGAACCTTCCTTGTGTTTGTTGACGGGCGTTCTTTGCTGCACAGAGGCGAGTGCGTATCTTTGCTGCTACTAGATAATGGTCCGAGTCAATGTTTGGTCCTCGGAGCGTACGCACGTCTAAAACACTGGAGACATGTCTTCCGTCTATCACAACGTGATCGATTTGGTTGCGCGTGTTTCGATCAGGGGACAGCCACGTTGCTTGATGAATTTTTTTATGCTGGAATCTGGTACTACAGACAACCATATTTCGGGCCCCAGCGAAGTCGATCAGCCTCAGGCCGTTTGGCGATGTTTCGTCATGGAGGCTGAATTTTCCGACTGTTGTGCCAAAGACACCTTCTTTACCCACCCTGGCGTTAAAATCGCCAAGCACGATTTTGACATCGTGGCGGGGGCAGCGCTCATAGGTGCGTTCTAGGCGCTCATAGAAAGCATCTTTGGTCACATCGTCCTTCTCTTCCGTTGGGGCGTGGGCGCAAATCAGCGATATGTTGAAGAACCTCGCTTTGATGCGGATTATGGCAAGACGTTCATCCACCGGGGTGAATGTCAGGACTCGGCGACGTAGTCTCTCTCCCACCACAAATCCAACACCGAATTTGCGCTCCTTTATATGGCCGCTGTAGTAGATGTCACAAGGACCCACCTTCTTCCGTCCTTGTCCCGTCCATCGCACTTCTTGGACGGCGGTGATGTCAGCCTTTAGTTGTATGAGGACATCAACCAGCTGGGCAGAGGCACCTTCCCAATTAAGAGTCCGGACATTCCAGGTGCATGCCCTCAAATCATGATCCTTAGTACGTTTGCAGGGGTCGTCATCAAAAGGGGGGTTTCTCATCCGAGGCTCGGTGTTTGTTTTCATTGGGGAGATTTTTTTATGTGGTGGGTCCCAAGCCCTACGCACAACCGCACAAGCGGGCTTCGCCTTCTCACTTTAGCTCGCCTCCAAACGGATGTCTGTTAGCTACCCAGGGGATACTTGGTCTAAAACCGGAAGTCGTGAGCTGCTTGAGTCATATGCAAAAGAATCGTTCCTGGCCACTCCCAAGTGAATGGCAATCAGAAACTTTCCTCACTTGCGTGAACTTCTACATATGACCCCATCCCCCAAGTTAGAATCAATTAGAAGAAAATAAACTGAAGCCGTGAGATTGGTCGCATATTTTTCATGTAAGTATTACCAAGAAAGGCCAATAATATGGTGTAATGACAACAGTCAGCAGTATCAAGAAATCGAATGGAAGAGGTGTGTAGCAGTTGATATGACCGACGAGAATTTCAAAGACAAGCTAAATTTGTATAGATTTTAATTTTACGGTTATAACTAAAATCAATTTTAGTCATTCTATGATTCTGCAGGAGAGAAAAATCGTGTAGACTATTGAAAATAATACTAACTAACTTAAACGAGTTGAGAACGACGTCGGAGACCAGAAATGATGTTTTTATACTCTCACAACATATTACAAAGAGAGTATAATAGTTTTTTTTTTCTCTACAACTAAAAGAGTTAGAGATAGAGTTATATACATATACAAAAGTTATCAAGGGGACGTGTAGAATTGAAATCCGGGTGTCTTTCTGGCCATCGGTCCGTGCAAGCTGTAACTTGAGTAAAAATTAAGATATCTTGGCAACACAAGAAGGTTGCTTTTGTAGAATGCCGAAATCGGACTAGTGCCACGCCCACAAAATGGTGAAAACCAAAACATAAAGTGCCATAACTAAGTTATAAATAAAGTTACAAAAGTAAAATTTGTTACAAAGGATCGAACTAGGAAGTGGTATGTATATTTGGATGTAATATTGTTGGAAAAGTAGGCGTGACCCCGCCACTACTAAGTCTTTTGTACATATATCGTAAACTACAAAGCTATATCAACCAAACTCTCTGGGGTCATTTCCTTTAGCCACTTCCTTAAGCAGTCTAAAATTTGAGGAAACCGGATTATAACCACGCCTACCTCCCATACAAAGGTTATGTTGAAAACTACTAAAAATGCTTTACTTCAGTAAGGAAAAAACACCAGAAACCTTAAATTTCATGGTAAAAAAGCGATGTACTCAAATTTCCCACTGATGAGTCAAAATATATCAGAAACTACTCGACCAATTTCAATAAAATTCGGTTTATAAAATTTCCAGGGGATTCCAATCGCATAGTTCAAAAATGGGCAAAATTTTAATTGGACTTTATGCCGAATATATGATATATAGAAAATATGGCTTATTTTTTTTTTAATAATATGGAAGATAGTGGAAGGATTAGAATAAATGGGCTCAGAGCAGACTTTTATCGAAGGAGTTCCTGTTTACCTTGGTAAACCGATTTGTAGGCGTTATAGCATGTTCGAATCTCTATACACGAAATTTTTGTGATGTGATGTTAGTCTTGATTTAAACAATATTTTGATCGCCTCCAAGGAGCTGATGAGTTTCCTTAAGCCCTTTTCGGGACCATATAATATCCATTCTATATGCAGGAAGAAGGTTTTACGGAGAACTTGCTTATAACCGAATATGTTGAATGTGTTTTCGAAGATATTTTCTCTAATGAGGTCTTTAATGAAATGCGCATTATTGAAGCAAAGAAGAAGAATCCAATCACCAAATTGCCAGAGTCATTAAAAAAATCGACGACACCCCCACTAATCGGAGCGCGTTTTAGAAAGTTTTTTTCTCCATCTCAACTCGCATACGTATTTACCAATCCACTCTCATGTGTGTGTGTATATGTTCTTTTCATCCTTGCAGTTGTGCTGCGTCGAGCGCCGAATATGCGTTTCACCGGGCGCAGCGTCAGTGAATGTGTTATTGACGAAGATGATGATGAGACGCATAGAACCGCATTGTCAACAGATTTAGTTGCCGTTGCGCATACTGATGTCGATGCCGATGATGCCATTGGAGGAGCCGTGTATACCGATGGCGTTGTTGGTGTGCTTGTCGATGTGGATGACGATGACTTTACAACACTTTCGGAAATAAATGAACCACAACAGCTTAGGGCGTCAACGGCAGTTGCGATGGTGCCGCCATCCTATGCACTTACAACAACAATTGACGTTGATAATCTGATTGATGCAATTGACGCGACAACAACAACAACAACAACGGCAACAGCAAGCAATCCCAGCTGCAGCTCTGGCAATCGCAATCGCACTAATATTGACGCTGTGCAAACAAAAATTCAAGGCATGCAACCGCAAAACGAACATCAACAGCAGCAGCAACAGCAACAACAACATCACAGCAACGAGCAGCAATCTCTCGAAAGACAGGTAGAGCCGCAAAATTTGCTTACTGCTCCCTCGCAAATTGGTGCTGTCAGCTTCGGAGGTGGTGTTGGCGGTGTTGGTGGCGATGCGGGTGGCAGCGGCAGCGGCGATGACAAATCACAACATTTGAGTGACATCGACAATGAATCCTTCAATAGCATTGATTTTGAGGCGGAAATCACCATAGCGGGCATGACGGGCGCGACGGGCACCAGTGCGGATGGTTCGCCCACAAAAAGCAATGCTGAGCTTATAACAACAACCAGCAGCATAAGCGGTGACACGGCGGCTGCTGCTGCTGCTCCGGCTGCAGCCAACGACAACGCTGTCGGCAACAAATTGAGCAGCAGCACTGACACAATTGGCTCGTTCTTTAACAATTTGATTTCGAATGCAGGTGAGCTATTTTTCTGTTGTTGTTGTTTTTTTTTTGTTTGCTCTCTCTCCCTCGGTGGAGCAGCATAAAGTAATGATGCTGCGGGCGTAAGTTGAAATGGCATAGTTCAAATTGTTGTTGTAGTTGTGTAGAATTCTACATTTGAAATATTTTTTTTCTAGTTTCTTGTTTATTTTTCCACGCATTTTCAATTGAATTGCATTTGCAACGCATGTTTGCTGTTGTTGTGAGCGCTGAAGGTTGTGCTGGAGTTTTCTATTTATTTTTCAGTTAAAATTCAACTTTTGTGTCTATTTGCATTCATTCGTTTTGTATGCATACATTCACTAAAATATTAGACTCTCGGAAACATTATTTCCTACGGTACGCTCCTTTTATGTATATTAATCGGGGCGAATTTCGATGGTTTTCAAGCATAAATCAGCCGATACTGCTGCAATTTCGCGTTCGATATTCGACTGAAGTTCATCAACCGTCGCTGGCTTGTTGGTATAGACCATAGACTCTACGTAGTCCCACAGGAAAAAGTCTAACGGTGTCAAATCAATACGTTCTTCAAACTTGGTTTTGAATAAATCGACTGTGACATTCGTGTCGCCGTCCTGTTGAAACCACATATTGTCCAAGTCCATATCATCCAATTCGGGCCAAAAATATTCGGTTATTATTGAGCGGTAGCGGGTCCCATTCACAGTAACGTGCTTGTCTTCATCATCACGGAAGAAGTACGTCCCAATGAGTACGTCCCAAAAAGTTGTTATTTTTTTCTGGATACAATAGTGACTCAGGGAGTACGTTGTTGTTGTAGCGATTATCCACCCCTGCCGAAACGGAAACGGGAGGCCCAGGAAACATGCTGTTTCGTTGGGGTCGGACCAAAGGGAAATGGGTGTTAGATGAGCTGGGTTCCTTGGACATGCAAAGAGATGATTAGTGTCATGCTGGGACTCATTGCATGCGGGACATGTTTTCTGTGTGTCAGGGTTCAATCTGGATAAGTAGGAGTTTAACCTGCTACAAGTTGCGCAAAGGTGACTCTGGATTGCTGCCTGACCAATAAAGCATATTTTGCTTATTGAAGAAGCCATCCATGAAGACCACAAATAGGACGTAGCGCTCTTAAAGGTGAGGCCACTAACTGCGAATTTCGGTAGTAAATTTTAATAATTTTTGTTGGATCGTATATTTTTCCATGATGAAATGGGAAACCTTACTGAACAGAAATTTCAAAAGAGCTGGGAAAATATGGCGTCGTTTGCTGTCTCAATCGGTCTACTTTTGTAGAGCGTCCCTTTTTATTCACATCTCAATATCAAAGAAAAAAGGAAAAACCACTAACTGTATCGGTAACAAAAAATTAACTAGGGTCTGGCCTCGAAAGTAAACTTCCCTCATCTCCTGAGAACACATTAAACATACTATTTTTCTTATATAGCTTCTTTGATACCTCATTCTCATCTAACTTCTGTATTACGACGGAGATTCATGAAGGCCCTTGAGCGCGAACATTCGGAGTTTGATATCGAACGAAATAAGGGAACGAATGCATGTTTAAGGAGGAGGTGAATATATTATTAAAAAGTGTCTATACGAAGTCATAGTTTTCACGAAGTCATGCCTAAAGAGCTAATGAAATCTCACTGGTGTTTGGAGACCTGACAAGTTGTGAACTTACGTATCTTGGTACCAAGACTTTGCGAACTATTTCGAAGCGGAAAGGCTCAAATGGTTGAAATAGATACAATTATTTTGAAGAATAGTAAAGAAATCTTCAAGTATCCATGCCGAGATTATGTTGAGTGCCTTGATGTTGTCCAGAAAATGGATGATCCTATAAGGATCTTAAGGTTTAGATACTTTTTTGGACGGTAAGCTTCAATATGATAAGACCAAGACGATCCAACAACGTTGGAATCCATTAATGTGACCCTTCGTGTTAATTGCGATGAGTTTCCTTAAATAGCAACTTTATCTCTCATCTAACTTTAATAATCCCCAAAATTGAATTTGAAACCTTGAAATTTAATGTAGTTTCATTTACCTCGAATTTTAATGATTTTAAAGTATAACGAAGACAGTGCAACACAAGCACACAGACTGTCACAAAAAGTACCCACGCGTGCGGTGTATTTACCAACGCTTCCTGACAGCTTAAGAGTCTGCACTTTGAGGCGTGTTGTGGTTTACCCAGAAAAACAAAGATATAATAGACAAACAAGCATTCCCGAAAAAAGTACGCAAGCATTAAGCATCTTACAGACACCAAGAAGGATTAGAGCGCATGAATGTGGCGCAAAAGCTCTAATTAAGCGCATGACGACGACGCGACGTGACAGCGCAGAGCGCAGGCTGACTAAAGTGGCTGGAGTCGTGAGTTCAGTATTTTTATAGTATACTGTGTTTTCGGTAAAATAAAATCGGAAAATCCGCAGACACACACGGACGCGCTTGCAAAGGAGTTTGCTTAGTGGCTTGAGCTAAGCTTGTGTCTTGTAGGCGTGCGCTTACATTTGCCACATTCGCAATGCAACTTTAATTCCGTCGCCGCTGCCGCCGCCTTGCGATTGATGGCTTTGCAGACAGATGCGCTTACATGGAGTTGGAGTTGGAGTCGTGAAACAAAAGTAACGGTACTAAGAGTTGCGAAAAATACGCTTGCCACTAACATGCGGCATCACTTAGAGCTGGAGACGATGCTGAATCGCTGCTGCTCTGCCGTTGCTTTAGTTGAAAATACTTGCAGATTCCTGTTTTCTTTTATTTTACTTTGTTTATAGGGTTGTTGTTGCTCTTTGTGTTTTGTGTTGCAACGGTATGTCGTAGTTGTAAGTAAGCAGCAAAGTGGTTAAGACAAATGGGTTACGTGATAAAATGTGGTTACTAAAATCGTATCAGTGCCGGGAAATACTTTGTGTTTTGCTGTTTGTTGTTGTTGTACAACAATTGTTTGCATGCTGTGGAGTTACTCCAACGCTTTATTGTTGTGTTTTGTTGTTGTATGTAGTTTACATGTGTGTTTTTTACTCGTCCTTAATAATCATTCAGTTTGTGCAACACAATGTTGCAAGTATTTTATTAGATGTATATATGTAAATATGTATTTGTGTTTCTAGTTTATTTATTTTACTTTTTTATTACCGTTTTTATTTAGTCTGTGTGCTTCTTTATTGTTGTTGTCACCATTAGTTTTGCCTTGTGTGTCGTCATGTTTTTGTTATTGTTTACACCAGATACAACATCATGTTTCTCATATTAGTTTACTGGTATCTGTTATCATTGTTTACCTTGTAACTTGCTTTAACTGATACTTATTTTTCGAAAAGTTTCTCGTCTCTGCTATCCTTTTCAAATTAGGTTAGGTTTACGGCTTGGAACGGGCAAAGTTTCGATATTTTGTGTATTTGTTGCAAATAAACAACTGCTGCAACAGAAAATATTACACAAAATTTTTTTGGAAGCATTACTGGGTTGTCAGTCTTTGGGTTCTCAGCCTTTCTCTAAAAACCAGTTCCTTTTTGGTTAAATAGAGTAATCTATTAGATCACCCGAATTGGTAAGGCATGTCTTAATATTAGAAACTCTCTCAGTTGGACAAAATTGAAACCAATATGGCCTAAGCTATCGAAGAATCTGGAATTAGCTTAAAAATATATTGGAGACTGCGAGGAAACTAGAGCTTTTGCGCACCATATCTGAGAAATGTCAAATTATGGTTAAAAATATATCCATAAAAGTGTAATTTTTGATTAGAGAAGCTGAAACAGTCGGTGAGAACAGATACCACAGCTTTATGGCCTATTTTGTCAGCCTTAACACCTGATGATGAATCCTCCTCTTTTCAATTCTTAAGGCAGTAGTCTGCTTTACAGGCTTCAAAAAATCGATTTTTTTGTTTTGTTTTATATCTCTTCCAAAACTATCCAAGAATATGTCTTTAAAATTTCAGAGGCCAATTCGACATATTTTCGAAGCTAGAGCAGTTTTAGTGGCCGACCGTCGAGCAGGTGCGAATGCTCAGGCAGACCTTTAAAGCGCGTTTTCTCGAGTTTTCATTTTCACTAGTGTTAGAAAACGGTGCCAAACGATAGCAAACAGAATATATGTCCGATCGAAAAAAAAACCAAAGTGATCCAGCTTCAGTATTAAATTATCTTCTATTTGAACTAAAAAAGTTGGACAAAAGTCTTATTTAAACTACTTATTTTGCAACTTAAAGTCAATTTTTTTTCTTAAAAAAGTGATTTTTTTTTCACGAAAAAATTTGGAATTTTATAACTTCTTCGGTATCTTTTTAGAAAAAAAAATTATAAAAATTAAAAAAAAAAAATTGATTCGACTGTTTCGGATGCATCGCACGACCTCCATCACTGGCACCGATTTACAAGTGCAGATTCCAGGCGCTCCAGAAAAATACTTACAACTTTGAAAAAATTGCAATATTTTTGAATAATAAATATTGTTTTTTAAGCCTTAAATATAGTACACCATCGTCTTAAAATTCCGTTTACCGCAATCATTTCCTTCCCTTTCAAAAAAGATTACTAAAATACGCTTTTTTTCGACTTCTAAAGCAGACTACTGCCTTAAACCACCAACAGAACAACTGCTTTCGATCACCATCTCAACATTGGTTTCTCCCGATGGTCTTATCTTTGTCTAATTCTAATAGGGAAACATATATTTAAACAATCGCCATAGCCAGTTCAAGAAAAGCAGAAGCTTAAGGTTCTTAGATCCTATTAAGCTATCATAACTTGTTGTTGTTCATCTTTGTTTCTTCAATATGTTTTGAGGAACGTTGTTGAAGGGTTATTACTTGATCGGAAGGAAATCTACATAGTTCCAGTTACGTAACATAGATCTCTACTGGCCTTGAAACTTTTCATCAGTTCGTATTCTACAGTTATATTATTTTTGTCTACTTTCTACAGATAATAAAGGATCTTTTATGAAATATGTTTTTATTTTTTTTTCTTAATACTCGTACTATATTAATGGTATTCCTTCAACAAAAAAAAAAAAATAGAAAACTTTTTATTTATCAACAAATTTCTGCGTTTCTTTCCAAACTTTAAACTCAAATGCATTGACACAGCTGCCATCAGGCCTTGTCATGTCCTTCCCGTTAGATCGCTCGCTAATTGCCAAATAACGATGCTTGTCGTTCGTAACTCTGCACTTGATGGGGGAAACGGATATCAGCGCTGTTGGTTTGCTTTTAAAAGTTAGTTAAAAGTCAGCGAATTTGTCAATGCTTGAGTGTGTCCAAAGTTATCCTAGTTAGATGTGTTAGCGGCGCATTTCCGCTCTTAACTACGCGCTTAACTTGCAACTTTTGCCAGCCATCAAAGCAACTAAACTATTGTGTTGCTGTGCTTATTCTACATTTTTTTTTTTGCCTCTGGCAAGTTTACGAAAATCTGTTCGTCACTAAAATAGTTTGGTCTAAGAAAATATAAAGTAAAAAAGTTGTGTGGCAACATGCCTTTCTGTACTCTCTACTTTTGTGTGGAGAGAGAGGGGAGTATGAGTACAACTAATGTGTACATATACGCGAGATTTTTAACAGCACAACTAATGTGGTAAATATATTTGATGGTACTGGTGGCGATACCCAACGGAAAAATGCTTTATGATTTGTCTACATATTTTTTGTTTAGACTATAGACTATAACCATCTGCCTACTCTAAGGATTCGAAAAGTAAAATTAGTATAATTTTTCTGCTATATGATTATTCTTAAATTATTGTAGTCTTATATTAATCAAAAAATACTATGTAGTTCACTAGATCACATATTTAAGAAATCGGATACACCCAAATCTCATTCCAAAGACTTTTCTTGTGCTATGTGACAATCCTTGTTTTCTGCTTTCTTTTCGTTACAAATATGTTTATAATAACTATATTTTACTTCTTACTTGATTGTTGCCATACTAGAACTGTTAATTTTACTTGTTCCAGTTTTCATTTTGTTCCACTTCTACCATTCCACTCATTCCTTTGCATCAATTTACATAATTTATACATATTACATCTCACAATATTTAATTTTTGAATGTTTCATTCCATTTCGTTCCACTATGTTCTATTCCATTTCGTTCCTTTATGCAAAAGCGATTGAAAATATATTTTTCTGCGCTTTTAGTCACTAATTGTATACAGTTCTTATTAAAATCCTTGCACGAATACCAATTTAGTGCATTTTGTTTCATTCCCTTTCGTTCCTTTATATAAAAATATTTAAGATATCCCTTTATTTACTTTTAATCATTATATGTATATTCTCTTCATTCAAAATTCATACTGTTTCATTCGATATAATGATTCGTATTTTCCATAAATATCAAATATTATCGCTTACTGGGTATAATCACTATCACTCACATCCCGTTGTATTACCACATTTTACTCGTTCTTTGAGTGCATTCATCAGCATCCGTAATGTTGCAATATGTTTAGCGGTTGCATGCTACTTGGTCATTGGTCAAACCACACAAACTTTTGAAGCATGCAGCAACTCATTTATAGGGCCGCACAAAACATGGATCTGGGCAATAATGCAGTAAGCGAACTATCTTCACGAATATACAAACACATATGAGTACACATATACACATTTCATTCAAACTTTCAAAGTTACATGCATTTTCATACAACCTAACCTCACTTTTGGTTGCAAGTAGTCCAGAAGTATGTGCGAAATTACAAGTTTTAGTTTAAGTGTGTGCTCACTCGTTAATTTGCAGTGTAAAAGTACATTAAAACTTTTTCAAATTGCTTTTCCGAAAAATTCACGACTTTTGATACATTCTCATTTTCGTTTGTCTTTTATTTTTATTATGTGTGCTTTTGGTCTGCCGTACGTACGACGATTTGCTGCAAACACAAATCATTTAATTTGCTACTTTTCTTTTGTTGTCTCATCCTTTTAGCTTCCGAATCGATGAGCAAACTGTTTCGCCCGTCTTCAGCTGTACGTGCCACGCCTACCAAAAGCGCGCCACCCACCGCAAGCGATAAGTTCGATGTAGCCTCAACTGCATCGGCGGCGCCCAGCACGGCCCCTGCGGATAGTATTTCATTGATATCGGTAGCAAGTAGCGGTAATAAAGCGCTGGATTCGGGTAATTCTGCCGCAGCGGATCCGCAATCTGACTCCGTGCATACATATACACACTCGATTGCCAGTTCCTCTTTGGGCATGCATGACGACACGGTGTCCACGGCATTGTTGGTAGATACCAGTTTGCAAAGCGCGACTGAATATGACACTGAGCGGACGGCTGCACAGACTGATACTATGGGAAGAGAGCGACGCGTACCGAATGGTAGGTTAAATGTTTGATTTCGTTTTTTTTTAGTTACCTGTACCAGAAAAACACATATTTTTGGAGATTGTTAACCTTGCTGCATCCCCTACGTCATTCCTTTCCACCAGCAAATCCCTTCTTGAACGACAAAACGTTGGTGGAACAGTCCGCTTCGGGTCTATCATCGCTGCTCACCTTAAAAATCGGCACTCCCTTCGAACAATCGCTCGTACGCTACACGGCGCGTTTGATAGCCGCGCGTTTCTTGCTTACCGGCCAAGCAAGCGTTTTGCTGAATGACACGCAAATACGCATCTCCATCAAGAGCCTTTCGCTGTCGGTGCTGGCGCATTGTGTGCGCTTCGACCCAGAAGTGTTGCAACTGCCGTTGGAGATCAGCGCGCGTGAGTTGCTAGCTGTGAGCAAGCGGTCGCCCGTGCTCGGCGCCACGGCGACTATACCAAGTTCGTCGAAAAGCTCAAGCGCCAGCGCCAGTCCGCAAAGCGACGACAATGTCAGCGGCAGCAGCTCGAATTTGGGTAAAGATTATGAGCACTTGGATGCTGTGGACTTCATTAAGAGCGGCGGCGCCCAAGCCACGTTGACAACAGCCGCGGTGCTTAATGATTTGCCCGCTGAATTGCAACTGCTCGAAATCAAAGACGATCATTTCGGCAAAAGTACATGTGATTATTTTTTGCATTCCACAACGGAGCTCAGCAAGAGTGCCGATCCGGTGCTGATGTCACAACAAATGCGTGTCGGGTCCAGCAAACCCGCTGCGCAACTCGCGCAGCAATCCTTATCGAAATCGGAAATTATTGCCTCGAAAAAATCGCAGAAACAGCAACCGCAGCGCGCGTCAAATCAGTCGCACTCCTCGCCTTATCGCGTCACCGAATCCGCGGAGGATGCGCCACCACAAATGCTGCCGCCGCGTCCGCCTAAGCGCACGAAATCGCAGCGCAAATCGATTGCCGCCGCTACAGCCACAGTCACTGCGCTGATGCAAATTGATGAGCATATTAGCAGACGGCCTGCACCAGACGCGCCTACACAACAACACCAACAACTGACAGATGTGCTGCTCTACTATAATCACAGCGATCCGATGCTGCGCGGTGGCGTTCAGCAAATTATTGGTGGATTTCTGCAAGCGATGGACGTAAAGGATTTGCGCGTTAGCTTAAAGTTGAATGTGCAACATCTATTGGCGATGCTTGTGAAGGTGAGTGGATAATGAAAGTGTTGAAGCTGAATCTTTCTTTTATTATTATTGTAGTCGTTATGTACATATTTCTAGATGAGTTCAAGTGTTTCCTTGTTAGTATGAGAACAGATCGATTGAATCTCAAGGTTGATACTGTTTTGACACTCTTTTTCCTTGAAAAATGCTCAACAGCTTAGTAAAAATTACCACTGCAGAGCAGAGAGAAGGTGGTAAAAAGGAACAGTTTCATATTTATACTGTCCATTTTGTTACGTATCATTTTCGATCTCATGCCATAACTTTCATTCCACTCCTTTTGCATCAATTTGCTTCATTTGGATATGTTTTACTTCATAACACTTAATTGTTGCATTTTCATTCCATTTCGTTCCACTATATTCTATTCCATTTTGTTACTTTATGTAAAAACGAATGAAGATAAATTTTTCGGTCTTTTTGGTCACTAATTGTATATAGTTTTCATTCAAATTCCAATTCGTTTTATCATGTTTCATTCCATGTCGTTCCTTTATATAAAAATTAAATAAGAAGATGGGAAAAAAGAACAGTTATGAGATAAAGAACAGTATGGCGAACCTATTGTCCTGTTTATAAGTAAAAGTAAATCTACAATTTGTAGTTAATATAAGAATATATCTAGTACTTTAATTAAAGATTAATGGGGACCTAAAAGATAATGTGGACCATATAATTGTGGCTTAATGAACATCAACATGATCAATTTGGTTACGCGTGTTTCGATCAGGAGACAGCCATGTTGCTTGATGAATTTTCTTGTGCTACAGACGATCATATTTTGGGCCCCAGGGAAATCGATCAGCCTCGGGCCAGTTGGCGATGTTTCGTCACGGATGCTGAATATTCCGACTGTTGTACCAAAGACTTCCTCTTTACCCACCCTAGCGTTGAAATCGCCAAGCACGATTTTGATATCGTGGTGGTGGCAGTGATCGTAGGTGCGTTCTAGGCGCTCATTGAAAGTATCTTTGGTCACATCTTCCTTCTCATCCGTTGGAGCGTGGGCCAAAAAAGGCGATGTGTTGAAGAACCTCGCTTTTATGCGGATTGTTTCTAGACGTTCATCCACCACAAACTCAACACTAAATTTGCGTTTCTTTATATGGCCGCTGTAGTAGATGTCACACCCACCTTTTCCGTCCTTGTCCCGTCCATCGCACCTCTTGGATGACGGTGATATCAGCCTTAAGACGTATGAGGACATCAACCAGCTGGGCGGAGGCACCTTCCCAATTAAGGATCCGGACATTCCAGGTGCATGTCCTTTAATCATGATCTTTAAAAGGTTTGCAACCAACCGCAGAAGCGGGTTCGCCTTCTCACTTTAGATCACCTCCAAATGGCTGTTTGTTGGCTACCCAGAGAATACTTGGTCTAAAATCGGAAGTCATGAACTGCTTGAACCATGTGGAGAAGAATCGTTTCTGGCCACTCCCAAGTGAATGACAATCAAAAACTTTCCTCACTTACTACTACACATGATCCCATCCTCCACGAAAAGATGAATTAGTTTATAAAAATTACCGAAGAAGGGCTTAGTATCGTCTGGGAGCTCATTCCATGCCTGGCAGGTGGAGAAATTGAATTGTTTGATTAGCGATGTGACATTGTTCGCCGTCTTCTTGAAGTTTGGGCCGCTCAGTACCTAAGGGCAGCTCTTAATTCGAATTTCACCATAGTTTCAGTGTGATTTTACATAGAGATATTGAACTTAATGAAAGAGAGATATTGAACTTTGACGATATTATTTGAATATCACAACAGTATAATTTTCCTTAGAATATAATTGATACTATTTTCAAGTCTCAAGATGAGTTCCATGCGCAAAAAGTTCAATTTCCTTTGCTATCTTCGAACGCTCCTCTTCTCAATTATTTATAACTTATTACGCTCTCAATAAAGTAAAATGCAATGAAAAAAGGAAACTAAACTGCCAGTTAAGTTGTCGAAAGTATTTCGTATTTGTTTGGATTTGCAAACATTTGCAAATGCTTATCCGCTTGAAGTTTTCGCTCGCTCGCTCGCCTGCCTGCCTTCCAGGCAGCTGGCCTTTTTCAATTTCCTTGAGGCTTGGGCCCATTAGGATTGCGTAGCGGCCGCGTGCATGCATTGTGTGCGCAGTAACGCTAACAAGGCGAACAATAAAAGCAAATTCTTTTAATATCAGCCAAACTCAGCTTATTTTGATTTCTTCTTCGTTGCAGGGTCTGCAGGACGACATACACACGGTGGTCATACAGGCGTTGAATGCATTCGAGAAGATATTTCCGTATGTGGTGTCCAAATATTTGATGTTGCCGGCAGCGCATCATCAGCAAAAGCAACAAAATCGACTACAACAGCAACAACAACAAACGCATGCCGACAGCACTCCAAGTACGGTTAAAGCAGCGTCAGCAGCTGAAGCAGTTGATAAGAGTGGCAGGAAATGCCATGCTAATGCCGCTGGCCAAGTGCCACAACAACAACAGCAACAGCAGCAGCAGCAGTACACTAACGATGCAACAAAGTGTAGCTTTCGCACACACGTTAGCTGCAAATCGCCAGCAACAACTACTAAGACATGTCCTCGAACGCTTTTCAACGATAATGATGCGCTTATAGCTGCACTTTTGAATGATTTTCAATTGCAATCGAAATCGAATCGTAACGGCAACGACAACACCAACAACACCAACGACCAGAACGTCGTCCATACAAATGATACTGGCACTCAGCCGCAGACGTCAGCTCTGGCAGCCGGCAATACAACTGATGCACATGCACTGCCACATCCGCATCCGCTGGCCGCTGCCTTTCGCATTTCACCGAAATTGCTGTTGAGCAAACTTCGTCTATGTCATTACAACAAATATTGGTTAGTTCAAAATAAATACGCCGAAGTTATTTCGAATTTAAATTATGCTGCCTTACATGCGGCATGCAACGATTGCCATGGCTACTGTTGTGGCACAGCGATTGGCTGTGCATGTGACATTGACGGCGGCGGCGGCGGCGGTGGTGCTGAAGTGCTGCAAGACGCCGCCACCGACCCTGTCAGTTGTCAGTGCTGTGACGTCTTCGTTACTGATAACAATACCGTTAATGCCACATTGCCCGGCGGTGATGGTGCAAATGCCACCAAGGATGCTGCGTATGCGTGCGGTGCGGATATGTCATACAAGGATTTGGATGATAGTGTCTGCATTTACGAGGTAAGCCAATGTCCCTTTCAACCACTTAGCATTGCAGAGTTGCGCATTTATTTCGAATTTAGCTTTATTGCGTTCTTAGTTGGGCGCATACACATACATATGTCTTTTGTAAAGGCGTTCATTTGTTGTAGTTTTTGTGCACTTTGGCTTGCATTCTTTCGCTTGTAAGCAGTTTCCTGGCCAAAAGCTTCTCATATATGGCTATATGAAGTGTTCCAGGAAATAATATGCTTTGAAATTATTACGAAAAATTAAAAAAAGCTTTATAAATAGATAATCCGTGGCCGGATCGAAGTTTTTTTTCTTTTTTTCTTCAAAAATAACAAAATGGCGTCCTTAAGAATTTTTTTTCTAGATTTTTGTGAAAAAATCTACAGTAAATTGGTCTTAAAAAATCGAGATTTTTGAAAAAAGGTTCGATCCGTCCCAGGATATTTTTGTATTAAAGGGGGGTGAGGTTTGTTTCGTCGAAAAAAGACCTTTTTTCATGAATTTTTTTTAGAAAAAATTATTGCTGTAGATTTATTTTACTTATTATTATATGAAAGTACAACATTTGAAGGATACTTAAAAAAAGTTTTATCTAAAAAAATAGCGAGGAATAACGGATTTATCGTCGATCTCTGCAGGCACCTCGAAAAGAATTTTTTTGCGGTGACCAGCCTACAGCATCATGCTGTAAAGGCATCAAAATCAAAATGCTTTCTTTAGTTTATTAGTTTATCTTTCAATTGACGTCGAGTTTTTTTTAATCTTTAAATTTTTGGTACCATTTTCAAGCCGAAATGACGATTTTAGTCGAAAAAATCGAATTATTTGTTATTGTAAAATTGTTAGTAATTAAAATTCGACGTCATCGGGAGCTATATATATGTAGAATATTTGTTCAAAATTTCAAAACGATCGATGCAGTAGTTTATTCTGTAGGCTGGTCACCGACTTTAAAAATGACATAATGGGGAAAATGGATTCAGAGTTTTGTACTCTCAGCGCAGATAGCAGGAGGTACCGTTATTCAACCTGCTGTAACTTCGATAGTTTTTCTCCGAATGACCTAAAACTTTAACACAATATTCTTGAGATGTTGATGGTTCAGAAAAAAAATGAAAAAAAAAGTTGTCAAACCTTACCCCCCTCAAATAAGAAATTTTATTTGTAGAAATTAAATTAATTAAATTCGTAGAAATTTCATTAAAGTCTACTGAGCGGTTTTCGATTTACAGTTTTTACACCAGTTCAAAAAACATAGTTTTGAGAAAAACGCCTTTAAAGTTTCACACTACCGTGTTGGAGTGTTGGAGCCCTCTTTGCTATTTGACGAATAACTCGAAAAGTTATTATCGGATAAACTTCACATTTTCGGAGAATATTTTCAAAATATTACACTTAACATGAATGCAAAAATTTTTAAAAATAAATTTTTTGAAAATCCTGGGGTAGTCCCTTAATTGGATTGTTTTTAATCGAATAATAATGTACCGATAATTTATCATCGAAATTTAATCTATCGATAAATAGCCAACGAGTTATCGGTATTAAGTAAGTATCGATAATTAAGTACCGAAAACATTGTTAAAATAATAAAATCAAATCAATCATCATCATCAAATCAATAAATTTAATCAATTTAAGCCGTTTAACAAACATATTTTTTCCAAATCATAAAATAAAGTCAAATATGCATATCGATAAAATAAATTGACGAGCAAAATAAATAGACTTATTAATCTTCGTAATTATCGATTTTTTTTAAAGGCAGCACCTATCGAAATTTTTAATCGATATCAAAAACGATGGCTGTTGTTATTGCAGATTATAGTAAATTTTAAATACAGTTGAACTTCCCTAACTCGAAGCACCATAATCCACAAAAAAACTTCGAGTTAGAGAGACTACCGAGTTACAGAAGGAAATTTGTATGAAATTTAACTTCTATAGCCAATTCAAGATTTCGAGTTATGGAGAACTTCGAGTTTTAGAAGTTCGAGTTATGGAAGTTCAACTGTATCTAAAATCAGGTGACAATGTCATCAAGTTTTTTTAATATAAAATTAATAATCAAAATGATGGCAACCCTGTTTTTGTTAATACTTAAATTCAAGCATTTCAAATTTTTATCTCGAACTTACTAATAATGTTTCAAGCTATTTTTCATATTGAGAGATTTTATTGAATTCTGGTGGCAACTCCATGATTATATTAGTGTTATAAACACATCACATATTTTATTTCTATTTGGCAAGCTTTTACATTTTTTAAAAATCCTGGTTTCTCTAAATTTATATTTAACTATTCAATTACAATTTTAATAATTTTGTGCTAATATTCACCCATCTGAAAAACAATTATTTTTACAAATTGTCGTCCCTTAGTATTTAAATATTTTGTTCTCGTGAGATGATTGCTGCTTCTTCAACTTTTTTAAATTCCCAGAGTGGATGTGAACAGGCTTTCATTTCCTGCACTGCTCCGCCATTTCATTCAGTTAGTTGCTGCATGCCAATTTCGCCTCATTCAAATTGCACTACAATTTCGTGATTTTTTCACTGTTTTTTTTTCACTTTTCAAATTCTTCTTATCCCCAATCAAGCGGCTACGCGCCCACGCCATGCATATGTAATATGTAATTTCCGCTCTCACTTAGCCGATGCAATTTGTTGAAGGATAATACAATAATTTCTGCCTGATGACTACACTCGAATTCTTAAAATAGACTTTTAAGCCTACTATATGCAGCATGCATAAACGCAGAGTGCGAAAGAGACCCAAAAAAATAATAATAAAGGGTGCAAAAGTGCAAGAGAAAATCGCTTATGCACTTTAAACTTTTTACGTGCGCCGCGACGCCCAGCACATGTTGACATGCATTGCATGTGTTTATGTATGTGTATATGTGTGTGTGTTGTGCTCGCTTTGCGCTGGTTTCGTTTCCGCTTTCATTTTTGTGAAATTCTCTAAACGGAAATGTGTCAAAAATGGCATGGAGCATAGTAATGATGTTACTCATACGCACCCGCGCACCAACCGACTCCCTACACAGAGTGTTCTCATAACTATCGCACATGTGTGCCAAAGGCAGCGGCTGTGTAGCTGTTCGGCAAGTGCATGTGCATGTGTGTGTGTCAAAGTGCACATAACGCCAGCAGTCCGTTATTAACGGGTTGTTCCATGCTGCGCTGTACGCTCTTCCGCGTCTTCACATACGTAGCTTGTATGTTTGTACATATGTAGCGTTATCTCCATTCTTGTTTTTTTATTTTCTTTTTTTTTTGTGGAATTTTCCATCACTCTGCCGTTTAGTCAATTTCTACAGCCCGAATCCTTGGGCTTAGGCGGCGTTTTGCTTCCAGCGCCGCTTTTAAGTTGGCTGCCTTCGTGCTCATATTAAGCGCTGCAACTATTGCTTAACATGCATTTGTGTGTGTGTGTGTGCTAAGATAAACGCCTGCATATTTGCTTTAGTTACTTCCTCGTTGTTATTGCTCATAATGGTCGAACAAATTTGGCTCATTTTGGGCTACTTTGTCTGCATGAAAGCATCGTGAAAGCGCCGTAAATAAGTTTTCACATTGATTGCAATTACATAATTCTTCAAAAACCAGGAAAAGAGAAATTATATTAGTAAAATTACGTAGGTACTGCAAATAAGGAAAGGATAACTTCTCTGTTTATGTAGAAGATCTCACTTGGACTGTTATGCACACTGTCCTTTGTGGTACTAAAAAACTCTTAATGGATCAGAAAGACCCTCACGATAGCCAATTTGCTAGGTTCGCCCAAGTGCTTCAACCTCAGACTGAAAAATTGTGGGGATTGGGGATGGAAATGCTTAGATGATTCCACCTCGCCTTCCTCCAAACAGCTTTGGCAACTTGATTCTGCCAGGATCCATATTCCCACCGCATGTGTACCTATCGGACAATGTCCAGTAAGAATACCAATGATAGCGCCGAGATGGACATTGCTAAGAGAAAGCAGCTCGAAGGACATTTTATTCGCCATAGCGGGCCAAAAGGACCTGGCAAAATCACAGATACTGATTATTGTCCAGCACTTGGCGAGCTCATGCGATGTCTGTAAGTCCAGCGCTCGTGTGCAAGTGGACCATGGACTGCCAATACGCTCCCATACCCTATATTGCAAGCTTGTCCGCTTTGCAGTTTCCAACGGTTCCGCAGTGATCGGGTACCCACACAAGTTGAATAGCAAAGTAGCTAGAGGCTATTGATAAGGAAGTTAAGCACTCTTTAATTAGCCTGGAGCGCACTGTCATCGATGTCAATGCTAGTATTGCCGCTCGGAGTGAATATAGACATCTCTAAATGAGGACATACTACGGAGCAGTGTGTCTATTTCTACCTCGATTGCAGCCACCTCTGCCTGGAAGACACTGTTATGGTCTGTTGTCTAAAGCGGGTGGCGATTGAGACCTTCCGACAGAAGACTTTCCAACCCTTTCCACAAAGGGGATGCAAGCGAACTGTCGAAAATAAGGAAAATACTTTATAAAAATCTGCTTCAGGGCTGAATTTTTCTCAATTTTTTCAAGTCATTTACCAAAGCTTACAAATCGAGTGACATTTTTATTCTCTACATCTTTATCTTTTGGTATTGAGAAGTTGTTGTCCTGGGTACAAGTGAACTCTAGATCACATCGACCGATACATATTTTTTTATACTCTCGCAACAAAGTTGCTACGAGAGTATTATAGTTTTGTTCACATAACGGTTGTTTGTAACACCTAAAACTAAAAGAGTTAGATATAGAGTCATATATACCAAAGTGATCAGGGTGACGAGTAGATTTGAAATCCGGATGTCTGTCCGTCTGTCCGTCTGTGCAAGCTGTAACTTGAGTAAAAATTAAGATATCTTGACGAAACTTGGCACAAATATTCCTTGGCACCATAAGAAGATCAAGTTCAATCAAATGGGCAGAATCGGACCATTGCCACGCCCACAAAATGGCGAAAACAAAAAACACATAAAGTGTCATAACTAAGTCATAAATGAAGATATAAAAGTAAAATTTGGAATAAAGGATCGCACTAAGAGGGGGCATATTTGGATGTAATATTTTTGGGGAAGTGGGCGTGGCCCCGCCCACAAATCGGTTATTTGTATTTAACTCGCAAACTAATAAAGCTATATAAACCAAACTTTCTGCAGTCGGTTCTCTTACATACCCTACCACACACCATGAAAATAGTAGAAATCGGATAATAACCACGCCCACCTCCCATACAAAGGTTAGATTGAAAATTACTGAAAGTGGTATAACTAACTAACGAAAAACGTCAGAAACACTAAATTTTGCAGAAGAAATAGCAGAAGGGAGCTGTACTCAGATTTTTTTACAAAATGGAAAATGGGCGTGGCATCGCCTACTTATGGGTCAAAAACCATATCTCAGGAACTACTCGACCGATTCGAATGAAATTCGGTATATCATATTTTTTGATAACACGGTCAAAAAATGGGCGAAATCGGTTCACAACCACTACTACTTTCCTTATAACTCAATTTTTAATTCCATCTTATTCCTTCACTTTATAATGTAAACATAAGGAACCAATGAAGATAACGGAATAAAACTTTACACAATTAGTGCATATCATCTCTGGCTTCACTTGTGAAAAAATTGTCGAAAACGGACCATAACTTTTCGAGGCCCCAGATGTCGAACATGTTGAACTCAGCGCCTAAGGATAAATTTTAACAGAAAATATGGGTAAATCTCTCAGATATCTCAATTTAATTCAGAGGAAATTGTTTTCTTCTAATAGTGTGTCCCAGTTCCAAAAATTATTAAAATCGGGTCATAACATTTCCATATACCTCATTGTAGGTTTTTCAAAAGTATCTTCTCCTAGCTCCCATATACCTAATTATAGGTTTTTCAAAAATACGGTGAGCTTTATTCCGCATATATGTATTGGTTAAATTTCTTCAATAAATTGCGAGAGTATAAAATGTTCGGTTGCACCCGAACTTAGCCTTTCCTTACTTGTTATTAAATAAACTTCTTCGAAAATCGGCACACAAACTATTTTTGGGCAAATTGGGTTTCCAATGACTCTTTCTATTTCTACTTCAGATCTACTTGGTTGACATTTATCTAGTATTCATTGACGATTTTCGGTTTGTTTTCCAACTGCGATAGCCGAATCAATCCTATGCTTATGAACTGTGTCGCTAAAACGCCGAAGAAACTGAATCAAATCTGGCTCCATTAGAGTAATATTTGGTTTTAGTCTAAAATTTCATACAATTAATATTTTAATATTTTTTTATTGAATTTCAATGATCAAATGTATGTGTCTTTACTAAAATATAAATGCGCCTACATGTAGGCAACAATTTTATATAAGACTTCGCTATATCAACCGTGTGAATAAAAATTATTAATAATTAATTATAAAAGTCCTTTTGTCGAATCCAAAGATTTCGATTTTGGAAGCTAACTTCGAAAACCGTAGATACAATGTTTTTTACTTATGACTCAATCTATCAATATATCCAGAAATAAAGTCGATTTTTATCGAATAGTGTAATGGATAACGTTGGGTTGGGAAACTCTCTAGTCCAAACTAATGTAATTTGAATACAACAACGATAATAAAAATTTTATAAATTTTTAATAAGACAGTCTTTAAGGTAATTCTGCAACTGCTTTTAAAACTTTTGTAATTTGTCAAATATACAATTTGAAGTCAATTTAAGTCTATTTAAAAGCGGCATTTACATATATACATCTGCAAACAACTTCCCATACAAATAAGTGTGTTTTTGCACTTAAGTATGCTTCCGCAACCTCGCAAGGCCTTTGCCATTTCTGCCGCTTGAACGACGAGCTACCACTGCTCATAAGTTATCAGTTCACCTAAATAACGTATTACATGCTCTCGCGCACACACACACATACACGAAATCCTTATGCCTGTACATACATGTGTGTGGATGTATGACGTCCACAAGGACATCGCACGCACGCAACGTATTCATGTCAGTCGCAACCTGATTTTCGTGTGCATTCGCCTCGTTTTTCCGCGTTTGTGCTTCATTTGAGCGCCGGTTTTTGTGGATGCGTGGGGGATGAAGCAGGCAGGGTAGGCGTTTTAGGTCGCTTTACTAAAAATTTTCATTTTCCGCATTTACTTGTTTTTCAATTTGCCACACTACTCATACAAGGGCACATATGAGATTACAAATCTACATTTCTTGTTTATATATGTGTGTGTGCGTGTGCTGTACGTGTTCTCATTAAATGAAGTGACTTTCAGGCCTTCTACTTGGCCTTTTTTGAATGCTTACAGTGAGTGTAGGAAAAACATTTCGAGAATGCAGTCTTGAAGTTTTCACTCACAGCCCCTGACGACCTCGCGAGACCCCCTCGCTACTCTTCATTTACAACATGTTAATCTTCTGTCATTTTGTATTTCTTCACTGTGTTCATATTGATTTCTTACTACGTTTCTGCTCTACTTATCTACTGCATTATTTATCTACGTCATACCGTTATTTTTTATACTCATCACATCGCTTCTTTTTCGCCCACTCTCTTTGCAGTCACAATTTTTGGATGAACTTTTGCAATTGATCGGCAACGATGATTTCCGTGTCAGAGAAAACGCGGCACTTTGCCTCTGCCGCTTCATCATACAAAATGCAAAACGCAAGCAACAACAACAACAAGAGCTACAACAACAGAATGACAGCGAAATATTCACCTCGTCCAATAAAAGTGGAAATTCGGGTGTTGCGCCTTTCGGTTTCGCCGCGAGCGCGGCTGCTGCTGCAATTGGCGACGACAAATCGCTCTCGCCGGCCACCTATGAAACTAATTTCAATTTGCTGTGGGACTTTTTCGACTATCGTCTGTTTAGCGGTCTGCCATTGGCGTTACGTAATTTATTCAGAGCCACGTCATCGCCAGCATTGCCGTCGACGACAACTGCCACAGAAGTCACAACAGCGGCCTCATCGCTCGATGTTAACGGTGATTTTTCAATTGCGCTGCCGCAACGTCATCGCGCGGAAGAGGAGCGTTTGTTGGCGAAAGTTTTGTATCGCATGACAAATAAACTGATGGAGCTCGAGGATAAAAATGCACAGGTGAGTTCCTGGATTTGATGGCTGACAGTTGCCCAGTGGGGAAATGTGCACTGACATATGTGAGAGATTTATGTTCTCTTTTATAGAAAATGCTTGGAATAGTTTTTTGGTGCGAAAATGATTTAAAACGGTGTTCTCAATGATAATAGTAAAGAGAATATTCACTCTTAACCCTCAAAGACTTAATTTTTCCATAAAACATATTCAAAGAACCCATTTTCTAAATCTTTTTCTCTGAGGTGGAATTAGCTCAAACTCTATTTCAAATAAAAGCTAATAAGAGTTTACCTCTTATAGCAGAGGGTCACCGGAATTCCTCAATATGTTCCGTCCATTCTTTCGTTTGCTTGTCATACCGTGCTCCGAGAGGTCTTGTGACCTTTAACTTATTTGGTTTTGTCCAACTTTGTATTGGAATATGGGTATCTCTTTAGGAGGAGATAAGTAGGTTATACGTTCTTAGTGTTATCTTACAAATAACCTGATATGTGAGAAGTTGATTCAACATTTCCTCAAAGACTATTAGAACAGTTTTGATTAGATCAAAGTGGTATGTTAACTCAATTGCTCGGGGTTTTAAATTCCATATCCGATCCTTCCGCTGGTTTCGAAACATCCGTGAATACATTGGAAGATCGCCGTGTCCATATGACGTCTGCTTTAAGTTCTGTCATGAATATATCGGTCCGTTTATAATCGTTACAATTCGGAGGTCATATTTTTACTGCAAACTCCATGTTCTTAAGGTCATATCCATTATAAATTCAGTGTATTTCAGACTTTGTCAATCTGAGGTATTTGTACATCAGTGATGTATGATCTGGAAAAAATTTAATTTACGCATAGTACAACGTAGACTACTTAACCCCGATATAGTTTTTGAACTTTAGTTGGGCTTTGTCAACCTGAAGTATTTGTACATAAAGAATTTAGAATCTAGGGTCCCTAGTAAGATCATACTCTGTTAGATATGAAGATTTAGGCATAACACGAAAGGGTTGGCTTAACCTCGCTACTGTTTTGAGGCGTATTCTTTAAATTTCCAAGTGGGTTTCTTTACGAAAGGAAATGTTTGCAAATCTAGCTGTTTATAGCTTCCGTAACAAAATGTAAAAAATGTAAACATTTAAATATAGACGCATGTAATTCACAAACATATTATTTTAAAGCGCCACACATAGTTTACATAACTAAATATACCTTTTATTCGGCTTTTTTTAGTTAAAAAATGGTGTTGGCATGCGAGAAAAACGCCGCAAACACAAATACAAATAATAAATAAATCTAACTTTTTGCGCCACGGAAATGTTTTGCATATTTTGAGGCTACAATTACTGCCGAATTGCTAGCAATTCACACAGTGATTTATCACTTGTTCACATACACACATGAGCGGCTCTAAATAAAATAGTTTAACTAAATAAATTCCGTTTAAAGTGTATACCGATGTGTGTAGTAAAATGTGAAATTATTTAAATACCAAAAGCGCCGAAAAATATGCAATCATTTTCGAAATATGCTGTTAGAATTAAATCAAGTTACTAGAAATTTAATATTATTATTCCTACTCATATTTATATTCATACTCATACTTATACTCTAATGTACTCTACTCAATTTTGGCAATTCTATATTTACTTACATACTCGAACGTACGACTCTTGGCCGCTCAACAGTTTGGCATAATTTACACATTGAAAATGTTGCTACAAGATTTCAATTTCATTGATTACCAACGTGCATGGATGGAATTTAATTTCATTGAAATCTGTCAGAGATTCTCCTATTACAATTATGCCACAGCCGTGGACTTGGCTTGCCAGAATGATTTGATTGATGTTACAGGCAAACTAATGGCAGGTAAGTGCTGCAATTTCAAACGCACAAACATATAAACATACAAATATATATACATATCTATAGCAAAAACAAATTGTGAGTTAGTGAAGATTAGTAACTGTCAGTCGATTCTGCCAAGATTACTCTCTTTGCTTTGCATACATATGTACATATAGTAATTTCTAAGATGTTGGCTCACATGCCTATATATTATTCATGCGAGATATGCTTAAGTTAATGTTTATAGTAGCAATATTTGGCAGCTGGCTTTCTTGCTGCCAAACATTCTACTTTGATTTGCCTCAAAATATAAATTAGTAAGTATCGGTTTACAGCAGTCAATCAGTCAGAATGTCAATGAGTAGGCCAATACACTTGGATTTCCTATCGACTGTGTTTGAGTTTGGGCTTACCCTGTAGAGAAATTTGTTAGGTCCGAACTCGTGTTGTTCACAAACTGCTTCGAGTTATACAACCGCTTTTCCATGTTAATAAAAGCCATAAATAAATAGTGTGACCTAACGAAAAATCGGAAGTAAATTTGAAAAAATTGGACCTTAAATTCTCTAGTTTTTAACTTCTAAAAGAAAAGAATTAAACTTCCACTTTGGGATTTGATTTTTGAAAATTTTGCTAGTTGTTCTGATCGTATTCATTACATTTTTAATTTGTAGTTGAACTTTATAACTGTTGGACGTAATTTCCAAAGTATCCATGCTTATCGTCGTTTTGTAGGTTATGTCAAGACCTTTCAAAGTTGTATAGTATTGCCAGATACGAGCTCTGTAGCGCTTTATATATAACCGCAAAATTCACAAGACAAAAAGGCGAAAGGAGAAATTTGCCATCCTAATATTAGACTTTAATGGGCCTTTAAAGCATGAACAAAACATTTCCAGTAAATTGGAAAGAAAATAAGTAAGGAAGGACTAAGTTCGTGTGTAATCGAACATTTTATACTTATTTAATTTTATTAATATAACACACAGTTTGACCCATATTATATTTGGCATATATATGGTATAAAGTCCTTTGAAAGTTTGAAAACCCTAATATTAGATATATGGGAGCTAGGTATGTATTGACCCGATTTCACACATTTTTGGCACGGGGACATATTATTAGAAGAACAAATATTGCCTTCTGAACTTCTTCAAAAAATCTAAGAGGCTTCCCAATATTTTACGTAAACAATTTACTAGAAGCACCGAAGTCCTCATGTTCGATATATGGGGCCTTGTAAACTTATAGTCCAATTTCTGTGATTTTTAGAATGGCGATGAGACACTATAAATGCAGTATTTGTGCAAATATCTTCACTAGTGCTTACTTTATATATTGTAAAGTAAACGATTTAGATCGACTTTAAAGTTGTGGTATATGAACACTGGCATTAACACCGATAATAATGTTAGCCTTGAAATCTAACGCAGAATCACTCTTGCCAACAGCTGCTACTTTGGACTGAGTAGGCAATTGAAAAGTAAAGTCCTCTCTTGACGAACAAAAACCAAACTCTACAAGTCCCTCATCATTCCCGTCCTACTTTATGGTGCAGAAGCGTGGACGGTGTCAACATCCGATGAGACGGCACTAGGAGCTTTTGAGAGAAAGGCTTTGCGGAAGATTTATGGTCCCTTAAACATTGGCAACGGCGAATGCCGCAGAAGATGGAATGAGGAGCTGTATGTGTTGTTCGACGACATAGACATAGTCCAGCGAATAAAAAGACAGTGGTCATGTTGTTCGAATGGACGAAAGTGCCCCAGTTCTGAAAGTTTTCGATGCAGTACCCGCTGGTGGAAGCCGAGGAAGAGGGAGACCTCCACTTCGATGGAAGGGCCAGGTGGAGAAGGATCTATCTTCACTTGGTATTACCAATTGGCGCTAAACTGCCAAAAGGAGAGAGGCGTGGCGCGCTGTTGTGGACTCGGCTATAACCGCGTAAGCGCTTTCTACGCCAGCCGAGAAGAAGAAGATATGAAAAGTAGGCGTGGTTGTGAACCGATTTAGCCCATTTTCATAAAATATCATTGGGATGCCAGGAAAATATTGTATTGTATTGGAGTAGTTTCGGAGATATTCTTTTCGACCATAAGTGGGCGGAGATACGCCCATTTAAAATTTTGTATACCAATTTGAGTGCAGATCTTCTGTACCAACTTTACCATGAAATTTACGGTTTCCGGTGGCTTGCTTACAGAATTAAAGCATTTTTAATAGTTTTCAACATAACCTTTGTATGGGAGGTGGGCGTGGTTATAATCCGATTTCATAAATTTTTGAACTGAAGTAAATGGCTAAAGGAGACGACCCTAGAGAGTTAAAAACTAGCTTTGGAAGTAAAAAGATATATAAAGTGCATATAAACCTGAATTTGTACCGATATCTTAGTGTCAGAATTATTTCGTGGATTAGAAAAAGTTCTTTAAAGGGTTACTGTTGAATAAACATAATGGAAGGTAAAAAATGTTTAATAAATTAACTAATATAAATTAAATAACATTAGACACATAAAATAATTATGTAATTTGTTTATTTAAAAACATAAAATTTCGTGTACACAAAATACCAGTGAATTATGCGCGAACAAAAAAATTCTTATTTTGGACAATTTTTAGTCTAATTTTGTTCATTTCATTGTATTTAGTTAAACAAAGCGGCATTAAATATTTACTTTTGGCTAATTAAATAAATATTTAATGGAAAAAGCCATAGCGAATAATGCGCAAACATTGGCTTTTAATGCGACGCGTGTGAAGCATGGAAATAGGAAACACCCACACACATACAAATATGAATTTTTACACATTTTAAATGAAAATTTATGCTAAATCTTTTATTCGGAGGCACTTTTTTCATTTGAAATTCTCTGTGTGGAAATTTTCGAGTGAAAATGCATAAGTAGACGTGAATAGGCGGCTAAGCCCATTGGTGGGATCGAGCTGTGTGGCAAATATACAAAGGAGCGACAAGCATAAATATAACGGTCATGTACTAAATAACCGGAAGTTGGTGCGTAGGTTGGTAGACATCCACACATATGTGACTGTTGTTGTTGTTGTGACACAGCGAACGTTTCCATGCTCTCTGACCGATATTCACTTAATTCGCTGGCAATTGCTTTGCGAATGACATTCCATACATATGTTGTTGCTATTTACCGTACTGCCAACGGCTTGTCCCACCTACTCGCCGCCTTTCCGTTAGTCCACGCATATGTCAGCTGGTAATGAAATAATAATAATTTATGCCGCTATTATGAAGTTTCGTGAATTATATATGAATTATTTCCTTTCATTGCACAAAAGTGCAAAACAATATGCGAGCGTGAAAGTGACTTAAAAATGCATAAATAAAATTTTAAATCCGACCACCAAGCGAAAGGTACTGCATTGTTTGTATGCATGTATTTCTTTCAAAATAAAATAAATAAATAAACTAACAATTAAATGAATCTATTAACATATCGCATGTATAAGTCTATTATAGAATGCTAATTTATAAATAAAAATCTATTTTTTATAAATACTTTTCTGAAATTTAATGGATTTTGGCATATTTGCTAGTCTTCTGATTTATTTCATTGCCAATTACCGTTAAATTTATTAAATAATGGCATAAAAGGCGAGCTTGGTTTTCAGCACGTGGGATTTTTTAGAGTGAAACTTAATAAGCCTAAATAAAACATTGATTTAGGAAAACAAATTGCTTATGCAGGAGCAAGTGTATACAAATTAAATAAAATTTATACCGAAGTGAACAAGAATTCAGATCGGGTTCATTTAGATGGGTGGACAGAAATCTGTATGTTTGAGCATATTTTGGACTACAATTTCCAACAGAAGTTGGTTAAATATATCTATAACCATCTACGCAATCTCCATCAACTCCGCAAGATTGTCAAATCGTAACATTAATGAACCGATCAGATTCAGACACCCAAAGATCTCAACTTCAGAGACTTGGTAAAGGGAGATTGGAAGGATACCGGGAATAAGCGGATGATGATGAAATGTTAGGCTATTACCTTTGCTTAGCATTCCCAGGATATCCTTGTTCCAAATTGTGTACTTAAGGTGGTACCAGTTTAAGAATTTTATCAAAAGAAGCGATTTGTTAGATAATGCTTAAATAGAATCAACTTGAATCTAAGTTTGGATTAACCTGCGGCCACTGTTAAATGAATTTAACAGAGTTGGAGCAAATTAGTCTTTATCCTTTTCATCATGTCTTTGTAAGGGTTTTGACATAATTTCTATAAGTTGCTAAAAAGTAATCCCTAATTTATATAGCGATCTTCAGACAGTTCTTTGTTAGGTCTAGCAGTCAAATCAACTTTTTCCAGAGATTTGATTTTTTTCGGTTGATTCTGTCGAAACCTACACATGTATGGTTCTGGTATAATTGCAAGAACTATGGTGCAATGGTTTAAAAATTCTAAAACGCATTGATTTTTCGAAATATTATTGAATTCGACAATGTACTATTTTGTGCAGTGATTTCAGAATTAGTTTGTAGCATTTAAGAATGAAAGAATGGAAGAAAAAACGAACTCTGTTTTATTATCAAATCTTTAAAATAAATTAATTTATAGATCTGACATGTACATATGTATGTATGTATGTACTATATGTATGTAATTGACGTAGAAACCGTTTAACCGATATTAGCCGAATCGATAATAGTGCGCCATTATTCTCTTTCCCTCGCAATTTGACGCCGGTTGGAAATCCCAAGTGTAACTAGGTCGTTCTCCACTTGGTCTTTCCTTCTTGGAGTGGAGGCCTACCTCTTCATATGCCTCCAACGGCGGGTACTACATCGAACACTTTCAAAGCTGGAGTGTTTTAATCCATTCGGACAACATGTCCTAGCCAGCGTAGCCCCTGTCTTATTATACGTTGAACTATGCCAATGTCATCTTATAACACGTACAGCTAGCTCATCGTTCCATCGTCTGCGGTATTCGCCGTTGCCAATGTTCTGAGGACCATAAATCTTGCGCAAAATTTTCGTCTCGAAAACCCCAAGAGTCGTCTCATCGGATGTTGTCATCGTCCACGTTTCTGCACCATACATCAGGGCGGGAATAATGAGCGACTTATAAAGTTTAGATCCATAGTTTAAGCTTGATATGACCTTGCTCTTTATCGATACATTTCACCATCTTAATATTTAGCTATTGAACTTCTTAGGTTCGTAAATTTCATAATAAATTGTAATACGAGTCCATAAATAGTCCCAAGACAATTACAATTAATAATTTTTTTTTGAAACTTTTACAAAAATACAATTCAAATAGAATATGAGGGCGTGGTAAAAAACTCCATAATAGGTCATAGAAACCCTTTGACTATTTTTCTGAAATTAAAAAATTCCCTACAATTTATAAACCTTATTTTTGGAGCCAGTTCTCAAACTTTAGGGCTTTATAGACCATCTCAAATTACTTTAATTAGACTCTAATACGCATCAGTTCCTAACTCTGCCACTAGTTGTTGATTTAAATGCAATTAGTATTACTACATACATAACGGTTGTAAACCGAACAAAATTACCGAAACACAAATAAACATTAAAACAAAATGGCGCAAAAAAGCAATACAATTGACAAAATCCAACAACTACAACATGGCAAATGCACCATTTAAGTACCGCAAATGTTGAATAATGCGCAAATATGGAAATATGCTAAATTGAATACAGCGATAAACATAAAATGTGCATTAATGTCCGTCCCCTCGTCACAGACACAGACACAGACACACCCACACACATTACCATTCATAAGTAAATATGTATGGATGTGCATCGGTATTAATTAGATTGTTTCAGTTGTCGATTCCAATTTACTCATGCAAGTTAAGCTATTTTAGTATTACTGTTTGCGCTCAGTTCGATTACATGCCGGTTTTTTTGTTAGACCTAATTTGTTGTTATTATAAATTTATACCCACGTAACATGCTGCTAACGGTTGTTTGTAATAGGATATGTGTATAGTAAGTCACATCAAGGTAATCTGGATGACTGGGAGACTTAATTTGTGGATGTCAGTCAGTCCGTCTGTCCATGCCCCACCATCTCTTACTAACAGCTCCATCTATATTATCCAACTTCATGGAACAGTGTTAAAATAAGTCAAAACGAATTGGTAACACAGCCGCACAAAAAATTTTTTTATCATGACCTGGGCTCTTTCTATGTGTGCTATATGTTTTTGTGGTCGCTGAATCCGAATCCGAAGTGCATTTAACCCCATCAGATGAGGGTTTTGAGACAACCCCAGAAAACCAAAATGGCGGATCTAATATGGACATTTTTTATAATATGTCCGCCATAGTGGTTCGCCATTTTGAATTTTGAAAAAGTAACATCAAATTCGTAATCAGCGATCCCGAGAAACCCCGAATAACGAGTTTTAAGAGAATCCGATGAATTTTAAAAATCGCTGTCCGCCTGAGATTCAAAAATTGTACGACACCATATTATATTCAATATATTATACCTTCTGGACCTTACTGAATGAAATTTGGAACGTAACAGTTTGAAAAAGATGGAAATTGTGCTATGAACAGCAATGAAGATAACAAAATAAGTTTATATAATACATAACTACAAAAAGGTCATAATTGGACTATAACTTTTAACGGCACCCAGGTATCGAGTATCTCAGTGCCTAGGACCGACTTTCGACCAAAAATATCAGTCAGTATATGGAATAACTTAATAAAATTTGAGATGGTTTCGGCATCTTTGTGACCTGGTGCTAAACATTGGTAAAATCAGATCAGTATATTTTCGTACCACTTTGGACTGAGTAGGCAATTGCAAAGTAAAGTCCTCTCTCGACGAACAAAAATCAAACTCTACAAGTCACTCACTATTCCCGTCCTGATGTATGGCGTCGAAGCGTGGACGATGACAACATCCGATGAGACGACTCTTGGGGTTTTCGAGAGAAAGGTTTTGCGTAAGATTTATGGTCCTCTGAACATTGGCAACGGCGAATACCGCAACGATGGAACGATGAGCTGTACGATTTATACGACGACATTGACATAGTTCAGCGAATAAAAAGACTACGGCTACAGCGACTAGCGGCTACGCTGGCTAGGTCATGTTGTACGAATGGATGAAAACACTTCAGCTCTGAAAGTGTTCGATGCAGTACCCGCTGGAGGAAGCCAGCCGGTGGAGAGACCAAATGCAAAGTGACCTGGCTTCACTTGGTGTTTCCAGTTGGCGCCAAAAAGCAAAAAGGAGGAACGAGTGGCGCGCTCTCGTGGATTCGGCTATAATCGCTTCAGCGGTTTCTACGCCAAGTATATATGTATATATATATATCTTTTCGTACCCCCCACTGTACTCGTTAATGCAGTAACTTTCGAACTTTCGGCTGAATTTATAGCATATATTTTGGTCAGTATGTAAGATATCTTAACAGAATTGAGTGGATATATTTTCTTAAGTAAACTGTAGTTTCGTTTCGAAAATAGATGGAATAGGGCCAAGATATTTATCTGATCCCATATACTACAAGTTAGGATTCTTGTTCTTCTTATTAATGTTCTTCCGGATATATAGGTCAATATGTGATGGATCTTAATTGAATTGGTTGAAATCGGTTTATGATTAACTAACTATCCTTCTGATTGGTTGTAATTCTTTCATAGTTTCGTCTAATAAAAAATTTTGAATTCAATGGCAATTCTACTTGAAATATTTCACAAGCTCTTGCTAGTATACGAACTTAGCGCTACCTTATTCATTATGGTTGCCAGTTGCCAATTGTTTGTTTGTTTGTTTTTTTGCCTAACTAACCGAATGTCTGACGCCTGAACGGCTGAATGCTTGAATGCACGAATGCATTCCCAATCGCCGTCCACTATATGTGCTTACAAATGTATTTATGTATTTATAAATAAGTACCAATAATGTAATGCATTGGTAAATATTATTCAATTTTACTTAATAATAGCTCATTTTTTCACAGTCGCCTCGGGTTAATCGAATTCAATGGAACCGCAATAAAATCATATGCTTTAACATTTCGATTTACGATTTGTCAATTGACATTTGCAATTAGCATTTAAACAAACACACACACACACCTACACCTACATATAAATAAATGTTTTACATATGTATTACAGTTACACACATATGTATGTATGTATGTATGGATGGCCACCTGCAGTAGTTGCATTTAAGTAATTACACACGCTCGCGAGATTTTCGTAATTTAATATTTCCAATAATGCAAATATTTCATTTCGTTTGTAGACATTTTCAAATTTTGTATGCAAAGCACACGTGCCAAATAATTACCATGTTTTTGTTATTCACGGAATAATTCAATAATTTCAATTATTGTTGTTAATTTACGGTTACCACGGAAAGCCGTTATTTATGCATCAAATCCTGCATAAAATGTTAACAATTACACTGAAGAAGAAAAAAAAAAAACCGAATAAAGTAAAATAAATTACAATAAAATTAAATAACTGTGGTTAATATGCTAATGCATTAATTTTAATTTGATTTTATTTGATTTCACCTAGTTTTGGTAACTCTTTGAGGCACTAATTTAATTGCGGAGCTATTTAATGGGATTTGTAAAATATTTGGTATTTATAAATTGTTATGAATTAACAAAAATAACAATAAATAAAAAAAGGATAAATTTAGCGGGGTTTAATTATGTATGTGATTGGCCTTGAAACCGTTTAGCCGGTTATAGCCGAATCGATGACAGCCCACAACTCCTCTCTTTCCCTCGAAGTTTGGCGCCAGTTGAAGATCCCAAGTGTAAACAGGCCTTCCCCTTCCTCGGCTTCCTTCGGCGGGTACTGCATCGAACACACTTTCAGAGCTGGAGCACTTTCGTCCATTCGAACAACATGACCTAGCCAGCGTAGTCGCTAGTCGCTGTAGCCATAGTCATTTTATTCGCTGAACTATGTCAATGTCGTCGTATAACTCGTACAGCCCATCGCCATCGTCTGCGGTATACGCCGTTGCCAATGTTCTGCACCGTAAAGCAGGACGGGAATGATAAGCGACTTGTAGAGTTTGATTTTGTTTCGTCGAGAGAGTACTTTACTTTTCAATTGCCTACGCAGTCCAAAGTAGCACCTGTTGGCAAGAGTTATTCTGCGCTGGATTTCGAGGCTGACATTGTTGTTGTTGTTGATGCAGGTATACGAAATTATCTACGACTTCGAAGTTATGACTGTCAACAGTGACGTGGGAGCCAAGACGCGATTGCGCCGACTGTTTGTTTGATGATAGGAGATATTTCGTCTTGTCCTCATTCACCTCCAGACCCATTCGTTTCGCTTCCTTATCCAGGTTTAATTATACCCTCCACATATTTTTATACTTCATCAAACATTGCTTAAGATGACATCGAAAGCGGTCTGATAAATACTTAACCTCACTGTACGACTGTGGCACTATAAAAACAGAATTTTACAAGGCGTCTACTTTCAGCGTAAATACACTCTTAGTTTTGTTTAGATCACGCATGGAAATAGGGTTGCCCCTGAATTTTCGACAAATAAAAAGGAAATATCGGTCGGTGATCCCACTCTCTGAAATCAAAGCGCACTTGAATGCTGACTATGTTTTACTCGTCTTTCGGTTTTTGATAATACACGCCCAGACACCCCGAAATTGGCTCCCGGGGATAACAATGTGACACGATTCACAATCTGGTATTGGCAGACCTCCTGTATATTTTCTTCAAACACAATCCATGGAAGTTTCTGTGAGTTTGTGTACTTCATCGTAACATGGATCCACTGGTACATAGCACAGACCAAGGAACAGCTGACGAAACAGCTTTGAAGAGATCAAAAACTCTTCTAACGACGGGAAATGTGTTCGCCATCATGTTTTGGAATACACAAGATATAGTCAAAATCGACTACCTGGGGAAGGAGCTCGACTATGACGAATTATTATGCCGACGCTATTGGCGAAGACATATACCGAAGATTAAGACCCCTGGACAAAAATATGAGTTGAATGAGAATGTTATCACCTCCAGAGGCATATGTTTCAGATTTCAATAAACCGTATTTTTCAGACGGCTTAAAAAAGTTGGAGTATCGCTGAATCCAGATTTTGGAACTAAAATATTACTGTGCTGAGAAATAAATTTCAATTTTACAAAATTTTGGCTTTTCTTTTTTAAGCTAAATACCAATCTAACCGATGAGGAGTAGTTTTTTAAAAGACTAACTATAGCTTAGTATACTTAGAAGTAAGTCATCTTTATTATGTCCAAAAATCTTATCTGAGTAGCATTTCAATTAGTTTATAGTCCTTACCAGGTCCCTTCCATTTACTAAACCCATCCGATTTTCTAATTCGAGATAGTCAGCGGTGTCAATTCACACTTTAATTCCAGTAGATAGGTCTTAGGGTATGTCATTGATAACTCTGCTACTTCGACCTAAAAAGGCTTCGTTCCTTAAATTTTCTCGAAACGTCAAGTATCAGGTGTTTTTAGGTTATAGGTTCTAGAGGTTAAACCTTTAACTCTGACTAAGAGAGAAAACTTACTCTGACCAAAGTATATTTAATATCTTTTAATTACTAATTGAGAAAATATATCGATTATTTTGCCACTCTTATTATTTCGTAGTACTTAAATATATTTCAGACACATTCTTGCTAATAAATATTAACCATCATCTCACACTTCCCATCTATCTATTCCCAGGTTACATGCTGGCCTCCACGCTAACCGCTGATCAACCGGAACGTGCCCTGCAATTACAATTGGATCAACTGTTGGTGCACGTCATGAAGATACTCAATATCTACTATCATTTGATTACGCAGCAGAAGCCCCAGCTTTTCGTGAAAGTGCAGAAGAGCGATCTGTTCGCCAATGCGAAGGAATTGGCGCTGGTGCAGAGCGTCGGATATTTCGGCAGCGATTACATTTATATAAAACTTTACAACATTTTAAGAAGTGCTAATGACAGCTACAAGGTAAGCGTAATTGCGTCGCATGACGCACACACATACGGACATACGCACAGAGACAGACAGACAGACATCGAAGTGTAAAGTCAAGTAGAATACAATCTGTATTCTCTGCGTCCGTTATTTTTGTGTATTTTCAGACAAATGTGTGTATGTTTGTATGTATATTACCGTTGTGTGCACGTAGGGCGCGAAAGCTTCACACCAAATCCCAACTGTTTCGAGCCCAAATGCAATTGCAAAGCGTATAAGTATCATATGTAACCCTCACTTTGGGTCGGCCAGCTTGTAGTTGCTGGTTGACGCGCATTAGTGACTTCTCTCTTGAACATTACGTAAATTGTAAAAGTTTCCCGTTGGCTTCTCGCTGTGCTTATGCTGGTGCTCTGCTCCTTGTTCTCCGGCTTTGCTGCGTAAACTTGTCTGACCCCAGTCAGTTTGTTTCGGTCTTTCGCGAATTTAAATGTCGATTGTGGACTGGAAAGAGACTTTATCTGTAGCTACATATGTAATGTGTGTGAGTGTCTATGAATGCTTATGGATATGCGCTCTCCGTCTGGGCATGTAAATACTATCCCGTGGGGCTTTTTGGGTATTGCTTACAGCCAAATGCAGTTTGTCATGTTCTTCTTCTTTTTCATACGAGGGCTGTTGGGTATATCAGTGACTTAAAAAAAAGCGACATACGAATATAAATTTGGTTAAAAGCATGACTGGCCTACTCGTCCCATTTCAGGCCTATCCGACAAATGAGAGATCACTGTGAGATTTTTTTAATGTTAGTGGGGGACTGGGTTCGCAACCATTTCGTACCTTTAGATTGAACCAAGTAATATATTGAAGTTAATGGTTCAGCTTTCCTTTAGTATTTTTGAAGACCCTTACTGGGTTCCGATATCAAATTGTTATCACTTTTGCAGAAACTTTTAAATGGAATCTTTGGAATGGAATGTCACAGCCTGTTAAATGAGGTTAGGCGAAAAGCTCAGCCTCTCACGGACTTCTCCAACTGCCCAGGTATTTGTCTTTGTTGCTGTTGTTCCAATGTGTGTTCAACCGCACGACTGCCGAATATGTTGTGTGCGAGATTTTGTGGCTTTTCGCGTGGGTTGCGAGGATTTTTAGTATCTGATACTTGTGGTTTAAAAAGTTGCAAACTAGCAGAAATCATAAAGACAAGCCAACAAGCCGTGGGGAGGGCAGTAGCGCGAAACCGAGTAATGCGAATGCAGCGATTGAGTGTGGAACATATGTATCTACACACATTCTCACACACACACACATATGCGTTCATGTTGCAAAGTGGTAATTTGTGCAGCATTTAAAGTTACAATGGGTGTAACGACTACCAAAATAGCTGCAACTCTAACTGACGGACTCACTGACTGGACTGAGTGCCCCACACACGCCCGCCGTTTTGCTGCGCATCTTAATGCTTTGCTTTTGTTTTTCTGTTTGTCTGGTTGCAGTTTCGTTTTAAAGCTTTTGTGGTAATGTAATTTGTGTGAAGGGTTTACTTCTGATTTACGCACGGACGTGTTGCCCAAACATGTTCCAGATAGCTGCAGAGATACGCTTAAGGGTTTGCACATAAAACTCTAAGAGTATGCACCGCGTAGTAGCGTTATCACTCTTCAAATGATGCATAAAGTTGACAAACGGCGGGTGGGACTGTGTGAGTTCTCAATGTGAGAGTTGCCTGCTCTTCATTATGGATCTGTATGTATGTGACTTTTGTTCGATCGAGTTTTTGTGTGGCTCTCTTAAAGATCTTAGATTTTGTTGGACTATGACAAATTTTGGACCATACAGGGATAACACTACCCATAAGTGTGAGGGCATTGTCTGGTTTGTTGGTTGGTTGAAAAGGGAGGCAAAGAGAGCCTGACTGACCGCACTTATGGCATCATTAGGCCTATTATGCTCCCCAAGTGTACCCTGACAATCGTCATCTAAACACTTCGGTCGATTTGACGAAGCTTCTAAGTTTTCCCAGTCCATCCCACCTGCTCAATTTCTCCTAGGTTTGACTGCCGATTGAAGTCCAGTCTCTGCAGGTGGCCTCTTAGAGGTAAGTTCTCTTTTGCTCAAAATTAGAAGTTATTTGGTCTGTCCACTGTCAACATTACCCCATAGTAGTTTGGTGCTATGACCCGTGTTGCAGATGTTCCAAGACCTGACATGTTCCCCTAGCATCCACTGCTTTAGGCAGAGCTTAAGGTAACTGAAAGGTATGGAGTAGATTAAGGGTACTGCATTCGCCGCTGCCCCTGAGCGGGCATTGTCTTAACTAGTAAATCTAACAAGTAAGGAAGTGCTAAGTTCGGGTGTAACCGAACATTTTATACTCTCGCAATTTATTTATTTAACTTTATTTATATTATATAATACACAATTTGACCCACATATTCGTCATATATATTGTATAAAGTCCATTGAAAGTTGGAAACCATAATATTAGGTTAGAAGCACCGAGGTCCTCGTGTTCGATATATGGGGCCTTAAAAACCTATGGTCCGATTTGGCGATTTTTAGAATGGGGCTGCCACACTATTAACATAGTATTTGTGCAAAGTTCTGCATCGATATCTTCACTTGTACTTACTTTTACTTTATATAAAAATCTACTTACTTTATATATTGTAAAGTAAACGCCTATTTTCACAACATATCTGTGGGATGTAAGGAAACTATTACAAACCAAGTTTCATTGAAATCGGTCGAGTAGTTCCTGAGATATGGTTTTTGACCCATAAGTGGGCGACGCCCACTTTCCATTTTGTAAAAAAATCTGAGTGCAGCTTTCATCTGCCATTTCTTGTGTGAAATTTAGTGTTTCTGACGTTTTTCGTTAATGAGTTAACCCACTTTTAGTAATTTTCAACCTAACTTTTGTATAAGAGGTGGGCGTGGTTATGATCTGATTTCCTCCATTTTTGGACTGCATTAGGAAGTGGCTAAAAAAAAAGACTGCAGAAAGTTGGGTTTATAAAGCTCTATTGGTTTGCGAGATATGTACAAAAAACTTGGTAGGTGGCGGGGCCACGCCCACTTCCCCAAAAAAATTACATCCAAATATGCCCTTTCATAGTGCGATCCTTCATACCAAATTTTATTTCAATAGCTTTATTTATGGCTTAGTTATGGCACTTTATGTGTTTTCGGTTTTCGCCATTTTGTGGGCGTGGTCGTGGTCCGATTTTGCTCATTTTCGAAAGCAACCTTCCTATGGTGAAAAGAAATAAGTGTGCCAAGTTTCATCAAGATATCTTAATTTTTACTTAAGTTACAGCTTGCACAGACGGACGGACGGATGGACGGACGGACAGACCGACATTCGGATTTGAACTCCACTCTTCACCCTGATCACTTTGGTATATATAACCCTATATCTAACTCGTTTGGTTTTGGGTGTTACAAACAACCGTTATGTGAACAAAACTATAATACTCTCTTTAGCTACATTTGTTGCGAGAGTATAAAAAGAAAAGGCGTTGATGTGATGTTGATGTGTGATGTGATATCATGTTATCTTAAGTGGTGTAGTATAAGATGATAAGATGTGATGTCACTTCCATAACGTTGTCGATTTTGTGTGATTGATTTGATATGATGCGATGTCAGGTGATATGGTGTGATGTGATGTAATGTATGATATGTGATTTGAGTGATGTAAACGGATATTTGATTTAAGTGATATACTGATGTGAATTTGAATGAGATATTAAGAAGTTTCTGTTGACGTGATGCAGAGTTATAGAGCGTAAAGTGAGTTTATTAATAGATGATAAATATTTTGAGATGTGATTTTTTACAATATAATGGTATATAAAATGTGATGTAAAGAGTAATTGATTTGAGTGATGTGATCTAAAGTGATAAAGCATGATGTGATAACATCAATTTGGCGACATTTGATATGATGTGAAGAGATTTATGATGTTTTCTTTGATGTGATGTGATATTATGCAAACAAGATTGATGCGATGTCATATGGTTTGATTTGATACTATGTGATATGGTCTGCTTGGATTTTATGTAATTTTTTTTGAATTTTAGTGAGTTAAAATTTTAATTTAGGCTTTAAATGAGCGTGATTCAGCAAAAACATTCACTTAAAGTCTCAGTTAATTGCGCTGAGTAAAATATATCTTCAATTAATTGCACTTAATTCCGCGCGTTAGTTTTAAGCAAATTCCACTAATCTTTGTTCTAGCTCACCAACACACATACACATACAAACATTTTACCCCACTTGTACTCGCACATACACTTAGAAACACTGTTGTAACCTCTATTTCTCTATTCTCTCCCGTCGCATATCCAGATAACGATAAATCAAGAATCCGGCAGGTTATTAATTTCACTACTCCGGACGTGCCTCAACACTTTGGGCCTTTGCATTGAATTGCGCGCACACACCGCACCAACACCCGCCGGCACGCCCACCGGCCACACTCCCAGCCATGGACGGCAGCGCGGTCACAGTCCCGGCAGCAGTGGCGCGGATACTGCATTCAACGCTGGACCCGGCGGTAGTGGCGGCGGTGGTGGCGGAGTCTTCCCAACCAACGCCACTCTAAAATTAATTGAAGAAATTCTCCAGTATTTGAGCAAACTCGTAAATTATGCGCCCGGCGAGTGCATCGCATGTCTGCGGCAACTGTTGAAATATTTATTTGGCCAAAATTATGGCAACCAGCAGCGAGACTATTATGCCACATTCATAAGACCGTATTTTGTGGTGCGCAGCAAAGGACAACAGCTGCAGCTACACCTACAGCAGCAGCAGCAGCAGAGTCCGCAGAAACAACAAAAATGGCCAACAACATACAACAAACAACAACAGCAACAGCCACAGCAGGGTAGTAGTGGCAGCAGCCGTAGAGGCAGCAATAGCAGCAGCGGTAGTAAGTTCACGCAAGCCAGTGGCGATCAACAGCAGACTATGAGCATGTTGCATGCCATAAATTCCGGTGTGGCAACAACATTGGCTTCCACGGCCGCAGCAGGAGGACTGCCGAGATCAATGGCAACAGCAAGTGATGGCTCAACCAGCGCGCTGCGTGGCGGGGCAGCGGGTGACGGTTTGTCGACCCCGACAATGACTACGTCAACTGTCAGACACAATGAGCCGCATATAATTGGTGCACAAGCGACTTATGCCAACCGTGGTCAGGCGCTCATTGACTCCGTCGGCGGCTCGCATGCCAGTGGCGGTGTGCGTGCAGCTGTTGCTGTTGGCGACTATCACAATCAACCGTACTTGTCGGCTACGGAATACTATCGCTTGATGGGCGAATTATTTGCGAGCGGCCTAAATTTGCAAGCTGCCAAGTCGGAGCGTGCCGGTGACTGTGTCAAGCATATTAAACTGTTTGAGCCGTTGGTAATCTATTGTCTCATGGTGAGTACCGTTATACTACACTCTCGCGGTTAATGATACATGGAACAAAACAGACTAACGTACAGAAGTGTGCGTGTATTATGATGAAGGACCTAACTATAAATGTGTTCAGTTAGCGTTGTTGATTGGGTAGTGATACTTCAAAGTCCGGACTTAAAATTCATCAAATTGAAAATAATTGAAATTTCAAAATTTCTCAGTCACTTAAGTGAATTCCATATAGAGCATTTTAATTTGCCTTTTAAGACCGTGAAGAATGTATTCGAATTGGTGGTTTGAACAAATTTCTTCAAAACATGGAAGGATGTCTTGAAGAAGATTAGAATAAATTGTGAAAGTGCAGAAATGATACGCAATATGGCCATACAGACATCAAGACTTTAAAACCACTGGCAATTTTCAGAAAATAGTTGATACCTGAGAGTCTTTAGGTCCAGCCTTAGGAATTCTTGGCATTACAAAGAACCGTTATTTCAACAGACTATGTGGGATACTCGTGATATCGGGGATCAGGCCTGTGACGTAATATAATATACCTAACCAAACCAGTATTCGACCAAGGGAACCAAATTGAAGACACTCCAGATCTCGCAGTACCAACGAGACCGTTCCGGTTTAAATAGTTTATGGATCCGCACACATTACAGATAAACGAGTACTTAGGGGTGATTTTTTCCTTCTTCAAAGAGTTTCTCCGTTTGGGAAATCAAGAAACAAAATATCGTTTGACGAATTGGTCGAAAGAAAGGAACTTTAGTCCCTGGCCCGAAAGTCGATACACAACCGTATTATCTTACTTACTATCGGAGTCTATCCTGATTTTTTCTTGCGCATTCAACCAAAAATGTTCAACCAGCTTATGTATGGGATTTTATGTCTCATCGTCGGACATAAATTGGGTCGGATCCAATAAAGTTTAGCAGCATTTTAAGAGTATCGATAATAAGCCAAAAGTTATAGATTGCTAACGAGCCTGCATCGAGCTCTTGAAGGTTCGCAGCCGCATCTTTAGATGAAAGAGGCTTCTGACTTTAGTGGACCGTAAGAAGAAATAATTTTACTTGACGCCAATAAAGATATCTTACTTTTTTGTGGTTTAGGGTTCCATAGTTATAGAAAATTAATCTCAATCTCTCGAATTTTCTCTAACTTAACTCTAACAGATTGCATATAAGTAAACAGTATCCAATAATAGCCGTATTTTTTTAACGAAAACGAACCAATCACTTCCATAATAATCTCTGTCTCCATTCAAGCTCGTGCTTCCACCCATCGCAACTGCCACTTGGTGCTGCATTCAATACACATTGAACGTAGTCTGTTAGCTTGATTCTCCATATCCTTATCTATGATAATAAATTAGAGCATGAACAGCAAGACCTTAGTGTTAGGTGACTGTGAATAGCCAGCCCACCACTTCGAGCCGATTTTCTAAGCCACTTGAGCTGCACTACTCATTTGCTCTGTGTGGCACACAAGTTGCAACATTGACTTGGCCAGACGGCCATTAATATAATCAAAAAGGCCACAAGAGCTAGCCAGCTGGCTGTGTTGGCTGTATTGGTGCCTCTGTGGCAACGTAGAGTTGATTGAAATGATCCCTCAACAGATTTGCCGCACAGCTTTCAGAGTGTAAACATTTATTATTTACACACTGCTAACTACTACCTAATATATTGATTTATGCACGCACACACACATACACACATACAAACAAATACAGTGAAATAAATGAATAAAATTGCATTTGAAAATTTTCGCATATTTTCAGCTTTTCCTCAAATCGAATGCACGTGTCCAGGCGCCCATATTGGAGTTGTTGTCGCAGTTGCTGGAACTCAATGTCACTTACAGTGTGTTGGACTCGAAAAATGTAATATTTGATCAGATTTTAAACAATTTGGATTTAATTGAAAATGGCATAGTCAGGTGAGTGTTGAATGTTGAAAGCTGACTGCTGAATGTTGCATGTTGCATGTTGTTGATTTGTCGCTGGTGGCATGCCACAAATGTAACTGTATATACGCCATAGTTGTTGCCTATTTATTTATTTGCTTATGTGCCAGTGTGTGTGTGTGTATGTGTGGTTGAGTGAATGATGAACTCTGCTGATGGTGGGTGGAGCGGGCGTCGGAAACAGGAAGCATTGTCGGAAACAATGAAAATTCGCCTGTTTGTTGTTGGTTGTCTGCGTTGTATTGGTGGCGACCGTGGCTGTGGTTGTGGTTCTAAAACACCAAAACACCGTTCACCTAAACGTCACCGTGCATGTGTGCTGTTGTATGTGTGTGCTGTTGTTGTGGCTGCTGCTGCTGCAGGATTATTTTCGTTTTCAATTGGAAAATAAAATGTTATCTTTAGCTGCTGTTGATGCATTTGAATTTCAAATATCACTCAAATATCGCAGTGAGAGACTCACTCTGTGTGTGTGTTTGTGTGTGTGTGTGTGCAGCAACAATTGCACATACAAACACATTTTGTTATGGCAGTTGGTTAGCAAAGTGAGCCTAAAGCATTTTAAAGGATTTTCTATGGAAATTAGACTCTCCATTTTGGTTGTGCTACACACTCACACACACACATATACATACATACATGCGAGCCACTCTGTTAATAATCGATAAAATTTAAAGCTTAAAAGAAATTTGTCATTCAAATAGGCATTAAGTGATTAAATATTAATTGCTAACAATAAATGATGAACAAGCGTCTGATTTCCGAGTGCAATTTAATGCTGGAAAATATGCGATAAATCATTTTATTGCTAATGGTCAGGGTGTTTTACGAAGATTTGTAGTTGTATTTATTCTTAAAGTTGTTTCTATTAAATATTTGAAATTAAAGAAAATCCTATTTAAAGTATGACAGTTAAATGTCTAAGAGCTATGTTTGGCTTACTTGGCTACTTAGCGGAGATTCTTCAAACTGGCTCTTTTGTTTCTAACTTCATATCTCCTTATCCAATGTACAATTTGTCCAAGCTTTAAGCCTATCTTTTGTCACCAAATTGTGGAATTCCTTTCGTTTTTAACTTAATATTATCTCCCAGGATAGATCCAAATGTATTTTTCAGGGTCTCCGATTGCTAGTTTTTCAACTATTTGACTACAATAGGTAGTGTCTTTTTCATTCAATAAATTAAAATCTTCGGAAATTCGGGATTCAATCTTTTTTACGGGTTTTTTAAGAAAAAAATTTAGTAAAAATAGTCTTGATTATTATTAAAAAATTTGTTGCAAGTTTGTTGTTGTCTGAAAAAGGCTGCTGAGTTAGCAGCAAAGCGGCTTTAAAATCACTTAAGACCCTAAGGATTTCTTTTAAGATAGTAAAAGAATGACATGAGCAGTGATATTCCAAATTACTGTAGAACATATGAACTAGCCAGATTAGGCACAACCTTACAATTGGATCCCAGTAAGGAGGCTATATGCATGCCGTTGGCCACTTGTAGACATTGCATTGATAAGCAGGTCATAGATTTGGCTGAATCCCGGTGGAAGTGTATAAAATGCTCAACTAGCAGGCAGACGTGGCCTAATTGGAATAAAGGCCGTACCGCCTACTGAAATTGAAAAGGAAGGACATAAGAACTCTAGTAGGAAGTTAGTACTCCTGTCATTGTCTGTTATGAAGACATGCCGACAGACTGAGGTTACCAAACAATGACTACTGTAGGAGCTGCCAAGAAATAGAAGGCGAAGAATCGCAACATTCGGACACGGTTTTCTCGACGGCATCTCGGAGGTTGCGTACATTAAACTTGTTGAGTTGTTTTTTGTGTTTATATAAGCTACAGAGTTGTTCAAAGAGGACATTGAAGTGTAAGGAGATTCGAGTGCCGGTGGATTCACAATGGGCTTCCTAAAAGCCTAGGTGCGTCATCTGGCATCCACGTTACCTACCTATCTAATAGTCCTTCTTCTTTTTCTTCTTCTTCTTTGGCACTACAGGGTCTCGGTATGGGCCGAGAACACAAAACATCGCCAGTTTAAAATAAAAAGTTGTTCATTTTATTCCATGATTCTGGAAAGTCTTTAAGAAGCTCAAGTCGCAGCTTTTACATACTTCTAGACGTCCAAGAAATCATCACTAACCAATATGAGTTTTGGAATGTAGAAGAGTCATCAAGGTATTGTTCAGAAATTATTTTTTCTGGCTAGTTCGACAGACACTACTTAATGGGATTGATTCGAGTTTATTCTAAATAATGCTATTCGGTTACTGATAACAACTCGCTCAATATTGCAAAGAGCTGTTATTTTGGTACATTGTTCTACATACAACAAATCAAAATTCGTGAACCCTAGTAAAATTATTGATCTTGAGAAAACCTATCTTATAGTATACTTAAAGAATGTGATTTACTATTTTTATTTTTAATAAAATTACTAAGTAAAATGCTTCCCCAACATAAAAATTAGCTTTATTAAACACTTTTCTTTCACTCACTATAGAAATGGTCCAGTCATCATTCCACCAATGATCAAGTTCCTCATACAATTGACACACAAGAGTGATCGCAAACTGATAACAATACCGAAAATCATCAGCATCACCAACAATTTACTCGCTAACAATGCGGTGCTGGACTGTGCTGTGCTCGCGCTCAAATCGCTCTCCTACGAGATCTTCTTCATGCCGCTCGTCGGTGGCAATGCCGCACTCAACACGCTCGCTGACTATCGGGCACCCTTTCAAAGTCCCGTCACACGTTCGCCGGTACAACAACGTCGTCACGCTGCTGAGGAGTCGGCCGCCGCCGCTGCTGCGGCTGAAGCGTTGCTGGCGAATAGCCGCGAGTTGGATACACAAAAGGAGGTGGTGTTAGGTATGTTGGAGAAATTTGTCGATGCCAATGAGTTGCAGCATGTTGTGGCCTTGTTGTTGTTGCGCGAGCGCTGTGCTCAGCAAATGGATGGCGGCGCATTTGCGCGACGCATGGATGGAGGGGATGCCTCGTCAGTGGAGCGGCAGAAGAGTAGTTGCATTTTGGAATCGACTCGGTTGCAAGATCCCGGCGTGGTTTATGCTCTGATCTGCCGCGCTATGTGTGACGGGCGTCTGGGCGTGCAGAACTGGCGAGATTTTTACACGCTTGAGTCGTGTTTCAAGAACTATAGCAAGTATGTGCTGGCGGATAGCAAGAATTTTCTGGCTTTGCTGCAGCTATTTTTAACGGAGGTAAGTGGAGAAGTGCTTAATTTACAATATTTAACAGTGTACTTATCTAATTATCGGGTCTAATCGGCCATCCGTCTAAAGTTTCTTATGCTAAAGTTAGAGAGATGTTCATATCGATCTTTCAATTCTTATTTTTTAGTCCTACTTTTGTTATATGGGTCTTCAAGAATTTGAAATCTACAAATCTCCATTTTTTCCACACAAAAAACTCATGAAAACCGCTCTCTTAACAAAAAAAAAATGCTCACACTAATACAGAAAGCCGCGGCAATACAGTGTTTTACCCATTCGTAGAGATCCACAGCGAAAATCCGCTCTAATAGTAGTACATCCGCTGAAGCGTGTGTTTATTAAACTTTACAACTCTTTCAAAGCTGCGCTAAGCTATCGATTTGGTGGCAAAAACACATACAAAAAATGATAAAAGAAAACTATTTTAATACAGCTACGCTGCAGTGGTGTTCCATAGTCGCCAGTGCGGCTTGTTGATGCCAAAGAGTGAACTCACTGATTTTACGATTTTACGATTTTACGAGCGTTTGCTATGTTGCATGCTAAATATTGCACACTGTCTGTTGTTGTTGTTGTTCTTTTTGCTCCCCGTATTGTTGTTATTGTTGCTGCTGCACGCAGCAAGCGCTAAGCCCCAGCATAAGTCACAAACGAGCGCGAGCAAACAATCTCGCTAATGGAAAAGCATAGCAGCGTCCATGATCGAGGCGGTGGTCATGATATGATGGTGATCTGGTGTTGCCTCACACATATACACATGCACTCACTGGCTTCCGCATACATTTGAAAGCATAAAGATAAACACATTCATTCTAGATTTAGTGGAAAAATATGAAAAAATATTGTTTAAGTAAATACAGATACCCACTATACATCCATATGTATAGTCCTCGTTCATTCAGACACACACTCATATACAACTTGTTTCGACCATATTTCCATTCGCGAATTCTGTGGAATCACTTCAATGATTTGTTGCTGTAGAGTCAATGAAAATTTGTCGACGATATGCAACAACAAAAACTTTTGAAAAATATCATACAACTAGCTAGTTTTTAAGAGACTTGTCAGCGGATGTCCATAAAATCACTGACGAAGTAATAAATCAAATGAATCAGAGAGCTTTATGGATGTATTAGATATAATTGTTGGTATGTGCCGCATGCTCATAGATTTTTAGCAACCATATTAGCTACGAAGTGTCGAATTATATCAGATGCTTCCAAGATTAGTTAACTGTGGGGTGTTTCAGTGAGCTAGTTTGAGCTAACTTCAAACTATTAACGCCGATCAACAGATCTTGAGAACATCGCCTCTCAGTCCAAAATAATGAAGATAATGCTGAGTAGAAAATTCATTAAGTTGGATTGGAAGTCCATCTTTCAAAATCTTGAGACAAACGAATTATGTTTCGGAGTGCATATTTTCAGAAAAAAATTTGTTGTTCTAATGGAAAAGGAATGCCGCTTCCGTCCGGTTGTAATAAGGTTCCTCTACTCTCAATAAATTCTCAAAAAACAGGAATTATATCTTGTATAATATAAAAATGAATCGCAAAATGTGTTGTTAAGCGCATAACTCGAGAACCGCAGAACCGATTTCGCAAATTCTTTGTTTAGAATGTTTTTAGAGGTACCGGGATGGTTCTTACGGAGAGGAAAATTATAAAAATTGCCTGAAAAAGTCTTAAATCCACAATTTTCTAATCACCCATACAAACAAGTTGTGTCATTAGTCTCGAAAAAAGTCGAGAAGGGCCAAACCGATCTGGCTAATTTTAGTTTTTAAATATTTATGGAAGGCCAGGGTAGGATTAGAAAGTAAGTATATATCGAAAAATTGTGAGGAAGATAACAAGAAGATGATTTTATTTGAATTGACAACAAAATTATTAACAACAAGTAAGGAAGGGCGAACATTTTATACTCTCGCAATTTATTTATTTAACTTTATTTATATTAATAATACACAATTTGACCCACATGACGAATATATATAGTGCAAAAAGTCCATTGAAAATTGTAATATTAGGTTAGAAGCACCGAGGCCCTCGTGTTCGATGTATGGGGCCTTAAAAACCTATGATCCTATTTCGGCGATTTTTAGAATGGGGCTGTCACACTATAAACATAGTATTTGTGCAAAGCTCTGCACCGATATTTTCATTAGTACTTACTTTATATATTGTAAAGCAAAGGATTCAGATCGTCTTCAAAATTCTGGTATATAGGAAGTAGGCGTGGTTGTGAAGCGATTTGGCCTATTTTCACAACATATCATTGGGATCTAAGGAAACTATTACAAACCAAGTTTCATTGAAATCGGTGGAGTAGTTCCTGAGATATGGTTTTTGACCCATAAGTGGGCGACGCCACGCCCATTTTCCATTTAAAAAAAAAACTGAGTGTAGCTTCCATCTGCCATTTCTTATGTGAAATTTAGTGTTTCTGACGTTTTTGGTTAGTGAGTTAATTCACTTTGAGTAATTTTCAACCTAACCTTTGTATGGGAGGGGGGCATGGTTATTATCCGATTTCTGTCATTTTTGGACTGTATAAGGAAATGGCTAAAAAAACGACTGCAGAAAGTTTGGTTTATATAGCTCTATTGGTTTGCGAGATATATACAAAAAACCGATTTGGGGGCGAGGCAACGCCCACTTCCCCAAAAAAAATTCATCCACATATGCCTCCTCATAGTGCGATCCTTCATATCAAATTTTATTTTCATACTAAATTTTATTTATTTATGGCTTAGTTATGGCACCATATGTGTTTTCGGTTTTCGCCATTTTGTGGGCGTGGCAGTGGTCCGATTTTGCTCATTTTCGAAAGCAACCTTCCTATGGTGTCAAGAAATAAGTGTGCCAAGTTTCATCAAGATATCTTAATTTTTACTCAAGTTACAGCTTACAGGTATATATAACTCTATATCTAACTCGTTCAGTTTTGGGTGTTACAAACAACCGTTATGTGAACGAAACTATAATACTCTCTTTAGCAACTTTTGTTGCGAGAGTATAAAAACAAAACAAACAAATTTATTGCTGTAATTTTTTTTTTTTAAATAAAGTCCAATAGAATAACGAAAATCAGCATATACAGTACATGAGGGTTGAGGTAATTCCTGAACCGATTTCACTCATTTTCAACGCCCAGTTATAATGGGAATAGGGGCAACTTGGAACAGGTGCCAAGGTAGGCAGACAAACGGCAATTCGGTCTCGAAAAAGGAGCTTATTCATCGTGTTTTTCCTGACATAATATAAACCATAATATAATAAACATAAATGGCTGACCTATATTGGTGGTAAAAAAACAAGGATCTCTTTGATCTTAATGCGACAATTTAGAATTTCTTTAAAGGAGAGTTGACACAGCTACAAACCAGGAGGACGTATTCAATTATCCACAGACTATTTTAAAATGCTGGACTATCACCACTCACTTGCAATTAAAAGTAGTGTGAGTTGTCATCAAGCTGCGTAACATAAATCAGCATCAAACTTTGCAAAAGAACAAGACTGGATGTGAAGAAGGTAATCCATATCGTCACCAAAGCCAAGATAAAGCCAACTATGAAATTTGGTCATTTGTTACTTTCTTTAATATACGATTAAAAAAATCAAAGTTATACAAATTATGGTCGAAGGAGACACCCAGTGTATTCCAAGAGACCTTCATTGTAAATTAGAAATATTGCGAAATTTAATATAAGGTTAGGTTAGGTTAGCCTGTTAGACCAAAGCCACACATGGACCAGTTTTGGTTCTTTGCGATACCAGACGGAGTGTCGTCACGTAGTGAGTTCGCTTGTCACGAATTTTAGAAGGTTCTGTGGTTTTACTAGCGACACCTCTTTCAGATTCTTGTACTGTGAGTCCCCAAGATGTTGGAGCCGTTGGCGTGACAATGCAGTACAAACGCACAAGATATGCTGCATTGTTTTTGTCTTATACCTTGCTCTTGGCATTTCCTGCAGTCATCTCGATCCGTCAGCGCCATTTTACAGACTTGTGCCGCCACCAGACAGTGACCGGTGAGGATTCACCCAATGATATTTGTTTTGATGTCGATTGATTTAGTTACTTAAAACTACAAAGTCTGGTCCGTTTAGGGGCATTGCCTATATAGGAACCCGAGTTTTCCTAAAAAAATCGTGCGGACATCCCAGAGAAAATCGTGCCATCAATAGGTTCTGACTTTGATCCTACATGTATTATATATATCTAGGAAGAATCTTCTTCTTGGCATTTAGCGCCAATTCGTAATACCAAGTGGAGTCAGGTTCTTCTCCACCTGGTCCTTCCAACGGAGTGGAGATCTCCCTATTCCTCGGCTTCCACCAGCGGGTACTGTATCGTAGAAGAATACTTTTATAATATCATTAATATATCATACAATTACAGAATCGCTGTATTCATCTTCTTCTCTGGCACTTGCCTGCTGCAGGGATATTTTTGAGAAACTAGGTAAATACTGAAAGCTAGTGGAAAGCCTAACACAAGCTTGATTAGGTTCTCTAGTAAAGGCATATATCTATGCAATGTGACCAGCATCAGGTTCCTAGATAGGAATGTCGACTTCATATCGAAGTAATTATCTAACGAAGTACCGATTGTGTGTTGATATATAGTATATTCGAAATATGGTAGGTTCTTCTTAATCGATAAGAAATTGCTGAAACGTAAAAAAGAACAGCTTTTCACGATACATGTATAGATGTCTGCTTGTATCTTTCCACGACATCAATTTAATTTAGTAGCGCAACGGGGGCAAGAGCAACAGATATTTCATGGGTCACAATGACCTTCTCCCCAATAGTGTCGCCAAACAATAACAACAAAAATTGCAACAACAAAATTACAGCAACAGCTTTCTCATGTCTTTCGTTCGGTCGCTCGCTGACAGTTGCTTTTAAAAGAACCGTAATAAAGAATCACGTTAAAGCATTTTTTAAATACACAAAACGAAAGCAAGACAACAACAAAAACAAACAAAAAACACTAGAAGCGATATTCATTCATATTGCCAAAGGATTAAGCGAAGAATACGAGGATACGCTTTTGTGCGAGTCTGCAATTTTACTTCGCTGCGCCGCACCCCATTGCTTTTGTGCCGCCAAATTTCCGCAAAATAAATCAAAAACATTTACGCCACTTGACGCGGCGCGGCGTTCAAAGCGAGCGTAAAGTGAAAATCCAAATACAACAACAACAACAGCGGCGACATCAAATATGCGGAATGAAATAACGCAACGCAAGGGGTATCAAAAAAGAACGCTGTTCTCTCCGTTCCTCAATAAAAAAAGGTAGAAGAAAGAAGAAACGCACTCACACACACATACACGCACGCGCAGCATAAAAGAAGTCTCCTAACAAAGGTGAAAAGCGCAAAAGTGCTCGGCCGACAATGGCTTAATGCCTCAGCTGATGCTTTCAATGCGAAGGTGCGCTTAAATCCGTCTATACATATGTGTGGATATACCTACATATAGACACCCTCGAACACATGTGAATGTACTCAGTCCTTGAAAGTGATTGCACTGAACCGGGAAGTGGTTATGAAATGGAATTTTAGTAAGGACTTGCGGACTAGTTAGGGTTCTATAGACATAAAAGAAACGAAAAGAGAGTGTGAGAAGCATAGATACCCAATATCCAAGAATTTTCCGGTTTTGCCTGTGAAGTAATTCAGTAAAATGTGAAGCCTTTTAGAACTTCCACACGTTGAGATAATCTAAGAAAGTCTAAAGATATATTTGGGATCACAAAGGGATTGCTATTTGGTGTGTGACTTTGATAAATAAAGCTCTGCGCCTAATTGTAGGCAATATCTTAGTCCGATTATGAGTGTTCAAATAAAATATTGCCTACATTTAGGCTTAGAAGAATAATTTAGATAGACAGACAATAATAAAGATAAAATAAATCAAGAAACTAAAGCCATAATATCGATTGATCCTTAACATATAACTGCCTCACAATCTTTAAACCACAGCTCTACCTTAGTCCGAAGATAGTTCGATCCACTACAGTGTTACCAGATGTATGTGAATACGAATGCGCCAAATGTATTCGCGTACATGTATGAATATTTAGCCGACACAAAAGGTGTGGTGGTGCTGCGTTCTAGTGCATGCACTTTTAAATCATACACTCCAGCTAGTCCTGTGCGGCAGGATGTATGCAGTTATGCGCGCTTTTTTTACCGTTCCTTTCGCTGTGCGGCAAAAACTAACGAAAAGAAATAGTGAGCGAACTTCAAGTTCAATATGAAATCAATGCGAGTCTGGCGGAATTGAGTGTGTTTGTGTGGCACTTGTGCGGTATTGCATACTTTTAGGCGTGCAGAAAGGCGTGAAAATCGAATTGTCTGTGGGCTACGGTGGGCCAGCGTGGCTTAAAAAGTGGGTAAAAATTGCAATACAGTATCTTCTGAAATATTTAACGAAAATCCATCCATCCGTATATTCTTTTGTACTCGTATTTATCGATTCAAGATGTTTTGGTTATTCTATAAATACATAAGCCTTTCGAAAAAATACATTTCACTCATTAGTGTCATGTTCCTTTCTACTACCGCAAACACCACTTCCCAACCACAATGCAACGATAATGATTTGCAGAAAGCTTCGTGTGAACGGAAGTTAAAGACAACAAAAGTTAGAAGTTTCAAGTGAATAACATACAATGGAATATGAGTTCACCGGCAATGAGGTAGTCTTGCATTCATGCACTTCAACACACCTCGCCTTATAGTACGCTTACAACCTGAGGCCAGATTCAAAGTCTTAGCAGCCAGCTTATACGAGTGTAATGTATGTAGATGCACTCGAAGATTTAACGAGCTCGATAAGATTTGAAAAAATCTAGTATGAATAAATATTAAGTTTGCAGATATGCTCTCGTGGTGGCAAAATAAAGTCAAAGAGTAAAGACAGGCAAAACTATGAAAGCCTGTTGAAATATGTAGGCTTTCTTTTTTGGCAACTTTGAAACTTTATGTGTCTATCTGTCTGCGTGGAGTTCTGGTTAGGACAGCTTCATTATTGAATGCACTTCACTACACTTTACTGATTTGATTTTGCATAAATTTAGCACGATTTGAATTTAATGTTTTTCTAATTTGCGAAATCATCAATGAATTAAATTTAGATTATTAATTTTTCTTTAAATTGAAAATGAATCTTTGAATTTTAGTTACAATCTCTCACTTTTGGTGTTTAAATATAGCATTTCCTCTTGTTAAAAAAATAACTGGTCTATTGGCTATTCAATTCATTTATCCTAGAGTATCCTAGTCCTTGTTCATCAATGGTCGTTGGCTTGTTGGCATAGAACAAAGACTTGACGTAGCCCCATAGGAAATAGTCTAACGGCGTCAAATCGCACGAGAGAGGCGGCCAATTGACTGGACCGTTTCGTGAGATAACACGTTCCCCAAACTTGGTTTCAAATAAATCGATTGTGACATTCGCTGTATGGATTGTGTCGCCGTCCAGTTGGACCCACATATTGTCCAAGTCCATACCATCCATTCGGTTATCATTGAGCGGTTGCGATTCTCATTCACAGTAACGTGCCGATTTTGATCATCACGGAAGAAGTACGGCCCATAGACGCTGTCGGCCCATAAATCATGGAGTACGTGGGGATTGCTGACTGACCAATAACGTATATTTTGCTTATTGACGAAGCCATTCGTCAGAAATGAGCCTCATCGCTGAAGATGATTTTTCGATGAAAATCTAGATCATTTTCAAGTTGTTGCTCAGCCCAATTCACGAAAATACGACGATTCTGTTGGTCAAGCGGCTTCAGTTCTTGCGTCAATTTGCTCTTGTGAGGATATAGGCTAAGATCTTTTCGCGAAATTCGCCACAACAACGTCACAGAGATGCCCAACTCTTGAGAACGACGTGTGAGATACTGATTTGTGTCTTTTTCAATTGATCCGCTAGCAACAATATTCTCGACACTACGGCACTTCCTTGTCTCATTTTTCCACTAGACGCTGAATTGTTGATCTGATAGGACGATTATGACGACCATAAATTGGACGTAGCGTTCTTAAAGTTGTAACCTTTGACTCCGAATTTCAGTAGTAAATTTTAATAATTTCGAATCGTTGTTGGATCGTATATCTTTGCACTGTGAAATGGCAAATCTTACTGAAGAGAAATGTCGTCAGATGGCGTCGTTTGCTGTCACTATCGGTCTACTTTTGTTGCATCTCTTTTGGAAAACCCTTTATTTTAAGGTTTCTGCTTATTTTTTGCTTTAATTTTTAATTTTCCTACGATCTTGTAAGTATATATATCGAGACATATCTAATGTATGATAATAAATATAGATCAGAAGCAAGATTCTTCTCGTCATGCCAATAATATTTTGTATGCAACACATGGAAACTTCATGTAGCGGTTATTTTCAAACAAATGATTTAACCCCAGATCGGCTAGTCTTATTAGAAAGCAAGCACTCAGGATTAGTTGTCATATGATTGATAAAAGGTTTGGTAGTATAGCAATGTACAACAAATTGTATTCTTATTCCACTTACACATTATTTTAAGGTGAACGTTTAATGACTGAAAGTTTTTCTGAAGGCTCAATGCTGGAGAGAATACCATAAATTACTGAAGAAGGTTTTTGGCTTTGACCAAAACACTTAAGTGGCTATACCACTGTAACCCATGAATAATTAGGTAATCTTTGTGAATTTTTTTAAAAGAAAGTACTCGAATGTTTCGAGGTTTTTTGGACATAATAATGTATATTTTTATCTATATTTTAAGATTTTTTTTACAAAAATATTGAAAAATAACGAAGTTGTGTGCTGTGTCTTCGGAGGTGCCATTAAAAAAAAGTTCCCCAACTGCTGGCATGATCCGGCCGCATAAGTAGATGAAACAAGAAAATTAAAAAAGGTTATTAAAGTTGAATGTATTTCCTATACAATGGACCTATGATTTTTGAAAAAGTATTAAAAATTAACAAAATGGCTTTGTTCTGAAAAAAGTCGTTTTTTAAGCATATAATGGTATTTTTAATGCCAAATTAACAATTTTCAACAAATCAAGTAGATCGTAGGTCATTGTATAGTAAATATATTCAAGAATATTCAGTTAAAATTTGAAGTCGATGGGTCAATTTCTCATTGAGTTATGATATCAGCAATTTTGAGAAACGTAGTTTCGAGAAAAACGCGTTTAAAGTTTCGACTATAGCGGCTTATGCCATTCAAAAACTATTCAAAATACGACCTTATCGCTTTCACAGGATAATTTTGAAAGTATAAACTATCGAATAAGCAAAAAATAAAAAAAAAAGTATTTTTTGAAAATGCCACACTGGAATAGTCCCGTAACTCAGTCTGGTAGTAAGAAGGGATTGCCTGAATCTTGACTGCCAACTTAATCATAATTGCCATAAAAATGACATGCTATAAATCATCGATAGTACTGCTGATTTCGTAGTAAAGAGTATTTTGCCGTGCCTCTCAATCATATAAAGGGTGATTTTTTAAGAGCTTGATAACTTTTTTAAAAAAAAAAACGCATAAAATTTCGCATTTTAAAAATCTCATCGGTTCTTTATTTGAAACGTTAGATTGGTTCATGACATTTACTTTTTGAAGATAATTTCATTTAAATGTTGACCGCGGCTGCGTCTTAGGTGGTCCATTCGGAAAGTCCAATTTTGGGCAACTTTTTCGAGCATTTCGGCCGGAATAGCCCGAATTTCTTCGGAAATGTTGTCTTCCAAAGCTGGAATAGTTGCTGGCTTATTTCTGTAGACTTTAGACTTGACGTAGCCCCACAAAAAATAGTCTAAAGGCGTTAAATCGCATGATCTTGGTGGCCAACTTACGGGTCCATTTCTTGAGATGAATTGTTCTCCGAAGTTTTCCCTCAAAATGGCCATAGAATCGCGAGCTGTGTGGCATGTAGCGCCATCTTGTTGAAACCACATGTCAACCAAGTTCAGTTCTTCCATTTTTGGCAACAAAAAGTTTGTTAGCATCGAACGATAGCGATCGCCATTCACCGTAACGTTGCGTCCAACAGCATCTTTGAAAAAATACGGTCCAATGATTCCACCAGCGTACAAACCACACCAAACAGTGCATTTTTCGGGATGCATGGGCAGTTCTTGAACGGCTTCTGGTTGCTCTTCACCCCAAATGCGGCAATTTTGCTTATTTACGTAGCCATTCAACCAGAAATGAGCCTCATCGCTGAACAAAATTTGTCGATAAAAAAGCGGATTTTCACATTTCGAACCGAACACTGATTTTGGTAATAAAATTCAATGATTTGCAAGCGTTGCTCGTTAGTAAGTCTATTCATGATGAAATGTCAAAGCATACTGAGCATCTTTCTCTTTGACACCATGTCTGAAATCCCACGTGATCTGTCAAATACTAATGCATGAAAATCCTAACCTCAAAAAAATCACCCGTTATTTTTGGCTCTAAGGTCTCTTGAAGTGTTCTGAGTGTTCGAACAAAGTCGGATAGGTATTTTGGTAGGAATTTAATTTCCGGTTCAGGCTATCAGATCACGGTCAGGCAAAATTGGTTGTCATCAAGATCGCTAATGAACCAAATGTCAGATAGAGTGGTATGCTGTCCGGTTTTCTGTTTTTTTTAGCTCTGAGTTACTCTCTTACTGTGTAGACTTATTTAATTGCTATGTCATAGTATGGCTCAGAAATCATACTTCAAATAAACTTGGTACGAAAGAGGAACTCTATCTCTCTATCTTTAATGTTACAGTCTAACCTAACATAACTAATATCATATGACTAATAAAGCTTCTATTGTTTTTATTGTCCATACGTTTTTCTAAGCTCTCGTAGTATATTAAACAATATGTATGTGTTTAGCATATTGACTAGATTGTGCAGCTCCGAAATAATCCTTATTGCCCAACTGGCTTTGCAACTAACAAGTGTCTTTAAATTATTGGCATTAAATATTAAGTTTCACTGTGGCCTTTATGTAGTCATAAGGTCTACTATATATTTATACATATATGCATATATGTCTGTATCTATTATTTTATGTGTTGTTGTTGCTGTATAAATTTATGCAAAGTAATAAAAACTTATTGTATTTACAATTCTGATTTTTTTCTCTATTTCTCTTCTTCATTATATGCACGCACACCAACACACAACGCAATCAAATTCAACAATCAACAACTGTGGCAACACTCACTACAACAACAACTGCACTGCTGATAACGATGATGATGACAACAACTTTATATAAATGCGGCTGAACTGGCCACCCAAACACTGACACACCGACACCCCAACCACCACACTCACCAACCATATGTGTGTGTGTGTAAATAAAACTAACCTAACCAACTGCAAATGGTGACTGGTGAATGACAAAATGCAAATTGCAAATTGCGCATGGTGAATGGTGACTGGCGAATGCTCGGGAAAAAGGGCGTGGAGAGCTTTTCCGCCTTGTCGCATGCAACGATCATACTGGCGAATGTAATTCTTAAAACTGAGGAAATTTATTTAGTAAATCACATCAAACTTTATTTGAAAAACCATCCGGCGGTGGAGGAGCGTGAACGCGAACGCGCCAACAACCAACGCAAGCAGCAGCAGCAACAACAAAAGCGCGCGGCGCTCTGGCTGTTGGACGGCCCATCGACATCTTCGGCAGCGGCGCGTGCAGCCGCCACAGTAGCAGCCGATGCGGGTGCAGCGTCGAGTGGGGGCGGCGGCGGCGGCATAAGTGAAATTAACTATTTCGCAAAAGTTTTATGCGAAAAGCTGGAGCATTGCTTTGACGCTGTCTCTGGCGCTGGCACTGGCACTGACAGCACGATGCCACCCTGTGGCGATTTGCCCTACTGTCAGTTGATGTGTCGCTTCGTCGCCGTTTTGCATGAGGTCTGCTGTCGTTCGCGGCACAAGGATGCGCTGCAATCGGTTTTTCGTTTGGTACTGGCCGAATCGGCATTGCTCGATAAGTACTGTAATTTCCTGACGATGGATCAGTGGCAGCAGCAGCAACAGAAGACGAGTACGGATGCCGAGGTGGATGCAGACGCTGGCAATGTTACTGCGCTTGATTGTGGCACGGCGGTGCCGGTGGGGCAGGCGTTGCAGTTGCAGCTGGAAGTCTTGAAACTTTTGTCGGCCATGAAATTGCTGGATCCGGTGGTGATGTTGCAATTGCTAAAGCAACAAAAACAAAACGCATTACAACAACTACAGCAACAAAAACAACAGCAGCAGCAGCAACTACAACAAATGGCAACAAATAAAGAGCGACTGAAGTGGTACGACAACATGCAGAGGACACTTCTGAGTGAAATTTGCCAGCAAAATGTAAGTGCCACAGCTAGTAGTACTGATGATAACTGTTGTTAACAAATGCGTTCGGCGCCCATATGCTCGCTGGAGGTAGAGTCCAGCGCTGCGTGCGGGTCTGTGCAACAAAGTTTGTTGTATGGACAAATGTATGCATGTGTGTGTCTCCATGCACCACTTCAGCCGGCTGGAGCACATTAAATTAATTTGAATTTTGTTAAAATTGTGTTATTCTCAGCCGATCGGCTGGTTTCTCCGCCTATCGTAGGCCGTGTTTGCACATGAAAATCACATAGTTGTAAATATGTGCAATGTTGGACCCGTTATTTAGCGTAGCACAACTGAGTCCTAATAAGTTTTAAACACTTCTGCTCGTAAAAGTTGTAATTTTGTGGCTTTTGCTTGTGATTTATGCGCAATTGAGATGCGGACTTGTGCTTGGTCGGCCATGGCGAGGCTTATAGTGAGTATGCGCTCGTGTTAAGGAAGTGCTGATTGCATCTGTCTACACAGTAGTTAAACTAGTCGCAGTTAAATGCATATAATTTACTATAATCATAAGCAGATTAGGAATTTTCAAAGCAACGATGGAATTTGTACTATTTTCGGAAACTTTTATACCAAAATATTAATTTTTAGAACCTTTTCGATATATAATTTTTTCCAGTTGATTATTATTATAAATAGTTATAAAAAATCCAGATTTTTAGCCTAATTCATGACTGCTTAAGAAGTAGTGAGGAACTTGTTCGAAAATAAGGCATTCGTATATAAAATTTTTATATCCGGTACTGATTCAGAACTATTTTGTCACGACTTTGGGTAATTTTGAGATGACTTAGTAAAGGGTTTTTCAATAAGAGTCTTACTCAAGTTGTTTTAAATAAAACAAACATTTTTGGTTTGGGATATCAATGAGATTCTTTATTCCTGTGAAAGTACATTCGATACCATTATGTATGGAACTCGATTTCTTTTGCATGGCCACCACGGGCACGCTTGCAGAAGTCCACTCGCTGAACACAATTTTCGTGAGCTATCACGTTTACCAAACCTTTCAATAAATCGATTGTGACATTCGCTGTGTGGCTTGAGGCGCCGTCCTATTGGAACTACATATCGTCCAAGTCCATATCATCCAATTCGGCCCAAAAATATTCGGTTATCATTGAGCGGTAGCGATTCCCATTCACAGTAACGTGCCGATCTTGATCATCATGGAAGAAGTACGACCCAACGAAGCCGCCGGCCTATGAACTGCAAGAAACCGTATTTTTTTTCGGGATGCAATGGTGACTCATGGAGTTACGTGTGAACTGCTGCCTGACCATTAACGCAAATTTTGCTTTTTAACGAAGCCATTCAGCCAGAAATGAGCCTCATCGCTGAATATGACTTTTTGATTAAAATCTGGATGATTTTCGAGTTGTTGCTCAGCTCAATTCATGAAAATACGACGGTTCTGGTGGTCAAGCGGTTTCAGTTTTTGCGTCAATTTGATCTTGTAAGGATATAGGCCAAGATGTTTTCACGAAATTCGCCACAACAACGTCACAGAGATGCCCAACGCTTGAGAACGGACTGATTTGGGTCTTCCTCAATAGATGCGCTAGCGGCAGCAATATTCTCGAAACTGCACTCTCGGCACTTCTTTGTCTCAGTGACATTTTGGGAACATTTTTTACTGTGTCGACTAGTTGTTGGATCGTATATTTTTCAATAATGAAATAGCAAACCTTACTGAAGAGAAATGTCAAAAGGGCGGGGAAAAATATGGCATCGTTTGCTGTCGCTATCGGTTTTTTGTAGCGTCCCTTTTGAAAAACCTTTTCGTATAAAGCAAATAATCGGGAATTGATTTGGAATAAATAGTATATGACGTTTTTATTTTTTTTAGTATATTCTATTTTTGTAGTATTTTGGGACTAGTTACTACAACTATTACCAACTGGTCCGGAACTAGCCTCATATCTACATTTTCTTCCTAAGTCCATTCTAATTTTCGTGATTTATGCGATCACATAGAAAACTATTTTAATTAAGTCCTAACTGCACTTTAAATGCTTTATGTACGGCAGCCATGTAGACTGCGACAGAAGCGACGAAAAAGCGGGCGGCGGGTAGCAAGTAGTTCGTGCGTTTGCCTCAGCGCGCTCATTACAGCGCCATTTGAAGTGCCACGTGATTGCGGCAACGGCGGCGGCATAGTTCTCAGTTCGGTCCTGGAATGCGCTTAGGCTGCGCAAATATGCTGACCACTCGCTGCGTCGCGTATGCAGCGACTCGTGTGCATATTCACGCGAATTGCCGCTTTTAATTTTCTACAGCTTTTTGTGCTCCAGTTAACTGCCTGAACTCAGGCCGCATCCACTACCCGCCACGTCGCTTGTCTAGCCGAAGATTTGCATTCGTACACTAATTTGTGCATTCTCATTCACTTTTTACGCGTACTCATTCAATTTGTGGTCTAATAATTATTTTCAACGAAATTTTTTAACACCCCCTCGCTTTCTCCCACTCCTCTCTACCTTATAGCCGTATGCGCGCGACTGGTCAACGCAACAAGTGCGCCAATTGCTGGAGTTGGGCGATGCAACGTTTCTGAATTTCCTAATTACGGAGAATTTCGAATTAATCAGCGATTTGTGTGAAGTGGCTGCCGCGCAGACAGCAACGCAGGCGACGCGGGAAGACGCATTGGACGCATTATGGTTGAGAGCGTTGCTGCAGTATGCTAATGCGCTCAACAAGGTATGTGTGCTTATTATTTTGCAGCCTTTATTTGTAATATTTGTTGTTGTTAATATTTCATATTGTTGTTGTTTTCTTTTTTCAAACTCTCAATATTTTTCTCTTCTTCTTTTTCGCCACAGCACTCGATACGCGCGCTGCCGCCTCTACTGCTCCGCTTATGCAACGCCACAAGGACCTCCGTTACCGGTTGTAATCTGCAAATGGCGCTACTTAGTCTACAAGTAGTGCAGCGCTTACACACGCGCAACAACAATGCGCGCGCCTTGCAAGTGCGTTTGGAACGCTTAGCGCGTCGGCTTGTATTCAACTGCAGCGCCGCGCCACTCCAACGTCAGCAGTTATTGCAGCAACTGACGGAATTGGCTGGGGATTCACTAACGGCGCTGGGCAGCAACAGCTCATCAGCGACTTTGTAAGTTGCCGCAGTGCTCAGCGCTTTTCAATGAAATTGAAAAAATGAAACCTGAGTGCCAGTAATCACTCACTGCACTTTCTATTTTCAATTCATTGATTTGCTGTTTGATTGTTTTTGTTTTTTGTCTTTTTACATTACTTTTTCTATATTTTTCCCATTATATCGCCATATTTCTTACTTACCACTGCTTGTTCTTTCTCTTTTCCGCATACCGTTATCACCGTTATTGAGCAGCTGGCAGCAATTGTTGTTGGACACTCAAGAATGCAAACTGGCTGCTCAACCATTAGCAGCGCTGAAGCAGGAGCAACAGCAACAGCAGGAGCTGCAGCTACAGCAGCGCATAATTGACGAGAAGTGGCTGTTGAGCCAGGTGAGTTTATCGCTAGCATGCTTGAGCGCTACTTGTACGCTTCCGCTTTGTTGCCCATCAGCCAACGGTGGCACTTCGCTCTAGCTGGGGTTAAGCAGTGATGAGTTGGAATCATTCACTTGTCATGTACACTCGTTTTTTGCTGTTCCCTTGGCATAATTGCTCGCCATTAGTGGCATGCACTTGTTTATTTATTTATTTTTATTTTTATTTTTAATATTTTTATTTATTTTTTTGAAATATTTTGTTTTTATATTTTTTTTATATTTTTTTCTATATTTTTCCTTGTTTTTTCCATGCTCCTGTAGTGCTCTCCTCTTGCATTTGCTCATGTATTATATTTCCTTTTAGTTGTGTTCATAGTTATTTGCCAATTATTTCATTGATTATACAGTGGAGCGTTTTTATTAGTAGCTCTTATTGCTCTCTCATTGTTGTTGTAATGTCAGTATGGCATTTCATTTGCATATTTCAAGTCTCGCGCAATCACGTTTCACAGTTATTTTTAACAAGTTGTTGTTGTTTTACTTTTGTATTGCCTTTTTTTTGTTTCATAAAAATCACTGGAAATATTATTAGAAAAAAATGTGAGTTGGCAAGCCTGCATGCCTGCATGCAATTACCAAGGTGCTTAACTAAATTGCTGTTTCAATATTTTATGCAACTAATTCCGTGACTGCGCATTTAAAAATGCAATTTCCAACCAACCGACAACTGTTCAATTCAAATAAACGAATTTTTCACAAATCAAGTGGCTGACGCATACAAAGTGACAAAGTGTTTACCGTTTTTAATCAGAATTTTTGTTAACAAAAATTGGCAAAAATTAAAATAAAAAAATATATGTATATTAAAAAAGCACTTTATTCATATTTCAGTTATTTTTTAAATTTTGTTGTGGTCATAATTTAATTAAGTTTTCTAAAATCACTTTATTTTGAGCCGTTTGATTTAAATATTTTTTTGTTAATTTTTTTCAATTAAAGTCTTCTGTCTGTCAGAATTTTATTGCGGTGATCGGTGCGCTGTATTTATACAGGATTTATATTGCAATTATTATAGAAAGTTAATCAAACTCTTGCTTTTAATTTTTGTATGATTTATGTTTTAATTGTTTAGGGTTGCCAACTTTTAATTGCAAACTAATAATTATAAGTTTCAATGTACAAGTCTTGCAAAACTCTTATAAAACGTATGACATTTGAAACTTTGAAAATACAAAATATCAATATGGCAGCGCCTTTTTCTAATGAGAATTATTCAAGCATAAATACCTGAACTGCACCTTTTGATAAAATGCATTTAGGTTAGGTTATTCTGGTGGGCCAATAGGCCCCACATAGACCAATTATGGTCCTTAGCGATACCAGATGTAGTGCCTTCACGTATTCTCTGAGTAATAGTTATCGTTTAGGATACCAGCGCTTGACGCGAATTTTAAGAGTTTATGAGGCCTCACTAACGATATCTCCTCTAACCTATCGTAGATACCTGAAGCGTTGTTTTGCTAGTTCAGGATAGACGCACAAGAGATGCTCCACTGTTTCTTTGGTGCCTTGCTCTTGAAACTTCCTGCATTCCTCCCACTTCCTGCATTTATCCCGATATGACAGCCCATCTAATAGGCAACCTTTGTTTGATATTGCTTATTGAACCTGGAAGAATCGGTCTTTTGCCCTCTTTTTAGCTCTTTGCCCAAAAAAATGCGGTGAAGATTGAAAAAAGTGAAAATTTAGGGAACTTGTTCCATAATACATATTCATTTAAATAAATGCTGAATGCCTCTGAAATCCCTCTCTTCATTTTCATTGAACCAACAAATGTTGTAGGTAGTTCAACACTATATTGAAGTATCTCTAAAGAAATCTTGTGTTTCTTAACATGAATTATGGTGACCTCATTTTGTAGGTGTACAAAGGTGTCGGCATTTCGGATGCAGATTTCGTCATCACGTGTTGTGGCACGTTCTTACAAACCAGATGGGAACTGGTATTTAGTTACTGCTATGAATGTGTTAGTGAGGGGTTCTTTTGTCTGACAGTTCAAACACTGACCATAGACGGAGAGAGCCCATACAACCTACCTTATGAAATTTCAATGTAACTGAACAGTCATCACCGCTTCTACCGCCCGCTACCATAGAGACGAGTCGGCCGCTTCTCACTCTCGAGCCTCTCAAAACTCAGGGTTGTCAGTACCGATGTTTTGTAGTAATTAAAAAGTAAACTTTTGCTGCTCAGCATTACAGAGAAGAGTGTTAAAGAGAGGAGAGGAATTCGTTAAGGAACTGCCTCTGCTTCCAAATGAATCGAGACTTTAATCCGGCCAAGAATTGTCAACTTGGATTCGGATATACGCTCATCGAAATGATGTGTTTTAGTACTTGACAATGTAAGATCCGATTGATGGTAGAAAAAGAGAGGTTAGGTAATCAATTTCTAATTACATATATTTCTGAGTGATAAGGCCCAAAAATTATATACAAATTTTCGTAAAAAAGTGATATTAAACGACTTTTCGTCAATATATCTCTTAGAATTCAGACGTTATTATGCATATATACCTCATAGAGTATTCTAAGCATAAGTGTGTAGGAGTATTGCGGAGTTTTTAAGAGTCGTTTACAGTGCTTTTTAAGGTTAAAGGCTACTGTGACTAGCTCATAGCATGCAGGTTTTCGAGTTTAAGCTGAGAATCGTTGAGTCATTGCCTTCAGTTGCAGATCGCTTAACATTATTTAAAAATCTGATCCGAAAAGCAACTCGTTAAGTGTTGCGCCCAAAGCATTTTCATGAAGTATATCACAAGAACCCTAGTGAAGACAATTACTTTGCATGCGCTGGATTCACAACTAATTCATGCCTTGCCATCTTTTTCATATAAAATAATATTATTTTTTTTTAATTTTTCTTCTTTTCATATTTCCTGTTGTAATCTGTTTGCAAACAAATTGCCATCCTCTCCGTTGTTCCCCCACACCTCGCTGTCTTCTCGCCAACCACTCGCAGTTAATTAAATTCTCCGCACAATCGGACTATGGCGCCCAACAACTATCGCGTATTCTGCTGGAGATACAATCCGAACAAAAACTCTACAAAATATTCAGCAGCGTTGAGTTCGCGGTGGCGCGAGTGTTGCGGCATGCAATTGCCAGCTCAATGCAAGCGATGCTGGCCGCCTTTCGCAACAACTGCATACAACATAATCCGCATATACACTACATGCAACCGAATCCGTTAGTGCGCGTTACGCTGGCCGTCTTGATGACACGTATTAGCGAGGAAATTGCCGCAGCAGGCAACCGTAGAGACCTACACATACCAATTATGGCAACGCCGAGCGCTGGTTTTACGGCGGAGGCGGTGCCGACAAGCGGTGATACCGAGGGGCGTGTGGTCAGTGCCGATGGTTTTTACTTATGTGACAGTGTGGCCACACTGTTGGAGCAGGTGAAGAAAGTGGAGGACACCGCATTGCTCTACATCGAGTCCAGATTCATCGATAAGTTTGTGCGCGAGCAACTCCTGCGGCACGAACATGTGGCAACACTGTTGGGCTTCTTGGATTGGTGTTGCTGGCAGGCACAGCAACTGCTGCAGCAACAACAGGAACAACAATGCCAACAACAACAACAATACACACTTGCATTGTTGCAATGTATTGCGGCATTGTTGCAACAACGCTTCATCTGGACGGAACTTAATCAAATGGAAAAGCCAAGTGCCGCATCGATAATAACAACAACAGCAATGGCGGAAGGTAATGCCGCTACGGCAGCACAGAATCCCAGCACCACTGCTGGTAGCCTATTGTCGCCTCAACAGCGTAATTTGTTGTTGTGCCGTGTGCTGGACGTCTTGGTATTGGCCGCCAGGCAGTCACTGCAACACACCATCTTCTACAAGCATTACAGGCAACAAGCGATAGTGGTCGACGGCAGTGCGAGTGCCGATGGCGACACACCCATCGACAGTGAGCAGCAGAATATCTTCAATGCATTGTCTGCCGCAGCGGCAGCCACGGCTCTGGAGTGCGCTTTGCAAACAAAAGACAACGCGTCGGAAGACAGTGATGTTGCCATCGGACGCCTGTTGCAGGCGTACGCACCGCAGGCTGTTTTCATAGCGAAATTGATAGAGATGCGCGCCGAGGAGACAACGAGTGGAGCGGCCCATCTCTCAGCCGCCTACCTCACCGGTGGCTCAGGCAAAGGTGTCTTCTCTTTGGGCAGTGTAGGCGGTGCGCTGAGTGGTGGTGGCGGCAGCGGTATGACTTCAGGTGCTGCGGGTGCGGTTGGCGGTGCTGCTGCAAGTGGGGTGCGTGCGGAGTTCGATAATGGCAGCAATGCCGGTGGCATCCAAATACCAATGGTGAGTTGGCGGAACATGAGAAATGTAGAGATTATGCTGTTTTTTGCAATTGTTGCTGTTGTCTTCTTTGCCTGTTTTAAATCTACCTCTTTTCTTCTCCTCTTTGCAGCACATTTTATCCATGATTGGCACTGCAGTGATGCGCACGAATCAGTTTTATGCTTATGCCGTAACACCGTTCGAAATAATACAACAACAACAACGTGAATTACGTATAGAACAATTGTCACCGGCCAAACGTGCTGGTCAAACGTCACAAACAACGGCCTCAGCAGCAACAACGGCAGCCGCTTCGAGTGGTAAGCTGCCAACGATTCCCGTGGAGAGTCTCAGCGATGTCGATGTGCTACGGAAATTCGTGAAGAGGTAAGCTTCAGTTTCAGTTCTTTTGAGACATATGATTTCTCGCAGAGCTTCTTCTCTGAATGTTGGAAGTAGATGTCGAAGTATTGACGCTTGTTGTTGTATCAGTTTAAAGAAACCGTCACAAGAAAATAGGATAGACATTGTTATTTTCAAGGTCATATAATAATTTTAACTGATATTTCAGATGTGATATATGGGGATCTGAAGTCTCTGGTTCTATAAGTCATACAGACTCTTTTTTATTTCATTAATACACATCGGTCAACCAAGTTCAAATTTAAATTATCCAACAAGTCAAAATGCCTCACACATGTTTTAGTACCGTTAGTAGACTAGTTCCATTTTTGTCTGCCTCGCTTGCCAAAGTCATTGTCAACAGCAGCTCAACAACAATTTCCGTCTTATCATCCAGATAATTCGTGTTTTGGTTTCAGTTTAGTTGCTGTTGTTGTTACAACTACTATCTCGTCTGTTGCAGACAACTTGTCAAAATGTCGTTGCCACTACAAACATGAGACAAGGCGGAATTGTGTGAAGTCATGCACCGAAAAGGAGCGACAAATTGTGCAGTGTTGCTTACATGTGCATGTTGTTGCAACATAGTTGCATCATACTCACTAGTTAGTAAAAAGTTGCTCAGAAAAAGTGGTTGGTGATTTTGAAAGTGTTCGAAAGGTCTGTGAGTTTTAAATGTGTTACTGTTCAAAATATGCAAAAAAGATCATGAAAGAATATAAGCATGTTGTTGTTGATGTTGCATCAGCAGAAAAAAACTTGCAAATTATTTGAAGAATGCTGCCTAGTTGATAGTCTTTGACCAAATAATGCTCCTGGTTCGTTCCTTTTACATAAACTCGACTCTCGCTCGATCGTCGATAACTTTGTTCAGAACCTTACCAGGGGTGTCTCAAAGTATAACATATAAAAGGGTTGGTGGTCCTGAAAAAGTTGGTATACTTGTTATATACAGTTAACAAAAGAATCTTTGAAAGCTCTAGAAAATCAGAAAAATTGGCATTAATCCATAACTTTCAGTGAAACTAAATCCGTTTCAACCATCTTCTAACGGTGTACTGTGAACAATCCGAGCTATATATTTCGTTCCTGCTAGTTTAAGTTATTTTCCATTTTGTGCGTCATTTTGATTTGAAATATATTATTTTTGAATGCTATTTACTATTAAGGAAAATCAAATTAAATACAAAATTATATAATAAACAATAATTATTTAACATAAACTTAACGTAACTTAACTTCAACTTAGAAAACTTATATACTTAACGTGGACTTAGTTAACTTAAATTTAACTTTAACTTTGTTAATTTAAACTTAACATAAGTAAACCTAACTAAACTTGGAACATAGTTAACTTAAATTTAACTTAAACTTAACGTAGCTTAATTTCAACTTAATAAATTTAAACTTAACCCAAATTAACTTGAACTTAACAAAAGTTAATTTAACTTAGCTTAAACTTAACATAACTTGAACATAGTTAACTTAAACACAACTTAATATACTTAACCTAACTAAACATGAACATAGTTAACATAAATTTATATTATCTCAAACCTAACGTAACTTAACTTCAACCTAATAAACTTAAATTTAACATAACTTAACTTGGACTTAGTTAACTTAAACTTACTTTACTTCAACTCAGGTTACCTTAAATTAACCTAAAATAACTTGAACATAGTTCATCTAAATTTAATTTGACTTAAACTTAACGTAACTTAACTTTAACTTAATAAACTTAAACTTCAACTTAGTTAACTTAAATTCATCTTATTTTAACTTAAACTTAACCTAAGTTAACTTGAATATATTATTGTTAATCTATATTTAACTTGAATTGAACTTAGCGTAACTTGACTTAAACTTAACGTAACTTAACTTTAACTTAATAAACATAAACTTAACATAACTTAACGTAGACTTAGTTACTTTAAACTTACTCTACTTCAACTTACTTTACTTCAACTTAGGTTACCTTGAACTTAGCGTAACTTGACTTAAACTTAACGTAACTTAACTTTAACTTAATAAACTTAAACTTGAACTTAGTTAACTTAAACATACTTTAATTCAACTTAGTTGACTTGAACTGAACATAACTTAATCTAACATGAACTTCAACTTTAACTTAAATTAAATTATACTTTCAAAACGATTATTTTATACGAATTAACCCTCAAAAGTGCTTGAGTAAACATTTGACACATAAAATGTATTGTAAAAAAATTAATTTTTTTTCTGTTGAATTATCTATTCAAAATCCAAAAAAAATAAAGTTTCGAAGATATAAGAGGGTTACAAAGTTTTGAAAAATTTAGCACATATTTTTCCAAAATAAGTTATTCGTGGCATATTCTCCTCTATATATCATATTTTTTATGCTCTCGATAGAAACTCTCCCAACACTTTTTCTACACTCTAGTGTTAATTAACATCATTATCGAATTATTGCGTTGCTTATTAATGCCTGCAACAGTCTGTGGCGCAACTTAGTTGGTATTTCATTAAATTTACTCATTTACAATGCGACGCCAAGAGCATTGACTCATTAATTTAATTAACTAAATAATTATGACTTTTACGCAAACTTAGTTGAGGCAATTAACACACCATTTATTATATATACATCTACATCTACTATGCTTATTAACATAAAAACTTTATTAGCAACAAATGTATGTGTGTTAATGTGCTTGCTTCTAATATGAAAACCCATAATTTACTATTATTGCAGATTATCAATTTTTGGCTTTACCACACGTCAACAATTCGAAGAGTACTTTATGACATTCCTGCTATTAATCAATAAAGTTTACGATGAGAATATGGTTGACGAGCAGGAGCAATTTCAAATAAGATCCACATGCTTGGAAGCGATTTTGGAACTTTTAATTACATATAAAACTTTTCCAATTGTGGGTAATAAACTTTCGCATTTTCATCATACGACACGGTGGACTCGCATTAATTGCGACAGCATTAGGTGAGTTACACACACACATACATTGTGAGTGTGAGTGTGTTAAGGGAGTATGTCTATGTGTGCCTGAGTGCCTGAGTGCCTGCGTTTGAATCGTCCAAACGCATAACTTTCAATTGTTGTTTGCTGTAGTCAAACTGTCAACCATCAGTCAGCTTGGCCAAATTTCATCAAATACTGTTGGCGAGTGGCTCTCAGCCGCTCTGAGTTCTAAATTGCTCATTAGCAGAAATGCATAAATTTATATGGAAAAAAGAGCACTTACAACAACAAAAAATATAGAAAAATTTTGTTGGCCATGTTGCGATAGTTTGTTGTCAACTTGTTTGTAAAAGTTGTTTTTGGTGTGTACTGGGAGAATGTCAACTACCAGCCGCAGAGCTCAAAAAAGAAGAGAGACTGAAATGCGTTAAAGTTGAAAATTAGTCAAAGGTTGATTGTGGCTTTTTTAACCTGTTGTTGTTTACACGTTACTGGTTGGTACTATCATTTTTGGTGCTAATCAGTGCAATTGTTTTTTCGATAATTTTGAGGTGTCAATATCAGTTCAGAATTCAACACCTTTCCTCTTCTTTTTGTATAAATTATGCATTTTTCACACGAAAATGGCTGACATATCGGGTTTTCGTTTAACAAACACTTCTTCATAACCTTAAATGTATTCATTTTAACCTCAAAATGTTTACATTTTTACAAAATCTATATTACGATACATACTGATGTTGACTCAGACTTACCGATCTTAGTGGGATTCCTAATGTTCGACTTATGTAGATCCGTTTGGTTTGGAAACGAAATTCTGAAATACGAAATCTCTCTCGATGCTGTTTGATCGGGAATTTCAATGTGAATATGAAGTAAGAAAATTCGCATTTGGATCGCAACATTATATCGTTACTTAGTAAGGGCCGCTCCGAAATATAAGGACATTCATTCCGAAAACGTTTCGAATATTGGCTAAAATTGTTTTGAGGAGCAGGACAGCAGTGGAGAGTGTCGCCAGGAATATGCTGCCAAACCTTTACTGGGTGCCAGGACCAGGCAACGATATCATAGACGGGATTGCCAAGAGTGGTGTACAGCTGGCACCCGAAAACATTATTGACATCGGTAAACCCATGGACTGTCTGTACGGCGACATAAACAGTTGCATGATAAAAAAAAAAAAATTAAAGCGCGCTAGAAGGATCTACCGGGTTGTAAAACCGGTACCCCGGAAATACACAAGGTTCCTACTGGCACTCTATAGAAGTTGCTGTAGGACTATGGTTGGCATTCTTACTGGTCACAGCCTAGTAGCGGCATACGAGTATAAGATGTGGCTGTCAGATCGGGAGAAATGCAGAAAGTGTCAAGGGTCAGTGTACCAAGGAAACGGTGGTGCATCTCTTGTGCGTTTGCCCTGCATTAACGAGACAATGATTTAAGTATTTAGGGGCCCTACAATACTATAAGTTGGAATCTCCTCCTCGTCAGTGAAGCCTCATAATTTCTTAAAATTCACGTCAAGCGCAGGCATCCTAAACGATGACTACTACTCAGGGAATACGTGCAGGCACTGCATCTGGTATCGCTAAGGACCATAACTGGTCTATGCGTGGCCTGCAGCACGAGATCAATCTAACCTGACCTAACCTATTTCGAAAACTTAATATATATGATGCCAATGTTCTGAGGACCATAAATCTTGCGCAAAATTTTCCTCTCGAAAACCCCAAGAGTCGTCTCATCGGATGTTGTCATCGTCCACGCTTCAGCTTCATACATCAGGACGGGAATAATGAGCGACTTGTAGAGTTTGATTTTTGTTCGTCGAGAGAGGACTTTACTTTTCAATTGCCTACTCAGTCCAAAGTAATACCTGTTGTCAAGAGTGATTCAGCGTTGGATTTCAAGGCTGACATTTTTGGTGTTGTTAACGCTGGTTCCCAAGTAGACGAAGCTATCTACTACTTCAAAGGTATGACTGTCAACAGTGACGTGGGAGCCAAGACGCGAGTGCGCTGACTGTTTGTTTGATGACAGGAGATATTTCGTCTTGTCCTCATTCACCACCAGACCCATACGCTTCGCTTCTTTATCTAGTCTGGAAAGGCAGAACGGTTGTTACTACCGATGATATCAATGGCATCGGCATACGCCAGCAGCTGTACACTCTTGTAGAAGATTGTACCTTCTCTATTCTCCTTAGTTCGTTTGCAGGGGTCGTCATCAAAAGGGGGGTTTCTCTTCCGAGGCTCTGATTGTTTTTTCATTGGGGAGGTTTTTTTATGTGGTGGGTCCCAAGCCCTACGCACAACCGCAGAAGCGGGCTTCGCCTTCTCACTTTAGCTCGCCTTCAAACGGATGTCTGTTGGCTACCCAGTGGATACTTGGTCTAAAACCGGAAGTCGTGAGCTGCGTGAGTCATATGTAAAAGAATCGTTCCTGGCCACTCCCAAGTGAATGGCAATCAGAAACTTTCCTCATTTGCGTTAACTTCTACATATGACCCCATCCCCCCTTAATAACGACCTTTATAAATTATCGCACAGTTGGTGATATCCATTAGAATGGATTCTATCAAAATCTTTCTAGATTGCTTTGCGTGATCTCACTGCGAAAAGATTAATCCTTCCACCGAATCCGCCTTTTTTTAAACTTTTCTCAAAGCTTTCCCAAAGCTCAAAAGCGTCCGACTGCAATGAGGCCACTTAATATGGTAAACAACAAATCTGCTGATGCAGAATTCATCATCTAGCTTCCTTCCTAAAACCCAGTAAATTTAGTGGATCCATTTCAACACGAATGTGGAAGTCTCACCGCGAACATGTGGAAGTCTCCTACAAGTATTTTGAAGGCCCCACTGTAACTCTCTTTCTCCCCTCCAGTTGCATTTCAAGTTTCCGTTAAGCTTGCAATTGCAGCCCCCAGCACTTTGATTGCCAATATTCCGCCACGCGTGCAAACCGGAACATTAGCCTCGATATATTGAGTACACTCATGCAATTGTCACTGCATGCCCAGCAGCAAATCCAGCAATGGCCCTTGGCGTCCCATTCTCATTTTAATTGTGTTAATTTCGCAAATCCCTTCACTCATTTCGCTTTAATTTCTCAATCACGGCGATAACGCTCAACACAATTAACCTGCTATTACGGAAGCATTGTGTGTGCAACACCTCGAAGGCCCGACCAACGGACCACACCTTCCAACACATGCCGGACTAATTGTTGTTGTTGTTGTTGTTGGCAGCAGGCAATGAAATGAAATCATTGCCACGAGCATTCTTAACTCATTGACTCATTATGGCAGGCAAAGGAAGTAATATATAACGTCAACGCGTAACAACACAAACACTTGCAGCGAATACAAATAAATTTATTGTACAAATGTGCGTGTTTATCCACGCTTTGCTCCGGTATCCGCCTTCAAAGTGCCGACTGAAACAATGTAGACGTAACTGTACACAATGCACATTGCAAACAAAAGCTTCGGCGAAGTGGCTGTAAATATTGCAAATGTAAGTGAGTGCGCCCAAGTGCATGTATGAGTATACTCGTATGAGTACACTACTGCTTATGCGTAAATATGAGTACAGTGCCATGTAGGACCTAAGAACTTGAACGGTGCTGTGATTCGGTTGTTGGTCGGAGTGTAACATTTTATCAAAGGGTTTACTTTTGGGTGGTTTGAAACCACTCTACTTTCTACGAGTTTGTTTGATTTCAATATACCCAACATTAGATGGGTACATTGAAGGTTGAATAGCGTAAGATTCCTCAAGTAAAGGGGTTTTCAAAAGGGTTGCTACAAAAGTAGTCCGATAGGGACAGCAAACGACGTCATTTGACATTTCTCTTCAGTAAGGTTTGCTATTTCACAGTGCAAAGATATACGATCCAACAACGAGTCGAAATTTTTTAAATTTACTGCGGAAATTCGTAGTCAGTGGCCTCAACTTTAAGAGCGCTACATCCAATTTATGGTCGCCATAATCGTCCTGTCAGATCAACAATAGAGCGTCTAGTGGAAAATTTTGAATCCCAAGCACAGTACAAAATGTTCTTATGCCAGTGAGACAAAGAAGTATCCGTAGTGTCGAGAGTATTCTGTCGCTAGCGCATCAATTGAGGAAGACCCAAATCAGTATCTCACACGTCGTTCTCAAGTCTTGGGCACCTCTGTGACGTCGTTGTGGAGAATTATGCAAAAAGATCTTGGTCTCCATTCTTACAAGATCAAATTGACGCAAGAACTGAAGCCGCTTGTCGTATGTTAGTGAATTGGGCTGCGCAACAACTTGAAAATGATCCGAATTTTCATCGAAAAACCATCTTCAGCGATTGGACTCATTTCTGGCTGAATGGATTCGTCAATAAGCAAAATTTACGTTATTGGTCAGACAGCAATCCACACGTACTCCATGAGTCACCATTGCATCCCATTGTGCGGTTTATGGGCCGGCGGCATCTGATTGATTGATTTTCCAGCTTAGGCTTTGGAATTACATACCTCATCGAGCTCTTCAATCGATCTAATGTGCTATTTACAGATTGTCATTATTCGTTAGAAATTTAGTTAGAACTTTGATTACTATTGGATCAAACGAAGTTTCAACAAAGACCAAATCAGATCCCCAGATCTTCTCTAGAGCGATTCAAGTTGAAAAAAAAAAAATAATATTCGGACTGCATTTTCAGCAACAGAATTGGCAAAGAAATGGAATTTAGAATTCTAATCTCTATAACTAGGCTTTTGGCAAGATAAATTGTTGTATTCTCTCAGTTCCTTAAATAGAGTCTAAAGTATTTGAGTTTAGAGGGTATAATCGAAAACTAGCGGACTCTGCGTACATGAAAGCTTATATTTCTCGAAATTATATTGATAATTCTTTGTGATTAGTTCAAAAATATGGGGACATTTCATTCATCAATATTTGAAATTCTCATCAGTTTTATAAAAAAAATGTTTTCTGGTAAAATATCAAAAACCCCTCTTTAAAATAACTTAACGTCTACTATGATTTCTTTAATCAACAAAAGGGTTGGGAGAGGTGTGTCGATTGTGGAAAACGCAATTAAAATGCAATAATAAGAACGGCTTAATTACGCGCACGGCTTGTGATATTTACAATGCCATCATAGCATACATATGTACATATCCACATGCATATCTACATACAGCGCATTCCATATCCATATACATATGTACATATCCAGAGTATGCACATTTGTTTCATTTGCCACTCGTCGCTTTTTTTTTCACCGTTTAAGTTCAAAGCGAACACATGCTGGCAGAGGAAACAATGAACATTGGCAGGAAATGAACAGGGAAACGCTTAAATACACTCGGCCAAATCCGCACACAGACATATATAGTATACAATGGTCTGTTACTCAACCGCTTACGCATTTCTTCGCATCTGCTGCTGAGCGCATTGCTGTATATGTAATGTGTTTGTTGTTGTATAAGTTTGTTTTGATTACCCTTGCATGCTTATAGGCGTTGCACCGCGTTTACTTGCCTGCTGACACACATTTGTTGGTTGCATTGAAGCAAGTTCGTAATTTTCATACGCCGGAACCGACATGGTCAAAATTAAGTGTGTCCTTGTGGGTTCAAAAACATATGAGCTTACAAATTCATATCTCTATAGGTATGTACGATGTAATGTTCAATCGTTACATTGTCGAAAAATTCAAAATTTTGATGGTCCACAACATTTTTTTTTTCTGTAAAGACGACTCGATTTTCTTATAAAGCAAGCTGAGATAATGTAATGTAATGGCAAATATTGGTGATTTGTGTTCAAATAGCAGGCTAAGATATCCAGTAGAGACAGTTTATTGTAAAGATTTATAGTTTTTGTTCTTAAAAAGAGGTATGCGGTACAATATACTTCTTCGTTTCCTAAAATAGGTTTTTATTTTCAAATAATCCATCACCCAAATCCCAAGATTGACAAGAGATTTTATAAGAAATATTTTGAATTGTTTGACTTATGTTTGATTACTTCCAATTACGATTATTGTAATTGTAATCCAAAAACACTTAGCATTACAATTATTGATTTCAAAGTATGATTATTACTATAGTTGATTATTATTTGCAAGTTGTTAATTTTTTGGGATTCCTGTTACTGCCATGTCCTTAATAAATAGATTACTGTACTCTTCTTCTTCTTAACTGGCGTAGACACCGCTTACGCGGTTATAGCCGTGTCCACAACAGCGCGACACGCATCTCTACTTTTGGCAGTTTAGCGCCAATTGGTAATACCAAGTGAAGCCAGGTCATTCTCCACCTTGTCCTTCCATCGAAGTGGAGGCCTCCCTCTCCCTCGGCTTCCACCAGCGGGTACTGCATCGAACACTTTCAGATCTGGTGCACTTTCGTCCACAACATGACCTAGCCAGCGTAGCCGCTGTCTTTTTAGCTCATCTTCTGTGGTATTCGACGTTGCCAATGTTTAAGGGACCATAAATCTTCCGCAAAACCTTTCTCTCGAAAACTCCTAGTGCCGTCTCATCGGATGTTGACATCGTCCACGCTTCTGCACCGTAAAGTAGGACGGGAATGAGGAGGGACTTGTAGAGTTTGGTTTTTGTTCGTTGATAGAGGACTTTACTTTTCAATTGCCTACTCAGTCCATAGTAGCACCTGTTGGCAAGAGTTATTCTGCGTTGGATTTCAACGGTGTAGATCCTGTTGCCTAGATATACGAAATTATCTACAACTTTAAAGTTATGACTGTCAACAGTGACGTGTGCGCCAAGACGCGAATGCGCTGGCTGTTTGTTGGATGACATGAGATATTTCGTCTTGTCCTCATTCACCACCAGACCCACACGCTTCGCTTCCTTATCCAGTCTCGAAAATGCAGAACTAACGGCGCGGGAGTTGTTTCGAATGAATCGATATCATCGGCGTACGCCAGCTGTTTTGTAATCGGTATAAGTAATTACAATTACAATTACAATAACATTATTACAATTTTTATATTCTATAGTTGTAACTATTAAAGGTTTCAATTAAAGTACTTGTATTTTTGGTAATTATAATTACTGTAATGGTAATGGAAATTTAATTGTAATCATAATTATCTGAATCTGAAATCAGTTATGTGTAACATAGTGCCGTCTTAAATATGCCATATAATGTCATAGATAGTTCTTTTTTTAAAAGTACCTTTCGAAGGAGATTGTGAAGTTTAAGTTACAGCCTTTAAGATCCTAGTTCGTTAGTATCTTGTACAAATTATCTACTTTGCGCACTTGGAAGCTACTTTGAAAGGATTCTTTCTAAATTGACGGAATTTGCTGATGTAGAGTATACTTTGATAAGCTACTGACTATTAATTCAGGACTATATTATGTGAAGTGGTGTTCTCTCACATATCTGCTGTAATAAAATAATTTAACATGGGTATATATAAATTTAAGTGTCTGATTTTACTTCTACAAAAATCTTATGGGTTTCTATGAGTCATCTCAGAAATTTCTACAAACCTTGGGTAACCTCTATACAAAAGCAGTCAGCGTAATTAAAATATCTTATCTTATTTTTATTCTCATCTCTCTTCTCTTCGAGCACCAACAATCCACAACAACTGGAACAGTTCGTCCTCAAATGTATGACAGTTTCTTCCGCTGACAAGATTTCCTTTCATTAAACGCCGGTCATACAAACAGTTTCCTAATATGACGCCCAGCTTATCGCATGTATCTCGCGTAATTCATTGATAATCTCGATTTAGTGGCGCAACCTCCGCCCGCTTTCAGCGCTTTGTTATGTCTTGCTCACAAAATTATTTCGCTTTCATTGCCTACTCTATCTAAGCTCCCACATTCTATTGTTTCGTATTGTTAGTTTTGTTGTTTTGTTGCTCTCTCCGCTTAAGATTGTCATCTGACATATGTATGTGTGTCGGCATAAAAGTAGGCTTGTAGCTAGCGATTAGTGCGGTTACAAGTAGAGAGGCGAAAACAATAAATTTGCGCTAAATGGTATACGGATGACTGTGGTTGAACTTAATAGCGCTTTTAGGATGTGTGCTTAGCGATTATATATAAAATATGCATATGCTTTGTTCATATTGATAAATTCATTTGCTTTTGTTCGAGAGTTCAGGCGCGCCGAGTCTGTTGCTATCAGCGCTATTGTTCCGCCACATTCTATTAAGCATGTCATTTGTCTTTGTTGTGTTTTTTTTGTTGTTGCTGTGGCTCATTTCTTGTGACTTGACTTCGGCTGCTTATCAATATGCAATAAAAATAAATAATGAAATTTGTATTGAAGGCGAAAGCATATGCCTTCTACTAGTATATGGAGTAAGTTATAAAATCGTAGCATACAAGCAGGCGTTAGGCATAGGAAAGCGATGTTATTTTTGCTTTAGAAACCATATGGCTTACTATATCTATATGGCTACTTATATATATAAATATATATCCTCTCTCACTTAGAACCACTCACATCCACACAGCCATATGGTTTTGCTAAGAGCTTTGACGTCGGTTGCATTATTGTTTTATGACTATCATAACTTGCTGTTGCCATTTTATAACTGTTGTTTATATTACTGCTTCTGTTCCACACTCGTTCTGTGCACATTCGATACAAATTTTTTTGCCTTCATTGCTACTATTCAATATTTACTGTTGTCTTCTCACAATAATTTCTCTATATAAACAGATTTATGTTGCATACATATATACAAATATAAATTTCATCCGGAGTACATATGGCACTTGATAGGCAAAGTCGTCGTATATTATTATAGCCAAGATCAATACTCGACACATTAAAATTCCACTTCTGCAATTGGGTTAATGAGATACTTGTTTACCGAAATTATGCTTCTGTATGTGCATGTTAATTAAAAATTAATAGCTAATTTCCTGTTTTATGCTTGCGAAATTTAATTGTTGAAAATAAGTTTATTTATGTCTACTTATATATTTGACTATATTAGCTGAAAAATATTTTGCTTAACAGCGTGAGTTTTGTATTAAAAATATAGTTTTATCATTCGCCATAATCTTCATCGAAATCGGTTTACTACCACGCTCACAAAATGGCAAAAACCGAAAACAGATAAAGTGCTATAACTAAGCCATAAATAATACTATAAAAATTTGGTGCAAAGGAACGCACTAGGTATGCCCTTTCCTTTGGATATAAGTTTTTTGGGAAAGTGGACATGGTCCCGCCTACTATTAAGTTTTTTGTACAAATCTCTTAAACTACTAAAGCTAAATCAACCAAACTGTGTATAGTCGTTTCCTTAGCCACTTATGGGCCAAAAACCATAACTCCGACCGATTTAAATGAAATTCAGTTTATAATATTTTCATTCCAATAATATGTTGTGAAAATAGGTCAAATCAGTTCACAACCACGCCTACTTTCTATATAACAGAACCAGAACTTTGTCGTTTACTTTACAATGTATGCAGTAAGCACTAGTGAAGATTTTTTGACAAAATTCAGAGGGAATATTTTTCTTCTAATAATATGTCTCCGTGCCAAAAATGGGTGAAATCGGTTTATAACTTCACCTAGATCCCATATACCTAAAATTAGGGTTTCCAACTTTCAATGGACTTTATACCATATATATGACGAATATGTAGGTCAAATTGTGTGTTATATTAATAAAATTAAATAAATAAATTGCGTGAGTATGAAATGCTCGGTTACACCCGAACTTAGCCCTTCCTTATTATCCTTATTTTATTAAAATCTGCAATTATTTTCCCATAGTTCAATCTTTTCGTCAAAATTAATTTAACTACTTTTACACAAATACTATCTCAATAACATTTTTCTTTAAATTGTTTCATATGTCTTCTTAATTTTCGTATTTTATACTCAAATTCTACATATTTTTCGTGGATCTGACTTGATTAAAAAGTTTCATCTGTCAGATCAGTTGTTTTTTAAAATGTAAAGTCATATCTTGTTCGGGAGCGTTTTTTAATCTAATTAATTTGGATTATATAACTCTTTTTGTTCAAAATGTATGGAAAATATATTGCATCAATCCAAGTCCCATTCAAAATAATCAGCTCCTTTTCTTTCCCTACGTTTCTCGTTTTTGTAAAATTAATATTTTGGATTTTCTGTGATTTGCAAGACAAACTTATAGCCTTTTCGCACAGCCAAATTAAATAAAAATTTTAATTGAGGAACCAGTTTTTGGCCTTCACACTGCCAGGTACTCGATAATCTGTTGCTGTTATTCATTGTTGCTTGATTGCTATTTTATTATATAAAGTTGTCAAATAACTTCCGCTTTTTTGGTCTTTATTCAATGCTTTATAAGTGTTACAGTGAACGGATTTGTTCAAATATGCACGCTTTCGTTCGATAATCTGTTTCCATCTAGACGGCAACTTTATAATACCCCCAACGGTAATCACTTGGCGCTATGCCGTAGCTTCTGACGAGTCATAAACGAAGTGTGTGGTCTGGCGTTGTCCTGGTGGACACCCTTCCTGTTGGCCAATTCTGGACGCTTCTGGTCGATCGCCTGCTTCAATCGGTCCAGTTGTTCGCAGTAGATGGTAGAATTAAGCGTCTGGCCATATGGGAGCAGCTCATGGTGGATTGGCCACTGTTTGGGACGATTCACCGGCCTTCGACCACGACCATTTTCTCTTGATATTGCCGTATGAGATGCATTTGTCCTCGCCAGTCACCATCCGCTTCAAAAATGGATGGAGTTCGTTCCGTTTCAGCAGCATATCGCAGGCGTTGATTTGTGTATCCAGCCTTCTGCAGGTGGTTTAAAATGGTTTGGTGACTAACTCCCATCTCTTGGGCGATGTCACGAGATGCCACATGCCGGTCTGACTCGATGTCTTCCGCCGGTTGGCTTGTCCATGGTTTCGTTTTCACCCGCTCTGAATCGTCGAAACCATTCCTCAGCAGTTCGAAGTGTTACGGAATGTTTCTCTAACGGATTTGTCTTTAACGAATATATTATATTTCCAGAAGCGACTTGAATGTACATGTAATTACAAAAACGTTCTTTGTCGCAGAGTTGCATTGCATTTTCAACTCGATTATAACGCTTATTCAAAATTAATGTAGAAAAATTTGATTTTTATTTTGTATGGTAAATCGGTCAAAATCAGCGATTTAATCGAGCAAAGGCCGGTTAATTGATCAATTAGCTCCTGTGCGAAAATGCTATTAAATGGAAATTACTAAGCGGTCCTCTATCCGTCTTTAAAAATTTCGGTTTCTACTCTATCAAGTCCCGCGATTATGTTTCCATGTTAGTACACATCACAACGCGGCTACGACCTAATTAAATTCAACAAATCTGTCGTACAAACTTGGATTTATTGTTCTTTTAAAAGCATCGAAGGTATTCTTCAGTGCATAGTGAGCTATCTTAATGTTGTGGTGTGTTCTCAGAGTACTACATAAAGTGGTGATTTTTATATCACAATTCTGTAAGGCTTTTGGGGTATAGTTGTCAGTCTATTATAACAGATTTTTTACCTTGAGGTTGGCTACTGACGTCAGTATATTTAAAAACGCAAATAGCAACCCTGAGTGTACATTTTGAGAAGCACTTTTTAAATTCTTGTATGTTTTTGAGCTATTGATTTAGACCTTGAACTTGGTATCTATCATTTTTGTAGAACCTCGGGCAATATTCTCCAGCTTTCTGCTTTCTACTCTTTAATAATCCTATACATGCGGAGATGCGTTTAAATAAGCCAGATTCAAACACATTTTTGCTATCTTGAATACTCTACACCGTCAGAATATAAAAAATATAAATTTTTAACCGCTAAAACGGAACAGCGTTTATCAACTATCAATTTTGTTGCACAATATTTGCATGCAACTAAATTCACAAGCAATCATCTAATTTACACACATTTTTTATGCAACTTCCTCTTTGCAGCTTAAAGAAATTACACAAAGTGCAGTTACTCGTCTCCGAGGCGAACATCTTCTATCATCCCAACTTGGAGCGCGAACTGCGCGCTGACTGCGACGCACACGCCAACTACAACAGCTTCGCGTGTCGACTGCGTGACACCGTCATCGGCACTAACCAATTTAGAGTCAATCAATATGATTTGAATTTTATGTGGCAACAAATGGAGGCGTACGCACAATACACAGCCAACAGCAGCGCGCCGGATGCGCAACCACAGAGCGGCGGCAGCGGTGGCGGCGGAGATATTGGCGCCACCATCGAACGGCGTTCCAAGCGCGGTCCGGGTGCGCCGCGGGATAACGAGGATGTTGCAACGAAGAATTACCGCTACTTCACAGCGCAGTCAGGCGTGGATTTCAAGAGTAGCACGCAGCTGATTTTCGATGTGCTAATGCAGATAATTGAGGTGAGTGCGTAAACTGTGGTGAAATGAAGTGAAGAGAGTGCGGGGGAATAATATGAGAAAACTAGCGAGTAAAGAAAATGCCAGAGAAATTTCGGTTGAATATTTGTGGCATGTACGCTCAGCGCGCGCTTGGCATGCAGATTTCGTGCAAAGTTGCAAATTGCTTGGTGGCTAGTTATATAACTTGCAACTTGCAGCTATTCGTGCAACACGCAAAATCAATCAAAATTTCACGCGTAACTAATGCAAATCGCAATGAGCGCCACATGCCATTACCCTTGTTGTTGTTGTTGCACATAAAATTTTGCACCGTTATGTATGCAACTAGCGGCGGCGGCGCCGAATGATAGCAATTCCAATTGAAATTCATTAGGCGAACGCGTTTCGGTTTTGAAGGACATTCGACTGGCTTATTGATGGTGTCTGTTAATTGGTTGGGTTGGTTTGCGGTGCACATGCCACCAGATGTATTGGTCGCACACACACACACACACATTTGTAAGGCTGTTAGTCACTTTAGTCAGTCTCGTTTATTGCTAACAGCCTGACATGGCAGTTGAATTGCCTTGAGCGGGCCGACATGTCGTATGCGCAACATTCAGCATATGCATTTTGCATGCCACACACGCATGCATGCCGCGCACTCATACATGCAACATGCAACACACGCACACACACATTTACATGCAGTTTATGCTCGCAAATAAATTTTGACACAAATTCACTTGCTGTGGCATGTAAAATTCGCCAGTTTGCAGCCGCGTCGTGGCACATGCAACGTCTGTGTAGCGTTGCCTATAAGTTGCGCTTTAACGCCGCGTGTAGATTTGTGGGCGTTCGTTGGTTATTTTTGAGCGCACCAAGTGCTTCGTGACAACTTTTGTTATTATTCGTGTTGTGTTCGCGTGTTTGAGAGTGTGTGCGTCGGCAGTTGGTGGCAAAGTTTTGCCTGTGCCACATAAATTGAGTGGCGTACAAGTGTGCAACGCTGTCGCTAAATGTTTGCTGTCACAATGGCTCTTACTTGATCTTAGCGCACGCACACACACACGTCACTTTCAGATCATATTTAAATCTTCATTGGGGGCGACATTCGGCTGCTCACGTACACAGGCATTTGGATAAAACGGAGCCCGGTTTTACTGGCTGATTTGGCTTCTCTTTAAGCTCTTTAATTTTGGAAGACCAAAGCGTGCTTCAATTGTGTAGGAGTTAAATCTTGCTTTTCCTAGTTTTTGCTAAAATGATTCTACTCTATTTGAAGCCAGCCTCATCTTGAGGACTTTTTCTTAATGAAATTTCGCCACTAGCAGGCTTGAGGTGATCTTTAACCGGCATAATTATTTATTTTTAATGTTAAGAATTATTTAATTAAAGATATACTAACAGCGCAGGAACAAATTTTATGAAATATTCTTCTTGGGCGCTTTCATTAAGATCAATAGAAATCTACTCCTTTTTTGAATTGTCTTAGCTGATATTATCAACACATAGTTTCATGCTAGATATGTATGAAAGATTTGAGTTTCCCAAGCGAGTCACTGTGAATTTAGTTATCTAAACCTTCTTGTCGATATTTTATAGGCAGATTTCTGGCATTTCATTTCCTGCCCAATTCTAAAGAATTTTAATTTTTGCAAGCAGTTTGGATTTAGTAGTGTCTCGACGAATCCCGCTGATAACATCCTTCTTTTGTTCAGTTTCAGCGATGAATCTGCTGACTGTTGTAATAAGGTTATAAAGAGGAATAGGCATAAATCCTTCTTGAATTTTCATAAAAGAATAATCATTTTATAAAAAAGAAAAAACCTTCAATTTTACCATGTCGAAGTAATCACTTACTGCGTCTATATATATGAACTCAAATACACTAAGGTACACGCGCTACTGATGAAGAGTGTTCCTTGCTTTTCCCTTTGCTGGTCATAAGTACGATCGCCATTTGTCAATGAAAATCAAAAAGAAGAGTGTGTAAAACAAATACAAGTACTATGCAAGTTCATCAGTGGCTCAGAAGTTCTCCACTCATAGTTATGAAGTGGACACCATCGCCATCGAAATTCAATCAAGTTTACTCTGAGTGATGAAATTAGGCACTCATGCAGTTCTCTGATATACTTCATCTGAAGAGGCTTTGAGATCTTTCAAAATATCATATAAGTAGTGGGCTTGGTCTCTTAGAATACTCTTTTATATATTATTTCATATAACCGCAGTTAGTTGTTTATTTTTTAACTGACCTCGCTGAATACAGAAAGAATGAAATAGTGAGATGCAATAGGTTAAGCGATTAGTCCAGCTTATAACCCTTAAAAAAGACCTAGGTTAGGTTAGGTTAGGTTCAAAAGCTAACCGTAGTGATAGGTGACGCGTTGGATCCCACTTGAACAGCTGAAGGTCTCGGTCCATCGTGATACTAAAAGACTCCTAAATATTGATCGCAAATAAGACCCTTACGCATCGCCGAAGCGCTTTGAGCTTATCACAAATTTTATTAGGCATCTAATGTCTATTCCGGAAAGTTTGCATGGTTACCCAAAATTGTAGCTACCGAGATGTTTCAACCTCAGTCTTGCGAAAACTGGATAGTGTAGGAGGAAATGATTTGGTGTTTCCACATCGCCTTACTCCATACAGCTATGGCAGTGTAGATTAACTCAATCCTTCGGAATAACAATTTTCAAGATGGTCTCTACTGGCGACGGAAATCGCGCCATCTGAAGCAGAATCTAACTCCACATAAGGCTGAACTGACTGACCCGTTTCCACACTACAACGGATTCAAAGAAAATTTGTTTACTATTATACCATTTAAATACTGTATACAGAAAATTTCAAGCGGAGGTGTTTGCAATCGGAAAAGCCGCTGAGCTATCCTTAAATGGACCATCAGGCTTCCTAGAATCAACATATACGTAGACAGTCCGGCGGCAATCAAGGCAATATCCTCTTTCTGCGTATCGGCCCAAAGCGTCTTGGGTAGCAGGGCAGCAGTGGAGGATGTCGAAAGAAACAAGCAACTTCAATTCTACTGGGTGTCAGGCCACAGTGGCATTGAGGGTAACGAGGTAGTGGACGAATTGTCAAGAGAGGCTTAAAACTGTCATCTGAAAGCGTGATCGACGTAGGTGAACCCATGCACTGCCTATATATATGATGTTCGAGACAGAAACTTGTTAAGAAAGTTCAAACAGCGCTGGAAGGATCTACCGGGATGCAAAACCGCAAAAGTTATGTGTAAAGCGGTAGATCGGAAATACACAAAGTTCTTACTGACGCTCGATAGAAGGGAATGTAGGAACATGGTGGGCATATTCACTTGTCACACTCGTGTGGCGGCACACGCATACAAGATGAGGCTGACAGAAAGCGAAGAATGCAGAAAATGTCAAGAGTAAAGAACCAGAGAAATAATGTAACATATCTTGTGTGCTTGGGCAGCAGTGTCAAGGTAACGGCTTCAGTACTTGTGGGCTTCACAGTACGATAATCTGGAAGAGAGATTTCGTTAGTGAAGCCACACCAACTTTTGAAATTCGCATCCTAAAGGATGACTACTTTATATTGACTACGTGGCGGCACTCCAACTGGTACCGAAAAGTACCAAAATCGGTCTATGTGTGCTTCACTGTCTGCCAGATTAACCTAACCTAACCAATTAAATAATGTTTTTAATGTCAAAGCTCAAACGCTTTTTGAAAATGGAATGGCCTATCGCCTTAATTTGTTTTAAAAGTTTACCACAAAAGTACATATAAATAAATATATTTTCATGAATATGTGTGTATTTGTACATAAATCTGAATTATTTTCATTTTTAAATAAATCTCCAAAGCTTTTTTCGCTTGATTTCAATTAATTTTCATCAACATTTTTCTATTTCTTGCAGCACAATCACATTTTGGTCTTACCAAATCTGGTGAAATTCACTGAAATCTGCGAGAGTCGTGATCAAATCAAATGGATTAAGGAGAAAGCTTTAAAATTGCAAGAGACAATACCAATGGATGACACCATTTCACATCAGGTAAGCGCAAGAGAAGAAAAAGCATACATACAACATATACATATATATAGTATATACATATACTTGAAGTAGACTGATTACAGTTACTGTTTGTATACATATGTATGTATGTATTTTCCTTGTTTTTTCAATTGCTGAGATTTTTTCCCAAATTATTATATCTTCGTTTTTGTTTGTGCTTTTAGTGCCGCCACTTCATTGTTTTGTATCAGTTTCCGCTATGCCGTGTCAAACATAAAATTCTTGTAACTGCAATTGTTACTACAATTTTGTTGTTTTTGCTTTTGTTGTTGTGGCCACTTTGTCAGCCATGTTGCAACATGCAACTTACAACACGGTACTTAGCACTTGCAATGCAGCAAGACGTGTCCAATCGCATGTGCCACATATTACCTGCAACTGCCACAAGGCTATATATATATGTCTATATATATTTACAGTTATCTCTATATATTTTTTTATGTCTGCTGATTTGTGTGTGTGTGCGCTTGTGTGCCACACCGGCAATTGAACTTAAACGAATTTGTTACGTTCATTCTCGCACTGTGCAGTCGTTTACCCTGCACTTGCCACCTGCCACCTGCAGTTGCTTATCAGTGTTTTTCCTAGAAGAAGTCGCTATAAATAGCTACACTCATGTCTGTGCCACCCACGCTGCTTTACTTTCTTATTAGATTGTGTGCACGTGCGACCGTCTGTCCACACATCCGTATATCAGCGGCACGGCTAGGCAATTTGCCCGACTCTCTATCTGTCTGTGCGTCTGTCCGTTTGTGCGTCTGTCTATCCACTTAAACGTCTATTTGTCCAGCAGCTTGTTCGAGTGCTTGTAGACTCCGTCGTCTGCGCTACGCCATGTTTTCCCAAGTAATATCGCATACACTTTGTGGCGATTGCATTTAACTTGGCTTACAAGCATTTAAATGGCTGTGTGTGTGTGTGTGTTTGGCCTTCATTTACACACTGCAGACACGAGTTTTATTCTTCGTCACTTCGTTGACACCCCCTCACCAGCACCTGTGTGTGTGTGTGTCTTTCTGCATCCTTAACTCTTTCGTTTTCCTTCTCTATCTTTATCGCTATCTATATCGCCGTGCTACTTTATTTTGATCGCTTTTCTTTTACACTTTGCAGCACTTAATCTACTTACTGTGCAAAACGCAAGCAATGCTGATACCCACACTCGGTGAATTGCAACAATTGTGCCAGCTCATTGGCAATTACTTGAAGAGTTCGCACATCTTCATACGAAATGCAACGCTGGCCGGTCTGCTCTGTCTGCTCGAATGCTGTTCGAAGACCAATACCACCATCGGTCGGCTGAGTGATGAGTTGGCTTTGCTGCGCGAGCTGATTGTGGGCTACATCAATCGTCATGGGATTATCGATGTTAGGTGAGTAGCCAGATTACTTACATACGAGTGTTGGTGTGTATGTCTTCTTGAAGGTGGCGTTATCCGTAAATGTTTAAACAGTTGTTTTAGCTTTGGTTACATCAACAAACGTACGAAAGAAAATCAGATTAAGGCTAATGAAGTTAGCCCGAACTTAGAATACTAATACATGAGAGCTGCCATTGAGAGTGTGTGTGTGTGTGTGATAGTTAGAAAAATTAGCTGCACAATGGCTGTTATAACTCATTGATATGTTTGTGTGTAAATTTATTTTGGCTTTATTTAAATAGATTTATTGAAAAGTATCTAATCGTTTGTAGTCGTTTGTAGTCAAAGTGATTAGATACAATGTGACTATGTTCGGTGACATATAGAGTACTTTCAGAACTGACGAGAGAGCGCGCGAGTGTTATAGCTGTTATAGCTGTAAAGAGTATTGCCCCTATTTTTCAAAATAGTACTTGTTTGCTAGACTGTTTCTACGTTAGATTTCAAGGGATTGTTTTCAGCTTCCGCTGATTCGAAGAATGATTTTGTTGCTGCCTAGAAGTTGTGTGTGGTTGATAGTCTATTTGGAAATCTGTATATTCCGTCTTGTTCTCGGTCACCATCATATCAATTTTCGACACTCTGTATGCCATAGAGGAATCTTCGAATTTTGGAGTAAACAAAAACGGTTATATTTTGTCTAGTGAAAACTAATTAACATTTTTCAGGTATCTAAATCGTCTAAAATATCACCTATATCGACCAGGGGTTTGAATAAATCACCTTTTTGAAAGGTCTTATAAAAGCTATTGAGATTGAGTGCATCCGAAATGGAGATCTAAATATTTGTCTGTAAAGGAATGTTATTGGAATGGGTAATTTATATTAGGTCGGAAGAAAGCATGCCTGACGATTGGAATCTCAGTGTGCTCTGCCCAATACACAAAAACGGAGACCCCACAATTTGCGCCAATTACCGTGGGATAAGCCTCCTCAACATCGCGTATAAGGTACTGTCGAGCGTATTGTGTGAAAGACTAAAGCCCACCGTCAACAAACTGATTGGACCTTATCAGGGTGGCTTAAGACCTGGAAAATCAACAACAGACCAGATATTCACCATGCGCCAAATTTTGGATAAGACCCGTGAAAATAGGATCGACACACACCATCTCTTTGTCGACTTTAAAGCTGCTTTCGACAGCACGAAAAGGAGCTGCCTTTATGCCGCGATGTCTGAATTTGGTATCCCCGCAAAACTAATACGGCCGTGTAAGTTGACGTTGAGCAACACCAAAAGCTCCGTCAGGATCGGGAAGGACCTCTCCGAGCCGTTCGATACCAGACGAGGTTTCAGACAAGGTGACTCACTATCGTGCGACTTCTTTAACTTGATGCTGGAGAAAATAATACGAGCTGCAGAGCTAAACAGAGAAGGTACAATCTTCTATAAGAGTGTACAGCTACTGGCGTACGCCGATGATATCGATACCATTAGATACAACACCCGCGCCGTTAGTTCTGCTTTCTCCAGACTGGATAAGGAAGCTAAGCGTATGGGTCTGGTGGTGAACGAGGACAAGACGAAATATCTCCTGTCGTCAAACAAACAGTCAGCGCATTCGCGTCTTGGCTCCCACGTCACTGTTGACAGTCATAACTTTGAAGTTGTAGATAATTTCGTCTACCTGGGAACCAGCATTAACAGCAATAACAATGTCAGCCTGGAAATCCAACGCAGAATCACTCTTGCCAACAGGTGCTACTATGGACTAAGTAGGCTATTGAAAAGTAAAGTCCTCTCTCGACGAACAAAAATCAAACTCTACAAGTCTCTCATCATTCCCGTCCTACTTTACGGTGCAGAAGCGTGGACGATGTCAACATCCGATGAGACGGCATTAGGAGTTTTCGAAAGAAAGGTTTTGCGGAAGATTTATGGTCCCTTAAGAATTGGCAACGGCGAATACCGCAGACGATGAAACGATGTGTTATTCGACGACATAGACATAGTCCAGCGAATAAAAAACAGCGACTACGCTGGCTAGGACATGTTGTTCGAATGGATGAAGGTGCTCCAGCTCTGAAAGTATTCGATGCAGTACCCGCTGGTGGAAGCAGAGGAAGAGGGAGACCTCCACTCCGATGGAAGGACCAGGTGGAGAGGGACCTGGCTTCGCTTGGAATAACCAATTGGCGCCAAACTGCCAGGAGGAGGGATACGTGGCGCGCTGTTTTGGACTCGGCTATAACCGCGTAAGCGGTGTCTACGCCAGTCAAGAAGCAGAAGAATTTATATTAGGTTGTCAAATATCTCCCTTCTGCTGTTTTTGCTCTGTATTCAATGCTTTATAAAAAATCTTACAGTGATCGGATTTAGTTCAAATATGCGTCGTTTCGTTCGATAATCTGTTTCCATCTAGACGGCAACTTCACAATACCCCTCTCGTAGAAGCCCCTCTCATTATTTGCGAAGAACTCGGACAGCATTAGCCATGGGCAGGAACAGGTGGTAATCACTTGGAGATATGTCCGGACTATATGGTGGATGCGATAAAACCTCTCATCCAAGCTCTTGTAGTTTCTGATGAGTCATCAACAAATTGTGTGTTCTGGCGTTGTCCTGGTGGAATACTACACCCTTTCTGTTGGCCAATTCTGGACGCTTCCGGTCGATCGCCTGCTTCAAAAGGTCCAGTTGTTCGCAGTAGATGGTAGAATTACGCGACTGGCCATATGGGATCAGCTCATAGTGGATGATTCCCTTCTAATCCCACCAAACACACAGCAAAACCTTCCTGGTCGTCAATCCCGGCTTGTCCACTATCATCCGCTTCAAAAATGGGTCGAATTCGTTCCGTTCCAGCAGCATATCGCCGGCGTTGATTCAGTCCCGAAGGTTTTTTTGCGTCAAATCATGCGGCACCCAAACATCAAGCTTTTTTGTGTATCCAGCCTTTTGCATATGGTTTAAAATGGTTCGGTAACTAACTCCCATTTCCTGAGCGATGTCACGAGATGCCACATGCCGGTATTCGTCGTCACAGGTCTTTCGCCGGCAGGCTTATCCATGTTGTTGTTTTCACCCGCTCTGAAACTATTCCTCCCCAGTTCGAAGTGATGGAGAACCTTCCCCCAAAACACCATTAATCTCACGGAACATTTCTCTAGCAGATTTGCCTTTAACGAAGTAAAACTTTAAAATAGCGCGAATTTCGGCGTTATTGAACTCCATGTTTACACGTCTATAACTGTTGAATGCAATATCCAAACTAATCATGCAAAGCGTCGATTTTTTAGATTATGTCAAGACCTTTCAAAGATGTATTGCCAGATACGAGCTCTGTAGCGCTTTATACGTAGCCGCGAAATTCAAAAGACAAAAAGAGGGAAGGGTTATTTGACAACAAATTTTCCAATTGTGTTTGGATGGAATTTTATCGTAGGCAACAAAGCTTGATTTCCGCTAATCTTTTATTTTGCTACATCCAAAATCTGAACATGTCCCTCATTGTCTTCTCTACGAGATACGAGATTATTTGGGATCGAAATACGATTATTATCTTAAAATCCATGACTCATTACTTGCTGCAACGTAGAATCATCAGTACAGATAATATCTTTATCCTTATTCTTTATCAATTCATTCAATTTGATATACATATGTATCTACATTATGAGATTCACATGCTCAAGTTTCATCTCCAGATAATTCTTTACCATGGAATATCTTTTGATTTGATTAGAAACAAGAACCTTGTCACTCTATCTGTTATCGGCTATTGTTAAAAAACTCTCAACCGAAAGTGTTGAAAAATTATCTATATCCTTTAAAGTTGTCTGAAACCTGAAAATAGTAGTTGAACAAATTGTTGTGGTGCTTGATTAAACAAAAAATTTAATTTCAGAAAAATAAAATAATTGTTTACTTAAATTCTTATATGCTTTAAGTACACTTATCTATGTACGTTAAAATTACTTTTCTCTCTCTCTCTCTCTTGTGTACTCTTCGTAAATTATTGACGAGAGCAGCAAGTTATTAAACCAATATGGAAAGTTAGCTGCAAAGACCACTTCAATAAAACAATATATCGAATAAGCAATAACACACATGCTCACACATACACACGAATGTAGCTTGAACTGCCGCAGCCAATGCCGTCGTCTGTCTACCTGCTCAATCCAGTATGTCAGCAATTATTATTGTTTTGTTGCGGTTAGTTATTGTTTTCTCAATTGCAAAGTTTTATCGAAGCAAGAAACCAATGACCATCTGACTTACTTGTCTTGTCAGCGTCTGGCGAGTCGTCTTTTTTACCGTTGTTGCCATGTCATTGCGGCGCCAGAGCAGAGCAACATAGAGACCCTACTGCTCTGCGGTTTATGCAACATCCATTTGAGATTCTCCAATCGCCAGTAGACGATACACAGTGCAACATCGATGCCTGCTCAACTTCTATCAGCCAACCCCCCACCGCTGCGTCGCCGCCAAAAGCGAATGTAAAACTTTGAAAATTTTGAAGTCGGAGGTGGTGAGGGGTGGATGTTGCAGCAGCTGGAAAGCGAAACAATTCTATTAAAAAGCACTATAAATTTGAAAATTTTTTAGAGTTTGTTTATGTATGCATGTATACATAACAAACACTACACAGTTTGAATATATTCATGTATGTTGGCATGGTGTTGACTGTTTGTGCATCACTTGAGAGCCTGCTGTTGCGGTTTATTGCAGGTTTTCAAGGACTTTTGCTGCAACCACAATATCGATGACGGCCACATGCTCAGAGCACGTTGAGTGCAATTCTTTTTTATTTTATTTTCTAATTTCATATTTTTTTGTTTTTATTTATTTATTTTCCATTTCGAAGCTACATAGATTTTGCTATCTGAGTTTTAAAGTGAAAATTTTTGGACATTTGAAAGTATAGTCAACACTATTAGGTTTACAACATTGCTTCCGCCGTTTTTTTTTTGTTTTGTAAATTTAAGTTTTTTTTTTTTTATAAAAACGGTTACAAATGTCGATGAGCTTTAGCTGTATTTTTCTTGGAATTAAAAAAGAAAAGCAAAATTTCCCGCAAATGTCGAGAATTCGGCTCAAAAAGTGACATTTTCGGTTTGGAATAAGTTTGTGATGCAAACGGATCTCTACAAATATTTTGTTGGGTTAATGTTGACACAAATGTCCAAGATCGATATAAAACGATTTAATCGATTTAATCGACCAGTGCTTGACCCTAGAGACATCTATTGGAGAAAGGCGGAAGCAAAGTTGTAGACCTAATATATAAAATATATAAATTTGTTTGGAAACTACTTCCATATACTAAGATCCTGGTATTTAGTTTCCCATGCCAAAACCCCACGGTCGAACGTGTGTCCAATAATAAAAATATTTAAGAAAACATTATATATATTAAGAGTGTTCAAAAGAGTGCTCATTTCAAAGCAATTATCATTATATTCAAAACTTAATTTGACCCAAAAACAATCTGAGGTCTCGAGATTTATCTCGGTTTTCAGCTGCTATCATTCTACCTTTCAACAGTATCTGAAATCAGTTTATCTAAAATCTCATAAGATGGCTTGAGATACAGTCCGACGATCTGGTGTATGTGCATCTGTATATTGATATATTTATGAAATCCATATTCTGTATTCTCATGCTAGTTTACTAAGTCATTAAAGTATTGGAAGCGTATTCCATATGTTCTGTTTCATGACTTGAATTTTTAAAGTATATTTGAAGTTATCTCTTGAGTGTTCCAACTCACTATTTGCTAATTAGTTTCTGGGTTTCCTTTAATATTTGATTCGTTAGACCAATATCAGTTAGGTGTGGAGAGTTCGAGCTGTTCAGATTTCGATCGTAGTACATTTTTTTGAAAACTTTACATACTTATGATATCTAAACAAATATTAGATTTAAATCTAAGAGACCTCCACAATGCCTAACCTTTCAACTTCGATGATGGTGAAGGTCTTTGTTAGTTGAAAGGAGCAGAAGATAGGGAACTTTTTGTATATTGGGTCCGTTTCCACAACAGATGTAGTTTAATACGCATATTGACCTCGGCTAGTGCTCTTATTGACTCGATGCATGCTGAAATTACAAGGAAAACCTATCTCTCAGATAGTCCAAAATATTTTTATACTCTCGCAACAAAAGTTGCTAATCGGTTTTTTGTATATATCTCGCAATGAATCTATATAAACCAAACTTTCTGCAGTCGATTCTCTTATGTACCCCACCACACACCATGAAAATAATTGAAATCGGATAATAATCACGCCCACCTCCCATACAAAGCTTAGGTTGAAAATTACTAAAAGTGTGTTAACTCACTAACTAAAAACGTCAGAAACACTTAATTTTACAGAAGAAATAACAGATGGAAGCTGCACTCAGATTTTTTTTTTTACAAAATGGAAAATGGGCGTGGCATGGGTCAAAACCCATATCTCAGGAACTACTCGACAGATTTCAATGAAATTCGGTATATAATATTTTCATGACACCCTGATAACACGGACAAAAAATTTCCTTATAACTTAATTTTGAATCTCCTAGCTCCCATATACCTAATTATAGGTTTTTCAAAAATTCGTTGGGCTTTATTCCGCATATATAAAGGGTGATTTTTTAAGAGCTTGATAACTTTTAAAAAAAAAAAAAACGCATAAAATTTGCAAAATCTCATCGGTTCTTTATTTGAAACGTTAGATTGGTTCATGACATTTACTTTTTGAAGATAATTTCATTTAAATGTTGACCGCGGCTGCGTCTTAGGTGGTCCATTCGGAAAGTCCAATTTTGGGCAACTTTTTCGAGCATTTCGGCCGGAATAGCCCGAATTTCTTCGGAAATGTTGTCTTCCAAAGCTGGAATAGTTGCTGGCTTATTTCTGTAGACTTTAGACTTGACGTAGCCCCACAAAAAATAGTCTAAAGGCGTTAAATCGCATGATCTTGGTGGCCAACTTACGGGTCCATTTCTTGAGATGAATTGTTCTCCGAAGTTTTCCCTCAAAATGGCCATAGAATCGCGAGCTGTGTGGCATGTAGCGCCATCTTGTTGAAACCACATGTCAACCAAGTTCAGTTCTTCCATTTTTGGCAACAAAAAGTTTGTTAGCATCGAACGATAGCGATCGCCATTCACCGTAACGTTGCGTCCAACAGCATCTTTGAAAAAATACGGTCCAATGATTCCACCAGCGTACAAACCACACCAAACAGTGCATTTTTCGGGATGCATGGGCATCTTGAACGGCTTCTGGTTGCTCTTCACCCCAAATGCGGCAATTTTGCTTATTTACGTAGCCATTCAACCAGAAATGAGCCTCATCGCTGAACAAAATTTGTCGATAAAAAAGCGGATTTTCTGCCAACTTTTCTAGGGCCCATTCACTGAAAATTCGACGTTGTGGCAGATCGTTCGGCTTCAGTTCTTGCACGAGCTGTATTTTATACGGTTTTACACCAAGATCTTTGCGTAAAATCTTCCATGTGGTCGAATAACACAAACCCAATTGCTGCGAACGGCGACGAATCGACATTTCACGGTCTTCAGCCACACTCTCAGAAACAGACGCAATATTCTCTTCTGTACGCACTGTACGCATTCGTGTGGTTGGTTTAATGTCCAATAAAGTAAACTGAGTGCGAAACTTGGTCACAATCGCATTAATTGTTTGCTCACTTGGTCGATTATGTAGACCATAAATCGGACGTAAAGCGCGAAACACATTTCGAACCGAACACTGATTTTGGTAATAAAATTCAATGATTTGCAAGCGTTGCTCGTTAGTAAGTCTATTCATGATGAAATGTCAAAGCATACTGAGCATCTTTCTCTTTGACACCATGTCTGAAATCCCACGTGATCTGTCAAATACTAATGCATGAAAATCCTAACCTCAAAAAAATCACCCGTTATATTGGTTAATATGTGAGATATCTTAGCAAAATTAAGTGAGCGCATAGTCTTGGATATAGTGCACCTTGCTGGTGAAAATTAATGAAATCGGTTTAAGAATTACCACAGCCCGTATATACTATATATGACGATTTTCGTTATTCTATTAAACTATATGCCGAATTTATGGGTAAATTTGGGTGTTATCTCAATAAAATTTCTAAATTTAATTTATCAAATATTTGTTTCCTTAAATTTTACTGCGCCTGTGATTGTTATTATTTTCAAAAGCAGTAGCTGGCTTCAGAGTGTTTACAATCGGATTATTATTAAATTTCGGACTAACCTTTATTTAAGCCCCAACTAGTCTTTCTCTTGAATGTCAATTTGATTCCAGTTCAAACGCTAACGTGAATTTTGATTACTCACAGACATGCCTTTGCATTCGCAGCATGCATTCGCATCACCCGTTATGCGGAATGGCCAAACACAGAGTTGCAAATATATATTTTATGGCTATTTGTATTTGTTGCATTTCCTGTTATTTAGTCAGCGCCATAGATTTATTGCTATTTGTGCGTTTCGTGTGAACTTTCGACTACAACAACCACACATACACACACACACATACACACACACACACACACACACACACACGAATACATGGCGTTGTTGCACTTGTGACCATGTCCGCCCACTTCGGAGCAACTTTATTCCCAGTTTGCGCTTCAATTTGTTGTCGAAAAGTCATAATTATTGCAGGTAAAGTTTATTTTTTGTTGTTTTTGCCTTTGGATATATATTAAATTTCTGGGAAAATATTGAGTATTTGCAATGCTTTTGGTGCGCTGCGGCTCTCTCGTGTGTGCGTGTGATTTTAGTTTAGTTAGGTAAACAAAAGTTCATGAATATTTTTTTTGAAAATTATTGGTTTGCCATTTCCGCCAATAAAAACTCGAAAGTCCGAAAACAGAAAAAAGCAAAAACAACTTCTATGGAGATTAAGATTTGTGTTCAATAAATTGATTTGCATTGAATGTGTGTAGTTTTTGTTGTTGTTTTATGTGTAATAAATATTTCTATGAAAATAAATTCGCTATTATTTGAATATATGCCACCGTGTGGAGTTTGTCATTTGACTACTAAATGTCATATCTACGCAAATAGATATCTACTAGTTCATAAAATACATATGTATAACGAGAGAGATGTTTTTATGTGAGAGTGAAAATTTAATAAATATAACATTGGTAGTTCAATAAATATATACGCTCATCATTTAATTTCTTTTATATTAAATAAATAAAGTAACAATTATTCGGGTGTAACCGAAGATTTTATACTCTCGGAATTTATTTATTTAATTTTATTAATATAACATACAATTTGACCCACATATTCGTCATATATATGGTTTAAAGTTCATTGGAAGTTTGGAAACCCTAATATTAGCTATGACCCGATTTCACTCATTTTTGGTACGGAGGCATATTATTAGAAGAAAAATATTCCCTCTGAACTTCTTCAAAATATCTGAGAGGCTTACCGATATTTTCAGTAAAGAAATTTATTCGCAGCTCTGAGGTCCTCATGTTCGATATATGGAGCCTTGAAAACTTATGGTCCAATTTCTGCGATTTTTAGAAGGGTGATGCGACTTTTTAAATGCAGTATTTGTGCCAAGTTCTGTTCCGATATCTTCACTAGTTCTTACTTGATATACATATATTGTAAAGTAAACGAATCAGATCGACTTTAAAGTTCTAGTATATCTAGGAAGATGGTGTGGTTCTGAACCAATTTGGACTATTTGCATAACATATCATTGGGAAACCAGGAAGATATTATGAACCGAATGTTATTGAAATTTGTCTAGTAGTTTCGGAAATATGGTTTTTAATCCATAATAAGTTATAATCCGATTTCCTCCATTTTTAGACTGTATAATGAAGTGCCTTAAGAAAACGACTCCGGAGAGTTTTGTTCATATGTTTTAGTATCGGGTGTGGAATCGGATGTTTAAAGAACCACATTCAATTGCTCCGACACAGTGGGTATCCGAAATCATCGGTTCCGAAGAAGTTTTTACTAAGTTTTATGACCTTAGACAAAATATGGATCGTCTGGTGCATATCTGATGCTAATGAACAGTGCAAATAATGCGCTTCATCCGGCTAAACTGAAGGAAGTGAATATTGTTCTATCGGCCGCGAAAGTTATGACCATGGTTTTCTGGGATTGGCAAGCTGTAAACGACTACAAAAGGACAAAACGGTTACACGGTTCTACTTTGCTGAATAATTACACCGGTTCCACCCTGAAAACGTACTGGCTCACACCTCCACCGACCAAATCGATCGAATTATGTTAAGAACTGTTGCTTAATGCATCGTATTTTCCAGATTTGTTACTAAAATTTGAAAAATATTTTCGCTGAGCTTAAGAGAGGGGGCTTTAGAGACTTTGCTTCCAAAATAATAAAATTACTAAAAAACATTATTTATTAGATAAAGATAGTTTGAAACAAGTAAGGAAGGGCTAAGTACGGGTGTAACCAAACATTTTATACTCTCGCAATTTATTTAACTTTATATATATTATATAATACACAATTTGACCCACATATTCGTCATATATATTGTATAAAGTCCATTGCAACCCTAATATTAGGTTAGAAGCACCGAGGTTCTCATGTTCGATATATGGGGCCTTGAAAACCTATTCGGCGATTTTTAGAATGTGGCTGCCACACTATAAACGTAGTATTTGTGCAAAGTTCTGCATCGATATCTGCACTAGTGCTTACTTTATATATTGTAAAATAAACGATTCAGATCGTCTTCAAAGTTCTGGTATATAGGAAGTAGGCGTGGTTGTGAAGCGATTTGGCCTATTTTCACAACATATCATTGGGATGTAAGGAAACTATCACAAACCAAGTTTCATTGAAATCGGTCGAGTAGTTCCTGAGATATGGTTTTTGACCCATAAGTGGCGATACCACGCCCATTTTCCATTTTTTTTTTAATCTGAGTGCAGATTCTATCTGCCATTGCTTATGTGAAATTTAGTGTTTCTGGGTTTTTCCTTAGCGAGCTTTTAGTAATTTTCAACCTAACTTTTGTATGGGAGGTGGACGTGGTTATTATCCGATTTCTTTCATTTTTGGACTGTATTAGGAAGTGGCTAAAAGAAACGACTGCCGAAAGTTTGGTTTATATAGCTTTATTGATTTGCGAGATAATTACAAAAAACCTATTTGAGGGCGGGGCCACGCCCACTTCTTAAAAAAGATTACAACCAAATGTGCCCCTCCCTAATGCGTTCCTGTGTTCCAAATTTTATTTTAATAACTTTATTTATGGCTTAGTTATGGCACTTTATGTGTTTTCAGTTTCCGCCATTTTGTGGGCGTGGCAGTGGACCGATTTTGCCTATTTTCGAAAGCAACCTCCTCAGGGTGCAAAGGAATATGTGTTTCAAGTTTCATTCAGATATCTTAATTTTTACTCAAGTTATCGCTTGCACGGACAGACGGACGGACAGACATCCGGATTTCAAATCCACTCGTCATCCTGATCATTTATATATATATATATAATCCCATATCTAGCTCTTTTATTTCTTGGTGATACAAACAACCGTTATGTGAACAAAACTAGATACTCTGGCAACATGTTGCGAGAGTATAAGAAAAAATTATATTTCATATCAATCTGTAATTTCATATATTCTCTGACAAATATCATTAAACCTATTTATTTGGAACCACAAATTATAGATAAGTACACATAATTATTAGCGTAAACTTAATTAATTTAATTAACGCAATTGCAATTGAAAAATCGTACATATCACATAACTGTTTTTGTTATATTAATTCCTCCTCCTCCTCTTTCTCCAACAGCGCAATGCAATGCAGCGACACACATACAAAGCTGGTTTGGACGCTCAATTATTGTCTCATCGAATGGACATCGAAATTCGTGCCACAATGTCACCTGCTGTCGAATACAGTAATTGCAGCTGGTAATTTCCTGAGGAAAACCAATAATGAGGATGTCTACTTGTGTGTTTTGCATGTAAGTATCAATGTACGACAGTTGTTTGTATGTTAGTGTAGTGATTAGAAGAGTGAAAATCAAGTTGAATGCCGTGAAGGAATGTGCAATACCAATTAGGAAAAGTAAAAAGTTGGGGAAAATAATTATACTTATGTTGATATCCATTACCAGTAGTAGTAGTAGTATTAGAGGTAATCTAAAGCGCTTTCCTAAAGTCTTTATATAACTCACTCCTAGCTTTCTCTTTATGGTCCATGAATGTATTGAAAGTTTTGGTTTGATAATTCATATCACATAATAAGGCAAATATTATTATATTCGTCGAAAGGTGGCTCAAATGCAAACATGTACCGGGAGCACTATTCTTTCAACCTCAATCACCTCTCATTTGTGATTTAAACTGAAATTTCATTTGAAATAAGACAAGTTTTAAGCTGGCACCGATGGCTGTTTTGGAGTTTTTTTTTCAGCTTGTATGGCATTACCTACCTAGTAATGGGAATCTGTGTTTTTCTGAGTGTCAATACATATCTCTAAGTAGTACATCATCATATATTTCTTCATCCTAACTTCGTAATATTAAAATATGCGAACTATGGACTTCACATATCGACTTCGTGGCATACTTTTAGGGTCGATCCTTAAATATTCAGTTATTTGGGTGGATCGTTTTGTGTTGTGTGTGAGGCTATATCTCTATAGGTTGAACCAATCATCGAACTCTGTTTTTTGAATGTTCTGGGTTTGATTTTATCTTGTTCGGGATTTTTTTAAAGGACTCGCCTAAAGGTAGGCAACAAATTGACAACATATTGTCCGTTCTATATAAAAATATAGTTTTTTTGTAGTACTCTATTAAAAGCTCTGCATTCCTTTCCACCGAATTTAGTAACTGCACTCATATTCTATCGATATATATGTTTACCGTTCGTTAATTGCTTTTCCCAGCAGGGATGCTAATGCATTTCATTATATGCGAATAAGCGATTCAATTTGCATATATTTCGGTAGATATGCTCGTACATATGTATATATGTAAATGTATTGAATTTTCTGCATTTGTGTGTGTGTGTGTATGTATATGTGAGTGCATTATATGCATATTATCTATTTATGTATGCTCCTTGCTAATACTCAGGGATTACAAATCGTAGATATCATACCAATTACATGGGACATCAGTAAGGCAGGAGGCACCAGTTGCAGAGATCGAAATGCTCAACTGCAATGCCAAACTCAACTGTACATATATAATTACACCAACACACACACAGACACATGCACACATATTCACTTTCATTAATATATATTTATATTTATATATTACATATTCTGGGCTTTCACTAGCACACTCTCAACTTGTCTCTGCTCCGGCAAGCGCCTGCTTCAGTTTACTTGTGTGTGTGTGTGTGTGTGTGTGATTGTGTGGCTTTGCGGAGGGAAATCCAATTTCGACCACAAACTTTTAAACTCCAGCTATGCTTTATAATTACCACAAGCGAAAATGGCAAGGATCTGTTTCTAATAAATGAATGCAAGCAATATAACGGTATTACTATATAGATATACTCGTATATAGAAAAAGCAATTGCAATTTAAGAATTTCCATTTTCGAATAAAAATAAAAATGACTGAAATGCATTGTTGTTGCTGTTGTTGTGTACATATCAATTTATGAAATTACATTTCTGTTCAATTTCCCTTGAAATAATCCAATAAAAGTAAAATTGCAATACAATGGCAAATAGGCGTAAAATGAATGAGCGCAATAAAATAGGAAAATTATTTTGTTAAGGCATATCTTTGCTTGTCAAATAAAATTTGGTAAATAATACGTCTGCATATATAATTCATATATAAATAAGTAAGCCATTCCAGGGTATAAACATAATATTTTTGCTAGTAGTGGAAGTAATTTGGTTTCTGTGAGAATTATTGTTTTATTAATATTATTGCATCTCTAACTCAGTGCAGTGGTTTGCGAGTCTAATAATTCCAACATATATTAATGAATGATATAGAATGCAGTACCTTCTAGCTTTATTGGTAGAACATATCTGATCGAGTTACAGCCAAAATCATAATTAGCAAAGTTCGAAACTCTATTATCAGGGTCTGGAGCTAAAAAGAAAAAGAAGAATCTTATATCTATGTATATATCTTTAGAAAAGAAAAAGTTAGGTTATCTAAAAATATATATTTATAATATCTGCTGATTGCTGCATTGAACTTGTGGTAGTCACTAATAGTATGAGGTTTTAGTAATGTTGTTCTTTTACTAAATAAATGGTTTGATCTGAATTCTTTCTAATATGCATATTGATTTTGGAATAAATAATAAATCAACGACCTAATAAGTCTTTAAAACCCTACTCAAAACGGAAAATGTTTCGGAGGATATGTTAAAAACTTATAATTAAAATACTTAAAAGCAAGACAGATCTGTCACCAACGATTACAGTGTTGTCTTAAGTATAGGACTTTTATATATTCCAATAAAAGATGGAATATTTTAAAGCTGTTGAAGCGTGTAAGATGTAAGGTAAACATCCTAACTACATCTGTAAAATATTTCAATACGGAATCTCTCTATATCAAGTTAAATAACAGTCAAAGTCAGTCATGATAATCACAAAACGATTCTACAGAGCAACAATCATATTGAATTTTATGAATAGCAATTTTTGTGAACCAAAGACCTTCTAAATATCAACATTTTAAAAAGTGTTAATGGGAGCTCTAAAATCGGCCTTCTTGCATAGTGGCTATACTTACAGCTGTGTTCAAAATAATAATAGCAGTCAATATATGAATTTCTTATAAAGAAAATTGAGTACGAACATAACAGAAACATTAATTTTACATATTATATGGCTTTTATTAGATAATATAAAACCGCAAAAATTTACAATAAGGATAATAAAACTAAAATAGCTCAAAAATTCGTTGTTCAAAACAATAGTAGTATTTCACATCTGGTTTGAAAAAGTATCTGAAACATAGGTAAATCTAAAAATTATGTATTGTTACAAAGAAATGAGGTTCAGTACTTGTTAGAAAAACTCCTATTATATAAAACTACCTTACAGGGACGCGGAATAGAGTTGACTTTGCCTTCATAGCGGGTTTTAGGTATTTCTTCCCAAGAATCCTTCACTAGTACCCAAAGTTCCCGATTATTGCTTTTCTGAATATCACCCATTAGGTTATCTATGGAATTGAGGTCGAACCATTGCGCAGGCCAAGGTATGACCTTTAATACCTTTTATACGAGACCACTCCTTGGCTAGCCGACTTGTATGTTTCGGGTCATTATCCTGCTGGAAGACCCATTTCAGAGGCATTCCCTTTTCAGTATAAGGTAACATTGTGCTATTCAAAAATTTAACGTAGACATGTTGACTCATAACAGTGTATAGAAGATATATGGGCCCAGCACCATAGAAATAAAAGACAAGCCCAAACTAAATGTTTGATCCTATATGTTTTACCGTTATCGTAGTGTGTCTAGGGTGGTATTCAGGCTTCGGTGAGCGATGCGCATACTGTCGTGAAGCTGTGTCTCCAAAAAAATCTCTTTCATCTGTCCACAATATATTTCGTCTAGTTTCCAATTTCAGTAATAATACTCTAACACACACACTATTATTATTTTGAACACATCTGTATATATAAGGACACGAAAACAATCTTTAACTTTCTAAATGTTTTAAATCTCTAAGTAAAAATAATATTGCGAAAATATTTTTTTTTTTTTTTGAAAGGCCGTTTTCTCTGAAATGCCCCATGTGAATTTTGTGCGGATATAAATATTTGATGTAATAAATGAATTTTATTAAATTTTTTATTGTTTACAAATTGTGATAGGCAAATTAAATTTAAATTTCCTTTGCCAACCTCAGGAATGCAAAAATTATTTTCATAGTCTTTTGAGAGATATATTTTAGTGTTATTAAATATATTATTACAATATTGATATTAATTGTAATTGTGAGGACAATACAAAAGACAAAACCAATTAATACAAAATTCTTGTCACCAAATAAAATTTTAATAATTCCTTCAGCAAAGTAAGTTTGTCACAGAGAAAACTTCGCAGGAATTAATTGGTTAACGAAGAAACAACCTTTAATTAAGTTAACCAGCAATATATTGTGTAGATGACAGACCATATTTCTTCGATGAATATCGAAATATTATAGGGTGTTAATAGCTTCAGGCTCAGTTCGTTTGATCAGATTTTTATAAAAAGTCGCAGTTTCGCTTTTTTTTAGAAATTTTTGGCATAATATACAGTTCTGTATTCGACTTTCAGAAGGTCTGTGTTCAAATGCGGTAAATCTGATTCCTATTTTTTCCGTTCAGTTGAACTTCCATATCTCGAACTTCTCTAACTCGAATTACTCCATAACTCAAACTCTTTCAATTTTCAATAGAAGTTAAATTTCAAATAAATTAACTTCTATAACTAGAAGTCTCTCTATATCGAAGTTTTTTGGTGGATTATTTTGATTCGAGTTAGGGAAGTTCAACAGTATTTCAATATACCTTGACATTATTTGATATCAAATATGTATGAAAAGAGGAAAATATTTTAAGTTTAAAATTTTTCTGAATCCAACATTGCTTTATAATATCCGCCTCCACTGTTTCCAGTTGCTTTAATAATATTTACCTTAATGCATTTACATGCGACCACACAGCAGATTCATATCGAGCAAATTGCAATTCCAACTTAGCATAACGCTCTTGAGTCAATCAACTCTGCCATTCGCTGTTGGACTACCGTTATAACTTCATAAATATCGTTTGATAAGCGTGTATATAGCAAGCAAGCGTCGACTGGACGTTTGTGAGTGTGTCAACATTTGCTTTTGACCTGCAATGAGATCCGTGACACACCTACACATACATAAATTCAGATAGCGTCATAAAAGCAGATGAACACGCTTTGCCGCCAAAAGTGAGTCCTTTTTCGTGTAGCAACAGCAGCAGTTAAATCACTACGCTGCGCTGAACAACAGCAAACGCCCAAAAATCACAAAAATCAAGAAAATAAAAAATGATAAAAGTGGTAAAAGCGCTGCACTCATACATACATATATTTGTATATAAGTGACGGGAGACTCAGGCTGCTCAGTTTATTAACAGAAGTGCAGCCGCGTTATCACTACCCCGCAGCTGCCACCACTACTCCACCCTCTCAGCTCAGTTAGAAGTCGATTTTATACGTTCGGTAGTGTTCGGACACTTGTTTGTGTAGTAGTGTAATTGTTGTTGTCGTTGTAAGTTTTTCTGCCAAAGCATATCGCAAGCTGTGAACAGTATTTTCCTTGCAACATGTCAAACGTGCCACACGCGTCTCTTGCTGTTAGCTTTACTTACAGTTATGCATCTTTACTTATAGCTAAGTATGTGTGGATGTGTGTGTCACCATTTTTTCAAGCTTTAACTCCTTTGGTCAGCTCTGACAACTCTTACATTTCTATTTACTTTCCCCCGAGTGTGACATTGCTGCCACCAACAAGAACAACAACACCAATACCGTCCGTCCATTGTGCGGCAGCATCACAAAGCATTATCCCTTTCAGTTGTTAGTCTTTTTTGCTGTTTTTGTTATTTTTGTAGTTGTTTTTATACTCTCACAACAAAGTTGCTACGAGAGTATTATAGTTTTGTCCACATAACGGTTGGTTGTAAGTCCTAAAACTAAACGAGTTAGATATAGGGTTATATATATCAAAATGATCAGGGTGACGAGAAAACTTCAAATCCGGATGTCTGTCTGTCCGTCCGTCTGTCCGTCCGTCCGTGCAAGCTGTAACTTGAGTAAAAATTGAGATGTCTTAATGAAGCTTGGAACACGAGTTCCTTGGTACCATAATCAGCAAAATCGGACCACTGCCACGCCCACAAAATGGCGAAAACCGAAAACACATAAAGTGCCATAACTAAGCTATAAATAAAGCTTTGGAAATAAAATTTGGTATGAAGGATCGCACTATGAAGAGGCATATTTGGATGTAAGTTTTTTGGGGAAGTGGGCGTGGCCCCGCCCCAAAATAGGTTTTTTGTATATATCTCGCAAACTAATAGAGCTATATAAACCAAACTTTCTGCAGTCGCTTTTTTTAGCCATTTCCTTATATAGTCCAAAAATGAAAGAAATCGGATAATAACCACGCCCCCCTCCCATACAAAGGTTAGGTTGAAAATTACTAAAAGTGGGTTAGCTCACTAACCAAAAACGTCAGAAACACTAAATTTCACATAGGAAATGACAGATAGAAGCTACACTCAGATTTTATTACAAAATGGAAAATGGGCGTGGCGTCGCCCACTTATGGGTCAAAAACCATATCTCAGGAACTACTCGACCGATTTCAATGAAACTTGGTTTGTAATAGTTTCCTTACCTCCCAATAATACGTTGTGAAAATTGGCCAAATCGCTTTACAACCACGCCTACTTCCTATTTACCAGAACTTTGAAGACTATCTGAATCGTTAACTTTACAATATATAAAGTAAGCACTAGTGAAGATATCGATGCAGAACTTTGCACAAATACTACGTTTATAGTGTGGCAGCCCCATTCTAAAAATCACCGAAATCGGACCATAGGTTGTCAAGGCCCCATATATCGAACATGAGGACCTCGGTTCTTCTAACCTAATATTATGGTTTCCAACTTTCAATGGACTTTATACTCGTACCATATATATGACGAATATGTGAGTCAAATTGTGTATTATATAATATAAATAAAGTTAAATAATTAAATTAAATTGCGAGAGTATAAAATGTTTGGTTACACCCGAACTTAGCCCTTCCTTACTTGTTTTTTTTTGCATCCCTCGCCCACAGCCGCTGTCTGCCGCGCGCTGTCATTCGTTTAGCGTTTTGTTGATTTGCCGCAGGACATCGGCTGCCTGGCGAGCAGCGCTTCGTCTGTGACTGCGAATGACCGCCGCTGTGGCTGGCCGTTCGTTGGTGGTCAGTGGCCTAGTGCTAGCATCGCTGCTGCTGCTGTTCATGCTGCTTGTTAATTGGTTTTTTGATTGGCAATTTTCAAAACTAACAACAACCAACTACTGGTGAGCCACACACACATATACTCATATACATATATAAGAAGATAAATATATGTGTGTGTTTGTGTGTAGGTGTATTAGCTGCCACATTTATTTTTATGGCTGCGAGAGAGTGAAAGCACAGCTAAATATGTGGCGTAGACAATAACAAAAACAACAACTCGCTAGCAGCTTCAAAGCTCCCTTAGCTGTCTGTCCATCGGTCCGAACGTCTGACCGTTGTTGACCGGAATCAATGCGTTGCGTTTACGCTTGAATTGTGCCATGACATTGCCAACCGCGCGCACACGCACACACTTAGACATACAAAGGTATTCATATATATTCATACATACATACATATATTCAGCCGTGGCCTTACACCTTTCCAAATGAACGGCTTATTTAGTTGCTGAGCACTCATTTCTGCTCACTCACGTGCTTTTCTCTCTGTGTGTGTTTTAGTGTAGATATATGTGTGTGTGTGTGTTCGTGTGTCAACTTTGTTAGTTTAGCAAATAGTTAAATAACACTTTGGGACTATGAATATGCCTAATGGACGTCGGTTTAATTGTGTGGATTATGACCGGCTTGTTGGGCGACAATTAAAACAGAAATGTGGCGAACAAAACAAAATAAAATAAAAGTAATAACAACAACAAAAAACTAAAATACAACAAAAACTAAAATACAACAACAAGAAAAGTACAAAAACAACAACAATTGTACAACAAACAAACAAACAGCAATTCTGCGTGGCCGAACACACGAACAGCATAAATTGCGGCAATTAGTTGTAAACATTTCGAGCGGCGAGTAAATAGTCGAGCAGTAAACTTGCAACCAGGAATAAGTGGTTGTAAAACTTTATGGAAATTGCTTTATTTAGAAACACGCAAATGCCGGTAAACAAATACAGACGGACACACACACACAGTGTTGTATAGCGATATACATATATTCAAATATACAGCTATTCATTTGTGCTATTTGGTTTAACTTTTAAAATATAATGAAGTTTTCTGCTTCGCTACAGCCAATAACACTTACAAGCATACAAAACATTACATTACACATATAAATACATACAAACATACAAACAAATATACATATACATATGTAAATAGAAATGAAAATCAGTTTCCGTAATTTGTAATTGCAATTGGAGAAAAAGTATTTTTAATTAGTTTTCATGCACACACACACACACATTCATGGAAAAGCGAGAATATTTCATTAAACCTCAGATTTTTAATTTAAACTGATTTTCGAAAAATTGTGAAAAATATTTCGATGAAATTTGATTTGCATGAAATTCGGTTTGAAATTAATTTCAGAATGATTTTGTTGTTAATTCAACAGAAAAGCGCATGTAATTGTTAAAAGTAGCCAATGAAGCGTGTTTCTTATTAAGCTTTGATTGTGGTTAGTCATTTCAGTTTAAAATTATCTGTAAAAGATGATTTGAGAACAATATTCATAAGTTTAAACTAAAAAAGTAGCTAATTCAAGAAACTAAGTTAATAGCTGTGCTTTATAATAATATGAACATCTATCTAAGTAATTTACAGGAGGAAGACAAGTTTAAGGAATTAGGGATAGAGATCAGAGACACGAAAAAAATTACAATTTTCAGTATTTTTTTATTGCTATTAAATTATGTTATTTTGCAAAAGTAATAATATGGCATTAATACATAATGTTTTGACTTAAAGTCACAAAAATTAAAAAAAAAATGTATAACTTCCAAAGTTATAGCTGTTTGTGTTGACCCAGTTCCAAAAAAAAAGGTCCTTGCGGTGACAATCATAAGTCTTTGTAGATTCATCTAAATTAATCGGATAAGAAAAATTTGTTTTATAATTTAACTAGCAGACCCGGCCACACGTTTTTGTGGCTAAGGTATGCATTAAATTAGTAAATTTTTTTACCACCAATATAGGTCATTCAATCAGCCATTTATGTTTATTATATTATGGTTTCATGTCAGGAATAAATAAGCTCCTCTTTCGAGGCCATGAAGTGACAGAAACCCGTTAAAAATGTTATTAATCCATCGAGGTGTCAACTGCGGCTACCATTCTCAAACAATTTCTACAATCGCAGTATGATATTATTGGAAAAACACTCGTAAATTAGATGATTTTAGGAATGTGATTAGTTCGTCAGCAACAGTTGATCCAGGAATAGTCTGGCGAAAATCACCTGCCAACAGAATCATGACTTCACAAAAAATATTTTCGTTGTCGCGTAAATCTTTTAAAGTCCTGTGCAGTACCTCCAGCGACTTGAATATCTGTAAATCTTCTTTATAGCTGGTGTTTCGTTGATTTGCAATTTAGGAGTAATTTCAAGGCCGAATTGCCGTTTGTCTGCCTGCCTGCGTTGAAAATGAGTGAACTCGGTTCAGGAATTACCTCAACCCTCATGTACTATATATGCTGATTTTCGTTATTCTATTTGACTTTATTTCAAATTCTGTGTAATAAAATTACATCAATAAATTGCGTGAGTATAAAATGTTCGGTTGTCTTTCCCTACTTGTTACAAATTGTTTTGGGCTATCGACACAGCCTTATACAATTGAACAATGATAAAAATATTTTAACAAAGCAACAACGACAACTTTCAAAAATTATTATTATTATTATTATTTTTTTTTTTTGTTGTCAATTCAAATAAAATTATCTTCTTGTTATCTTCCTCACAACTTTTCGATATATACTTACTTTCTAATCCTACCCTGGCCTTCCATAAATATTTCGAAACTAAAATTAGCCAGATCGGTTTGGCCCTTCTCGACTTTTTTCGAGACTAACGACACAAAATGTTTGTATGGGTGATTAGAAAATTGTGGATTTAAGACTTTTTCAGGCAATTTTTATAATTTTTCTCTCCGTAAGAACCATCCCGGTACCTCTAAAAAGATTCTAAACAAAGAATTTGCGAAATCGGTTCAGCGGTTCTCGAGTTATGCGCTTAGCAACACATTTTGCAATTCATTTTTATATTATAGATAATAATAAGAAATAATGGGATGGATCGTAGCTTTTTTTTCAGAAATTAACAAAATGGCGGACTCAGGAAATTTTTTCTAGATTTTCGAGCAAAAATCGACAATTAATTGGTCTTAAAAAATCGATAAAAAATTTTATACAGCCCAGGATAATTGCCTATTCTAAAAGCTGTAGAAATTTCATTAAAATATACTGAGCGGTTTTCGAGTTACAGCTGACACCAGTTCAACAACATCGTTTTGAGAAAAACGAATTTAAAGTTTCACACTAACGTATTGGAGTGGCCTATCGCTATTTGTTATTTGTTGAATAATCCGAAAAGTAATTATCGGAGCTACTTCAAATTTTCAGAAGAATATTTTTAAGATATTACACTAATTCACAAAGAAAAAAATTATAAATTTTTTTTAAATCCTGACTACCCCTTACCACTAAAACTCACACTTTTACTAACACAATAAATTTCTTAAACATGGTTTTAAAAGTGCTAATTGTCGAATTCCAAGTGAGGTATTGAAGCTCCAACCACAAATATAGTAGTAAAGTAAAAAATTGGTTGAGAGCCCGGAGCAATATTAAACTACTATTAATCTGCCGACGCTTGAAAGATGACGGACATGTCCAGGTCTTTTGTTCACTGCCAATCAACTGAAAAAGTGTCTTCCGATTATGTGGTTTCATTTTTTTTCCAAGGAGTTAATATACTTTTGTATGTATTTTAAGCTCAATACTGACTTTTCAAGGCCTTATTTAATTAAATATTTATATATGTACGTTGAACTCACTAGTTTAGATCCTAGATTTTCCTAATTGTTTGCAGTCTTTATAAAAATAAAATCACATTCTTTAAACACTAAAGAGCTTAGTTTCAAATGGTCGTGGCTTCGTCGTAAATGGACATTGTAGATAAAAATTGTTGCTGTACTAAAATACATAAATTTGAGTCTAAATGACTGTTTTGCTCCTTTAAAAGAATACTGATCCACAATTGATTATAAATATGATCTTCCAAAAGTTATACGCATACTGGAATGCTCTAGATACGTACCGCCTTTAGCTATGATCCCTATTGTAACTATCAATTTTGCCTGCATTAATGACTCATTTGCACTACTTCCCTTTATTCGAATTTATAGCAGGTTATATCCCATCCCATAAATATCAAAACATAATATTTCATTCGACTACTATCAAATAAATTATGGGTTCAACTGAAATTCAAACTCAACTCAAACTACAAATTAAAATATTTCCTTTTTTATTTCCATTTCCAGGGTCTCGAACGCATGGTGGTCATTAGTAATACCGGCAATGGTGGCATGAGCACATCAGGCTCATCAGGTATCAGTAACCCCATTGGTTCACTAGGTGTTGGCATAGTAACACCAATGTTGCGCAACAAAATCGAGAAATTAGCATTGGATTTGGTTAAATTGGAGAATGAGCGATTCTCAATACCGGCGCTGCAACTGCTGCTCTCCTGCATGTATATGGGTAAGTGTGAACAAATGCAAATATTTATTATTAGAAATTAGCATGCGAAATTTTCACAGTGAATTCGCAATTTTGTTCGATTAAAAATGAATTTAATTAAAATGAAAGTCGAAAATGGTACAAAAAGCGATGGAAGTTTACAATACACCAAATGACCCACATACATATGTGGGCGTGTGTGCTGCTGTTGTAAAATAAATTTAATAATTTTATGCAAATGCAGTGGTGGCACGCATAATACACATAAACACACATATATACACACTAGTATTTTAATGATGCCCAATCGCTGTGACTAAAAGTGAAAACTCTACGAAAGTAGCAACAACAAAATATTTTGAAAATTATGCAATTACTTTTAGTAAAATTAGGTTAATATACTTTTACCTGTATTAGCAATAATAGTAATTATATATGTAATTAATAATAACAACAACAACGGTAGTGAAAATATTATTAGTGGCTGATAGCAGCTTGCGGTTTAATGAAAATTAATCCACCGCATGGTTAATGGTAGCAAGAAGTTGTAGCTTTAAATCACTGAAATTGATATCGCATTGAAAAATTTAAGACTTACTTTTTTAGCAAACAAAATCGTATATTATGTTTTTTATTATTCCTCAAGATGACTTAAAAAATACGCATACGAGTATATATGACTAACAGAAGTAAGAGATATACTATCTTGTGCTGATTCGTCAGCAGTGAAAAGCTACTCATTCTTATAGCACGAGACTGTGTATTAGAGCATAATAAAAAGTATAAGAGACCGATTTTTTTGATATAAAATATTAATTTTCCTTACTGTCTTCTCATATACTTAGGATGTAAAGTAGAAGCCCTGTATTTATTCAGCAAAATTTATTCAATTTTCATAAAACATTCTCACTCTTTATGCAATTTTCATACAATTTGCATTAAGCATGTAATCCCGTCAGGCTGCCTAAGCACGCTCTTGGCCAGGTTCCGATTACTATAAAGTATTGATAAATCCAATATTTATGATCCGAAATTATTTTGTATGTAATTCAAACTCAACAATATTTTATGGCCATCCTTTAGTTTTTAAAATGTTCTATATTTATGCAATATATTATAGGAATAACATAGAATTTTGTACATAATCTAAAAAACTGTGTTTGTGCAACAGGGCGTATGATGAACTTTTTACATTTATTTTATCTTTTGTTAGCGGTGTGACATTTGCAAAAATTTATTTTTTTGTTTATTCGATAGTTAATATTTTCAAAAATATCCTGTGAAAGCGGTAAGGTCGTATCTTGAATAGTTTTTGAATGGCAGCGTTCTAAAGAGCGACCGCTCACAGGTGTAAGCCGCTATAGTCGAAATTTTAAACGTGTTTTTCTCGAAACGACATTTCTCAAAATTGCTGACATCATAACTCAATGATAAATTGACCGATCAACTTCAAATTTAAACAGAGTATTCTTGAATATATTTACTATACAATGACCTACGATCTCAAATTGCCAATTAGGCATTAAAAAGCGACAATTTTTTTTACCTAAAAAAACGATTTTTTTCAGAATTTTTGTTAATTTTTGATATTTTTCAAAAATTGCAGGTCATTGTATAGGAAATATCTTCAACTTTAATAACCTTTTTGAATTTTTTTTGTTTCATCTAATCATTCGGCCGTAATTATGTCAGCAGTTAGGGAACTTTTTTTTTTGCACCTCCGATATTTTTCAATATTTTTGTAAAAAAAGAAAAAAAATCTTAAAATATAGCTCAAAAAATATACCTTATAATGTCCAAAAGACTTCGAAACAGTTGAACGCCAACTTTTTTTTTTAGTTCACGAAAATCGCTTAGTTTTTCATGGGTTACACTGGTAAAGCCGCTTAAGGGGCGACTACCCAGCCTTGAGTCGATTGAGAAGGGGCACTTTCCACGTCTTCCAATACTCTAACCTAAGAGAAATTGCGTAGTTGGGATGGGAAAGACCTAGAAGTTTCGACAAATCAACCGAGTTGTTTAGGTGACGCTTATCAGGGACTAAAACGAACCTAATGATAGCGGCCGCACTGGCTCACTTTTCTTCCATTTTCAACCAACCAAAGGGAAATGAGTACATAAAGATTGATTTATAGTGCTTTAGTAAATTACGAGTTATATACTAAAACCATTTAAGGGGCAGTGCCACGCCCCATTGCACATTCCCAAACAATTGTATCCAAGGCTTTAGCTTTGTTTAGCACTTTATAGCTTTTCGGTTAAGGGGCACACTTAGTGTAATGGCCTAAAAAAAAAAGTGATTTTTGGGAATTTTTATCAAAAAAAACTACTTTATCAATTATTTCAAAATTTTAAGAATATATTTATACATGTTTCAAGAATATACAGTGAAATTTTTGAAGAAAAAAATTAAATATTTTTTAAGTTATAGTCGATCTCCAACGGCGCGAAAAAAAGTTCCTTCACTGCTGAAGTGATTCCGGCCTTCTCCGTGGATGAAATCTAAAAAAATAAAATTCTCCTTAAACTAATAAATCGATAGGTCATTGTACGGAGAACTATATATAGAACATGTAATAAAAAATTCGATTGTGATCGGATCATTTGTTTTTGAGTAATCACTGCAGCAAATTCGGAAAATGCCGTTTCGAGAAAAATGCGTTTAACGATAAAATGATCGTATTCACTGTTACCGAGCGGCTGCTCTTTAAATTGCTATAACTCAAAAACTATTTGAGATATCGATTTGAAATTTTAATATGTTATTTTTAAATCTACCGAAATATGATCGATATTGAAATTTCACACTCTGTGTGCCCCTTAATGACATTTTGTGGGCGTCACAATACAAACCTTCTTATGATGTGAAGAAACAAATTCTCAAGTTTTACGCATGTTATCAAGACAGTAACTCTTTTTAATTTTAAAGCTAGACTACTCCTCTAGACAAGATCTCCTCTAAAATATTGGTTTGCCACCAGCATCTTGCCACATACTGCTTTCAGCTACCACAGCTATCATTCAACGCCATTTCAAATAGCTGACCATTCGTATTTCGCCGAACGACTTCGGTTGCATCGACACTTAGACGTGCCACAACACGGCGCTGCACTGTGCAACGCCAATTATCATTATAATTTTAGCAAATGTTATTCTATTAGCGCTGTGCGCTATGCCATAGCGACAACAACAATAATCCGACGACGACAACACGAGCTTTAATTGCGTTTTCTGTTCACCTCCGCGCTTGTTACTGCGTTCGGCTAATGCCTACGGGTGTTTATGTGGCGCCGCTGACAACCGTTGAACAAATGCAATTACATGCTGAATATTTTGCCATGTTAATTGTTGTTATTACTGTTGTTGCATACATATGTGAGTGGTTGTTAACGCTGTGTGGTTGTTGTTGGTAATTTCTATTTCTATTTTGTTATGTTGGCTCTCTCTTTACTTGTTATCTTTTCAATATTTAACTTTTATGCATTTCGGCGCCAGTCAACAGAAATTTCGATTGGCCAAATGGATTTCGGCCATAATAACAGCGACGAGTAACCACACGCCCGACCGCCAGCCATCAGCAACTGCAGCGGTGGCAGCGCAGATTTTTGGGTCATTTGCCGTTTGCTCAGTTCATATGCTACGATTTTTGTGTTATTGCTGTTGTTGTTGCTGTTCTTGTTGTGGTTTTTGTATGTAGTGTAATAAAATAGCCGCTTAATTGTTGTTATTCAAAGCGTGTGCTGGGTGGAAGTGGGGAGCGGGAGGCTGTGCAAAATGTGGCACAGCGTTTATGGCTTATAAAAATATCCAAAGAACAACAACAACTAACCAAAAATTCTACATTCTATATACGTTCGTGTGCTAGATATTCCCGCGGCGTCTCACCAACACCATTGACGCGTCTAACTGTAATAACAACTCGGTCGTTAAGCGAAATGTGCAGCTGACGTTGTTGTTTTTATACGCTTCGATTTCGATTAAATTGGATTAACTCCATTTTGGTGCAACATATTTGCATGCGTGCGAGTAGATTTGTTTGATTAGATGTGTATATATAAAATAAAAAATATATTTTTGCATATGGCTTGATAAAAACAGTTATTGCTAATAGTTTATGTCATTTATGTTACTATTTTATGCAAAAAAGCAGTTATCACTGCTCCATACCATCCTTGAACCACTAGGCGTATGATGAACTTTTTATATGACACGGAGTATGCATTCGTGCATGTAAAAGTGTTTTTTTTTTTGTGTAATGGTGAATTTAAAAAAAAATAGGGAATTTTTAAAGTTCCTATAACATTTTATTTATAATTGTCTTGCCCTTCTCATTCCAAAACATATGCAAACAATAGTAATAACAGTAATAATACAACGTTCTGCTCTGTCGCCTCTGATAAAAAGGCGGGCGTTTTGACCTGTACTGAGTTGATTTGCACTTTGTTTTGAGTATTGAAACAATTGTTTTCTTTTACTTAACCTTTTTTAAATTTTGTGCTTGTGTGAATAATGTCAGAAAAGTAGTCAAATGTTGTAGTTATGAATGTAATTAGTATTTATAAAGCATTTGATGCAATCTGTTTATTATATATGATGTTATGAGTTTCGCCCGGACAAAAAACGGTATAATTTTTGAAAAGAGAAATAAGAAATTAAAAACTCTTCCATTACGAACTCATTTCTGGCGAGCACTAGGGGGAAGAAGGTGTGTCCGCATTAACAGCATAATTCCTAGCAGAATCATCTGAAGTGTAAATAAAATAATACGTGTTTAGTTAGGACATTACACTAGCACTTTAATCTATAAGATTAAGATGAAAGAAAAACAATTTTAAACAGCGGTTTTTACCGAAAAAAATTTACTAAAATATTGAGGTGTTTTTTTTTCTAGTTGTTATTGTAATTTAATCCTTTGTCCAAGTACTTGTAAATTGTATCTCGAAGACCTGTCTAAAAATTATATTAGTTCCCGAGAAATCTTGAAAACTGATTTTCAAAGTCACAGCTTTAAGAAAAACGCTGGAGTGCGCGAATTCAGCCTATATCTCCAAAACTATTACTTAAAACGTGAAGTTTTAGGACAATATTCTCGAAAGAATTGTATAATTAAAAAATACAATAAAAACCCCATCTAACCTCTTAAGTGAAAATGTTCTTAGAAAAAGTTAAAGGAATCAGTTAGACTTGACAGGGGCTAGTATATTGGATGCACCCATTTATCTTCCACCGAATGACTTTAAAGCGAAGACGTGAATAATTAGTGAGTTCGCGAGGGAAATTGCTGCCAGAAATTTGTAGTAACATTCTAGAATCGGCTGACAACAACAACAATAATATAACTTTTCGATTCCACATCATTTGTTAGAGACTTTTTGGTAAACGCTTTTCTTAAGGGTTAGCGGTAGTCAGAGAAACGGAAAAATTTTAATTTTCAATATTTTTTTTTGCTATTAAATCATATTATTTTACAAAAATAATAATAGGCATTTTTACACATGTTTTGACTTGAAGTCACAAAAATTAAAAAAAAGATTGTAATTTCCAAAGTTTATAAATAGATAACCCTGGACCTGATCGAAGCTTTTTTTCAAAAATTAACAAAATGGCGGCCTCAGGAAATTTTTTTCTTGATTTTTGAAAGAAAATCGACAGTTAACTGGTCTTAAATAATCGAAATTTTTGAAAAAACTAGAAAAACTTCCATTCGGCTCATGATTGTTATGTATTCTAAAAGCTGCAAAAATTTCATTAAAATCTACTGAACAGGTTTCGAGTTACAGTCGTCACCAGTTCAAAAAACAAAGTTTTGAGAAAAACGAATTTAAAGTTTCACACTAGCGTGTTGGAGTGCTCGAGCGCTCTTTGTTATTTGCCGAATAACTCGAAAAGTAATTATCGGATCAACTTCAAAATTTCAAAGAATAAAAAGAAGAATAAAAAAAAAAAATATTTTTTGAAAATCCTGACTACTCCTAACCCCTTAACATTCATGCATGCTTAAAATTTATATTTGAATTTGGCTCCGTCCGAACTTAAACCTTTCTTATTTTCTATATTACTGATCTTTTCTGTTTAGAATACATGTACGTAGGCTCAAACCAACTGAAAAGTCCAAAATTTCCCAAATTCTATATCTAATATATAAAATTCTCGTGTCACGGTGTACGTTATTGAACTTCTCTGAAACCGCTCGACCGATTTTCGTGAATCTTAGCGTGCATATCGGCTAGGGTGGAGAATCGGACAACATCTATTTTTCATCCTCCTAAATGTTAAGGGTGGTCCACCCCTAAATTTTTTTAACTTTCCGCGAAGAAAATTAAAAATTTTCTAAAATCGGGAAGTTATTGGTTGTTGAAGTTCAAACCGATCTGGCTAATTTTAGTCTTGAAATATTCGTGGAAGGCCAGAAAAAGATTAGAAAGTTAGTAAATGTGGAAAAATTGCGAGAAAGATATCAATAAGAGAATTTTATTCGAGTTGACAAGAAAAATATAATATTTTGAAGGTTGTCATTGTTGCGTTGTTAAAATATTTTTGTTATTGTTCAATTGTATAAGGTTGTGTCGTTAGCCCAAAACATTTTGTAAAAAATAAGGAAAGGCTAAGTTCACGTCCAACCGAACATTTTACACTCTCGCAATTTATTGATGTAATTTTATTAAGATAACACACAATATGACCTACATATATATTCGGCATAGAGTCCCATAGAAAATCATAACATATAGTATATAAGGGCTGATGTGATTCCAGAACAAACGACACATTCGGCCTTGAAATTACTCCTAAATTGCAAATAAACGAAACACCAGTCGGCGAAATCGCCAAAAATAGCGCTATAACGAAGATTTTCCAAATATTCAAGAAGTCGGTGGAAGTACTGCACAGGACTTTAAAAGATCTTGATTGTCGATAAACGTTTTTGGTGGAGCCAGGATTCTGTTAACAGGTGATTTACGCCAGACTCTTCCAATTATTCCTGGATCAACTGTTACTGACGGGCTAATCGCATGCCTAAAGTCATTTAATTTGTGGCGACACATAAAGAATCGCCAATTAACAACTAACATATGAGTGTTTTTGCAACAATATCAAATTGCGATTATAGAAGCAGTTGGAAATGGTAGGGTCGCAGTTGACACCTCGATGGATTAATAGCATTTCCAACAGATTTCTGTCACTTCATTGACTCGAAAGAGAAGCTTTCCTGACGTGAAACCTCAATATGATAACCATAAATGACTGATTGAATGACCTATATTGGTGGTAAAAAACAAAGATATCGATAATCTTAATGCGACAATTTAGAATTTCGGTCCAGGAGAGTTGACACAGCTACAAACCAAGATGACGTAGTCAATTATCCCAAACAATTTAAAATTGCCTGTACTATCACCACTCACTTTGCAATTAAAAGCAGTGTGAGTTGTCGTCATGCTGCGTAACATAAATCGACCTCGAGTAATCAATATCGTCGCCGAAGCCAAGATTGGACCAACTTAATTTAATGTATACCTTAGCCACAACAACGTGTGGCCGGGTCTGCTAGTATACTATATGTACGTAGGTATATGAATGTATATATGTTAGTCCAATAATTCCTTACTCTTTAAATATTGTCATAAATATATTTTCGTGCAACGAATTCTGATTCTTTTAATTACACTCAATTTCCATATAAATAAGCTCCACAGCTCTGTTGTGTTTTCGCACATAATAAACGAGAATGGGAAGGGTATGAAAGTGTTATGGCATGCTTTGTTGTTTAATTTTCATCAAAGCGACTTGTAAAATAACTTTTTCATTACACTCGTGCCACATGCATACATGCACACACGCACTCACCCACTCACATGCATTGTCTACAAATGCAGTAACAACACTATCAGGCGTCTGACAGCCGCACAGTCATGGTGGCGCGTAGCGGTGTGTGCTGGTGGTGAGTGCGGTGGTGAAATAAGTGACGCGGCGCAACACTTCAACGCCCCCAACAACTATGCAATTTGCTTTGAGAGCGCACAGGTTGATGTGATGTTGGCAACTATTGTCGCACATCTCTCTGCCAGGCGCTCGAAGCAGCAACGGTAACAGCTACAACAACAAGCGGCAAATAAAAATTGAAAAAAGAAGAAATGCGAAATGCTTGGGAAATGCCAGCTCAATCCGCGAAAATACTAGTTTCACTGTTGTCGCCATTATTTGCCGTTGCTTACTGTTGTCTGTCTGTTGTCGCGCTTTGCTTTGGCTATTGTTGTTGCTATTGCTGTTGTCCTGGTGTTTATTTGGCGCATCCCTTAGTTAGTCGGTACAACTAGATTTTGCCGCGTTCGCGTTCGCGCTCGCGCTTGTCGAATGGCAAATAAAAGTTTCAATATATGAAACGAATTCGTGAAATTGCTACAAAAGTGCCGTTGTATCGCTTTTGCGCAACGCACTTCTTTTTTGCTTGTTGTTGTTGTTTGTTGTTTTCGCATTTTTTCCGAGTTTCTGGCTTTTTTGCGCGCGCTCGCGTAAAGTTGGCTTTAACTTGATTTTGATGCCGCTATTGGGTTTGTTGTTTTTGTTTTGGCTTTTCCATTTATTCATTTGTAATGTGTGTGTGTGTTTATTTGTTTTTGTATTTGTACTTGTGTGTGTGTTGTTTTCAAGTTTTTTTTACGCAGCCATTACACAATTTTTTTGCTGCTTAGTTGTATTGCGCGCGGTTACAACGGGACTGCATGTCCTTTATGCCAAAATTTATAACCAACATACCGTTATATACACACATATATGTTCATATGTTCATATGTGTATGTGTGCGTGTTGGTCGTTATTTTTAATATTTTATCAAAATTGATTGCATGCGCGATGGGGTTTTTTGGTGTTTGCAGTTTTATGAAATTCAATTCTCGAGTGTTGTCAAAAATACATAAATACTTTTCGCTTAATTTCACTACATATGAAATAAAGTTTTCTTTCAACACGGTCCGTTAGTAAAGAGACAATTAACGCTCGTCGAAGGGTTGCATTGCAATTGCACTTTAAGTGATTACTTCATTATGTTTATAAAGAAATCGGTTTTATTATCGCAATGCTGTAATAGCTATGGTTTTTGTTGTAAAATTACAACAAGCGTCTCAAAAAATGAAATATTAATTGGATTAATTGAAATATCATTCATGGAATTTTTTTAAAATATTTATTTAAAACATTCGAACTCATTGTTATGTCAGAAAAAAGGGCTTTAATTTTTCTGAATTTAAATTTTTCAACAATATTTCTGGCTATATACATAAGTTTTATGTACCAAAATGATAACGGAATTCTTATAATTGGTGAAGTGTAAAAAATAAAACTCGTGATATTGATAAAGTAATTTGCTTTCTTTATTAGGTGACAACTCTGATTACACTGGTCGACAAAAAGTAACTTTTTCAAATGCTCAAAGATCAGACAATGATATTCTTATAGGATTTTCATCGCTGAACACGAATATGACCTCCAAAAGTGCCTATCACAAATGGACTCAAAATGGACTCAAAATCTCAAAAAATCCTGTTTTTGAGATCTTTTTTGAGCCGTAGTGCCCTAGTGTACCGCGCGCGCACATGAAAAAGTTGTGCTATATGAAAATTTTTGACTGATTCAAAACTTTTTCGATTTGACTCTTATAGTTGACAGTTTAAGCTTCAATTTAAGCCTAATAAGAGACTTCTAGCACGTCAGCATAATTCTCTACACGTGATCAAAAAAGGCCAATAACAGGGGTTTTTGAGATTTTGCTCAAAATCTCGACGTGATAGGCACTTTTGGAGGTCATATTCGTGTTCAGCGATGAAAATCCTATAAGAATATCATTGTCTGATCTTTGAGCATTTTTTGTGTCGACCAGTGTTATTGAAATATTATAAATGTTAAATAGATGGAGACTCTATTTAAATATTTTTAGTTTTATCGAGTATGTAGGTTTTGATAACCATATTTAAGCTTGAATCCGATTGTATTTTTTACAAGGTATCCACAGAATATGAATTATTAAGAGGGAGCGTAAGATTGCGCTTTAATACATTACATATTAAAATCCCTAGGAGTTGTAGTTTTTAACAGATCATCCAAGTTGGATTCTAGCTTATTAGCATTCTCGATTTAAAATTTTGACGATTTTCAATGGGCTGGTAAATGAACCTAAACTCCTGCTCCTCTTTTCGGTGGCGTATGAGCGGAAATCAGCTCACTGGAACGTCCAACGGGATTAGAAAGAGTACATGTTTGGCTCTGGTATGAACTAGGATTATTAATTTCGCACAAAAATTAACAAAACGGCGGAAATTTTTTTTTTTGAAAATCGTCCTTTTTCAGCCACAAATCAAGTAGCAAAGTAAAGAAGATCTTCACCGATTTGATTTATCCTAGTTCATACCATATCTATATATGTATTGAATAACGAATTAAAATTTGGAACCGATTGGATTAATAGGTTTTGTGTAACCTCATGCGCCAGTCGTAAAAATACTGTTTCGAGAAAAACGCTTTTTAAATTTTGACGCTTTCACCATAAATCGGCTATATCTTCAAAAGTTTTTGAAATTTTCACCTGAAATTTTAAAGTAACATTCTTGTTATGGGTTCAAATTAAATATAAAAAATTTGGAAACCGGAAATGGGGGATCCCCTTAAGAGAAAACGTTAGAAATTGAATACGAATCGGATTCTATCTTATAAATATTAAAGGTTGCCATTTTTCTAAAATTTCGGATGATTTTTCTCTTGCTATTTATAACTATATTTATAGCTCTAAGGTTGTTATTTCTTTATCCTTAGTCAGATATTAATTCGTAGTTGTTCAGAAAACGTGGATCAGAATATCGTGTTTCTTCTTCATGGTGAAAAAGGTTTTTCATAAATTCTCTTCCAATACTTTTTGAAAAGCATTTCAGTTTTCTAAGATCAGAATGATGGTCATGTGAGCTTCTATTTATTTTGCGGTAGACCAGACCGTCTTTGTAAAAACCTAGGCTAATCTAGTTCGAAACTTAGTGCCCTACGTGGCTAAAATATTTCCAACGACCTCCTCACATATAACGATATTGTTCAGTTCAAATTTAAAAGTGCGACCTTATCGAATATTTCCTGAAGCATACAATTAGACATTTAGATGAATATCATACACGGATCTTAACTCAAAAGTATATTTATAAGCGTGGTTCAAAGCACTCTACCAATCTCTAACCAATTTCAGAATAAAACACTTTTATTTTTTTTTGTAATCATTATAATGTACTTGATGCATATAAGGGAGTATGGTATTCAAATAATACTCGATTATGTATAATAAAAAATAAATGACTATTAAAAATGCAAAGTGGCTATTATGTAACATAAAGAGTAAAGCTTATGGTTTGCCCTGTCTTCAGCTGCATCTAACCCACAAACACATTTTGCTAAGCAGACATACTTACTTGTAGACATACTTACACTTTGTAAGCCCCTAATGCTGAAACAATTTATTTTATACTTAAACTATGCGGTTCCCGTGGATTGCCACACTTCCTCATACACACAAACACACATGCATACATTCATGTTTTGTGAGTAAACAGTTGTAGCATACGTTCCCACCACCACAATCCATCCACATAGCCATTCATCGTTGTCTGCAATCACACCTTGACAGTAGCAAAAAAATAACAAAAACAAAAAACAGCAACAATAAAATCACCTGCATCTCTCTAAGGTCACATGTTGACTGGTGTCGTGTTGTAGAAATGGTTTTGCATAGTCTGTGTTGCCTCGTAAATCGAAAATCTCCCTAATCTATTGGTGCGGTTTTGCCAGTTGCCCCATGTTAGCTCTAGCTGTCGCTGGCGCACTTGGAGTCGAAGTCTTAACTGTGTACACACACACCTATGTGTCTGTGTGTGTGCTTGTACAATTCCTCAGCTTTGCCACATGCCGCTGTTTTCAATTTTTATCCCGCACATCATTTGAAATGCATACATACCGTTATATCTACGGCTATACCTGTGTGAAAGCATGTTTTTTTCGTAGATTCCTTGCATTCTCGTGCGATTTATCTTGCATAATGGAACAGTGTACAATTATTGAAAGCAAAGTAGTGATATTAAAGAAAGTATATATTTTTTATAATTCTATATGCAGATGGGATTAAAAATCGGCTAAATATTTGAATTACTAATTTCAATACCAATACCGCCAAATTAATTACATTTTCATAAGGCAAAACAGTTTTAATTACATTACAACAAATACTAATTAGTTATAGAATATAAAACTAATATCAACAGCATTACACGTGCGATTATCAATGCCAATATCAATATCAATACCAGTACAATTACCATTAGCAGTACCATTCCCGATCACAACACCATTACTAGGACCGTTTTGAACACCAAATACCATGACGATCACCAATATCAGCACCGCTACAAATTACTAATTCTCATACGATTATCAATACCAGTACCAATATCAATACCAATAGCAACTCTAGTAAAATTAGCAATACCATTATCATTACCAGTATCAATATCAGAACCATTGTTAGAACCGTTGTGAACACTAAATACCAGGACAATTACTAATATCAGTACACCTACCAACACTAGTATCATTATCAATGCCAGTACCGTTATCATTATCAATACCGGCACCAGTAAGATCAATAATATGAGTACCATTACCAATGTCAATATCAAAAGCAGTACGATTATGAATACCAGTACCATTACTGATACCAATAACATTACTAGAACCGTTTTAAACACCTATATCATTACCACTGTCGGAATACAAGTATCAATAGCACTATCAGTACGAAAAGCAAAGAAAATTTCGATACAAAAATAAACATTGAAAATATCGAACCGTTACTTTTTCCAAAGCTACTCCTTTTCGATATTATTTCCGCAATATTCTTTACACTTCGATCCACAATGCAAGCATTACTTCACTAAGTCTCGTCAATCACACTACCTGCAATATTTGCGAGCAGACTCCGGCTGCTTGTTGGGCTCAATGATTTCTCCATTGTTCTTGCTTTTGTTGCCGTATTTTAAACAGTTTACAGTTGAGTGCCAACGTGGACAACAAAGTTGAAAACAAACAGATAGACGTGCGAGCAATAAAAGCGAGGAGACGCACACAACCACACACGTACACTTTTGCAGACGGTGGCATAAACAAATAAGCTTGGCAAACAAGCGATCGGCGGCGCATAAAAGTAGGACAATAGAAGCAAAATTCAGTGCCAAGCGGGAAACTAGTTGGACCACACCAGCCACAGGCACCCACTGTGAGTGGACTGCGAGACTAGCGGCTCGTGTAGAGGTATCTTAGGTGGAGGGCGTGGTGCAAACAGTTTGGACAGCAGATTTTTTGTGTGTTTTGTTTTGTTGTTGTGCCCTCTTTTTAGCGGTTTGGCTTGCACGCTTTAACCGGGCTTTATTTATTTTCCACATTTTTTTTTGCGCAACCTCAGGCCGCGCCATCACCGTTGGTTAGGAGGGGGTCTGGGTGGTCGGACAGGATGTGTTGCGGTGCGTGTAACCTGCAAGAAAATCCATAAAATATAAAATGCAAATTTATTTATGTGCGTTCGATGCCAAAGCGACATGGGCTCAGCGGAGATGGGAGAAGTGTGCCAGCAGTATCGATGTGCTATACCACAACAACAACAACCAACGAGAAGCAACAGCCAAATGAGGGATCGAAGGGTCGAATGCCCGCATCAACCTTTCAAACAAAACATGGGTCGCTCTTCGACTCCCCAACACACACACGCACGCATCCAGGGAGATTCAGTGCTCGAATATTATCGACCAAATTGGCACTGGCGTTGATGTTGTTGTGCTGTGCTGTTCTATGCCGCGTCGCACCGTGCTGTGCTGTGCTCTGAAGCGCTGTAAATAATGACCAAGCGAATGCGTTTTGAAAGCAATGAACGGCGTATCAAAGCGAAGTCCAACAGAGAGTAAGGTGCGGGCGCACCAAAATAACAAGCAATAAATGGCAAAGGATTTTGATATTGGAAATAATTGGGTGATAATTAGAAAGCAAGCGCACTAAGAGAATTCCATATTACTGCCGCTCGCACATACATACATATTTTTGGATGAGTTGCTGGCGAAGCCGCGGCGGCGGTGCTGGGGTTCGAGCCCGAAACAATATGGACGCACTTGACGGTCTGCTGCGACGCCTGCTCGCATTTTGCGGTTGAATATATTTTACGATTTTAGCAAAAGTTTCTGCTGTTGCTATTGTTGTTGTTGTTTTGCATTGCTTTGTTGCACGCAATCGGCAGGCGTAATTTCTCAAGCGCGACGTGCTTAGAATTTAAATAATTTTCGTTTGTGAAATATTATTGCTGTTCTATTAAAATTGAGCGGTTAATTTATTATAATTCGCCTGAAAATTTATGCGACTGTAAATGAGTGCGTCTTTGGGGTTTGCTATTCTGCTGTTCTTGCAAACTTAAAGCTGTATAACTTTTTATTTTATTTTGTGCGAAACCTTACAGTTAAGTTACTGCTGTGCCAAATATATTAAGGGAGGAAAACTTTAAACTTTTCTGTGCAAATAGTCGCATGTGTTTCGTGTGTATATTTTACGATTTTAGTTCAAATAACGGTACTAATGTTGGACTTATGATTAGATTTATGTAACACAAAAAATTCAAATCTTAAGTCGACCTTAACATACAGTCAGTACCCTTTGGTTAAATAATTTTTTTTCATGACTGAATCACCCAAAGTAGTCAAATTCTTGTGAAGTTCTACATTATTATTATTATCCCAAATAGCGACGTTTAACATAACGTCAAAGGGTAGTCATAGTTAAACGCAAGTCAATCAGCTGACTATCAAATATTGGCACAAGGCTTCAAGTACCAGTTCAAGTCAGAACTTTATTGTTATTGTTGCTGTTGAAGCAGCAGAACATATTCCCAAATCATTTAGAAGAAATGCTGTTTAGCTGACGGACCGCAGTTCGTTTACGTAGCCGGTGTGTTCGTCATGAGGGTATCAAAAAGACTCCGTGAAGGAGAATCTTAATCTGAAACTGAAACTCGTCTTGCAAGTCATTCTCTTCGCATCGCAATCGCTTGCCAAAGAGTGGAGTAAAGAGCGCTCGCAGCTGCTTGCTAAACAAAATTTCAAAATGTTTGTTTCAACCCGTACCAAGCCGGTCTGCTAGTTTGAAATACAACACAGAAAAATCAAAGAATATTTTTTTGTTCAACAGAATTGCGGGCAATTTGGTTTCGCATTTTATGAATATCTCGTCTATCTTGCCAATAATATTTCCGAATGTTGGTTTAAGCGCTTTCGCACAGGAGTTAATTGATCAATTAACCGTTCTTTGCTCGCTTAAAGCGCTGATTTAAATCGATATAAAAATAAAAAAAAATGTTTTTTAATTGAATAAAAATCGAGAGATGTTGTCTTCGCTGGAAATTTGGTTGTGGATATTGATAATATAGCAATCAGCTGATGAATCCTATCAACTTCTTACGAACAGCAAAAACAAAAATGTATTTCAATTGATCGTTAATCGACTAGGCGGCTGTGCGAGAGATTAAAACTGGTTTCTCAATTATACTCGTAATCCTAATGTATTAAATTAATTTGGCTGTGCGAAAAGGCCATAGACTTCACAATATATACATGTACCATAATGACCCGGGATGCAAGAGGGTTTGGAAAATGCATTTAGAATTGCATGTAATTTAACAGTAAAAATGTTAATACAAAATTGCCACTCAGGTATACAGTTTTTTTAATTTTCAATTAATTTAACGTCCTGCGGTGTGAGTCTTTGCTAAATGTCAAACATATATCTTTACTTTGACAATAATCCCGTAGGAAATTGTATGATTCTGAAAAACGCCCTATACATATATAGACTAACGTAGAGAACTCAGCACATTGTTGAGTATGCTGCACATATATTTATATATCCAACAAAGAGCTAGCCACTAAATCAAGTTCACACTTCAGCGAGTAAAGAAAAGTTACTGCTAATTCACCGAGACACGAAATAAAACTTCGCACATTTGTCTTTATCGCTTATATAACTATATATATGTATGTATGTAAGTAGTAAATGAAAGTAAGTGTTGCCTCAAAGAGAAAAACTAATCAGTCCAATTCACAAAAGTTCTCTATATGAGTTCAATTATCGCCTCCATATACAGTCGGTTTATTTCTGCTAACTTATATGTATCTACTTATATTTATATATATATATATCTTTAACTACTTGCAGGTTCAGCTAAGCAACTGGAAAATACGGAACTCTCCAATGGCATTGTCCAAGACGAACCGGAGATAATCGCCCAACAGACCGATAAAGTCGATATACTGCTACATTGTATTAAATCAGCAACGCGTGATGCCGCCTGGATTTATGGACAAGTGTTGTGCCAAATTATACGTGATTTAGTGCCACCGAATGAAATATTGACGAAGGTCATAAAAGAGTTTCTCGCTATAAATCAACCGCATTGCGATGTTATTGCAATGATTGTGTATCAGGTAAGTTCTGCGCACGACCAAGCAACCACACACACACACACACACACACACACACATGGATATACGGATTTTTATATGACGCAGTTTCTAACTGGACATGGATGCTTTAGAGAGTACCTCTACAAGTATGGCCATGACAATGGAGTAATGTGCTCCTTTTGTGGTAATGAAAACGAAAATGCTCTACACATTTTCTTCTATTGTCCGAGATATAATATAGAACGGTCTCAAATAGAACAGCAGATAGCGGAGCGACTATCACCCGATAATATAGTCTTGCATATGCTGCGATCAAAACAGGTGTGGCTTGCTGTAAAGAAGCTGACAGCAGAGGTTCTAACCGAATTACGGAAAATGGAACGAATACGAAAGGCCGAAAGCAGGGCCTTGAACAGAGGAGAAATACAATGAGAGACGTGAGCCAATAGGCAAAGCTTACCTTGCGAAGTAATACTTAACGGTAGTCCCACAAGGTAGATATAAAGCTGACGAAGTTAAGGGTTTAGCACGTAGGCGTTCCGGTGCGCAAGTTCGGCATATTAAATTTTAGTATGGACCGGGCGTGGTCCCGAAAGAGGTGTACCAAGCGTACGGAATGAATCGTGCATGCTGTCATGCAGAACAGTATCTTTTAGAAGATTCCCCCTTCGATAACAAAAAAAAAAAAAAACACACACACACATGTGATATATATAAATAAATAAATTCACATGTGTATGTGTGTGTGTGTTTACATGTATTTGTGTTTGTGTTGTATATGAAGTAAAATAATAGAAACACTGCATCATTCGAACGCTTTGAATATTGAAGTTGTGGAGTTGCTGTTTGGTTGCATGTGGCCATGTGTGGCACAATCGGGTCACAAAGCAGTTCACCATTGTGGCACGGAGCAAGGAATGTTTATATTTGGAAATTCTTATATTCACACATGTTGTTTATAGGTGTGTATGTGTGTCCTAGTATCAGCGGCAAGTGGACGAATAGGTTATGACTGCGGTGCTATCTTGTTGGCGTTGAACCTCAAACCGATGTTGTAAAGTCACTGTTTTGGGGTCGTGTGCCGTTTTGTATGAATTTGAGTTGCACTTTTCATTTTGATGTTTTATCTGCGCAATTCTTCTGCTTTTGCCATTTTGCCACCGTCTGTCTTCACATTTCACTCTATCTTTTGCTGAGTTTTTGAGTGTTTTCGCTATTACTTTGTAGATCCCGTTTTTATTGTGAAAAATACAACCAGGCAAAGCCATATGTGGGTCTGAATTTATAGTAAAGTTCGAAAAGCAGTCTAAAACTCGACTCAACTTGTAGACAAATCTCCAATATTGAGTGTGTACCACCATCACAGATTATAGATATTGTATGTCTGTTATAAAAATAAAAATAAAAAACAAAATGGATTTATTCTAAAGACTAGATCCAGGGAAGAGATGCATACTCTTTCAGAAGTAGTCCACGCCTGTATTAAACGAAAGGCTAAAGCAAGAGCGTACGAGTTCTGATATTTCCTCTGAATTTAGGGTGTCTGAGCCCACCAGTTCTACTCGTCGGTTGACTGATTCTTACATTCAAAACAGTCTCTCCTAGAAGAAGGATTTCTTTTAATTGAAACCCTCTATATGATTATTCGAACGATTAAGGGCGTTCCATCATTTTTTCTGTAGTGTTCTTTTTCCTATATGAATATTATCCAACTTGAAGCACTTGAAATTCGGATTAGACTTCGAAGTGACTGGATTCCTTTCCGCCCCTATTTCGAGATGGTGTCATAAACGATGCCGTCTTAACCCGATCTATCTGCCAGATTGGATTAGTGATATTAACGAGATCAATAAGGGATTGCCAGCTCGATGTATTTAGAGTAGATGAACTTGTCATCTAAGAAGAACTTAAGTTGATGGCTTCTAGTTAAGTCTTTAATAAGTTGGGTTTCGATGTCTGGACTATCGCTGGAGCATTGTAAGATCATGCTTAATTTCGAATCTCTTCGAGTCAAAGTTAGAAGAAGGCAATGTGAACTTGGTAGTGCGATCGCAGTTGCAAATTTTGATGGATTGCATTCGATTAATGAGGTCTCTACCGTGACTTCTTTATGGAAAGTTTACGAGGAGAGGGGTCTTAAACTGAACCCCGTTTATTTTAGGTTTCACCGAACAGCTTATGGGTGTCATTATGAATCAATTTAATTTTTTCTCTCTCTAATGGAACACTGTCAAATAAAATTTTCCTACTGGATATCACCGTAATTTCTCTCAGGAGACGATTACTGTCTGTGAACCATTTGCCCCTAACATTTTGCGGCTGCCGAAAGCGTGCGAACAGTGAAAGCGAGTAAACTTTGCGCAAATAAATGGCGGTGCGCCACTTCAGTGAAAGCACCACAACACATACAGACACATGAATCTTTATATGTGTTTTTTACAACACCTGCAAGATTCACGTCTCATACAATTGAAGTGTGCTTTTGTGGCTTTCTCCCCTTTTCTCCATTTGGCAATTACACAATTGATGACAACCTAAATGTGCAGCTACAAGCCACAGTGCTGTTTGCCACACACACACACACATACTCAAGTAGATTCATGGAAGCAACTCTTCTATGTATTAGGGTCAGTGTGTGCGCTCACTGCTGCCTTAAAAAGCCAGTCAATGGTTTGAGGGCGTGTGAAAGGCAATAAAATTCTTCATTAGTCTAATAAACGTGCACACATCGAGGTTCAAGGTTGTAAATCTGAGACGTGCGAGAAAAATGCGAAATTCTTTTTTTTTATAGTTTACTGCCTCACTACTACTACTACTTACTTTCACATTTTATTAGCGCACTTTTACTTTTCATTTTTTATTAGCACTTAGCGAGTAGCGAACAGCGCGCAGCTTCTCGCTTGTTAGCTTTTAAGCTTAATTTTGGTTTCATAAATCTTTGTTTTTTTGCGCTGCTTTTTCAAAATATATTTTATTTTTCTGTGCTTTATTTTCACAGCACTTTCACTTTCACATTTCTTAGTTTTGCCAGCTGAAGTTGAAGCGTAGCGTAGCTGTGAGGGGGCGGCGCTCAAATTGCAGCAAATGCGTTTAATTCGCGTCTCAACGTACAGTTTACGCATTTCTCAACTTTAAATATTTGCCTTTGAAATTTGGCCATTGTTGACGCTCACCATTTGGTGCTGGCAAATTTCTTAACGGCACTTCGCGCTGCTGCATTTCAAGTATGCAAGGAATACTTACAGGCGCTACAGCAGCGGCAGCTGCTGGCCCTAAGTAATGCTGCAATTGCTCTAGTGCCCCGGCACTCACCTACAAACACACATACATACTTATGTATATACGAGTATTTGCAAGTGTCCCTCACTGGCACAGTTGTTGTTGGCGCTACACTTGCCAGCAACAAATAGCCAATTTAGTCGTCTTCGTGATTTTTCCTAATTTGCCGTTTAAATATTTTCCGTCTCACTCGCACACACACACCCACACATATACACATATATTACTCATCGTCGTTACAAATTGTTGAACGCGCCACATTTCAACTATGTACATTCATTCATTCATGCAACATGCAGCTCTTGCAACATTCTTTGCTCTCTCCACTCAATGTGCAGCATTCAACATTTAATTTCCTTAGCGTTTTTTGTGAGCTTCCTTTTGCCATGCAATTCACTTGATTTACTGGCACACATATATACACTTGCAACATACACTTGCAACATACTTTTTGCAGCAGCCATTTTGTCCTAAAATTTTCAGCTCACAAAATATCATATTTTTGCAACTAATTTTTCTTGTAAATTCATTCATTCATACACCTCACTTCCGCTGCCTATCTCTTCTCTCTCTCTCTCTGACTCACTGCCTCACTTAACGTTTTTCTTGTGCTTCTCAACAGGTTTTCCGCTGCGCCATCGATTCAACATTCTTGCAAGTGTTGCAAGACTGGCTCATATGCTCGCTGCCAACATTCCTGGCCTTACCTGCACAAAAAGCTGTCTGGTGTCTGAGCGTCATCTTTTTATCCGCTTCCATAAATCTGCATTTGATTAAACTATTTCCGGTGTTGCTAAGCACCGGTGCCGCAGCAGCTGCCACAGAAGCAACAACAACGAGCGGCGCAGGAGGCATTGGAGTCGCTGCAGGTGCTGGTGGAGGCAGTGTGGATGCCACGACGGCAGCTGGTCTCACACTCACTGCTGGAGCTGGAGCTGGTGCTGGTGCTGATGTTGTTGTTGGCGAATTTCATAAATTGGGTCAACACGAGATTGCTTTGTTCGTGACAGCTGCCGTAGATTTTCATGCGAAATTGAGTGCGGAGCAGCGGCTGCGTTTCCGTGATGCCTTTGAGAAATTCGCACACAGGCAGCCGGTTTATGCTCAGCTGTTGCTGAGTCTCTGATTTAGTCACGCATAGCGACAGTAACAGCAACAGCAACAGCAACGGCAATGAAATCAACCGATAGCATCATTATTCGTATTGTTGTTGTTGTTTTTGCTGTTGTTGCCATTATCGTATGCCATTGTAGCCGTAATATGCGTATTAGTTTTGTTTCTTGTTGCCGTTGTGGCAAGCAGCAAGCGAGTTGGACAGACGTGGTGTTTATGCACATTTATGTGCCTGTGTGTGTGTATGTGTGTAAAGGAAGTCCACCTTTTGCTGTCGTGCCGTTGCCAGCCTTCGTAGTAGGTTTAATTTAATGGTCAATATTACTGTAAACCACATCCATTCATATATGTATACTCGTTTAGATAAGCGCCGCAGCGTCATTAAGCTGAAAGTTTACACAGATTATGAAATTTGTTGTTGCTTATGTTTCATTTCTTTGTGCGTCTTGGATCTATGTGCAACTGAGTTGATTTATTTGATAGTGTTTGAAATGAGTTTTGGGGTTAGAAAAATGTCTTTATTTTGAGGAAGGTTATAAAATGTGTTAAAATAATTAAAATAATAATAAGTAATATTTGTTCGCTTCTGATTCATTTAATAAAAATGCCAATAACTTTATTAATTGATTTAATATATATTTCGCAATTAATATTTATATATATAAAAGTCTTCATACAATCCAATGAAGTACGTTTTAATTAAGTAATTAAGTTTCTTCGTTGTACTCAATTAAGCATATAATGAGGCAATTAACTGATTGAGCAATTAGTATTTATTTAAATGACAATTAACTTATGTAAAATGTTCCTTGCTGGTCCGGTGAATTATGTTAAGTGGCTATACCAGTGTAACCCATGAAAAATTAGGTGATTTTTGTGAATTGCTTTTCTTTTTAAGTACTCGATAGAATGTTTTGAAGTTTTTTGGACATAATAAGGTATATTTTCAGCTTTATTTTAAGATTTTTCTTTTTACAAAAATATTGAAAAATATCGTAGTTAGGTGCTGTCTTGGGAGGTACCGAAAAAAACATTCCCTAACTGCTGACATGATTCCGGCCGAATGAGTAGCTGAATCAAAAAAATTCGAAAGGATATTAAAGTTGAAGATATTTCCTATACAATGACCTACGATTTTTGAAAAATATCACAAATTGACAAAATGGCGTAGTTCTGAAAAATGTCGTTTTTTTTTAGGTAAAAAATGGTAGTTTTTTAATGCCAAATTGACAATTTTCAACCAAATTCAAAATATATTCAAGAGTATTCAGTTTAAATGTGAAGTCGATCGGTCAATTTCTCGTTGAGTTATGATGTCAGCAGTTTTCGCAGCAGAAAATCGCTTTTAAAGTTTCGACTATGGCGGCTTATGCCAGCGAGCGGTCACTCTTTAGAACGCTGTCAATCTAAAACTTTTCAAAACACGACCTTGCTGCTTTCACAGGATATGAACTATCGGTTAAGCAAAAAAAAAAAAGATTTTTTGAAAATGTCACACTGGTATAACCCCTTAAATGAGTGAAAGGGTAACACATATTCAGTGAGCATTTTTGTTAGTGTAGAAACTGATTTCGAAACTTGAATGCATTGTGCAGAAATGTTCAATAATTTAATAAAAAAATATTGAGCTATTATCCATTTTAAATATTTGGAATGCTTCAAAAACAACACAAAACACCTGATGGACAGCTGTAAAATATTAATTGTTTAGGCCTAATTGAGTAAGTTTTAACACAAAAAACGTTGATTCAATTTAAAACTTAATTGCCTCAGTTAATTGAAGCGTCATTTCATGATCATTCAAAATTTAAATAAAAAGTAGGTGTGTGTATTAAAAAAGTATTGCAAATTGGTGAAGAGCAATCATTATTTGTTTACAATTTGAGTTTTTTTTTCCTTATAATATTCAAAATTATTCGGAATAGTTTCCATGAGTACCATTCATAATATCTTTCCGTTCATATTATTCATGTATCTTGTTCCACACTTGTCGCTCAAAGTATAAAGTTCTTGAGAATAAAAATTAAGGTTTAAGCAATCGGGGTAACAAATTTGAAAAATTGTGATATTTTCTAGAATGATAATGTGATAGAAGGCTATCGCCAGCTTATTTCAAAGGAGTATTTCATGCGAAGTGCCCTATTTTTAGATTATTTGGGTAAATTTTAGCTGTATTCTATATTTATTATGACATTTGGTCTTTAAATTTTTAAGAAACTGAAGTTTTAGAATTTGAAAATATTGATGAGAAATTGAATTTTGATCATGATTCGTAAATGAAACGAACAATAACGTTTAAATTAGTTTTTTTTTTTTCAAATTGTAAATTGTTGTCAAATAAATTGTAATGAGATTAGTTGATTTTCAAAATTTTATTTACACGTAAATTAAGTTTACTAATAATTCTTATAATTTGAAAATTAATAGAAAATTAGAACTGAAAATACTCGAATCGAAAAATTATGCAAATTTTGAAATTTAAAATTAAGAAATTAAAATTATTTATTAAAAAAAACTTTAAAGCAGTTTAAGCGTGTTTGAAAGCCAAAATTATTCGTTGCTTTAGCAAAGTGGATAGTGTTCTTCCTATTTCTAAATAATTTTTTTAATTAATAGATCAAAATTTTTTTTAAATGTTGAACATGTCCAGCTATTCTCGAGATAAAAATCATCTTCAAAAGCTCTAAATAAGCTAGAATTAAAAATTAAAAAAAAAAATACTAATTTAAGCTAAGCTGTAAAGTTTTCGAAACAACTCACTGAAAATCTAAGTAAATGAGACACATGTCCTGTTAAGTAAAACATTTTAAAACTGTTCAAATAATTAAATGTGTCCTTCATATACATATACACACACACATATTTATTCAAACATATGCCCAGTGTTGACCGCCTTTCGTTATTCTAATTTCCTCGCTGCGTACTTCTAAATATTATTTAAGTTTCGTTTAATTGCGAGCGATGTGATTCGTCGCACGAAACTGCCAAAAACAACAGCAACAAAGTAAGTAACGTCTATATGCATGCACATCGACAGCACCGCAACCACTCGGCTAAAACTCGTATTTACAGTTAGTAAATGGTAACATCTTTTCCTCTAAGCGCAAACACACCCACACACACACACGTACACCCGCAGTCCTCAAATATTTTGCACAACTTTGGCGAACTTTTTTTTTCTTCTTCGTTCGCTCTACTTGTTGTAGTTGCTACTACCGCAAGTTGAGTGAAAAGCAAAAGTTACGGCATACATTTTTCACTCCGCAAGCGGCCGCACACCTCCGCCGGTGCTGCCATTCCCACTGCTATTTGAAAATTGTCTAAGATAAAGACAAGCGTGAATAACTAATTGCCAAGATTGGCAGCAGCAGCCGCAGCCACGAAAGTGGAAGTTACGCTGGACGATGACAGTTAAGCCTACAGATATGTAAATAGATTTAGCGGTATATCTGTATGTAAGGACTAGTTTAGCTGCGGCGCTGTGGGACTGCACACTCATCAAGCAAGTCGGTCCAGCAAGCTTTGCTGCTCAAGCGCTCCAAACTTCTTACCACCGCACCTCACCACAACCACCTAACCAGTATCTCCTAGGGCCCAGAGCAGCAGAAATCAAGAATCCACAACGCAATCCACCCAGTCCCAGCAAATGTCAGCAGTCTTGCAGTACTCGAATGTCGCCAACTCACCGCGCTGGATGTCTTGACTGCGTGAATGAGCACAAAGCGAGATCTTAGATGACCGGGCGACTTGAAACCCTCACCGCTCTGTGCGCTTGGAAGCTGCTGAATTAACTACGCTCAGCCATTTGCGCCGCTGCACACGCCGAGTAAGCGCCAGCATCTTGCAGCACGTCGCAGCGTCTGTCAATGCAAATGATGAAAGTTTTTAATAATTCGCGATTTCTTTTCGTCGTTTTTGTTAGTTAAGAATTAAAATTAATTTATGTCATACGTATGCACGAGTATTTATGTCTCTCACTATGCACAACTCTGTATAATTATATGTATCAATGCGCTATGTAACTAATATTAAAATTGTGAATTCGTAAAGCGCGAGCGTTGAAGAGTGGCGGAGAGAGAGCGGATATAATGATTAGCAACTTTCTAGTTGCGTGCGCCAAGTGGCGCGGAAGTGAGCTCCGGTGGGGTGGGGTGAAAGCGCCGTTGGCAGCACTTGAGTGAAATCAAAAAACTTTCGCAAAATTGTTATTTGCCTAATAAGAAAGCTCAGCTCAGCGCCGAGCCGCAGCCGCAGCCGAGTGACCTCAGTTGCGGATGGAAGTTGATTTAGTTTTTGCGGTTTGTCAAAGTAGTTAGTGTGAATGGGTTTTTGTTTGCTTAAAGATAACAAATTGGAATTGAATGGGCTTTAGAAAATTTTCTCAAAGCAATCCAAGTAGAAAGCACCGTAATAGACATGCAACTAAAAATAAAAAAATAAATAAATAAATATTTAAAAGCAGAAAGTAGCAAGTAGAATGCAACTGTGTATTTATTACTACGTGATATAAAAGCGCCTAAAATTAATTAAAATATTATATAAATATGAAAATAATTTTTTTTCGTGTTTAAAAATTCTCGTTTCGTTGACATTTTGTTTTTGTAATTTTCTTTTGCTAGAGAGAATTCAAAGGAAATAATTAAATATCTATAATTTTAAATATCACTAATATAAATGGAAAATATTGTTATCTTTATAAAGACAGTTCCAATAGAGTCATTTATAATCATGCAACTTTGTGTTATTCAATTATAAGGAAGCTTGGCCAATGTGTCAAAATTTGGTACATCAATGACATTATTTTATTAAAAAGGTCCTTAAAAATTTTAAAATGAAAAAGATAAATCTTACCGTCTCAAATTGTCATAATATGTTTGTAGCTGATTTGAGTTCTTTTAAGATTATCCTATGAAGACATAAAAATTTAAATATTTATTTTGTAATTTAATAACCAAAATCAAAAATACTAAAATTATTATTTTTTCATATAAACTCCGCTGTAATCAATCACTCATCTCACTATATATGATTTTTTTGGATGATCTCAATTTCGGTTAAGAGATTATCTGTAGTGGTCAACTTAACCAATTCCATACTGTATGAAAGAAATATATATATATATACACATTAAAACTTTTTAAGGCTTCAGAAATGTTATGTAAAAATTCTTGCTATATATGAGGCCCACGCTTAGTATATTAATAAAAAGCGATAAATTCTTCGTATTATATAAATTTTACATCCATTACTTAGAAATCGAGAAAATACAATTTTCCATGCATTTCATTGCATATATTTAAAAAAATACCGTTAATTTTAGTTGACCACAAAAATATATTAACTAAAAAATTATTAAACGCAACTGTATGCTTCCCAATTCCGTGTATTGCTGTTAAATGAAATGTATATTATTGAATAAATTATGCAATTTAATTAAATAAAAAATTAAAAAAAGTGCATTTTATGTATTGTTTTTTATTTTAATTTCTTAGGAAATGTTTCAATAGCTTAATAATGTTTAAAAACAGCATTATTTCAGGTTGATAATAATTGCAAATGAAATAATACACTTAGTGTTGTAGCTATTTTCCAAAGAATTTTACGATTATAATTTCCCGAAGAAACTCATTAATGCGATTAATTCCATAAATCAGTTGCTCGCCGGTGGCGCTAATGTAATAAATAATTGCCTTCTTCCATAACAAAATTTTTAACAATTATTTGCTGAATTTAAGAAATATTTTCAAAAATCCCAAAGGGCGTGTCATATGGAAACTATTGCTAGTAGATATTGAAGACAATATGGGATGTCCAAAAACTGCTTAGAAGTGCTCAGGTTGGCAAAATAAACCGAGAAAACTAACGATAAAATGATTTGCACTTCCTATGAAATACAGGTAGACCGGCCTGGAATGGATGTGGACTACGAGACATAAGCAGAGAGTGAGTATTTATTAAACATGTGAGAGCCCAATGTATACACTTCTGTCAAAATATTATATCTTATTAATGTCTTGCCTAAACATCACACTTGCCCCTATTCCCGTTGTCGTTAACATTTTAAAACGAAATAACAACGCCTATTTGGCATTCCTGTTGGCGTTATCGACATTTATCGAAAATAAATTGAGATTCCCCAATTTGAAACGAGTATAGAAACGACATAGAAACAGGCTTTTTTTTGGTTCTTGCTACAATTGAGAGCGACACAGAAACGACATGGTTGTTTGAATTAATATTTGAAGTGAAGATATTTGTATATACCGCTTAAGCGATTATAGCCGAATCTACCAGAGCGCGCCACTCGTTCCTCCTTTTTGTTTTTTGGCGCCAACTGGAAACACCAAGTGAAGCCAGGTCTCTTTGCACTTGGTCTTTCCACCGGAGTGGAGGTAGTCCTCTTCCGCGGCTTCCTCCAGCGGGTACTGCATCAAGTGAAGATAAAAATTCCAAATCGAAAAAAAAGTTTGAAATTTTAATTTCTGAAATGGAAAATTATCCTGTATATGCCAAAGATTTTAGATAAGGGATGAAACTATTAAATTTCGATTTTTTGGAGGATTATTTCTCGCGTCGGAAATGGTTCATAAAATTACTTTTTTATATCTAAGAAGAAGTATAACAGTTATGTATGAACATATATAATTAAGGTATGAAATGATTTAAAATTCAAAACAAAGAAAAAAGTGAGGCATTACAAGTCCGAGGCTAGAGCAACAGGTGCAATAGTTAATAGACAGCTACCACTCCTCTTTGGAGTAGTCGGACTAGCCGGAACCGGGGATCATTAAGATGAAACGCTGGAAGTACAAATATTTTAGTATAAAATTTGGAACTCGCCAGTACTCATCTACAACAGTACATCTTTCCAATAAATTTATCTATATCTCCAATTAAAAAAAAAATCAAACAAAGATGGAAGACTAAAATAGTTGGACAGATGAACGTAAGTCAACAAGTACAGTGATACCATTGTTTAGAGTCAATAGAGTGTCTCAGTTATTAGTTATGCATTCTTTTTCAGGAGTCGGAAGGAAAGCTTGAATATCGCATTAATTCGGCGGCTAATTAGAGATCATTCCAATCCTTTGGATCTTCCACTTGTGAAGTACGCTAAAGATATTTAAAAAAAGATTTTAAAAGATATTTCGGTATATCAAACAAAGCATTTTCATACTTGTTGGCCGTTTAAATCCATTAACCGATCAACTGCTGTTCCTGCAATTCTGAAGACTTGCGCAGCGCTATGACTCTTTGCTGAAGGTAGGTACATTCAATTTTTGGTTGTACTTACAATTTCTCCGCGATAAAAATGCCGCCTGACGATCAGTAGCATATTATATTCCCCGGCAGCATCTCTTAATGTATTGTTCGGTCTATGGTAGCCTGAATGGGACTAGACCCAGGCTAGTATAGATACATAATAGGGATGTTAGTGTATATATTTTTTTTTCAATTAATTAAAAAGTCAAACTAAAATACCGAAAATTCGAGAGGGAGAGAATATTTAGCTATTATACAAAAAGAACTAAATCTTGCATTGAACAAACTTGTGCTCTCATGCAAAAATCGCACGGCAAAGCAGAAATTTAATTATTTCGTTGTTCTTGTTGATTAAATTATACACTTAATTACCGTTATACCAAACTAATTTTAATTGTTTACAAATCCCACACAACCATAATCAGATAATCTATACAAATTGAATGCATACAAATACGAACTCTTTATGCAAATCCACGAGAGAGTCCAAATAATAGTTGACCACACCGACAGACGCGTTTACACAAATTAAGGACCAGCAGCAAATCTGGCATTTATATAGATTTTAATGTATGAATTAAACTAAATTGCACAACCATATGGATGGATGTATGTATGTTTGTGCATCACAGGCAAATTGCTTGATCCAACCAAAAAGCACAACAACAAATGCAAAGTCTCAGTATCGAGAATATGACTTCTAACGTTCTTATCTTGGCATGCATTTGTAGTCCTTAGAAGGCATAATTTAAAGCATACTTATGTACCGTTAGGCATATGCATACATATGTATGTTTACTATTCGATATATATATGTATGTATGTATGTATGCATGTAAGTGTGAAGCAAGTGCAACTGGAGTAAAGTGCAAGGCGTTTGATTATCTCAGCAGGCACTACACTTCTGCATGAGAGTATGTGTGTATGTGAGTGTGTGCGTGTCTGTGTCTACACGTTTTCATATGTGCGAATTACTAACTCATTGCCACTTGATCCATTGGAGAATTATGAATTAATTATCACCTTTAAAGTTCACTCAGCCAAGCATTATTAAGCAGGCCATCTCCAACAACACCAGCTGCTGGCCCAGGAAGAGGAGAGATATGAGGTTTAAAGCTTGCCTCTGCACTCGTTGTGGCAAAATGTATGTATACATGTTTTTGTTGTTGTTGTTGTTGTTGTAATGTACTACAATCATTGCTGGCAAAAACGTACTTGTTGTACAGCTACAAAACTAGTAGAGAGGAAACACTCTCAAACACAAGCTTGTATATGAAAGTTGTTGTTGTTGTTGTTATGCACTTGCAACAATATGTTGCACAGTGATGTTGCAGGCACTCAAGCGTCGAAGTGAACTTCAGTCATACACTTAGTAGCAATTTCAAGCTCAATAGCCCGGCAATTGATGAAAGTCATAGACTTCTGTTGGAAAGTGATTTTTCGCTGCTAATGTCAGAGGCTTTGAGCATGCGTTTGATGTGGCAAATAGTGTGTTAGTGGGCATATATAATTCAATTATAAACTAGTAAAATGGAAATTAAAATTAATTTATATTCCCATTTTATTTGAAGGAATTCTTCTTATTATTTCACATTCATAAAAAAAATTTCATCCATCTTCTCTCGACAACCCTGACCATAATCTTAAATACGCTTTCTGGATGCATACCTGTTGATAGTTCACAAAAAAGTTTAACGTTATCGAATTTTCGAACCGAGAAAGCTAAAGACGAATCAGAGATAAGACATTGTGGTCCAAAAATCGTTGCCATAACTTTGCGATAGAGGTCGTCATCCTCTTGAAGTTACAGAGCGATTTAATAATGTATCCCATTTTAGGACACAATAAACTGTTCCCATTTTGTTTTAATACTCATCGTCGACTGAATTGATAATCATTATCAACAGCTTCTTCAGCATTAGGTTCCTAAACGTCAGCAATTTAAATGGCTTTCCGAACTGACCCATTATCAAAACATATATTCGATGATCTAATGCATAATTTTTCAAGTTAACATAGCCTGTGAGATTAAAATATATAATATAGGTGATTTCATTGAGAATTAAAAGATATTCTGAGATCCGAGCTCGAAGTAGTAACGAAGTAGAAGTTCATATGCCTTCCACTGCCGAAACAACCATACTTGTGAAGGAATTATGAGGAGAATTTGTGTAAACTTTCCGAACTCATTAGCGAATCGATGATTTCGACAGAACATACACTATCGACATTAATCTCGTTAGCAAATATGTATGTCAGTTGAGATCATTACAACGAGCTCTTTATACAAACAACCGAGCCATACAGTCCTTCGATAAAGATGTCGTTTCAGAGATAGGTTAGTTTAGTCAGAGAATTTGTTCTAAGCTGAAGTTCAATTTGAATGAATTGCGGTAGTTCAGATTACGGTGAGCTGATTTGTAAGAACTGCTTAACTTGAAATATAATTTCTTGAAAATTGTTCATGTTTTACACCTCTAAATAGAACGTGTTCACCCACTGTGACCAAGAGAGTACCGCTGCAAAAAGCTAAACATTGCGACACTTTTCCTTTATCTCTTCCAAGACAACTCAGAGAACACAAGAGCTACCTAATGATTACTAGAAGTAATAAAGTCCATTTCAGTTCGACATTGGTTCCCAAAAGGAACACGCTTTTGAAAACTATCAACACTTGTAGCGGTAATTTAGCATAATATAACTGCTTCGGAACAGAAGGGAAAAATGAAAAAGGATTGGCTCCATACTCCCCCATTCATATGTAAACGTCTCCATGTAGCGAACATGTTTTAGTAATGAAGTCACAGCTGGCAGATAAGCGAAGTGAAAAAATGGATTACTTGCACTTGCCGTGGTGTCTGCGTGTGTGTGTGTATAGAACTCTATATATTTTTGGTGTTGCAGCATTGCAGCGGATGTGCCGCCGATCACGAGCGCGGATAACGCGATAAGTATGCAACGCTACACGAAGCAGTGCACCAGTCACAAACCGTAAAGTCACACGAAAGCAGCTCACGCGTTCGCGCGCTGCTGACAAACGACGCGTCGACGAAGCGTTGCAGCGAAAAAAGTTCAACGGTGATTTATGCGCTTTGACAATGATTAATTTCAACTTGCTGCAAACTGAGCCACTTTTATGTTAAACTTTGCATTTTTCGTCGACTTTTTTATTGGCCATTTTGTTTTTACACTTGCCTCCACGACCCTTGAAGCACTTCGCTCGCCTTCGTCTTTTGCTCCTACTCCCACACAGATTCACACGCTGCGGCGTTGCATTATTTTCGGCGCTGTTCCGGCATTGATGGCTCACCATCCTTTGATATCGGAGCATTTCGTGAGCTTGGAAGTTCGCTGCAGTTCTAAGAAGTTGGAAAGTTGAAGCATCAAAATGGTAAAATGAAAAGTGAAGTCAACATTTAGCGATATGCGTTCGTAAGCTGTGAGCGCGTTCTTCGTGGCATGAGTGGCGGTAAGTACGCGCGAGCTCTTGCTATCTATTGAGGGCAGTGTGGATAATTCAACATAAAAAAACAAAAAAAAAAAACTGTGGCAGCTTGGCGTGGGATATCTCTGTGCTGTGAAAGTGTGTTTGCCATTTTCAAGTTTTGCCTCAATATAACATCTGATAGGCAGTTAGACAGCTGAGTGATTTTTTATGCATGAGCACATATGCGCGGCTAACTATATGAGTGGGTTGCACGAGGAGCATACCATGTAGGAAATCGTTAGAGAGACTATGACCAAAAATGAAGTGGGCGTTTCGACCCTTTAGCTGCTTCGACACTCTCTGGCCTAGTTTATGTCTTTTCATCAACTCTCGAGTTTTTCTATCTAGTACGGCCAAGTTCTGAAGTAAAGAAAAGGTAACTAGATCTAGGCTGTCATCTTCTTAATTACTAGTCTCTTCTTCTTCTAGTAAGGAAGATCGGGAATTAGAGTCACACTAGTTTGGAGTAAGTCCACTTTCCTGCAGGGTGTCACATATTATATAGTCATGTATAATATATAAATTGGACTGCGCGAAAGTAGTCTCATTCAACTATGAAGGACTTACCATTTACGGTTTATTCGTTGCAGAAAATATTGAGCTAATTATAGTACTCTATATCACAATCAATAAACTAATGGACCTATCAAAATTAAAATTGCATCTATTTGTCAATTATTGATCACATGCGCACGTGTACTTCCGTTATAATATCTTATGCCTTGGTCGCATTGAATCGATCTCTGCGAATAGCGTGGGTTGAAAGGAGATCTTTATCCCTGGCAAATATAATAGTTTTGTCTTCCTACCTAGCTCTATCGAAAACTTCGGCAGCCGCCCTGATGTCTTTTAACTGAGAAATCCTCTTTCTAAAAATGCTTTGGTTTGGACTCATAAAACCTATGACTTGCTTTGGATTAATATTATGAATTAAAATATTTGGTCGTAGAGCTGACTCCTAACTATCCCAATTAGATTTCGACTCACAACAATCTCTCTTTCCTTTTATGGCACGGCAAATTTCGTTTCTTGCTTCGACTATCCTTCCAAATTCAATGACGAATCAAAGCTAAGTTAATCTTGATTTTTTTTAGGTTTTCCTGAAGCAACTAATACGACGAAGATATCGCTTTCTACTAAATTTTCTAAGCTTACGGCACGAAGGACATGCAAGTGTATGGTTGCTCTATGTTCAATTTAAACCTAAGAATTCTTCCTTTAGATAGAGCCGAGGCGGACTTATCACAAAACACATCTCTCCAAAATCGTCTCATCTTCAAAAGATTGGGCGGAATGCAGAAGGATTTTCGCTGTTAGTATTCTTCTTTAACATGACCGACCTCAAAAGCACTTTATATTTCAACCTTCCTGACAACAAATTTTTGTTATTTTTTGGAAACAAAGGTTTTGTGAAGATAACCTGTATAGCTCTAAATAGCCTACTGATGTCATAAGGTTTATTATTTAAGGTCAGTGGACTCATCAACCAACTATGGTAATTTTATTTCAGGATAAAGTAGTGTGCCGTACTAAAGCCTTCAATGAAAACCAATGAAACAATAATAAAAAAATAAAATAAATATATTCATGTTTGCTAATAGCATTGACATATTGAGTGTTGTTACATTTATTCCGGAGCCGTGCGCCCCCACCAAAGCACAGCACATACAGTAGAAGACTGAATTCACTTTACAATCGCCTGCTATTTGCCATTTCGAAGTATTTCATTACCAAACAGCTCTATAACTTTTAAAATTTTTACTCGTAATTCACCACACTTTTCGGAGTATTCACTTGCGCAGTGCGCAGACTCCAACAATTCAACACAAAATTGCTGGCTAGAACTCTTATACTCGCACGTTCCACTCGCAGAAATACACAATTTCACTTGATTACCACAAATTCCATGCCATTCCGTTCCTTATCGTCGACTCGTTTTCTAGCCGCTCGCTTTGTTGTTCGCCCTCTTTTCGTGGCCGCCTGGCAGCTATGCATTCGCACCTTCGTACTCGTATTTGCACCTTTTTGTGCCCGAATCCCGGCTGTCGACGTAGTCTAGGTCAGTAGTGCCAGCACACGATTCGTGCGACGCTGCTCGGCTGGCCAAGTCGCCGCCACACCACATCGGTCATAGCACCGCAACGCCAACCACCCATCCCCCTCGACACACACGCCTTCGTTCGCCTAAACTCGAAGTAGTTTATTGTAGGTGGTTTTGTTGCTGCTCTCCGCACACGGGTCATACGAGCGGCTGTGGTGTGGTGGAGGGCAAGGTGTTTCACATTGCGCGCTGCCGAACAAATGAATTACTGTTGAGCCAGCAATGACGTGTTTATGTGTCTGTATGTCTGTATGTAGTTGTGTTGTCACGATTTGTTGGACAGCTGCGTCTTGTCCGGCCTGTCTGGGAAATGTTTTTATTTGTGATTTCTTTTGTGTGTGTTGGTGTGTTTGAATGTGTGTACGTGTGTTTGTGTTGAGGCGAGAGATGCTTTTTAACCGATTAAAGGAAATTTTCGAAAACTTATTTGATTTTTCAATATTTGTTTGTGGTCGCCGGGTGTGACATTTATTGACAGCTGTTTATGAAATGAAATTGATAGGCAAATATTGAATTCAATCTGTGAACATATTCATATTCCTATGTATGGGTGTATGTGAGAAAATATATAGGTCAATATGTATATATGTATATATATGGAATGTATGTCTACAATAAATGACTGTTTATGTTATGCAATATGAAATCAACAACCGATGAATTCACTAATGCACTTATATAGTTTTTGTTGTTCTATCAGCTTTCTGCAACCATGTTCGGAGTAAAAGCAGGCTAATGATCATCAAAGTCATCTAACAATGAGCCCAAAAAATTAGTTGATTTAAGGATTGAGTGGGCATAAAAAGAGGTGGTTATTATCTGGCAGGTCCTATGTTGGAGAGATCATAGTCAGCTCTAGATAAGTACTATAAAGTCTAGTAAATCGACCTCCTCATATGTAATATGTGGTAGCAGATGGTAATATGTCAGTATCGTCCACCTTTCGACAAGAAAAAAACAAAATCCTAAGTCTATTTAAATTTTGCAAACTATTCTCATAAAATCCATAAGCTACTTGCAGAGATCAATTATGGTGCCTCTGAAGATGGGAGATACCAATACTGGACTTCAAATACCGTGAAGCTTTTGAATACAAATAAAATAAATGTTTCCTTGGGTGAATATTAATCTACTATACCATTCATCAGATTGCAAATTTCGTCAAAGTAGAATCAGTAGTAAACTCACCATAGCTTTGGCCAAGGCATCACATATTTGTGCCGAGACCAACTTGGATGTGCGGTCGAATAACATTTCCATATAAACTTTTCGATATTTAAATTTAAGCTTGTTGGGGTTAATATGGATACTTTGTCTTTTGGAAACATACTACGGATGAATTAACAAGAGAGTACGTACTCATTAGCTGCCATATTGACATCGGTGATATTCTGCAGACTAACTTGGTCTACTTCCTAACGTATTATTACGGAGAGGCAACTATAATAAATAACGAAGAGTAGTTGATACTCGCCTGTTATTAGGGTCTTCGTTGAGAATGCTCGCTTTAAGGCAGTAGTCTGCTTCACAGGCTTCAAAAAATCGATTTTTTGTTTTGTTTTAAATCTCTTCCAAAACTATCCAAGAATATGTCTTTAAAATTCCAGAGGCCAACTCGATATATTTTCGCAGCTAGAACAGTTTTAGTGGCCGAGCGTCGAGCAGGTGCGAATGCTCAGGCAGACCTTGAAAGCGCGTTTTCACGATTTTTCATTTTCACAAGTGTTAGAAAACGGTGCCGGCGATAGCAAAAAGAATATATGTCCGATCGAAAAAAATCAAAATGAGCTAGCTTCAGTATTAAACTATCTTCTATTTGAACTAAAAAAGTTGGACAAAAATATAATTTAAACTACTTGTTTTGCAACTTAAAGTAAATTTTTTTTCTTAAAAAAATGGCATTTTTTTTTAAAACTTGGAAAAAATTTGGAATTTTATAACTTCTTCGGTTTTTTTTTTAGTTCATAAAGAAAAGAAACCTATTAAAATTAAAAATAAAAAAGTGGTTCGACTGCGTCAGATGCATCGCACGACCTCCATCACCGGCACCGATTTACAAGTGCAGACTCCAGGCGCTCCAGAAAAATACTTACAACTTTAAAAAAATTTCAATATTTTTTAATAATAAATATTGTTTTTTAAGCCTTAAATATAGTACACTATCGTCTTAAAATTCCGTTTACCGCAATCATTTCCTTCCCTTTCAAAAAAGATTGCTAAAAAATGTTTTTTTCGGCTTCTAAAGCAGACTACTGCCTTAATTCCAACTGACTTTACATATTTTCGTTCTGACGTCAATCAACTGGGTTCTATGGGTAGTCGGAATGTCGGTTTTGTCATGTAGAAATGACATCATTAACGACTTTGTACAACTATTTGGTTTGTAGATCTCGAAGTAATTAGTATGAGTGTTTAGATTTCATTATAGGAAATTTGCAATTTTTCGGAAATGCATAATAAATTTTCAGGGTTCGTAATAATTGTAATTTAATTTTACATTTAAGATGTAATGTGTCAGATGAGACTAATGAAGAAAGACCATTTCATATAATAATTACCTTTAGACTCCTATCTGCACAATTGAGAATCTATGTAAGATAATAGATCTGATCTTTGAAGGCCTTCGAAGAATGTTTATTTACTGTAGACTGCGACTGTTAGGGTATTCACACGCATTTTAACAAGTAACCACGATTCTACTGAGTGATATCATGTATGTTCTCCAACAGCAGCGAATCCATATTAACTTACATAATCAAACCTACTTGTCTTCTCATAACAAATTGGAAAATGAAAATGCAAAATATGCACTACATTATTTCTGTAACACGAATAATTCAAACCGGACATTTCACGCTTTTACTTTTCTCAAGAGTAACGCGGCAGAGTAACACTAATGTAAATTAACTTTAAGTGGCATAACTATCAAAATGATGAACATTTCAAAAAGCAGGACAACAGAAATGTATGCAACAACAATAACAACAATACATTGTATACCCTTGGATTCCAATGTATTTACTTAGCGAGTCTCCTTTTGCGCTGTCATGGCTCACCTGCAGCGACCTGAAGAAACAATTTGAGATGTAAGTCAAGGCATTTTCAGCAACGCGAATTGCATCTTCGGTTACCCATCTCAGCAGCTCCATCGCGTCCACATGCCATCAACTATTAACTATCTATTCATTGTCGAGCACCCAAATTAAATGTGAGCACATAAAATGGACGGCGCTTTGAGGTGAATTTGGCTGGGTGATGGCAACCCACACCCCAGCGTCGCAGGCGGCAACTTCAAAAACTTGCAACTGAAACTGAAGTTATAATTAATTCAAGAGTAAACGGCGCGAAGTGTTTTTGGCACTCGGCTACATAACCAAAAGACTGAAATAACAACAGCAACAAGAACAACCACTAAAGTGACAGCAAAAGCTGAAAATAGCAGGAAGTAGCCACGCTGTTGCACACACAGCGCCGGCAAGTGGCAAGAATACGCCATGGCATAGCGACAGCTGCTGGCTGCCAACGGCCGCTGGCCGCTGGGCACGCGAACGCTATCAATTACCATCGAGCTGAGCTGAGCTAATGGTCACAGAGTGCTCGAGCGCGCGATGGAGGAAGCGATGTGGTAAGTGGACCTTGCCGGCTGATTGTTGGTATTGTTGTTGGTATTGTGATGCAATGTGTTCACCAAAGTAAGCGTGAATATGAAATTAAGCATAACAACACCAACACCAATAACAACAGCAACGCAAAGTACACGGTCATTTGACTCAGGTACTCGAAGTGACGCTGAAAGCTTTCGCTTGACATTTTACGCTGAAAGATAAATAAATTTGTTTACCTTCGCGGTTTATGTGAGTTAAGCGAATTGTTGTTGAGCGTGTGTCTGTGTGTGTGTGCGGTGTTGCCATGTCGTGGCGTTTGGGTATTTTATTTCTTCGATACTGTAACTGTTTACATTCAATTTCCACCAAATTAATGTTGAAAGGTTAAAAGGCTTGCCACACGCACACACAGACACCTATACTTACTCATATATTCAGGGCAGTCACTTAAGTCAGCATGTACAACAAGCGTTTCGTTAAGTTTATTAGCTGCGTTGTTGCTGTTGTTTATACAATATGTGTGTGTGTGTGTGTTTCTCTGCCTTTGCAGCTATTATTTGAATTCTTAAGTATGTCTCAATATCCTTGCGTGTTTGTGTTTCTCGGAGAAATGTAAGTGTCGCTGGAATTTACATTACTTCGGCGAAATACCAGAGATGCCTTGAGAATGTCATACGCACTTCAAGTTAAGTTAATTTAAATTTTCTTAAGTTAAGTTGGCCGTCCTTTGGTATTCCGGAAAACACAATTAAAAGTACAATACGTGAAAGTATAGTGGACAATAAAGGAGTAAAACAATATTTTTCCGTATATAAAAGGGGTTTTGAATAAGAGAGCGTACAAAGGGATGGGTTATCAATTGAATTCTTTTTTCCTGTGAAAGTTCACTCGATGCCAGTACATATGGAACTCGATTTCTTTTGCATGGCCACCACGGGTACGCTTGCAGAAGTCCAGACGCTAAACCACGGCTGACGATTTTGAAGCATAAATCGATATTCGTATGAAGTTCATCAATCGTCGCTGGCTTGTTGGCATAGACCATAGACTTGACGTAGCTCCACAGGAAAAAGTCCAACAGCGTCAATTGGTCAGAACGACCAATTGGCGGCGAATTGACTGGGCTATTTCGTGTGATAAAACGTTCACCAAACTTGGTTTTCAATAAATCGATAACGATTCTCAATCACAGCAACATGTCGGTATTGATCATCACGGTAGAAGTTCGGTCCAATGACGACGCCGGCCCATAAACCGCACCAAACCGTAATTTTTTCGATATGCAATGGTGACTCATGGAGTACGTGTGGATTTCTGCCTGACCAATAACGCATGTTTTGCTTTTTGACGAACCCATTCAGTCAGAAATGAGCATCGTCGCTGAAGATGATTTTTCGATGAAAATCCGGATGATTTTCAAGTTATTGCTCAGCACAATTCATGCACATACGACCATTCTGGTGGTCAAGCGGCTTCAATTCTTGCATCAATTTGATCTTGTAGGAATGTAGGCTAAGATCTTTTCGCAAGTCAGTTCGTTTCAAGCAAAGATGCAATCTCTGTCATCATCCGCTACCCCAAGCGAATAATCATAACGAAAACTAATGCTCCTAGAGCCTTTCGTCACTTGTGAATAACTGAAACATGTAATGTGGTCGCCAAAGTCTTTTTGCAGCTTACAATTTATCATTACCACACATGCATATAGTTTTTAGCAATATTTTTTGTGGTTTCTAGAACTATTATAGGAGATATGAGAGGAAAAACTATTAAAATATTTAGTGCAAAAAGTGGTTGGTTTCAATAGTTCATTCATTTCATTTGAAAAAAAAAAAACGAATTTAATTTTGTCAGCGAAATATCGAATTCTGAGAAAAAGTGCTACATCATTGACATTCATTTTAATTGTCGGAATTAAGTGAAAGTAATGTATTGTTTAAATTCAATGCGGAAAATCAAAACTCATGTGTGTTTTCAGAGTCAGTGTGGTTTTATTAATATTTTTTTATTTATCTTTTTTTATTTAAATTAACCTAAAATTAGTAAGGAAACTATTTTAATAATATGAGTTTCATTCTATTGTTTAAATATTCGCACGCATACATACATACTTTGTTATTCATATAACTACAACAGAGTATTTATTTGGACATCCAGCAGTTTTTATTAAGTGATTACTAGTAACTATTGAGTATTTATTAAGTTTTATTGTTTCACATTTTTATAACAATAATCTATTTCTTTGGGCTTTTATATAACATATATTAAGTAACTAATTGGATTTATTTTGGTGCATTGGTAAAAAGTTAATTATTTTATATTGTTTTTTTTTATATCAGTGAATATTTTTCAGAATTTTTTTTATCAAATGTATTTATTAATATTGATAAAAAATCAAATATACATATAATAAATTACTAAGGGCATAGGCTTAGAAAATATATTCACCATTATACTTTCAGATTTGATTGAGTTTCACAATTAATTTTTTTTTTCCAAATTCAAAAAGTTAATTAAATACTGGAGAGGTTGTTTTCATTCCGTTCATCGTTTTTTTCTCTGTAACCAAGTTTTTTGCCTTCAATATAGCAGTCTTTTTTGAACCACGAATCCGCGGTTTCTGAAATTGGTCACTGAACTTGAATGAATATTCTTTTTGGTTAGTTGTTTATTAACCAAATAAACTGATTCCTTCTGGAAATGTTCGTAAAATAAGTAATAACGTGGCTTCGATTAAGTAAAATACTATATTTCTCGTAGCGCTTGGCCGGCAATTGCGAATTTTATACACGTATAGACCTGTCTCGTTCTCATGGAAACGAACTTTTAAACCTGCTTGAAGCTTATAGTTTTTTTTTTTTTTTTTGAAAGATAAGGTTAAGACCCGAGTGTCAGAAGAACTATTGCAGTCTTCCATAATTGGTTAAATAACATGGTAATAAGACACAAATTAATGATGAATGTTATAAGAATTGTTAACATGTATAGAAAGGCTAAGTTCGGGTGGAATCGAACATTTTATACTCACGCAATTTATTGATATAGTTGTATTAAGATAACACAGTTTGACCCACATATTCGGCATAAAGTCAAATAGAACAACGAAAATCGTCATATTAGTATATGAGTGCTTTGCTAAGATATCTCACATATTAACCGCTATATGCGAATTAAAGCCCGTCGTATTTTTGGAAAAACCTATAATTAGGTATATGGGAGCTAGTGGAAGTTATGATCCGGTTTTAATAACACATCCACACAAAAAACATTTCATAACCTTAGGTCGATTTAGTTCCATCAGATCAGGGTTTTGAGATAACACCCGGAAAACCAATATGGCGGACAAGCATCATGTTCGGGATCACTGATTACGAATCCGGTGTCGATTTTTACAAAAATAAAAATGGCGGAAGCAATATGGGGAAGTTTTAACATATATCCGCTGTATTGGTTCGCCATTTTGAATTTTAAAAAAATAAGTAATTAATTCAAAATTGAGTTTCTCAAAAATTAAAATGGCGGATCCAATATGGCGGACGCTTTTTTGAAAAATTCATCGGAACCGCTTGAATCTCGTTACTCGAGGGTTTCGAGGTCCCTGATTACGAATCCGGTGACGGTTTTTCAAAATTCAAAATGGCGAATCCAATATGGCGGACGCTTTTTTGAAACATTCATCGGAACCGCTTGAATCTCGTTACTCGAGGGTTTCGAGGTCGCTGATTACGTATCCGGTGCCGGTTTTTTCAAAAATCAAAAAGGCAGATGAAATATGGGGAATTTTTAAAATATTAGTTCTCCATTTTGAATTTTTAAAAAGTAACGAATTCAAAATTGAGTTGGTGTATAAAAAGGAATTATGCGAATTGTGAAAAATTAAACTAAATAAAATAGGGTTAAGTTTAAGTTAAGAATTCATAGTTGAATTTTTTTTAGTTTTTTATTATTTTTTTGTTTATTTATTAAACGTTAAATTAACATTATAATTTAATACAGAAATGGTTTGCACCCTTTACTTATTTACAGTTTTCTTATTAAATGAAGCACTTTCTAATTTATAATTTCCGTTAACTGCCATAATTAGTTAATATTTAGTTAATATTATTTACTAAAGTCTTATTTATATTTTATATTTATAATATTTTTATTAATGATTTTATTAATGATAGACGCTTCTATTTTATTTATATCGATAAATATATATTTTCATTATTCTAACGCTAAATCGAATTTCTATAAATTAAAAATAAATATATACCTATGTCAACAACAACAAATAAGTTAATTTAATACGTTTATCAAATAATCTCAATAAACGATTTATTTATACAAAAATCCATTTCTCTTACTCACATAGAGTTATAAATACCAACTAAATACTATATTTTTCGATACAAAACAAAACAAAAATGGCAACAACAAAAAGTAACTTATTAAATAACGGCTTACAATAAGCTAACTGTCAAAACATTATATACTTAATTGTTTATTTATTTGTGTTTATTTTATTGTTGTTGTTGTTGTTTTTTTTTTGTGTGCAACGACACAGCACATATTCATTTATATGTACTATATATTTAAGTATAACGGTAAGTGTGTCAGTGTGTGAAGTAAAAATACTGTAAAGGCCATCAATCAAAGCAGCGCGACTGCACAACAACAACAGAAAGCACTTCATAGAAATCTATGTTTGTATGTATGTAGTTCTGTCAAGTCAGTCTGTGTGTCTGTTTTCGCGTGCGCTTTCGCTTTCAACAACGTCAGCAGCGTTCCGCCAATGCGTCAGTCAAACGAGAATTCGGCATTTGAGTGGCGAGTGGCGAGCAAAGCAAATTAGCCGCATTTCAGTGCGCATCAGTGGTCAATGTTCGGCACTTATCGACACAAAGCGTACGCACAAATCAGTCAGCGTCCGTGTGTAAGGCGGCTTAAAAGGCAACTGTTGGGTTGGTGAATTGTGTGGCAAGCGCCTAGAAGTAGGCAAGCGGGGCTTTCAATTCATTGCGTACATAGGCACATACATACATACATACATATGTGTGTGTGTGTTTGAGTGGGTATGTGTAAGTGCGCTTAAGGGTTGTCTGCACTTTCTCCATTTTCCATCATCTTCGCGAAATCGTAAGCCTTAATTAAAGCAGCACGTTCGGCGTTAATTGGCTGCCGCTGCTTTAAAAACTTTTAACGTGCATTGCTGGCGGCATCTTTTGCGGTAAATAAGTGGGGAGTGTAAGAGGTTTAAGGCGAAAGGAAAGCGAATATTCGATTACTCACATTCACTCGTTCATTGCCACTTTTCACTTTCTTAGAGCAGGCTTTCACTGCACGCTTTTTAAAATAAATTCAATTTATTTTCTTATATATAAATACAGATTTTAAATATATTTATATGTAATATATATATATTCGGACGCTTTTATTTTCTCGCTTTTTTCAAACCACAAAATTTATTTATTTATTTGTTGTCATTAAATTCATACATACATACATACACTCTCATATACCTATGTATATAGCCATTTATATATTTTGTATTTTATTTCACCCAAATCGCCGGATATGCGGCGAAAGTTGGCGTTAAGCGACATAATTTATCATTACACTCGCCAGTTGGCAGCCGTTGTCCGCCGCTGTGCTGTGAGCGCCTCCTCCGCACAGTTCTTTAGCTGGTTGTTACTCATACGCACTGGTGTGCTCATTGCTGCTGCTTGGCTGCCGCTGCCGCTGCTGCTGCAGGTAATTCACAGGCCTGTGGTCGATGTGCGGGCGCATGATGTACGCCTTGGTGGCGGCAAATCCGTTGTGTAATTCTGGTATCTCTCCGAGCAGTGTATGGCCTACAAGGGAGATACAAAAACAAAAAAAGCAAAATGTAGAATGGATGCATCAATGTACGAGTAAGTGGAAATATTAAATTGTCTTGTTGGTTATGAGTAAAATAAATGGCAACATTAAATGCTTTTTGTCTAGTGACGCGTGTGTTTGTTGTTGTTGCTGTTAACTGCTTGCGATTAATGAAATTTGATGAGTAAACGGCGGCGTGTTTGTATGTGTGTTTTTTTACTGTGTGTGTGCTTGCCACTTCCGCCTCCGCTAAATTTGATTAATGATGTGTCAAAAGGCGGACAGTCGACGTGGAAACACCTACACACATACATACAGGCACATGTGCTGTATATGTGGAGGAAGTATATTTAAATAATGGCAATAATAGCTGAGACGAATACAATGTATTTAAACATATTCAAATGTGCTGACATATAATTTAATTGTTTACTTGCACAGGGTGCACCATATGTACGAAATATTTTCTAGATACAAAATATATTTATCAAACATTTCGGAAAGTTATTACAACATTTGAGAAAAAAATTGTGAAACTCGATTGAATTTCTTTCCAGAAGGCAGCACTGTCGAAATAATAAAGGCTCACACATATACTTTTGGGTCGCCCTATATGGACTCATAGATTAATCTAGAGGGATGTAGCATAACTGGTATTAAAAAAGTCCAGCTATGATCCTCTTTGGAAGGCGTAATCCCGTCTCTAATGTAATGTTTTTTGTATGTATACATATATGAACAAGCTATATACACCAGCTTAAACTAAAACAAATTCTGTTTGTTACTACATTTTATGGTATGAAAATGGCTTAAATCGTATAATAACCACGCGCACCCCTCATACAAAAGTTAGTGCTTAAATAATATTATAATAAAGGAGAAGACGGACTGCAGGGTTGTGTAGGGGTAAGTAAACACTAGCAAATAAATAACAAATATAAAATTTTCATTAAATTGAGTATGCCTGTGTTATAGTTGTGAAAATTCCCTTTCATATGACACTAAAATCATCAAAATCGGTTGAGATTTACCGGAGTTATGATCATTCAATGTGTTGTTCTGCTCCACACTGATCCTCTGCTCTGCTCTGGCGGGCAGCGCAGCGCAGTTTGCCTGGGATTTTTACAAAGTTTCGATTTGTGGATTTCCACCAGGCGAACATAAATGTGCAGTAGGTGGATGGCGGAAAAAATTTGCGTGGTAGATGTAGATATGTATGCTAGGAAAAATATGTACATAAATATACATATGTATATATGTACGTAACCTAACCTATATACGTACATATGTATGCGGCCTGCTGGTATATATATGTATGCACAGTTGTGTATATATGGTGTAACGGATGTACCTTGGGGTAAGGAAATGGACATGACGGATATGAAGCAACCGGAACCGGAAATGCAACTGTCACCAACTTAAACCGGATGTCGAACACCGGATACAGGAAGCGGATATGGAATACAAGCGGAAGTCAAAGTAGCGGAAGTCCGAAAGATGGATAATCATTAACAGGAAGTTCCCTGGCTTCAAAAAAAACGGAAACCGTAGCATCAGTAGTTTAAAAACCTCTTTCCGGTTTCCACCAACTTCCGCCCAGATCCAACTTCCGCTTCCTTTATGAGACTTCCGTTTCCTGTAATTGACATCCGGTTTGAGTTGGTGTTGGGTTAATTTCCGGTTCCGGGCACCTCATATCCGCCACCGTCATTTCCGTTTGTCGCGCTGCATCCGTTGACTCATATATATACACCTACCTGTGGTTGAAGGGTCATAACTCCGGTAAATCTGAACCGATTTTGATGATCTTGGTGCCATATGAAAGGGAATTTTCACACCCATAACACTAACATATCGAACTAATTATAATTCTATAAAAAACTTGCAATAATATATATAATTTATGCAACTCTCATTTCGCAGCCCAAAATGCACTCGACTTAAAATTTTATTATTAAATTCGTGTTTGCCCTCGCGTATTTATATTTTATCTTGTAATGCCATATATAATGTTACTATATACTCATAGTAAACCTTCCAACCGTATTCCACGTATTCCAACCGTGCTTTAACATGGAAACGCGTCTCAGTGTCAGAAGAGTAAGCGTACTCTATAGTATCCAAACATTATACAAAATCCCCGTTTCCACTATGATTTCTCAATTCCATTCTGCTTTTTCCCATATTCCATTGTTGCTCTTGTTATTGTTATTGTTGTTCTTTTGTATTTGCTTTAATTGATTAATTAGTTTTGATATTCAATTAATTTCGTTGGCCGGGCGAATCTCCCCTCGATCAGGCAGTTGTTATTTTATAATTTAGCGGATTCATTTAGCCAAAACAACAATAAAAAAACAACAACAACAACAATTGCAATTTTAAAACGTTAAATAACCACATAACAAACATTTAGCAGCAGCAGCAGCATGAGCAGACCACTCATATTGGTTATCATTTGTGCGGTGATAATGCCAAAGCGCTGCCATTTTGTTTCCTTTATTTTCTTTGTTTTTGCAGTCGACGCCGAGTTGATTTTGACTTTATTTGTTGTTGTTTAGTAAAATGTTATTATTTACATTTTGTGTTGCATGTTAGTGGTATATTTGCCCAAATGCATATACACAAATAAATATACATACATACATATGTGGGAGTGTATGTGTAGGTGAGGGTTGTGCGATAAAGGGTTGTATTCAAAAGATAAATTAATTTTGGTCAGATCCGATTTGAATTGATTTGATAGCGAGGACCGAGTAATTGAAAATATTAGTTTTTTTATACTCTCGCAACAAAAGTTGCTAAGAGAGTATTATAGTTTTGTTCACATAACGGTTGTTTGTAACACCCAAAACTAAATGAGTTAGATATAGGGTTATATATACCAAAGTGATCAGGGTGAAGAGTGGAGTTCAAATCCGAATGTCTGTCTGTCCGTCCGTGCAAGCTGTAACTTGAGTAAAAATTGAGATATCTTAATGAAACTTGGAAGACGTATTCCCTGGCACCATAAGAAGGTTAAGTTCGAAAATGGGCGGAATCGGACCACTGCCACGCCCACAAAATGGCGATAACCAAAAACACATTAAGAGCTATAACTAAGCCATAAATAAAGTTATGAAAATAAAATTTGGAACATAGGATCGCATTAGAGAGGGGCATATTTGGATGTATTTTTTGGGGAAGTAGGCGTGGTCCCGCCGCCTACTAAGTTTTTTGTACATATCTCGCAAACCAATAGAGCTATATAAACCAAACTTTCTGCAGTCGTTTTTTAGCCACTACTTAATACAGTCCAAAAATTAAAGAAATCGGATCATAACCACGCCCACCTCCCATACAAAAGTTAGGTTGAAAATTACTAAAAGTGGGTTAACTCACTAACCAAAAACGGCAGAAACACTAAATTTCACATAAGAAATGGCAGATGGAAGCTGCACTCAGATTTTATTACAAAATGGAAAATGGGCGTGGCGTCGCCCACTTATGGGTCAAAAACCATATCTCCGAAACTACTCGACCAATATCAATGAAATTTGGTTTATATTATTCTCCTTGCATTCCAACTATATGTTGTGAAAATCGGCCAAATCGCTTCACAACCACGCCTACTTCCTATATACCAGAACTTTGAAGACGATCTGAATCGTTTACTTTACAATATATAAAGTAAGTACTAGTGAAGATATCGGTGCAGAACTTTGCACAAATACTATGTTAATAGTGTGGCAGCCCCATTCTAAAAATCGCCGAAATCGGACCATAGGGTGTCAAGGCCCCATATATCGAACACGAGGACCTCGATGCTTCTAACCTAAAATTATGGTTTCCAACTTTCAATGGACTTATACAATATATATGACGAATATGTGGGTCAAATTGTGTATTATATAATATAAATAAAGTTAAATAAATAAATTGCGAGAGTATAAAATGTTCGGTTACACCCGAACTTAGCCCTTCCTTACTTGTTTTAATATAATATGTATATTTATTCTTAGATTGTAATAGAATGATCTGAAGGACAAATATCTAATCTGTGGCGTTTTGGAACAAATACATCCAGCTTGTGTTCCTTCGACCTTAAAATGAATTTTGAACCGTTGTCTAGAAATAATATTCTTTTTAATTTTGAATTATTTTTGCAGCTTATCACACAAAGATATGTATAAGAACATTACCTTCCGGTCTCTCCTCATCGCCATTGTTAACTAGGCATGCGCATTGTTTTATTATGCATTTTATTATAAACAACAAATTCGCTGCTGATTTATAGTTGGTTTTGTTTCTGTTGTTGTTTCTCTGTTGTTGTTGTTGCTTCCCATAGATTGATTTGCAAAATACACAGCTTGTGTAAATACTCTATTTGTATTTATTTATAATTTTGTAAATTTACTTTCGCTTGCTAAGATTTTTGTTTAGAATTTTGTGGTGCCCATCTGCTTTGTTGTTTTACATAACTGTATAGAGATGCTGATGAAATTCTTCGCTTAGTTGCTTAATAATAAATTGGCAAGCAATGAAAATTCCCTTACTGCAATTAATATCTGATGTCATTTACTTCATTAATTATTATTATATTGATATATTCCTGCGAGAATAGGCATACTAAGAGGTATTTAAGTATTTAAGGGAATTATCCGTATATCATGATGTATTATTCATATTATCAATTGCGTTTAAATGCAGTAGGTGCCAATTTAGATTAAAGCTGAGGCAAATTTTTAGAATTCCATTTACACTGAAATTTCATTTGGTTTTCATTTACAAAGACAATTTATATAAATTTTGGTGTGAAAATAAAGTATGAGCCATTTTTAAATCGAATTATTGAGTAATTTCGGAAAAGAATAATTACTATTTTTAAATAAAATATGTGTATGCAAGTTGGCCCTTTAATTTTTTTTAATTCTCTTTCAAATAACCCCACAAATGCAGTTCTGTAGGATTTTAATTTGGAGAACTTTATATCCCAGTAAAATAATTATATGTGCATTTCTGCTTTTATTTATATTTCTTATTCACTGTTATTTTTTGGATTTCGGTAATAAAAGGTGGAATAAAATGTTGATATGTTACCGTTACTATGCAACGAAAATTGTTTCATACTTTTCTCATTTGTTGTACCGTTATATTAAGAATGTGCTTGTGAATTGGGTATTGCATAGTAAATATTTATATGTGCAAAATCAGTTTAGCGGATCTTTCTTACTGATAGTGTCGCAGCAAAAACTTTTTTTGCTAAAATTTGTTTTCAAAAGTATTGTAGGTGCATTAACTTAATGAATTATTAAAAATTTGTTTACATTTATTTAACTTTAAGCCTAAAATGTCCCGTGGTACTAGTTTATCAGCCGAAGAACAAGTAAAAATCATAGGAATGCATAAAAGCGGTTCCAAAATGGCTCTAGACCAAAGCGACATCGGAACTTTTTCTCAAAATTTCTTAAAAACCCCACTGATTATGGTATAGTACGACGCGGCGGACGAAAAACAACATTGATGAGCGGTGCGAAAGGATGATTCGACGGTTAGTAGTTGGGGACTTGAAAAGCAGCGATCAAATATGGACCTAATTAAGACAGAAAATCACAATAAATATAATTTTTCCAATTATATATAAAAATCAGTTTCTGAAATACACCTCCATGGCACCTAAACCAAGGCTAATGAAAGACACAATAAAACAAATTTGAGGTTTGCAAATAAATACCAATTCTGTGACGATGAGTGATAGAATACAGTCTTTAGTGACGAAAAAAAATTAAATTTGGTCGGCCCAGGTCATTGCAAGAAATATTGGAGAGATTCGCTCCAGGAACGACGGTCCTACTACAAGCGATGTTTTGGAAGCGGTACCTTTATTTCATGGGCTGCATTTTGCTGCTGTGGAAAGCTATCTAGATGTTTTATATTCACTCAAATGAATGCTAATATCAATGTAGATCTTTTGAACAGCGAGTTAATAAAATTTTCTGGCAATATTTATGGCATATAACTGGACATATTGAAAGGACAACGCTTCAATCCACACGAAGAACATTTTTAACGACCGGAAAATTCCGGTATTACAATGTGCAGCATTGAGTTCAAACCTAAATCCTATTGAGGATCTCTGAGGGAACCTCTCTGCTCCTGTTTTCCAAAACGGAAGGCAGTTTGAGACAGTACGTCACCTTAAATTAGCCATAAAGCAAGAATTCGCCAATATTTACATAACTATTCTACAGTCAGTAGTTAATTCTCTGATTAAGCGGCTTAATTTAGTTTTAGAATAAAAGGACAATTCTACCGACTATTAAAATAAACATTTCTTTCAGTTAAACTCAAATGTATAGGCTTTACTGGTAAAAATAGTAAAATGCACAAATAAATATTTACTATTAGCCTAAACTTCAATTCTGTTTTATAGTTTAAAAAATATTTTGAAATTTGTTAATTTTTTGTTTTTTTATATCGTATACATTAATAATAACAGGCCTGCAACTCAGAAATATTTTACAATTTTGTAATCTTTAATTTTTTTTTGCAAAAAGTTCATGCACATATAATTATTTGACTGAGGTATGTGATCAGTTATATCACCTCTTTTGGAAATCAGTCATCTCGGGAAATTACATATGTTACAGAAATTGAATAATGTGGTTCACATTAAGATATGGTGCACCATCTTGTTGGTACCAGCAACCATTATGATTTTAACCACACATACATACATACATATGTGTGCGGGAATTATGATTGGATCATTAAGTTCATTAATCTGGATTTCCATAATTTGCTTTCCTCAATGAAGGTGTCTCCACCAATACTGTCTCAAAAAGTTACTTTTTTGTTGTCCAATAACGTTTCATGGATCTTCAATTTTTACCGAAAAGTTCATACTAAACAAGAAAGGAAGGGCTAAGTTCGGGTGTATGCGTACATTTTATGATCTCGCAATTTATTTATTTACTTTTATTAACATAAAACACAGTTTAACCCACATATTCAGCACAAAGTCTTCTAAAATAGCGAAAAGCATTAGATACAGTATATGGAAGCTGGTGTAATTCCGGGACCGATTTCAATCAATTTTGGCACTAAGCTACATTATATACAATATTTTACATTCACCTTCATTCGGTTAAAATAGCTCACATATTAACTGATATATCGGTATAAAACTTATCGGATATTTAAAAACCCTAATATTAGGTATATGGGAACCAAGGGATATTATGATTCGATTCTGATTTTTTGCTATTAGAAGAGAAATATCCCCTCTGAATTTCTTTAAAACAACTGAGAGATTTACCACAATTTTCGATAAAAAATTATCTATTAACACTGGAGTCTTTATGTTCGATATCTGGGGCCTTGAAAGTTTATAGTCGGATTTCGACTATTTGTGCAAAATTCTTTTGTGATATCTTCATTGATATATATGGGACATTCTCTGGAAAAAAAGCCACTTGAAAAAAAAAGTTCTTTATTTTCTTTGGCAATTATATATCTTATAGTACATGTAAAACCTAAAATAAAACATATGATTTTAGGTCTGTGTAACGCGGGGTTGCCATATTATAAGGGGCCAAAGTTTTTTGTAAAAAAATTTTTGAACCGCCATAACTTTAAAACTAATGAACAGATTTTAAAACACCATGTGACTTTTTTGTACAGAATTTCTCAAACTTTGAAACTGTATATCGTAAAAATTTTTAAAATTAATATTTCATAGCAAAAAATGAAATTTTTTTTTTTTTTTTGGAATTTTTAACAACTTATGCCCCCTTCGAGTTTTTTCGAAAATATCTTAAAATGTTCCTTATTTCATCACCTTTTTACCCCCCAAAGGGAATTTTGGGATAGCAATATTTGTATGAGCTACAAATAAAAAACCAACGTAAGCGTAACGTTAGCGTAACCCTGGATTAACGACGTGGACGTACCAGACATTTAATCCCTTTTTGTTTTTTTTTATTTTTTAATATTTTTTTTAATTTTTTTGTATTTTTCAAATTTTTAATTTTTTTTTTGTTTGTTTTTTTGGTTTTTGCTTTTTTTTATAATTATTACGTAGATTAGATTCAAGTACGTGATGATTTTATTTGATATATATTGTAAAGTGAACGAATGAGATGGTCTTCAGGACTGTATACCATATAATTGGAAGTGCAACATGTTGCGAGAATATAACTAATAAAAACAAAAAATAATAATTTGAAGAGAAATTTAGGATCGCTTTTGAGCAGAATTCTGAAAGAAAAAAATTGCAGTTATTTTGGTAACAGCATTTTTAAGTAACTTACTTCTTAATCTTTAAAAATCTTAAAAAAGTTCTTGAATTATTTATTTTGCTCTCGATCGTTAAATTTTTGAAATCAAATTGGAACACATAGAAATATTTTAAATATGAAATGTTAACTGTCAAATTAAGCCGTTATCTCAATTATAGCAAGCAAATGAAAACAAAATTCCTTTCGATAAGCATCAACTCACTTTCTGCGCGCTCAAGTAGCGCAAGATGGCCGTAGAAGTGTCACTAATTTTGGCAAATAGAAGTGCAAAAGTAATGAAGAGCAAAATAACGGCAATTCATGAAAAAAGCAAACGAATGAGGACAGTCAAATGCCAATTAAATGGCACAAAAGTTGGTTGACAGCAGGACATTTCGGCATCAATTAGCACAACCACGCGACCAACGGACACCTGTCTCTCTTGCCACAACACCGTCACCACTACACAACGGTAGACTGACCGTTGGCACTGGCGGACACTAATGGGCTGTAGCCAGCCTCTGAGTGGTTGACGATTGCTAGAACTGCGAAGTAACTAAATTTCTTACGAGAGGATGGAGGCTCAAACTCAAACCTCAATTGCTGGGAAATAATGAAGAAATTGAAATAAAAAGGTGACGAAAGTGTGGCAGCATCGTTTCATTGAATTGAACAGTTTCGCGGCAGTAGGCAAATAATTGCAATAAATGTTTGTCTAATTTCAGGCGCCGAAGCGCGCATATGTGAGCGTCAGTTTGTGTGTGTTGAGAGGCCAGCAATCGAAAGTAATGAGAGAATGACAGAATTGCAAAGAGGCCAAATAAAATAAAAAACTGTTATTCTATAAGCTCAACAACTGAAATTAATTAAGAGTAATTAATTTTCTTTTAATGACTTGACAAACACATCAATTAAACGAGAGACAAAGCTGCTTGGAGTGAGGTCTGTGTGAGAGAGAAGAGCGCGTCTGAGGCGCAGAGTTTCCACTTTTTCGCCATTTAATTTGCCGCTTATAAAGTATTTGTGCATTGTAATGATTTCCAGGAAATTTATGCGCCTAAGAAATGAGCAAATAGCGCGTGAAAAGTTCGTGACACGAGCATTATACATACACATGTGTAGGTGTGGGAGAGAGTAAGCACACTACGCCCATAGAACAGCCATTTAATGTGATTTTAAAGAAACGAGAATTAAATTGAAAGTAATTGAAAGCAAGTATCACGTACACACACACATAAACACATAACGGAGCCACTAACGCTGAAGTATGAGTGAAATAACTTATCGCCAAACAACAGAAATTCAAAAGCAAACAAAAGAACGCTTAAAAGTGAGCCCAGAGCGGGTATGTGTGTGTGTGTGTGTGTGAGCACTACAAAGCGCTCGAAAGAAATGCAAAGCAGAGAATGGTCAATTTCGTAGGCTTTAGAGCCTAAAAGTATGCACTAAAAGTAATTAAAAGCATACTAAATTCGTTGAAGCTGCGCTGGAAAGCAAAGAAAAGGCATGAAGAAGGCACATATATAAGAGAAGAATGGCTAACAGAAGAAATAATGAAAAAAAAAAATCAAGAGCAAAATGAAAATGAAAAAAAAAATCGAAATGCCATAATAAGAACAATAAGGCACAGTAAGGAACAACAAGGGTAAATGGGGCACATTTTCCAAATAACGGGATTAAAGTAAAGGCAAGCAAGCTCGAATGCGCTGGCAAAAGTAGGGCAGAAGAGGAAGACTGAAGACTGGGTACACCAAGTGTTTTACATACACAACTCCCTATAAAGACCGGCGAGCGTGTGACCAGCAATTAACGTGAAGATGCGAAATAAGAAAAGGAAAAAAAAACAAGAAATCAAAAAAGAAGAAAATAAAATGAAAACGAAATAAAAAGGTCACGTTAACTGCAAATCTATGCAGTTCCTCCAGCAAGGGTAAGCAGTTGAGGGCGCGCGCAAGCCAATTGTTTTTCTGTTGCTGGTGAAGTTCCTCAAGAATTTGCATTAATTTGCTTTGCTGTGAAAAAATTGCCAACAACAACAACAAACACACAGTAGAAATAAGAATAAAAGCCGAGAAAGTCGCGAGGCGCGAAGAAACCGCCGCCGCCACACTCACTCACTTGATTGTGCCAAACCGCAAGAAGCGCCGCGGCGCCGCTTGGCATTTCACAAGAAATACCCAATTTTATGTGATTTTCTTTATAATTCCTCTTTTTGTTTTTGTTGTTTGTTGTGTTTTTTAATGACACCTTCTTTAGGCGCGCCAAGACGTGGCTGGGTCAAGTTTGCCTCGCTCGGAATTTACATAAAATATGGTAAAAATTAATACCACAGATTCTTGTGCTAATTTAAGTTGTTTGTGTTGTTATTATTGTTTTTGTTTTTATTTTTTTATTTTTATTTTTGTTCTAACAAAGTCCTCCTTGGTGCAACCTTGTTGCTTGGCTTGTTTTGGCCCAAATTGGGTCTCATTAAATTGAGGCTGTACGCGGGTATTACAAGTGCTCGTGCATGAAAGTGGAAGGAAACGTTTGACAGTTATGTGGGAATATGTATTTTGTTGTGCATTAGGGTGGTTCGATATAAAGAAGTAAAATAATTAATGGAATTTAAGAGGGTATTGTGGTCTAGGATTTTGAAAAAATATTTTTTTTTTAATTTTTAAAAGCTTAGACTTTCACAAATATGACCTTGGAAGGATTTTTCAAAATTCGACTTATTTTCGGAGATACAGCCGATTTTGTGACGTGGCGTCCGAACCGGCCGAGCGGTCTCCTAAACTTTAATCGCGTTTTTCTCGAAACTACTTTTTTTGAGGTGATTGACATGATATCTCAAGTTCTACACTTTTCCAAAAATTTTGATTTGAAGTATTTTTAAAAAATTCGAAAAGGTCGAAAAATCGGGTGAGAATAATTTTTTTTTTTCATGTCGACGCCATTTTGTTATTTTTATTTTTATTTAATTTTTTTTTTTGAAATTGGTCAACCCGATAACGACATCATTACTAATGAATAATCTTCTTGTTTTTTGTGTTTTAGATCTCTATAAGGGTTGAAATCACGTCAACCAAGACGCACCGTTTTTTTTAAGCTCCCACTCCACCGGAACGTATATCGACGATTTTTTTTATTATTAAAATGTCAATAAAAACCATATAAAAAAAATGGATAGTAAAAATGTTTTTCATTTTTTTTATCTTAGTTTAAAATATACTAAAATTCATGCGTCTAGACCAGTATACCCCCTTAAGTTATTTGAAAAAAAAAAATCGTCAGAAATAGTTCTTCAAACAAAATATTGGAATACGTCCTATGTAGTTCTATATACATATATTCCAAAATAAAATAATTCAAAGTAGATTTGAAGTCCTATTTAAAATCATATTTCTTGTTTCAAGATTTAAATTAGATAGAAGATTTGGTTATGAATTCCCAAAAATTGCATAAGAATGTTGCCTACATTTGTGCGCGAAGGTTAGATAATGTTGAGAATATTTTGCCTATTTTTCTCGTCAAGTTAAGGAATTGATATCAGCACTGTATGCGAGAGTGGAAAAAGAAAAATATCAACATTTTTTAAAAAATAAATAAAAAACTAATACTTAAAAATATATACAGTTTAAATCCATAACTCGAACTTCAATAACTCGTTCTCCATAACTCAAACACTTCAATTTGAAATAGAAGTCAAATTTCATACAAATTACCTACCGCAACTTGGAAGTTTCTCTAACTCGCCGTTTTTTTGTGGATTATGGTGATTCGAGTTAGGGAAGTTCAACTGTATCTAAACGTTAAATTTCCACGTTTTTATTTTTTAATTAAAATAAGAAGAAAGCAATAACTTTTTAGTACCACCCTACTAAATTAATAGGCTCCTCAACTACCGCTCACAAATATTTAGCGATGCCACTTTCAGTCTCAATATTGCACATACCAATACTTTCACATAGACACATATACCAATACTTCCAATACAATCCCTTCGAGTGGAATGCCACTTTTTTACTTTTTCTTCACTTTTCCTTCGCATAACCCAATTTCGAATATGATGCTCGTCCTGCTTTTTGAGCATAATTGGTTTTTTTTTGCTTTGTTTGAAGGTTCACTTTTGTTCTTGTTGTCGTTGTCCGATGCTTGGCGCTTGTTGAAAGCAATCATTTACCTACCGGCAGCTGGCTTAAAGTGTTTGTATGTCTTGTACAAGTATTGGCACTTGCCATGTGTTTGTTGTAAGGCGTTGACATTAAAAACAAATATGACGATAATATTTGTAGCGAAAGCCGTGTCAGGAGTGCGCAGGAAATTACAATTTATTTTTAATTCTTGCAGTTGTTGTTATGACAGTGTGATTGAAAGCATTTTGGTGTTGCTTTGTTGTTTTTTTTTGTTTTTTGCCAAGGAAATTTTATTCGTTACAAAAATTTAATTTCATGGGATTATTTAGCGCGTAATTTATGAAAATTTTAATTAGTATTTAAATTTGCTCGGTCTTCTATCTTTTTGGAAAACATTTAAATTGTGTTTAAGGGTAAGGGTTCTGTCTGCATAGGTAGTGTGATGTCAAAAAGGTAGAGGATATTTCTTAAATTTGAATAAATAATTATAAAAATAATATCTGTGCTCATGGGTCTCAAACAAATTTTATTAAAAATTTTGAAAAATTTAAAATTTACAAATTTTCCTATTTTCAAATAATTTCTTACACTAAAAACCGCAATCTATTCCAAAAATGAACACATATATTTATAAAAATTCTCTTTATTCTCTTTCGTATTAGACAGACTTCTTAATTTATTGCAATTACAAGTCTATTTATTTATATCTCATAAAAGATTTTTATTTCTTTTCCGCACACACCACTCCGCGCGTTCCCACCCTCAATCGCTTAACCGCTGCGAGGGAGCAGCACAGTTGGGTGCCAAAGCCAGCGACAACACATGGGTGGCGGCGGCGGTTGGCTGGTTGGCGGTTGCCGCCATTCCAGTCTGAATATTTTCATTTATTTGCAATTAAAAATCTCTTTCACACATTATTTCATTTAACGCCGAACACAAATCAATTAAAAACGTTTAAACAGATCGTGAATGCGATACGTCAATCAGAAAATTTCGCCCAAATTTTGATATTCTGCGAAAATAATGGCGTACAAATGAGCTGATCTATACATAAGTATATACACTTGTATATATGGATATCGATCTTTATTTATTTGTGCCATGGAGAATGTGTAAAAATGCCACTGACAGCATTTATGAAAATATACAAGTGCGTAATTGGTACTGGCTGCATATATGTATATATAAATATAGATCCAGTTATGTTTGGATGATTTGGCGATTACAAGTTCAATGCTCGCATAACTCCCAACACATGCCTGCATTGTATTTGCAAAACTGGCAGTAAAACATGTTTCCTCTCCGCAACGGAAATTCCAAGCGAGTAGTGGGAAATTCCAGCAAAGTAATTATGTAGTTGACCTTGCAGTTTTTTGAGTTCAGCCAGCTGTGTTTCTTAAAATGGAAAACGCAACAAATTCTGCTTTCTATTTTTGACAGTTGATATGTGAAGTGTTATCTATGAAAAATATATATTTATAGATTGGCTCTCATAATTGTTATTTGAATGCGCGCAACTTCTAGAAGTAAATATTTTTTTTTAATTCAAAACCTCTCTCTCTCTCTTTGTAAATAACAAATTGCTTGAACCATTATTTAAATTTTCACGATTAGGATTTAACCTAACAACTATTTACTTTCGGATCGTCCGATGTATAATTAAATAACAAAAATGCAAAGTGATAACTGTCAAACCATCTGTCAAAGTCAACACATCTATTTGACATTTATGTTCAGTACGGCTATTAATTACATGGAAAATATTTTAAAATTGTGGAAAAATATTTCCAGCTCACGCATTCCGTGTGCCAAATATGATGAGCGCTTAATAGTTTCAGCAAGAATGTGCAATACGACATACAGACCGTGATGCAACCACTTTATTCAAACAAATTTTTGATGACTAAATTATATCAAGAATTAGTCTTGCCTCTGCTAGGCTTCTTTTTGGTAAGTTAGCTACCGTCGATCGGTAAGATATTAACATTCTACCGTTTCTTTTAAATGTACCCTACCTTATTAAATTATTAAACATTTCAACGGAAATGGAGAAACCTCTAACTTTGTAGAATTGTGTTCTAAGACATTATACGCGACCACAAATCTCTTCAACAACCCACTAATTCAACTAATAAACTTAAGTGTAACTTCACGAAGACAAGCTTGTATGATAGTCCCCCAACTCAACTCTCGACCATAATCAAAGTTTTTAAAAAAGGTTACAGAAAATATAGTGGATTCCCGAATTTTTATAAACTTGCATGAACATAGTCCAACAATGTTGAAATTTCGAGCCAGTTGTGGCTCAAAATATCAGCTACCATTTTTGTTTATTTATATGACGATATCTAATATACATAAAGTCTTTGGATGGATCTTCTGTAGGTTAGGTTAGGTTGTAAGGCTGTCCATTGTTAAGCCTGGATTAGCAATTAAGAGTCGACAAAGCGCCCTGAACCTACTACAAATCTGCAGAGATTTTTAACTTCAATATTCGCTATTTCGTGAGCCTGCTCGAAAAAGTGAGATCTCTTTCTTGATCTGGCAAAGGCGGGATATTCCAGAAGAAAGTGATGATCCTGATCCTTACAGCGTGGATCCTCATGGGACATTGGCCAGTAAGAATCCCTACGACTAGGGAGATGTAAGGTTTACTGAGGGCGAAGAGCTCGGTAGACCAACCGCCTTTTACATTGGGCTAGAAGGCTCTTGCGACTGCGCATGTGTTAGTAACTGACCAACGCCTACCCTGCTCAGCCGAGGCCGAGATCTGTCCATTAGCAAACCGCAATAGGACAACGGTGCTCCTACATATTTCCATGCTAGTGTGAGTGACGTTCGTGACCTTGCAAGCTCATCAGCCTCACAATTTCCCGCGATTCCGCAATGGCCAGGAACCCAGACTAATCTAATCGATAAAGTATAATATAACGATGCCACCGACAGTGAGGAAAGGCATTCCCTAACCAACCTTGAACGCATAGTAAGCGAACTCAGGGCTAGTATCGCCGCGCTTCTGTAAGAATAATCTGAATATCTTGAGAATCTATCTTTCGGTACAAACTGCTGCTGGCAGAACAGCCTAATATAAGAGTTTTTAGTTGGAGGCGACTTGTTGGGGTGTTTTCAGAGATTCTGAATTAGTTGAAGAAGGATGTACTTAGCATTGTTATGAAAGCTTCAACAAGTCAAGTATTTTACTGGATAATTAAATTTTAATAGGTTAAAGAAAGAAACAAATGCAAATGAAATTTGTGATTCTAGTGAGTCTCGAAGATTATGAAGAACTTTAAGGGTTAGTTTAGGATAGTAGCGAGATCTCTGCATATGCAGAAATATCTCACATGGCACTTTTGAGCGCTGTCCTCTGTGATATTAGTAAACTCCTAATGGAATAAAAATACTGTTATGATTCGGTAAAACGCTTGAGATTTGTTACAAACTTCTTTAGACGACTATTGCCAATTCTGGTCAATTCGCTAGGAGATGAGCCTTTCAAGGTGTTTCAACCTCAGTCTGGCAAAAGTTAGACATTGGACAACTTTAAAGGTTAGTGAGAGTGTAACATTTTTTCGTCATGTAATTTGTCATGAAAATATCTAAATTTCGAACAAAATATTAAGTCTACAACTTTGTTTCCGCCGTTTTCCAATAGATGTCTCTAGGGTCAACCACTGGTCGATTAAATCGATTTTTTTTATATCGATCTTGGACATTTGTGTCAACATTAATCCAACAAAATATTTGTAGGGATCTGTTTGCATCCCAAACTTATTCTCAACTGAAAATGTCACTTTTTGAGCCGAATTCTCGACATTTGCTTTTCTTTCTTAATTTCAAGAAAACTGCGTCTGAGGCTCATCGACATTTGTAACCGTTTTTATACAAAAAAAATTACAAAATAAAAACGGCGGAAGTAAAGTTGTAGACCAATAAATTAAATTTTAGTGTAATTTTTGGTACGCACTTTTTGGTTTTTTGAAAGAATTTGGAAAAAGTTTTGGAATAAGATCTTACATATTTTTATTACCTTAAAAGTACCGCACTTATGTCATATCAAAATAAATAAAAAGATAACTTTTTACTTTAAAGTATTTGTTGCACTTTACAATAATAAATTTACACATCACTACGCTTTATTTATCTAAAGCCAAAGAGAAAAATAATACAAACTGGACCATAACAGTAAACAACAACAACAGCAACGATACACAATCAATTCAATAAAATGAATTGCTGACCTAGTGCCGCAAAAGTATGAATCTCCACAAAAGTACTCATGAAAAGTGCGGCGATAATAAAGCAGATCTGACGGCGAATAACGGAAAATAATGGCGAGTAATCACTTTGTTATGCAAATAGCAACATTTGTTTACGAATATTTATTGACATAAATCGCCATGCCGGCAGTCGAGTTTCAATAATAATGACAATATTTACTACGCCGCAGATGCAACTTGGCTTATAAATTAATTCAATTAATATTTAATAAATAAATAACAAATACAACAAAACGCTGGCAGGTAATGTAGGTACTCACCTTATAGAAGGCCTTGCGAAAGTTGTCCGAGAGGAAGGCATACAGCAGCGGATTGATGCAGGAGCTCATGTAGGCCAGCGTTTGGGCGATGACTTGCAGCAACAATTTGAATTTCGTGTTCGAATGATAGATGCCGAGCGCTTTCAGCAGCAAAATCAGCTGTTTGAGGACACATGAAATGAAAGATAAAAGCGTAAAATGATAATGAGCGAACCAATGCGACTGTGTGTGTGGTGGTGTATGTGTGTAGGAAGGTGGGGTGGAAATAAATGAAAAAGTTTTAAATTGAAGTGCAGTGTAAATAGGCGCGCGCATTTAAAAGTGGATTAATGGGGAATTATAATGAAATAAAGGACATTTAATGAATTGGTTGGCCAGCAATCAGTCGACTTTGATTGTGTGCATTTATACTTATATCAGAGGGTACTTGTATATGAACTTATATTTAAATATTAAATATACAAATAGATGAACAAAAAACAGTGCCTGATTAATTGAAATATGGCCGTATTTACACATAATTTTTATAAGTATTCGCCTACATATAAATTAATAGGTAACTTGATGTAGAAAATATTGGTCCAGCTGTAAAGCATCTTAATTAAATGTTCTATAATATTCAATATGTATATACTAATAGAGTAATCTGCTGCTAAATTGGATTAAATCGGTACCGTACTTCCCGTATTTAATATAATAATTTCCGAACTTCCGGTTGATCCGTTGGTTTCTGTAGTTGTTTAAGATATTTTAAGGATATTATTTGAATATGTCTTCTTGATTTTGGTTTCGTATCAGAAATGAAATCAGTACAGGACTTGTTCTAGTCCCATTAAGCTAAATTGATTATTGATTGACATGGATATGAGTTGAGTAAGAATTTCTATGTCAAATTTCTCAACAATTCCAGATGTAGTTTTGTTAATATTCAAATTGTAATTAGCCGCTAGATGCCGCTGTGCTAAAAACAATTTTCTATTAGATTCGATGCTTTTCTTCGAGGCTTTACTGTCTTATTTAAATAATCAGGGTTGTAAATTCTTGTCAGCTTTGAAAAATTTAACATTACTTGGAAATTTGCATCAACGTGGATATGAAAAATTGGATCCTTACTCAAAATTTTGACCAACATTTCATTGGACTTATATATGCGTTTCCAGACTAGATAAAAAAGCGAAGCGTATGGGTCTGGTGGTGAATGAGGACAAGACGAAATATCTCCTGTCATCAAACAAACAGTCAGCGCACTCGCGTCTTGGCTCCCACGTCACTGTTGACAGTCATAACTTTGAAGTTGTAGATAATTTCGTTTATCTGGGAACCAGCATTAACAACACCAACAATGTCAGCCTTGAAATCCAACGCAGAATCACTCTTGTCAACAGGTGCTACTTTGGACTGAGTAGGCAATTGAAAAGTAAAGTCCTCTCTCGACGAACCAAAATCAAACTCTATAAGTCGCTCATTATTCCCGTCGTGATGTATGGCGCTGAAGCGTGGACGATGACAACATCCGATGAGACGATTGTTGGGGTTTTCGAGAGAAAGGTTTTGCGCAAGATTTATGGTCCTCTAAACATTGGCAACGGCGAAAACCGCAGACGATGGAACGATGAGCTGTACGATTTATACGACGACATTGACATAGTTCAGTGAATAAAGAGACAGCGGCTACGCTGGCTAGGTCATGTTGTTCGAATGGACGAAAGTGCTTCAGCCCTGAAAGTGTTCGATGCAGTACCCGCTGGAGGAAGCCGCGGAAGAGGACGACCTCCACTCCGGTGGAAAGACCAAGTGCAAAGTGACCTGGCTTCACTTGGTATTTCCAGTTGGCGCCAAAAAGCAAAAAGGAGGAATGAGTGGCGCGCTCTGGTGGATTCGGCTATAATCGCTTAAAGCGGTTCCTACGCCAAATATATATATATATATATATATATATATATATGAGAAGAGTTTTTTGTAATATTTTTTATGAGTCTTGAAAGGTTTTATAAAAATTATAATTTTTTAGTATTTTTTTTAATATTAAAATTTCTGTAGACAGAGACCTTAACTTGGACCTAACGCGATGTTCATCTCTATGAAATTCGAATAATGCACATTATTTTGTGTTCTTCAGAATTAAATTGCCAATATTAAAGATACCTATTTACGACTTGGGCACTACTGTATATACAACATTTCGCATAGCTTTTTATATAGACACACCGGTATGTATGTATAAAATATTTTCAATAACTAATGAATATAGTATAATAATTTTGAACAAAGCAAAGCTCCCCAAAAGCTTCTTACAAATCAAATATTCAGTGAGCCATAGCACAATACACAAAAACACACACACTTCTATTTTTATTAATATAACTAAATTTGCCAAAAAAGCGCATAAAATATGCGCACCGCGTAACATATTAACTGCTACTCACCTGTACTGGCAGCCATAGCGATGCGAATGCCACAACAACAACCACAACGAGACGTGTGACACGCTTGCGGCCACGTTGCGATTTCACCGACATCTGTACGCCGCTGCCCTGATGCCACAGACGCATAATCATGCGCACATAGAGGCCACTAATTGCCATTAGCGGCAGCAGATAGGAGCAGGCGAAAAATATCATTTGATAGCTGGTTTGGGTGACGATCAAATTGTCCTCGTAGAAGGTGCAAAATGCATAGGTGACATTTGGAAATGGTTCCAGTTTCTGTGGGGGGAGAATGAGAGGATATATTTTGAATGGTATTTAATTTTGATGTAGTTTACTGTTTATAATATATGTATTTACTTTACTTTTTATTAATACTAGCAACATTAGGGTTGCACTTAAAGTGTTTTAAGATTGGATAAATATATTCGTAAATAGTAATAGTCGGTTAGTGACTTGGGTTAGGAGTAATAGGGAGGACTACGTATTATTTTTATACTCTCGCAACAAAGTTGCTAGAGAGTATTATAGTTTTGTTCACATAACGGTTGTTTGTAACACACAAAACTAAACGAGTTAGATTTAGGGTTATATATACCAAAGTGATCAGGGTGAAGAGTGGAGTTCAAATCCGGATGTCTGTCTGTCCGTTCGTCCGTCCGTCCGTCTGTGCAAGCTGTACCTTGAGTAAAAATTAAGATATCTTGATGAAACTTGGCACACTTATTTCTTGGCACCATAGGAGGGTTGCAAAATCGGACCACTGCCACGCCCACAAAATGGCGAAAACCGAAAATACATGAAGTGTCATAGCTAAGCCATAAATAAAGCTATGGAAATTTGGTGTGAAATTTTTGGTGTTTGGATGTAATTTTTTTGGGGAGGTGGGCGTGGCACCGCCCCCAAATAAGTTTTTTGTACATTTCTCGGAAACCAATGGAGCTATATAAACCAAACTTTCTGCAGTCGTTTTTTTAGCCACTTCTTAATACAGTCCAAAAATGAAAGAAATAGGATAATAACCACGCCCACCTCCCATACAAAGGTTAGGTTGAAAATGACTAAAAGTGGGTTAACTCACTAACGAAAACCCGCAGAAACACTAAATTTATTTTAAGAAATGGCAGATGGAAGCTGCACTCAGATTTTTTTACAAAATGGAAAATGGGCGTGGCGTCGCCCACTTATGGGTAAAAAACCATATCTCAGGAACTACTCGACCGATTTCAATGAAACTTGGTTTGTAATAGTTTCCTTACATGCCAATGATATGTTGTGAAAATAGGCCAAATCGCTTCACAACCACGCCTACTTCCTATATACCAGAACTTTGAAGACGATCTGAAACGTTTACTGTACAATATATAAAGTAATACTAGTGAAGATATCGGTGCAGAACTTTTTATAGTGTGGCAGCCCCATTCTAAAAATAAAAAACCGAAATCTGACCATAGGTTTTTAAGGCCTCATATATCGAACACGAGGACCTCGATGCTTCTAACCTAATATTATGGTTTCCAACTTTCAATGGACTTTATACAATATATATGACGAATATGTGTATTATATAATATAAATAAAGTTAAATAAATAAATTGCGAGAGTATAAAATGTTCGGTTACACCCGAACTTAGCCCTTCCTTACTTGTTAGTTATTTTTGTTTTTTTGCAAATATCAAATTCTATTTTTATGGAGTTACCACCTGTTTTTAAACAAATTTAATTATACTGAATAGTTGAGGGGAAGTTGGAAGCCGATTTCGAGTTTAAACCTTTAAATAGAATAAATGTTTTAAATGTATGCTCTCTATGGAGGTGGTTTTTGCTGTAATTAGATTGTATAATGCTGCCACCTATTTAAAAAAAATATATTTCCAAAGCCTTTGTTGCAAAATTTACCTTTTTTTTAGAAATTCTCCCTTAATATACTTGTGAAAGTAAGAAAAAAACATAAACTCAGAGTATTGTATTAAACATAAATAGAAGCATAGGGGGCGAAAAGCATTATTTTACAGAACTGAGGGGAGACATAATAAATTTTTAAAAATAAATTTCATTTTTTTCAGTTTCGTATTTCCGCACGAAAATAAGAATTCCTTAGTATACAAAAAATATTAAGTTACCTTTTATGATTGAAATATGTACTACATAAAGCCTTTTTAATTTAAAAAAAAAAAATATTTTTTTATTGTCAAATTTTTGTTTTGCTAACCCTTGTAAATTTATATGAATAAACATTTCAAACACAAATACTTTAATATTAATAAAATACTACAAATAAAACCTCAATTTCGTTATAAGCATTTGAAATCACATTTGACGCATTGAATTTCGCGTATTTATTGCTGAACATTTAAATAAATTACTCATACGCCATGGCAACACACGAATTTTCAATTGCACACATACATATTTATAGTAAACAAAACTGCGGCGCAACGAAATTAATATTATGGCCACTGATTATGTGTCGAAATTTCAAATTAATATGATTTAATGAGTTATTCAGTGTTGGCCGCTGAAATATTACCGCCGAGTTGAGTTGAGTTAAATAATGCACATAAATGACAAGCGCACAGGTTTGATATACATGTTTATTACAAGTGATACATACTTCTGCCTGAGTTGTTGCACTACTATTTGGTATTTGTGGTTGGGTGTTTACAAATATACTTATTTTGTAATTATTTACAAATTTTGAAATATTTCAAAAATCCGTTTTGAAATTTTATTATATTTTAAATATTTATAAATCAACGCAATTTGAAAATTGCTTGAATTATAATGTAATTCTATAATTTCTATAAATACTTCACAACAGATTTATAATGCCATAAAGACTTTGGTAATTTCTTCGAAATAAATAATTTTTTTTTCGTTCTATATATTCAATGTTTCCCTCTATTCTATTTCAAATCCCAAAAACGCAAACAGGTAGTTTGCATGTTTTTACGTCAAAGCTCACACGTACGCGTATGCATTAGTGTATGTAATATGTCTGAGTGTACAATTTTGCAATAAATATGTTAACATTAAAATAAAATAATTATTTTTTTTCTTCAACTTATTTGAGTTTTTATTGTGAAATTGCGAAAACGAGAAAAGTTTCATGGAAAATTTTTGAAAACGAATATGTGCTAATAAAATAAATGGTCAATTATGGCACGCTTCGCATATTAAGATTTACAAAAACAAAACTAAATCGTTTGGCAAAGAAATATTGTAATTATTTTGAGGTTAAAGTAGAAGTTCGATAATTGTTGCATTTAATTTTAGGTTTTTTCGAGAAAATCTTTAATTATGTATATTGCGAAACCTCATGTCAGTACGAGGGCTGCTATATATTTTTCTGGCCTAGGCAACACTAAGTGTTGCCAGGTGCAATCTGACATTTCCATTGGAAAGTTTGACATTTCTTAGCGTAACATCACTCAGAACGTTTTGTCATTTAATCGTGAATTGTTTTATTTACAGGGAATTAAAAAATTCCTCTCGGCCAAAAATGGAATTAACTCGTGAACATTTTCGTGCGATATTTTTTCACAACTTTCGACGTGGATTATCGCGACAAGATCGACAATCGATGGACTAAAATCTTTGTATGGCTATGAAGCACCATCCTATAGCACTGTGAAAAACTGGTACAACGAATTCAATCGTGGCCGACGCTCGCTCAAAGACGAATTCCGTGAAGGAGCCGTTGTGCCAGAAAACATCGATGCCGTACCTGAACTGATAATGCAAGACCGGATCAGATAGAGTCATGCTTATGCATTTCTCCCACCAGCATACATTCGATATTGCATGAACACCTGGCCGTAAAAAAGATTTGTTCTCGTTGGATCCCGCACAATTTGACAATCACTCAAAAAAAAAGGCTCAAAAAAAGTGCTTCGAAAATTGGTTTGAGCGCATGCAAAAGTGTATAAATCTTGATGGAGAATATTTTGAAAAACAATAAAACCATTTTCGTTGATAAATATTCCTATTTTCATTATTAGGCCAGAAATATATATAGCAGCCCTCGTATTCATAAGAAAATATATAATCGATAATTATTGATAATTTATCGATTAAGATTCATTAAGACCCGCTGATACACCAAATTGCTATTTCATAACTTTTTTAACGATAAATATTTCGATTTAGATAATAATTTCTAATTCCAAACTATGTTAGAGCTTATCTTTGCGAACAGTTTTTAAAAAGTTGGGAAGCTATGCAAATTCATAAGTAACGGGTGATCCAAGTAGAGGTAGAGGTACCTATTTCAATAGCATTTTTTGACAGAATACGCGTGAGTCGTGTCAAGTTGTCATGTTATTTTTGTTTAGTATTGGCATTTCATCACGGAAGACTGAAGAACATTTACCATCGCTTGACTTATAATTAATATAATTGGGCTACTAAGCGTACTATTCGTAACACCACCATCCATCTTGAGACCCAGCATTCATTACGGGATAATATTCGACCGAGTAGAAACGTTCTATGGTGGATTTATTGAGAGAACCCTTCGGTGAGCAGAAAATTTCACGTTTTGGGCTGGTCGATTGGACACCATCGTGATCGGGTGATATCAGGTAAGTTCCTTTACTTTAAGGATGATTACTGGTTAATATACCCGATTTCTTCGACTTTTTTATAAAAAGTATGAATGCATAATTCCGCATTCAGCTACTTAAATTGAAAATATCTTCAGACGAATCCTAGAAATGTTGACTATCTAAATATATTTTTATCGATTTATCGATATAATTTTATCGTTCTTTACTTATCGATATCATTCGAAAGTATACTAAAAAGTATTGCAGAGTTAAAATTATTTACCGAAATGACGAAAATTGTTTGAGAAATATCGATTTATTTATGTTATATACACTTGGTGGGGTCGAATATCCTCCATAATATCCTATATTTCAGCGCAATTGGAGTTATAGAAGCAAACTTATAGGTCTTTATAGCGCGCCTGAATAGATAATTTAATACATGAAAAAGTTGCAGATGAAACTTTGAGCTCGATTATCTCGAAATTCTATTGTTTGAAAATTGCCATAACGGCGTTCGCTTAGCATCTCAGTGTAAGCATTATATAAAATTTGTGTTTATTATTACATATTAAATACGCATAAATTGTCTTATTTCCTCAATTAATAACTTACCAAATATTTCGAACATTTTACAAGAATTTAAAAGAAAAATTCAAAACAAGCTCACTAAATTGCATACTTTGCTTGCATTTTGATGAATTTCAGCTGATATTTTTATACAAAATGCACACAAGAAGTTTGTTTTTACTTGTGCAGCTGCTGCTTCTTCCTCTAAATATACACTCACTTTATGGATGAGCAAATATTTAGGCGTGTAATGTGAAATGTTTACAAACAAATGTTTATGGGCCATACAGCAAACACCTTCGCTCCGCGCACTCACTATATAGAAATGTTTATATAGACATACATACAAGCATACATGCATATCTTCATGTAAATACATAGCTGTAGGTACCCTGTAGGGAGAGGATTATTTGCCAGAGAAATTTTAAACTTAAAATCACAAAATTTTCATTCACTCCGTACAAGCCAGAGAGAAAATAAAACCGCTCTAGATAAAATAAGATAAAATTCATGTTTGCTTCCGGCATACTTGGCTGGATAACAGATTCGTTTGGCTCACCAGAGTTGCATTTGAAAACAATAATCAATGAAAGAATAGCCAAATAAAATGAATGAGGTTAATTGGAGAAACTTCCTCGAATTATTGAAATTAGGTATGTATGTGATTGGCGTTGCAACCGTTTAGCCGGTTATAGCCGAATCGACGATAGTGCGCCACCTGTCTCTCTCCTTCGCAGTTCGGCGCCAGTTGGAGATCCCAAGTGTAACCAGGTCGCTCTCCACCTGGTCCCTCCAACGGAGTGGAGGCCTTCCCCTTCCTCGGCTTCCTCCGGCGGGTACTGCATCGAACACTTTCAGGGCTGGAGTGTTTTCGTCCATTCGGACAACATGACCTAGCCAGCGTAGCCGCTGTCTTTTTATTCGCTGAACTATGTCAATGTCGTCGTATAACTCGTACAGCTCATCGTTCCATCGTCTGCGGTATTCGCCGTTGCCAATGTTCTGAGGACCATAAATCTTGCGCAAAATTTTCCTCACGAAAACTCCTAGTGTCGTCTCATCTGATGTTGACATCGTCCAAGCTTCTGCACCGTAAAGCAGGACGGGAATGATAAGCGACTTGTAGAGCTTGATTTTGGTTCGTCGAGAGAGGACTTTACTGTTCAATTGCCTACTCAGTCCAAAGTAGCACCTGTTGGCAAGAGTTATTCTGCGCTGGATTTCGAGGCTGACATTGTTCGTGTTGTTGATGCTGGTTCCCAGGTATACGAAATTATCTACGACCTCGAAGTTATGACTGTCAACAGTGACGTGGGAGCCAAGACGCGAATGCGCCGACTGTTTGTTTGATGACAGGAGATATTTCGTCTTGTCCTCATTCACCTCCAGACCCATTCGCTTCGCCTCCTTATCCATGCGGGAAAAAGCAGAACAAACGGCGCGGTTGTTGCTTCCGATGATATCAATATCATCGGCGTACGCCAGGAGCTGTACACTCTTGTAGAAGATTGTACCTTCTCGGTTTAGCTCTGCAGCTCTTATAATTTTTTCCAGCATCAGGTTAAAGAAGTCGCACGATAGTGAGTCACCTTGTCTGAAACCTCGTTTGGTATCGAACGGCTCGGAGAGGTCCTTCCCAATCATGACGGAGCTTTTGGTGTTGCTCAACGTCAATTTACACAGCTGTATTAGTTTTGCGGGGATACCAAATTCAGACATCGCGGCGTAAAGGCAACTCCTTTTCGTGCTGTCGAAAGCAGCTTTAAAATCGACAAAAAGGTGGTGTGTGTCGATCCTCTTTTCTCGGGTCTTTTCCAAGATTTGGCGCATGGTGAATATCTGGTCAGTTGTCGATTTTCCAGGTCTAAAGCCACACTGATAAGGTCCAATCAGTTTGTTGACGGGGGGCTTTAGTCTTTCACACAATACGCTCGATAGAAATTAGGTAATTCACTATATTTTTGATTTTCTTCGGCGTCTCCTTACATTTGGACTACTTCGAACTAGTTCTGAACTACACAGAGGTGTGGCGAAATTTTCCTACAGGGCATGTACAAACGCATATTACATTTTTATAGCGCATGCAGTCGATAATTTACATACATATATCTCTTAGATTTATATCCATGTCTACATGTCTACAATCTGTAATGCGTCTGCGTGTGTGTTTGATTATTTTTGGAAATTCTTGGCAAAAAATGTCTGCATTTGATGCATTTCAATTATTCTCCGGAATAATGTTTTGGCAGATTTGGCACATTATTAAACACACTTTTATGGCAAAGTGACGGCACACAAATATTCCACCCATTATTACTCGTTCGAGATACAAAAATTAATTGTGGATAAACACACAGATGTAAATGTGTACTCATGCCCAGTATTAGGCATATGTTTTACAGGCTCGTTTCTTGATATATCATAAAAATAAATATGCCTACGAGTGACGCCTACGTATGAGTGAAGCTCATTAGAAGTGAACTATTTGTTTTTTATACTCTCGCAACAAAAGTTGCTAAAGAGAGTATTATAGTTTTGTTCACCTAACGGTTGTTTGTAAATCCTAAAACTAAACGAGTTAGATAAAGGGTTATATATACCAAAGTGATCAGGGTGACGAGTAAAGTTCAAATCCGGATGTCTGTCTGTCCGTCCGTCCGTCTGTCCGTCTGTCCGTCTGTCTGTCCGTGCAAGCTGTAACTTGAGTAAAAATTGAGATATCTTAATGAAACTTGGAACATGTGTTCCTTGGCACCATAAGAAGGTTATTCGAAGTTATTGGGCGGAATCGGACCACTGCCACGCCCACAAAATGGCGATAACCAAAAACACATAAAGAGCTATAACTAAGCCATAAATAAAGTTATGAAAATAAAATTTGGAACATAGGATCGCATTAGGGAGGGGCATATTTGAATGTAATTTTTTTTGGAAAAGTGGGCGTGACCCCGCCCCCAAATAGGCTTTTTATATATATCTTGCAAACCTATAAAGCTATATAAACCAAACTTTCTGCAGTCATTTCTTTTCGTCATTTCCTTACACAGTCCAAAAATGAAAGAAATCGGATAATAACCACGCCCACCTCCCATACAAAGGTTAGGTTGAAAATGACTAAAAGTGCGTTAACTCACTAACGAGAAACGTTAGAAACACAAAATTTCAAAGAAATGTTAGCAGAAGGAAGCTGCACTCAGATCTTTTTACAAAATGGAAAATGGGCGTGGCATAGCCCACTTATGGGTCAAAAACCATATCTCAGGAACTACTCGACAGATTTCAATAAAATTCGGTATATAATATTTTATTGACACCCTGATGACATGTGTGGAAAATGGATGAAATCGGTTCACAACCACGACTATTTTCTTTATAACTCACTTTTTAATTCCATCTGAATCCTTCACTTTATAACATATACATTAGGAACCAATGATGATAGCGAAATAAAACTTTGCACAAATACAGTATATGATCTGTGGCATCACTTGTGAAAAAATTGTCGAAAACGGACTATAACTTTTCAAGGCCCCAGATATCGAACATGTTGAACTCAGCGCCTAAGGTTAAATTTTAACCGAAAATATGGGTAAATCTCTCAACTAATTTAATATAATTAAGAGGAAATTGTTTTCTTCCAATAGTGTGTCTCTGTTCCAAAAATTATTAAAATCGGGTCACAACATCTCTTAGCTCCCATATGCCTAATTAAAGGTTTTTCAAAAATTCGTTGGGCTTTATTACGCATATATGTATTGGTTAATATGTGATATATCTTAGCAAAATTGCTGGTGAAATTGAATGAAATCGGTTCAGGAATTACCTCAGCCCTCATACACTATATAGGACGATTTTCGTTATTCTATTAAACTTTATGCCGAATTTATGGGTAAATTTGTGCGTTATCTTAATAAAATTTCTTCAATAAATTGCGAGAGTATAAAATGTTCGGTTACACCCGAACTTAGCCTTTCCTTACTTGTTTTTTTTTGGTACTGTTATTTTTGGAATATGAGTATAATTATTGTATGGAAACAAAAGTATATTTGTATGTATTAAAAATATGTATAATTATAGGAAAATATAGTGAACAAAATGATTGTGGAAAATACACCAGCCTCCAAGGTCATATAAAAATTGTCATATTGTCCGTAATGAGACAAATATGACATATGCATATTTATATCGTAATATCCTTATCAAATAACACACCTCCCAACAGCGTAGGTGTAACACCTAAGCAAAAATTTATTTGAAATTTTTGCCTTCGAACAAAGTAAGCACATAGTAGATATACGTGCCATTCTATCTAAATGCTTATCAGTTGACTATCTAATTGTCGCTACAAATCGTTTTTTGATAACCTCACACCCGAACACCAGATAACTGGCCATAACTTGTTGTAATCGGCTCGCGATGCGCGCTGATTTGAATTCCGCAGACGATTAATGACAGCGTGTTTTTGCTGATTACAGCGGTGAGCGCAGAGCATTGGTTCCAATTCCAATTATTTGGTGATTTTTTTTTTCTGTTTTGTACTCATTAAAGCAGGAAATCTAAATGCGAAGCAAATATTTATCTCGCACTATGTATGAGGCGGCTATTTTATCGCTGAAACATACAAACAAATATATAGGCGAATGACAATGTGTTCGCACGCATTTGGGTATCTGTGTCAATATGTAGTACATACATACATACTCACTCTACATATGGCGAAATATCATATTTTTAGTCACATTTAATAACAATTTATTTCATGAAGGTAAATAAATAGTGATATGAATGTACATATGACTATATATATATAAATATTCTCGTGTGTGCTGCACTAACGTTAAAGTATGTGCACCAACAAATTCTAACTGTATAATTCATCAATTACCCGATTTTAATTGGCACTGATAGTTGGTTGGGGTGGCTCTCTGGCATTTCCGCCATTGCCATTTATTTCGAATTAATTTTGTCTAATTAGTTATTTTATGGCACAGAATGGATGGCATAGCGTTATGTTAGGATTATTAAGAGCAAATTGAATATGGTTTTGGAATATGGTATTTCGATATATTTGTTGTTGGAGTGTGCAAATGCAAGAACGAGTGAGATGTGATGAAATTTCCTTTAAGGTTATATTAGTTCATGTACATTTTATCTTATAAGACTCTTTCAAGTCCAAACTAATCAACAGACCATGCAAATTAGACCTGTATAAAAACGTAGTCTTGGGCTATGTAGCTGAAACATGAAAATTGATGACCTTCGATGAAAAATTCTACGAAAAAATTTCGGCACAGTTAGAATCGGACCAGATGAATGAAGGATAAAATGGCATAGCGAACTTGACCAACTAATTCAAGGCGAAAACGTGGTGCGATTTATTAAAACGCAATTTATAAGATGGCTAAGACATATTACAAGAAAAGATTGATTGAAGAGCCCAAAAGAAGGTAATGGACGCGAAAGCATTCATCGGGAGAGCAAGAGGAAGGCCGAGATCAAGATGGAAGGACGAATTAAACGAAGTTCTGAAGAAGCTACGACTGAAAACTGGAGAGAGGCCGCCAAAGGACGGAGTAGCTTGAATGCGTATTATTCAACAGGTCAAAGCTCAGGAGAGCTGTAGAGCCAAATGATGATGTAGATTTTTGCCTAAGTGTATTTACCTTTGAAATCTATCTTATGTTGTTATCGTATTTTTATAAAGAAATTACATTTATAATCTACTTACTACTTTGCTACTATCAATGAACTTAAATTTGAGCAAATTTCAAATTCTTCCTTTCATAAGACACCTTGATTAAACACAGGTTGCTCGAAGCGTTTTACTGATTATATTTTATAGTTTAAACCTCATTTCGTCCAAAACATTGGTAAGCAAATCTTGAAGAAAATACTTCACGGTTAAAACAAGTCAACGTCTGCCTGATATTTGGGTATAATTTTCGGTTCAGTCACACCGAATGTGACCACTTTCGGTCTTCTTATTATAGACTAAAGTGGACGATTCGGCAATAAGAATAATGAAAGAAAGCACCACAAGTATGTTTTCCAACAAGTCATTGATAATTAGTCGATGGAAATATTTTGCCGTTGTCACACTTTATAATCTGACCATCTTATATACCAGTTGATTTCCTCAAATAAATGTATACATAACCTTTTCCGAGGATTCGGAATTTAGTGAGAAGTACAATCTTTTAGTCGCTGGAGTCTGAGTAAAACACCGATTTTTATTAGGAAAGTAGAACTAGTTTAGAAATGTCTAGGAATCAAGTCTTGGTGCTCTTTCAAGAAAATAATGAGGGGATTTTAAAACTACAGATAGTTAACCTTGAAATGCATGAGTTCAACACCAAAATAAAGACTTCCGCCCACTTCGTTAGGTCACTGACAACTGAGTATAAACTTCTGAAAGCTGCGGTAATTTTTAAATAACCGCTAGCATTTATGCACATATTGTGACAGACGCTACAGATTAATTTGAACGAATTGCGAAGCCTTGATTGCTTTAAATCACATGTACCATATATGGTACGCCATGCATTATGGGTTAATGCTTTGCCCTCAGTTGTTCTTCAGCTCTGATAAATATCCATATAATGACATAAAAATTACAGAGAGTTTCAACTCCTAATTCATGTTGTTTGGTTATGGAAAACCTCCTTTGATTACTATTCATTTTGCGAAAAAAAACGTCAGAATTTATTGCTCAGTAACATCGTTTGCCAGTTTTGGCTTCTTTTGACTATCATCTGTCTCAGAATATTTGAAAAAAGAAGTTTTGAAGATTTAATTTGTTTGCACTCTTTACACAATGGAACTTAATATTATTCAAGATAGTTTTTCAAGTTTTGAACCACAAAATTTGATTTAATATAGTTTTAAAGGTAGAACATTTCTTTGAGGGAGCTGTCAAAATTGTCGTATCGTATAACCTAATAGTTCTAAAAATACTGTATCGAATTGTCTTTGTATATGAAACTTTAATTTTTTAAAACTGAAAGAAATGTCTTCTGCTTGAAAATTGAGTAGAATACAACTCCAGACTTTTAAAATAAATACCGACATTTTTTACACAAATTTTAATACAAATTAATTCCCGCTTTCATACTAAATAGACCAATAAAATTCTCTGCTATTTGAGCTTTCGACACCAGCTGCGCCACGCCAAGTGTTTGTAATAAAATTCACGTGAAGGAAGCAAACATAAATACTTGAAATTTATTTTAATGAAATTGCTACTTTCTACGTTTCGTTGAAAATGAAAAAAGCAACAAAGTCTGCAACAAGCAAAAATAAATATATAAAGAGATATGAAAATGAAAATGAAAACTAGTAGATTATTATAAACATTTAGCAGACTTAAATATACAAAGGAACCGATCACATGGTGGCGGACTTGGATTGGGTGCGTAGCTGAACTAGTGACCGTTTGAAATGATTGCGGCGCAGACTATTTGGCATAACGGTAGACTGATGGACGGAAGAACTTTTCAACTATCCGCCTGACTGATTGGGTGTGAGATCTGATGACGCTTCGTTGGGTGGACGCTAAGATTTTTAGGACCATTTAGTTGCCGCTGCTGCTGCTGAGGCTGCTGCTGCACAGTTGGATGAGAGAAAATGAGGTGTGAGTGATGGAAAGCAATAAATTGAAGAATGTGTTATTTGCGTGCGGAATCTAAAATGAAAATCAAAGCAAATACTCATATAGCTCTAAATGGTGGGCTATGTGTTGAATGCGTGGTCTGCTATGAGTGGTCCACACCACACATACTAACTAACATCTGTATGTGGGAGTCATTAAAATTCAAATCAATTTTAATTTTCCATATGAAAAACTAAACAAAAGGTGTTGAAAGATGGCCAATCATATTTGTGCGAACGCTCATGGCGAGTTAGGTACCTATGTGAGAGGGTGGGGGTGTTTGTACAAATATAATCAGGTTGCTGATGATGTTGAATGAATAATCGTTGTCATAATGATGATTTTCAATTTACCATAAATTACATACGAATTAATAAGTTTACCCTCTTAAATGTTTTAATGATTGGCAGCTTTTTTACTAAGCGAGTTGTTTTCGAATTTGCTGCTTTTGAATAATTTTATGAAATTTATTTCATATTCGCAGCAAGTGTTTTGGTTTAATTTGGTTTAAAAAACATTGTACGTCATTCATAAATTCAGGATTAAGATTTCTCTAGATGGATCTATTGATTTTACAAATGTATTAAGATGTCTCTCAAAAATATACCCGATATCTCAAATCGAGATCAGATAGATTTTTTTTTGGCCCTGTTTCGCAAGCTGTCTTCCCATAGATCACTTATTCTCTACACTGGATATATTAACAATAACATGCCATTCTTCAAAATAACCTCTAATTCTTGAAACAACATCATATTCATCAATTTTACCACCCACAACACTTACCGTTAAGCCATGCACCAGCGGCACCGGAAACGATATTGACAAAATGATCACCCACAGTGTGACGATAGCGATCTTTGTCACCTTCTCTGTGCGTAATTGTCGCGAACGTATCGGATGTACGACGGCCAAGAACCGATCGACTGACATCAGCACCAATGTGTAAATGCTCGCGAATGCAGTAACAACAATTAGATATTGCACTGTGCGACACCACAAATCACCGAAGGGCCAATACTCGGTTATGTAATCGGTTGCGGTGAACGGTATGCAGAAAACGACGAAAAGCAGATCGGCCACAGCCAAATTGACAATTAACAGGTTGGTGGTGGAATGCATTTGCTGATTGAAGAGCACCACGAGTATGACGAGCGTATTGCCGAAGAAGCCCGACAGTGCGAAAATGCCAAAACAGAAGGGTACAACAATGCGTACGAAATTGCGTAGCTCCGCTGAGAGCTCATCAATTTCCTCGTATTGTTCAAACTCGGGATCGGTGAGGCTTTGTGCGGTGGCATTCAACAATGCCGTTGTGATGTTTTGTATTTCTAACATTTTGCTGCTACTACTGATATTGTTGGTGTAAGGGTAGGATGTGTTGTTGTAAGTGGTGATGTTTTGGTGTAGTTCGTTGTCGTTGCTGCTGCTGTTATTGTATATTGATTGATTTGTTGTTAGCGTTGTGCTTAGATTCATTGCTAATTCTGTGAAGCTCATGCTTCAATAGTTGTTGTTATTGTTGTCGGTTTTTTGTTTAATGTAAATATTGTTATCGCTACTAATTGCATAATTAGTTTATTTTTTACTTTTTTTCTTTAATTTGAAGTCACTTTCTGTATTCACTTTAATTAACAGTAAATGAGTAATATTTAAATTGGTTTCTTGATGAGTATTAAGTTTTAATGAGATCCATTATATAAATTTGGGATCAATATTTAAAATTTAATGTATTTTTTTTTACTTTAATCTGTTTTTTTAATGATTTTTTAATCTAGTTAAGTTTTTTAAATATATTTTATATTTTTATAAAATAATATTTTTTATAATAATTATTTTTTGGTTAATGGAATAGCTTTATAATATTTTCATAGTTTTTCTTCGATTAATGCACTTGAAATTAGATGGATAAAGTTTTGTTTAATTAGTAATTTCGTATTTTTTTTATACAATTTCATTGGTTTTAATTAATATTTACTTAATTGAGTTCAATTAAATTCAATTTAATTTAGTTTAAGTTTTATTAAATAACTAAATTTTTTTTACTTATTTTTATTTTTTTTTTATATCGGAATTAAATTCATTTAGTTTCTCAAATATGTCAGCTTTATTTAATATCCTTAGTTTTTATATTGGTTAATTTAGTATAATAATTGGCCCAATTATATTTAATTTATTTTGTATATTATTAAAAAGAAGTTATTGTGTATTGTTTTTGATTCTAATTAATTGTATATATTTTTCTATTTACTTTAATTTACTTTAATTAAGTAATTAGTAATTAATTAAATTTAGGTATGCTATAGATTAATTGAATTCAATTAAATTTCATTGCGATTTAATTAAGTCAATGAATAAATTATATATTTATATATTATTATTAGCCTTCTATTAATTTATTTCAGTTCAATTGAATGTATACATAATTAGGTTGTTTTTAATTGAGTTCAATTTAACATAGGCTAATTAAGTTCGCTTAAATTCAATTTACGCCAACTAAATTTATAGTAATTGAATTCATATATTGGCTAAATTTTCATTAATTATAATGGTTAAATTTAATTTTTTTATATATTATATTTTTTTTTTTAATTTATTTAAGTACGATATTTTATGAATTTATTGAGCAGTTATTTTTTTATAAAATTGAAAATTTAAATTTTTTTTATAAAAATCAGGCTATTTCATGTTTAGAAATGCTTTTTTATAAATTAAATTGATTTCATAAATTATTTTCAGTTTTTCTTGACCGTAGAAACGTGAACACTTTGATACTTGTGTTTTCAGTTTCGTTGCATTTTTTTTCTAATTCCAAAATTTTATGCATAAATATTCTTAGCTTTCAGTTACAATATGATATATATATTTTAGTTTTGTAAAAACACCACACTTATTACAAAAATAGTTGTAATGAACTTACAAAACAGAATAAATTTCCATAAGTATTTTTCGTATTTTTACTTTTATTTAATTTTATATTTTAAAGCTTTGCAACTCATTTTGATTTTGAAGAAATTTTTTTTCACTATAAGTATACACAGTTATACAAGCGCCCTTCTCACTTATTATGCAAATTTTGCAATTATTTTGAACATCACTCGTGCGCCACCGTACTCGTACCGTCTTTATTATTCACTTGTTAGTTACCGTTACCGCAAATATACCATCCTAACACTTTGGACCGCATCTCGCGAATGAATTAATACATTTTGCATAGAAATCGACTATTTTGCGGAGCACGAGTACAGTTGAGTGAAATAAGCACATGCTCGCGCAACTACAAACACACCCACACACAGCCATTCGCATATCCGTAATAGAGCGCTGATCCTCAAATGAGTCAACTCAGCGCACATTGGCTATTTGCTCAGTTAGACACACATATGATGATGATGACGGCGTTGGCGGTGGCGAGTTTATCTTCACTTTGACATTGAAAGTGTTGCTCACTTTTCATGCGCTTCAGCAAATCGAAATAACAATATCCAATTAAGCGCACACCAGCGCACAAACATACATACATCTCCATTAAAATATATATTTCTGCATGTATGTATATATGTATATGGGTATATATGTTGGAAAGGTGTGCGAGTGAGGTGTGAACGAATGGCGGCAACACAAAGCACAGACGCCAGCGAAATATTCAATTTGATTTGATGAAAGCGCATAAAATGCTCAGAACACAGACACACTCACATACACACGTGAATGCATGCGTGTGAAAAGCCGAATTATGCTGTGAAATGCGAGTTTTGTTTACCATTTATCGATAAAAATGCACACATTCACATATACTAGTACATACATATTTATGTATGTGTGTGTGGTGGCTACGCTGTGTTGATACTTTAGAGCATCTCCGCAATTTCAATGGCATTGTCCTTTAGCAAATCACTTTAATAATATGGAATTGTATAGCAAAGTTAATGCCATCAAAATGTGAAATCAACTCAACTCATATACTCCCACACACATACGCACTCACACATAAACAATGCCGGCAAGTTATAATCAAAGCAAGTAATTGCCACTTTCCGAACGAATTGGCTAATTTGCTGCTATATGAGATCGGCATTGTAAATATGAAGACAAGAAGAAGATTGACTGATAAAGTTGGTTCAATCATAATGAATGGTTGGAGAGAGTAAAAACGGCAATGAACTGGGAAATTGTAGAATATGTTGAATATAAGTGTCTAAATGTATGTGTGCGACATTTTTACTATACGCTAGTGATGTTCACAGGCAGAAAATATTTGTTTGAATGTGGGAAGTATTAAATTGAAGCCGGTAATTAGTACAAAAAGATGGCAAGGGTTAATGTTGATCCAAAGAGTCCTTTATACATTACTCTATGATATTAGATATTCGTCTGGATATTGAAGTATTTTTCTATTCTATGCCTTCACTGCAACATGTTTTTCCAAGTCTGGATGACATTTAATCACATATGGACCAACATCTACGAGTTTTCATGTTACTTTTCATCATATAGAAATAAATCACGTATACGCAGTGGCAAACTTGAAATGGAAAGCTTTTAAATTTTTTAATATTTGTACAAAAAATTAACTTTAAATAACTTCTTAAATAAATGTATAGTTCCTCAATTAATCATTTGTCCCTTTTACGCTGAGTTTGAACTCTTTTAAAGCAATAGTTTATACTTTTTTGGCTCAATTCCTATTTCCCCTATTGGAAAAAGGTGGGGACTCTCACAAACAGCGTTTTTTTGTAGGAAGCTCTCAATTCACTACAGTTCTCGGCTGCCAGGCGATTGCAGCGTCTTTCAGGCAGAAGTAGCTATCATCAAAGTAGTAGTAGATATACTGCTTCGGAATGCGGCATACTTCAGAGAGGTGTGTATTCACTCCGATAGCGGAGCGGTAGTACTGTACTTGGATTCATCGTGATCTGTAGCTTCGAACTACTTTATAATCCGACTTGTGGGGGTACCCGGTCACCGCGGAACCGCTGGAAACTGCAAAGCAGATCAGCTTGCAAGAGAGGGTACCCTAGCATTGACGGCAGAGTGGAAACGTGTTGGCAGTCCGTGGTCCACTTGCGCCAGACCGCAGACATACTGTTTTCGAATGAGCTCGCCCAACGCTGGACAAAAACCAGCACCTGCGCAGTAGTGAGGTCTTTCTGGACTACAGTGGATCGAAAAATGGTCTTTACAGCTACTGTCGCTTAGTAAGGCTCATTTCCCGCGATTGGAGTGTTTACTGGTCATTTTCCAATAGGTACACACGCGGTGAGGCTAGGGATCATGTCAGACGCTAGTAGCCAAAGCTGTTTGGAGGAAGGCGAAGTGGAATCGTCCAAGCACTTTCACCTTCAATGTCCAGCATTCGCCAGACTTAGGTAGAGTACCTCGGTAGGCATATTTTCGGCGAACCCAGCGATATCTATCAGATATCAGATATCTACCTCTTAACTGAACCTAACCTAACGCCGAGTTTTCTTTATTAAAAGCAAGATTTCCAAATTCTCTGGCTCAATTTCCACTTCAGCAGCAATTTTGTATGAAATTTGCTTTAGGGTTCAAGTTTTTTAATCTATGACTATTGGCTATATTAAAAGAATTTGATTAATTTATGCTGGACAAATCCGGGCTTGTCTTTAAGTGTTTTATATTAATTTCCATCATAATTCAATAAATTACGTATACGCAGTGGCGGTAATATAATCAGTTGAAAAAAATTTAAAATTTGAATTTAAAATATATTTCATTAATTCTCAGCAATATATTAAGTAGATTTTTAGATTTACTCGTAGTATTTATCATTGGCAGACTTGCAGTTTTGCCTTAGTAACACCAACATTTTCTGGCTCTTTCGTTTAATATCTTCATCATTAGTGACTTGAATCTATATAGCATTCCCCCATACACCTTACACACACAACTAAATGAAGATAATACTCAATGGCACTCGTAAGATAATTTTTTATTGACTGCACTTGTATATGATATTGAAATAAAAGCATAATCGAAAATGAATACATTTTTCATTTCAAAACACCCAGTTTGTGATTGCAGCGTTGAAAAAATCAACGCTCTATTCTAAATTGAAATTGAAAATATGCTTTGAATAGGGATTAGTTGCATTGCTCTTCTATTTATTATTTAACGTCACGCCATAATCACTGCGCACAGATGCAAATAATGCATAGAAAATACAATTTCCATTCATATGCAAGGACATACACATGGAGCTTTAGGATGGACACACTACATAATTGGAAAACAAAAATATTGGTGTCAATATAAGTATCTAGTATTCAATATCCGGTATTCAGTATCCGAATCTCGAATCGAATATAAAATATCCAGCAAAGATTAAGAGAATCTGTCCCAATATTCTTATAAGGGAGACTACGACCTAAGCTACGGCTTAGATACTTTAGATCCCTCCGGAATCTCGGAAATTCAGAAGGGTTTGAGAACGCAAATCTCTTATATGAATATATTACAAAACATCCGAGCTTTTAGAGTAACCTTTTAGAGGGTTCTTATTACTGGGATTTGTATTCTTTATTTTACTTTCATTGCTCAAAGCCAGAGAGTCGAAGTCGTACTCAAAGAAACAAACTCTATACAGCCTAAAAAACTACCCGTCCTAATGTGAAAGCCTCATATGTACTCGTTGGATTATAGCTGTTGCTAAACAAGGCGAGATGGCCAAGTGAAATTGAGAAACTGAAGCCAATCCTTTGAAATGTCAACAGACAAGTGGCGTCACAATACTTGGCGACAACAAACAGCAGCACACCACAGCTGTAACCACGAAACTAGGAGGGCGAGCAGAGCGCAGCGTACTCGAGCCAAGGCAAGGAAGGGTGCGCGAAAGGCTCGCTAAAGCGATAAAGATTATAATGCCGGCAACGGCAGCCAAACTTCAGCCAAAATTGGGGCGACATATTGTCACCACAACACTGAAGGCGGCGGCGACGGCGAAAGCAACCGACCGAGCGCACGAGCGCTAAACGAACGAGGGGCGAACAGGCGCACGAATGCAAGTTGCAGATTTGAATTTTACACACGTTACACGAGCAGGCATCAATGCAAGCGGCTCTTAGGAGACACACTATTGAATTTTCCCACGCACTGGACTCGCTTAGCTGACGTTGGGTGGCAAAATTTGCTTTTTTTTTATTTTTAGCGCGACCGGCTGGTGCTGACGTTTGTTTTTGATTTTTTTCTTTACCGTTTGAATTTTCTTTAAAACCGTTTCTTACAGAGCGCATTCGATACGATTTTTGAGTTCAAACTGCACACGTTCGTCTCCAGCGCACAACTGATGAGCTGTGGTCGTCATGGACATCGCGCGAGGCTCACATTGGACCGCCGCCGCCGTTGAGGCGCTCCATAAGCACACAAACCCACTGCAGAGCCCACAGCCAGCGAGTGTGGGCACATTTGGCTACACTAATCGAGATGACTGCGCTGTTGACTTCACAATTATTGTTGTTGTTGCTGTTGCTATTGTTTTTGTTGTTGCCATATCGTTGATTGCCAGCATTTGAGTGTTTTGCTGTTCGCTTGGTTTACAGCTTGTTGCCGCCTCAGATGATTGCCTGGCTGTCTCGCTGGCTAATGTGGCATATGCGTTCCGAATGTGTCCCAGTCGGCGGTGCTGGGGGGACGCGGTGTTGTGCGTTATAAAAATGAAGTAAAAATCTAATGGCAAGCACAAAATAACCACTCAGCCGTGGAGCAAAAGTCACAACAAGTGTAGCATTAATGAAGACATCAACACAGCACAGCATAGCACAGCGACAATGAGTTTGAGCAATAATAAAAGCACGAAATTGTGAACGCAGCGGCAGCAGCAGACGAAGCACAGTCATAACAGCAATTTTGGCCAGAGCAGCGCAAAGAGTCACAAGCTCAGCGCCCAAAAACCTTACAAATTGGTGGGAGACTGAAGATTGGGTCGCGGCAAGACACGGACAGTCAACGCTATCAACAGCTGCCAAACATCGTCTCTTTGGTTTGTTCACACAGATAACATAAACGGCAAGCCACCGTCGGGGCATCACTTAGTGTCGTGGAGTCATGATTGTACCCTCCTCGAGGAGGCACAGTTCAACAGCGTCGCGTGGCAATGATCTGGTAAAGCGTTTGATTTTGCCATTGTTTTTAGTTGTTGCTCTGGGTGGAAGCTTCACTGGCGTATAATTTCATAGATTAAATTCTTTGACGATAATATGGTTAGAATATTTAATAGAGTCTTGGGAAAAGCAAACAAAATAAAATAACACATACGAACTGTCACGTTCTCACAGTTTCTCTGTTACAACAAAAATGGATTTGAGTAGCTGGACTAAGAAAACTTCGTCACTTTCCATATCGTTTGGAAGTACGAACACTATTACATTCTGAGAGTTCAGTTCTATCCACATCATATCTTTCATGACAATTAAAGAAGAGTTCTTCGAACAGATTGAGTATAATCAAGTAGACAGAGTTTTCATTTGTCTACCTACTTAAATTATAGCTCGATTTAGCTGCTAGACTGTAGTTTTTAAGATCAATCTTTTGAAACAACAGATGGCTGGATATATAGATGATCCTATCCTATCGATTGGGCATGAAATCATCTGATTAATTTTTTCTACACATCAACTGAAGTATACAACAAAACACACCCCTCTCTCTAAAATTCCCTCACTCAACACGTAATGAAATATGGTGTCCAATGACCAACCTATAATAAATATATTATTATAGATGTTAATGACTTCTTGATACAAAAGTATACATATCATACTCAAGTACCTAGTTATAAGAAACTTTCATTAAGAGATCTTTAGTTTTTATATATTAGCCATTTCATAGGATTGCGGTTTGATCCGTGTTCTGTTTTTTTCAAGCAATATTATAAATTGAAAACTATATCACTGGTATTCATCGAAGGAAATATGATTTTCTGTAACTCCCTTAAAACAACTTAAAATCGAAAAGCGAGTGTGAATATGGATGATTCAACTTCCATTGTTTTTTGAATTGAATTACAATCAAATGATTATTAAATTTATAAAGAAAGGCCTCTGGAAGGCCAAGAGCTCGCTGACTGTGTGCTAAATGCTAGTTAGGGAGTGTCTCATCTCACTTTCTTACTTCAGTATCAGACTCGTTTGAGTTCTAGCCCACAACGGAAACGCTGAGAACTAAAGAGCCGCTGAGCTTTCGCGTCAGGCCACTCTACTCACAATATCATCAGATTGGGAACGAGCTGGTGTCTCACTGTAGTACATGTGTGACTACGAGATCCTTTGGGCCTAGTGTGATCGCAAGAAATCTTCCGAACTATTTGCTCTCAGCAAGGTTCAACTTGCCGTAATGGTAGAAATCCTTACTGGATACTATCCAAAGGGCTTATATGCCTTTAGACTGAAAGTTGCTTGGAACAAGGTGAGATTGAAAAATCTAGACACTTTCCTCCAAATATATATCTGCTACCTCAATTTTTTGTCAAATTACAAACGCTTTGGAACAAACTTGATTCGGCTCAACGTTATATATTTTATTTTATAGTTCGAAGTAATGTAGGATGAAATATAGTACACAATAACATGACTGATATAGAAATATCGTATGATATATTTTTCCTTTTCTTTCCATTTCCATCGAACTGATGATTATATTAGAGAAGGTTGTTCGGGAGAAGATGTTGAGACATCTCTCTCTCACACTTTCCCTTCGACTAAACAGTTAGACTGACGTTGGAACATCCTTAATGTCATTCGCTTAATATTAGGTCCAAGGGAAATTCCGTAACATTCTTCGCAAATATAAATCTGGAAACTTATTCTAACGCTCTATATGTTATACATATATTGCAGAGAAATTATCACAATTTCTGTCGTATGTCCATAAAAACACTTAAGTTTGTCTTATAAATTATAGAAAGCGGACTCTTCAAAAAATTATAGTTTACCAAGTCTCGATATTATGTATGAGTCATTTGAACGTTTCAGATTGGATGTCTTAAATTTTCGTTTGGAAGCACCCGGAATGTTCCCCTTCCACTTCAAAGCATTTAATTACATATAACTTAATTGGTTTCCATCTACAAATTGCTGGTTATGTTCAACTAACATATTAAATAACAGCACACCGAAACATGAATTGAAAAAGGTCAGTAAACACTTCCAGCGCAGATGAAATTACACCACAACGCAGTGGGATGTTGAAAGAAATCGCTTAATTCTATGCTCATTGGAAGGTGAATAGCCCCGAATCTAATTCACAATTTCCCAGAAGTAAATACGCCAGCAAGGGTAATGAGTTCAAAGGTGAGCCCAGGCAAGGGTGGGCTCTATAAGAGGATGAGTTGAGTGTTTGTTGTTATTAGGTGAAGTACACACCTTGCCCAAAACCCTAAGTTACCCACGCTGCTCTGCTAAACTACATATGCACGAGCAACTAGGCATGTATGCATGTGTCTATATGTATGTGTATATGTTTGTTCGCAGATTTTTTCGATTCAACGCATTAAGCGAGCGCATAATTAAGTGCTGGCATTTCAGCGAAATAAATTAAATTCATATTTTAAATCCTCGCTACAAAACGACTAATCCGTGTGCCATTTCCATTCACAAATCTAACTGTATATTTATATAGATGTTTGGGAGAAGGTTTGTGTGCTTCGCTAAAATTCGAAATTAAATAATTTTCGGTTTGCAGCAGCAGATCGCCCGCCGGCAGCAGCGTTTTTATACAATTCACTTATACACTTGTATACTTTTACAGTTATGAATGGTCATTATATTAATTCGGCTTCCATTTTTTGTTGGCCGGCACGAGTTTTAAGTGAATTAATGCGCAATGTTTAATACAGCGTAAATGATTTCGTTTTCAAGGCTAACAAGTCAGTCGCAATGAGTTTAGGGATTAGTTGAAATAATTTTGCCCGAATTATGCAATTGCACACAGTCACACATATATACACACACTCACACACACACACAGAAAGGAGTTATTCGCTGAAATGTGCGCGAAATGCAACAACAAGTATAATAAAAGCGTGCGATTTACGCATTCATTTGCTTATTTACATAATATTTTTAGTCGAAAATTTGTGGCAAGTTAAGTTGCAAATTGTTTTTTTGTTTTTTTTTGTTAATTTGTTGTTTTTGTATTTTTTTAACGAATGAAATACGAAATGTGTAAATATTTTCGGCGAAAAGTCGTTTAGATCGCCTATTTTGAAGATGTGCAGTCAAGCAGGACAAAGCAGAGTGGAATTTTTTCATAGTAATAAAGTAAGGGAGTTAAAATTGCGGGTCGAACTATACATAATTTAAGTGAGTGGCAGAATTTAAAGCAATACTTATAGAAAACGGAATATGCTTTTAAAGAAGAAATGAAATTGTGGTTAGTGGAGAAAACGACATAATTAAGAGCATGGCATGACTGATCTGGAGACAGTAATCAATCGCCATTTCTGACTGGTCATCAAATTTTAGTCACTCTAGCTGTATGAGTATCTCCGGTGGATCAAATTTTGACTGTTTAGACATTTAAAGTTTAAACCAGAAAAAAACGTTAACTTCGGCTGTACCGAAGCTAATATACCCTTCACAGGTGCATATCTTTTAGTAACTATGTGTTTAAGCAAATCTAAAGACGTGAGAAAAAGTAAGTAAAAAAAAGAAAACATTTTACTAATTCTTTTTATCCGGGTTGTTTGCTAGAAACATTAAGGTTATATGGTTAATCGATCTGAACAATTTCTTCGGAGATTATATTATCCATGTCAAATTTCGTGAAGAAAATTTTCCATACAAGCCATTGATTCCGATCGTTCAGTTTATATGGCAGCTATATGCTATAGTGAACCGATCTGAACAATTTTTTCGGAGATTAAATTATTTCTATGAACAATAACTCACACCAACTTTCGTGAAGATACCACGTCAAATGCGAAAATTTTCCATACAAGCCATTGATTCCGATCGTTCAGTTTGTATGGCAGCTATATGATATAGTTGTCCGATATCGGCAGTTCCGACAAATGAGCAGCTTCTTGAAGAGAAAATAACATCTGCAAAATTTCAAAACGATATCTTAAAACCTGAAGGACTAGTTCGTATATATACAGACGGACGGACTGACGGACATGACTAAATCGACTCAGCTCAATATACTGATCATTTATATATATACTTTATAGGGTGTCCGACGCTTCCTTCTGGGTGTTACAAACATCGTGACAAACTTAATATACCCTGTCTGTTCAGGGTATAAAAAGATGTGTGCTAAACATACTACTTTCTATAGTCGATATATCCGAATGTATTCACAATATGAAAGCTCCACTACTCGTTCAAATAGGGATTTTAAAACTTTTGGATCTACTTTTCAAAAGAAGTACCTCATCCAAATATCTATCAGAACAGAACAGCTTCAATTAAGCCCTAACACCTGCCAGCTGCCTGTCTTAGGTAGGTATTAGTGGATGTAGGACGAAGCTCCTAGGTTGTCTTTTAAATCTAAATATCTACTGTGTTCCCAAAAGCGATAGATTGTCCTTTAAATGCTTTATATTATTTAGCCATATTAAGGTTAATACCATGTGATGGGCTCAAAAATTCTTTTTAAATTATAAATTGCTTTCTTAACATGTCTGGCACACAGTAGTAAAGTGATTTTTAGAAATCCGAAGTGGTTTTAAAAATACAGCAGTTAGAAGAAGGAGCTGTTCTAAGCACTCAATTGTCAGCTGGAAACTTTGAACGCGTTTTTCTCAAAACTCTGTTTTTAAAACATTCATCCATCGTATCTCAAAAACGACTTGACCGAGTAACTTAATATTTGTTGGGTGCACTCAGCACATGTAAACGCATGGAACGCTCTATTATTAACAAAAAATTCCAAAAACTTTGATGTTTCAAAGCAAAAAACTAAAAATTTTGTAATTTTTTCAAATGTCTACCAAAAGTCCAATTTTTGGTATATTCACTTGATCGTAGTGCGTTTCATGAATTTAAGCTTACAGATTAAAACGCGGATAACTTTTTTGTTAGCCGATAACCAATCAGCCGGAATCAAGGAGGAAGCGTTTGCTGTAGTAAGATTAGAAATGCCTTTGACTAAGAGACTTCTTCTGGAAATGTTTTTTAGACTAGCTCAGTCGATAGCAGTTATCGATTTAATCGTTCTTTGGAATACTACAACTCGATATAAGATATTTAGCCATTTGTAAATCCTAAAAACCTAATCTGAACTAATATCAATGACAAATGATCCTAAAGTCGGCTTAACAGCTTAGCTACAAGAATTCCCTAGAAATATTTCTTACATTGTCCGCTTGACGTTCCGAAATTACAAGACTTAAAAACTTTCATACACCCGAGCAGGAAGTGGGCGTGGTTATTTATAAATGTAGTCTATAGGGATATCTAGAAGTATTCATAACCTATTTGCTACGAAATCTTCCTTACTCTTCATATTCCTGGACCAAAGCTATGGCTTACAGAGATTGTATAAAAAGCTGATTTTGAATCTTATATATTGAATTTTTTTAGGTCAGAGAAGTATGAATATTTCAAGAAAAATGATCAAAAAATCATTCCGTCCAACATCAGTCTTTCATTGGTGGACACATTTTAAAAATTCGCCATATTGCATCCGCCATTTTGAATTTTGAAAAAACCAGCGACCCCTAATAACGAGTCTCAAGCGAATCCGATGAAGTTTTAAAAACGCTGTCCGTCATATTGCTTTTCTGCGGTTATGTCAAAACCTTGATCTGATATGTTTAAATGGACCTCTGATTCGGATTCAGAGATCCACAATCTTATTTTGACTGCTATTTCAATCAACCTTATGTTCACCCTGCTTTAATACCCTTATCTAAATTGTGTACGAGGTTATAAAAATGTGGAATTGGAAATCATGAAAAATTTAAAGCTGCCACGCAAATATTCGTATTGCATTGCGAAGCGGAAGAATAGCATTGCGCAAATCCTTTTTGTCATTTTCCTTTGCGCGCTTTTCTTCCTCCTTCACTGCGTTTGATTATTTTGCTACGCATTCAAATTTGCTACGCTATCATCTTTTACGCATAAGCAGACGCAAAGCGTTCGGAGATATTTTTTACAGTTTTAGTTTGACTTTTTTTCAATTCTATTTCTTTCACTTGTTTTTTACTCACACAAAAGCCGCTTGCAGACAAGAAAAGAATGCAAAATGCAGCCCAACAACCGCAGCGCAGTGGCGTTGCCACCCGCCAACACCGCAGCCGCATCGCTGACTTCGTTTATTTTGCGCTTAATTATTCAAATTGATTTCGTCTTCTTCAATTCTTCAATTTTTTTTTTATTTTTTGTTATTTTTTTGGCTTTGCACATCTTAGTTATTTCTATTGAATTCCAGTTTTCTTGCATTTAGTTTACGGTTTTGCTTCGCCTTGATTTTCGTTTACCTTTTCTTTTTTATGAATTCATTTCAGCATCGGTTTCGCTCCGAGTACCCTGCCGGGGATTACTTTTGGTCAGCACAAGTCTGCGTAGAATTAAAATTGGCTTCAGAAAAGTTTCACTCGCCAAGATTAACCCGGTGGTTATGCTTCGCTGGCGCTGCACGACTACGTCTGTGCGGTCTTCTTTTATTGCATTTTAATTTTTCTTTCGGAGATTAATTGCAAAAATTAATTTAAAACAAAGTAACCTAAACAAGGATTTTATGGAGATTTGCGGCGTACAAGAAATGCGGATAAAAGAGTTTCGAGTGTAGTGACGTGGAAAGTTACAGGGAATGGGCAAATAAGAGTGAGTGGTCGGGATAATAATGTATTCCGGAGTGATCAGAATTCGGGAATGCTAAATACTTCGAAACATTGAAGTAAATATAATTTGTGTAATTAAATTCTGGAGGATTAATTCAAAGCTGTGAAGTGCCGTCGAGTGTGTAGAAGATACACGTTTGTTTTTATTTTTATCTCTCTATGACGATCAGAGGAAGGAGGTTACCAAACCCGACTCTTATTTACCGACTTTCTGAAGTACTTGGAGTTTTGTGGCAAGCTTGAGCGGCACCCGTTTCGTTCAGATATCTGTAGAGTCTCCACTATCTGGATCGACATCATTTTACGGTCAACCAACATAATTTTGTGCATTTCTTTAAAGTTTTCATCCACAAGACCCTCTTTTAGAGGTCCGCTGGGCTCGTCTTCGGTGCTCATATGATCGTTGGGGAGTTTTGCAAGCCACACTTCGAAAGCTCCAAAAAGTACTCTTTATTTTTGGACCAAATATCCATACTGCTTAGGATTGAGTTTATGGAACACATCCTTAATAAATTTTTATCCATAGCAGAACTTCGAAGTAAGTGCGAACCACTCACAGTGAGGTCTACGGCCGAGATATCCTACTCAACTGAAATTCAGTTATTTCCTTTTGGATGTAAGTAACTTTTTATATTCCGGACGGATCTCCTTTATTTCAAAACCAGCTACATCTGACTTACAACAATTCCAGAGGGCGGTTCGAATATTCCAAAGAACCCACGAAGGTCGAACTACCAAAACTAAATAAGTTTTAAATTATTTTTGTCAAACTCTCCCTATCAAGTTATGTACCGCTTCTCCCGTCTGAACATCGAAGCTTCTCATTCTCATCAACTCTCTCCCAGGTTAATTTGAAAAATGTAGCGGAAATGTTTCTGTAATCTTTTATTTTTTCCAGTAAAAAAGTCTGGTAATCAGATAATTATACCATTTTCTGCGTAAGATAGCAAAGGAAGTACAAACACGGACTGAGAGACATAACCGATGAATACAACGGTAGTTGAGTGAACAAAAGCGAATGGAAAGAAAATATTTTAGTGTCATTAAATTGACTACAATGAACATAAAACCGAGTGCAGTGGCACAACAATAACAAAAACAACCTAAAATATATAATAAAGACAATGCAACTATGGAAGAAAGGAGAAAAACGAAAATAAAACACAGAACTATAAACAAAGGTGCATAGCAAACTGAAACAATGACATTGCCGACAACAATGGCCGCAGCAGCTATTTCCGCGCCGGTGAGAGAGAGGCACTCTTGCGACTGACTGAGTGAGTGAGTGCGCGACATGAAGCGAATACCGGCAACAAGTATTTGTGGCACAGCCGACGGTGCAACGGAAGCGGAAATACGCAACAGACTGAAAAATCACATTTCTTATGGCATTTAATAAAGTACATAGCAGCCTGAAGTGAATGCAGGCGCCAAGCGGCAAACTAGCTGACACACACTGACAAGCCAACAGCTGAACGCCTGGCAAGCGGTTGGCCGCCGGTGGTAGTGAGTGCACCGACAGTGAGAATACTTGAATGGTTGAAGCGAACCGGAAAACGGATGTTTGACACGCAACTCTTTAGTTGTTAAGCCGATAGGATAGTGTGCAAATAACAACAAACGGCATAAAATTATTAACAAAGCTTCTGCGGAGCTGACTAACTGCATGCCGCGTTTGGCTCGGAGAGTGGTGGTGAGCTGATGAATGACAGGCGGAAGGAACTTATAGCGACTTTTGTTTTATTGTGGTTTGGTGATTGCCGCAACACCTTCGCCAACTATTGGTGAATTAGATGAGGTCACAATGAAATAGGAAGTGATGTCTATCACGTCTGATATAAATAGCAAAGAGTGAACCAACTTAAATATATAAGGATCTTATGTATTCATTGAGGATCGATTGAATGCAGAGAGATAGGGATAGAGATGTAGAGCTTTAGCTATATGAAGGAATTTAAGCTAGTATAACAAAACGTAGACTCTGTACAAACCAAAAACGAGAATAAGCGGTAGAAAAGTCTTTGAAATCCTTTTAAAATGGCTTTTTCAACAAGTAAGAGAGGGCTAAATAATAGAAGGGGGTAACCGCAATTTTTATACTCTCGCACTTTTAACGGTTAAAAGAAGAAAATATCAATGTTATTGCTAGTTTTTATGAAATTTACTTTAGGTACAACAAGCTGGGGTCATAAATGTGAAAATTCATATGACACCAAGATCATCAACATAGATTTAGATCATCAACATAGATTTAGAAGTTATAACCATTCAATGAGTTGTGGTTCTTCAGCTCAGCTGAACTTCATCTGAACTGATCTTGATAATCTTGGTATCACATGAAAGGGCAACACCTATAACACTGACGTATTCGACTATAAAACAGTACAACACTTACCGCAAATTCACTCAAACGTATATTGTATATTCTCTTCTTCAGGAAGTAGCTCTGCTCGGGATCAAATTGAAATTCCTTTTATGACCGGTCAGATGGACATGCGTCCATTGCGCAATATTTCGGTGCTTGCTTCAACCAGAAGTCTGTAAACGAGAAAAGAGAACAATTAAACTTATCAAAATTTGATTAACTTGGAACTAGGAAGGTGGGAAGTGGAATCTGCATATATAGAAGTAAGCCTGGCAAGTATAATATCAGGATGTTAAGAAAATATTATGTACCAAAATGAAATGAAATTGATCAAGTTGTTCCTGAGATATGGCCTTTGTCTCACAAGTGGAAGGTGAAAAGCCCACTGACTGTACATCAATAATATTACTGCCAAACAAAAAAAATTAATCATGACCTGCTGCTCTTACTAAGTGTACCCTATGTTTTTGGCGTCGCTGAATCCGAATCCGAGTTCCATTTAACCCCATCAGATCAGGGTTTTAAGAGAAGTCCGGAAAAACAATATAGCGGATAACGATTTTTTGAATTTATCGGATTCGCTTGAAACTCATTATTAGGGGTCGCTGATTGCGAATCCGGTGTCGGTATTTCAAAACTCAAAAAGGCGGACCCTTTTTTGAAAAATTCATCGGAATCACTTCAAACTCGTTCGGGGGTTCTTGGGATCGCTGATTACGAATCCGGTGTCGGTTTTCCAAATTTAAAAATGGCGGATCCAATTTGGGATTCAGTTGACCTAACGGTTGTTTGTAAGTTATAAAACTAAACGAGTTAGATATAGGGTTATATATATCAAAATGATCAATGTGACGAGACGAGTCAAAATCCGAATGTCTGTCTGTCCGTCCGTCCGTCCGTCCGTCCGTCCGTCCGTTCGTCTGTCCGTGCAACGGATAACTTGAGTAAAAATTGAGATATCTTAACGAAACTTGGAACACGTATTCCTTGGCACCCTGAGGAGGTTGCTTTCGAAAATGGGCAAGATCGGACCATTGCCACGCCCACAAAATGGCGAAAACCAAAAACTTATAAAGTGTCATAACTAAGCCATAAATAAAGTTATGAAAATAAAATTTGGAGCATAGGATCGTATTAGGGAGGGGCACATTTGGATGTAATTTTTTTGGAAAAGTGGGCGTGACCCCGCCTTCAAATAGGTTTTTTGTATATAACTCGCAAACCAATAAAGCTATATAAACCAAACTTTTGCAGTCGTGTCTTTTAGCCGTTTCCTTATACAGTCCAAAAATGAAAGAAATCGGATAATAACCACGCCCACCTCCTATACAAAAGTTAGGTTGAAAATGACTAAAAGTGGGTTAACTCACTACCGAGAAACGTCAGAAACACTAAGTTTTACATAAGAAATAGCAGAAGGAAGCTGCACTCAGATTTTTTTTACAAAATGAAAAATGGGCGTGGCATCTCCCACTTATGGGTCAAAAACCATATCTCAGGAACTACTCGACCGATTTCAATGAAATTCGGTATATAATACTTTCTTGACACCCTTGACACATGTGAAAAATGGATGAAATCGGTTCATAACCACGACAACTTCCCATATAACTCAATTGTGAATTATAATGTATACATAAGGAACCAATGAAGATAGCGGAATAAAACTTTACACAAATAGTACATATCAACTCTGGCTTCACTTGTGAAAAAATTGTCGACAACGGACTATAACTTTTCAAGTCCCCAGATATCGGACATATTGAACTCAGCGCCTAAGGGTAAATTTTAACCGAAAATATTGGTAAATCTCTTAGATAATTTAATGTAATTCAGAGGAAATTGGTTTCTTCTAATAGTGTGTCTCTGTTTCAAAAATTATTAAAATCGGATAATAACATCTCCTAGCTCCCATGTACCTAATTATAGGTTTTTCAAAAATACGGTGGGCTTTAATCTTCATATATGTGTTGGTTAATATGTGAGATACTATATCTTTGCGAAATTAAGTGCGTGTATAGTTTTGGATATAGTGTACCTAGCTGGTGAAAATGAATGAAATCGGTTCAGGAATTACCTCAGCCCTCATACACTATATAAGACGATTTTCGTTATTCTATTAAACTTTGTGCCGAATTTATAGGTAAATTTGGGTGTTATCTTATTAAAATTTGTTCAATAAATTGCGAGAGTATAAAATGTTCGGTTGCACCCGAACTTAGCCTTTCCTTACTTGTTTTGTGTAGCTTTTAGTACTTTTCAACATAATCTTAGTATGAGGGTTGGGCGTGGTTATTAACCGATTTCACATATTTTCATGGTTACGATGGCGTACTAAAGTGAAATGCTTTCGGTTACATAGCTTTAGTAGTTCGCGAGATATATACGAAAAACTCTACTTTCCAAAAAAGTTACTTCCGAATATGTCCCTTTATAGTATAAACCTTTGTCAGGAAGAGGGGAGAAGGATAAAACTACCTGAGTGAGAGTGCAATATCATGCAAATTCAGTAAATTCTTTAATTTCGTATATAAAAAAACTAATATTTTTTAATATAAATTTTCGAAATAACAGGTTTTTTTAGTTTTTAATATTTTTTTTCGATTAAAGAATAAACTTGAATTATTTGATTTCACTTTCATTTTGGCAACTCTGCTTAGTTTAAGTTGTCACAGTAGAATTATTTAGCACCTAACTAATACAAATACTCGATAACGCTTGCAATGCTGTCAAATTGTCATTTATCAACTGAGCATATGTTTCTTTTATAGATATGTATGAGCAAACATTCTCACTTACAAACGCGCCGCGACGCAACCAATATCTTATCTCAGTTGTCAAAGCGTTCACTGTTAAGGCCAAACGCACAACCGATCAGCCAAACGCTGTCATTGCGCCAGTTGGCTTTGGTCAAACGCGTGACTAACGACTAATGAAAAACAGTCGCCGGCGAACGCCAGACGCTAGACAACAGCCAAAGCAACAACACGCTGCGCTGTGACGACACGAACGGGTGATAATTTCCATAAATGTCAACATATTTACACTTACACACACGATACCGGTTTGGCAAATAGCGGCGTGTAAGTAGCCCACAGCAGGTTGTTGTGCAACTGAAAATTAATTGAAAAAAAAATACAAATACAAATAAAAATAAAAACCATATAAATACATGGGCAAACAAAAAACGTTGACAAAAATCTTTGAAAAAAAAAATAAATAAATTTCGTTTAAACTTTAAACAAATAAGCGGCAAACGAAGAACTGAAAATCGAACTAGAAAATGTATGAGCGCAGCGCGACTCAGCGTGAGCGCTATGGGGCGTTTGTTCGCCGGCGAATTGAAGTCAGTTGCTGAATTGCGATAATATTGGCAGGTGGTCGGCGCAGCGTCGATCGGCTGACGAGCGTTTTCCACTTTTTCACAGCAAAAATTTTAGCATTTCATTTGTGCCAGAGTACGCGCGCGTAGTGTTACTTGTTGTTGGCGTGCGGGCGAAATGTGTGCGTAATGAAGTTGCAGAAGCGATGCTGGCATTGTCGTCTACTGCTGCTGCCCATAGCACTGCTGCTGCTCACTTGCATCTTCAGCTGCGTGCAATTCATTGAGTATGAGTATGCGGAGTTGGAAGTTGAACGCTACGAACAGGCGCAAGTGAATATTAGATAAGGGAAAATGTGTGGAAATATCATGAAAAATAGTTAAAAATTTCAAAAATATTTTTTTAAAAAAAGAAAATTCAAAAAAATATTAAAATAAAATGATACAGGGCGCCAACAACAAAAATTATATAAAAAATGTTATAGTTAAGAAAATATATAATCAATTATCAAACAACACCAACAAATACTGTGATTTATGTACATGTGACTCATGATTTAATTTAATCTCTATCTGTGTTCAGTCTATTTCAAATGCAACACGCGTCTGCTTCTCTCGCCTGCAGGTGCTACCCGTTGCCGCGGTGAGTGACTATGTAATTGCGGTGCGCGAATTCCTCGGTGCTGCGCCGACTGGAGCGCCCACCGCGCCGTGGGAATTTTATCATTACAACGCGGCACGCAGTGATGCAATTGGCGCCTTGCGCGCGCTACCCGATACACGTGACGCCAGGTGCGTATATGCAAAAACACATAAAATTGCATACTTCTATACAAATGCGCTAAGGAAAAAATCAAAACTAAGCAACCGTTATTTGCGTATGCAACGCTTCCGCTTCATTACAGCTGCACCGCGCGTCCCTATCATCTGGCGGCGCAACGCGCGCGCGTCTCCATCATCATCGCATTTCACAATGAGGCACGTTCGGCGCTGTTACGTACTGTAATGACGTTGTATCACCGCACGCCGCGCCGCTATCTGCACGAGCTGATACTGATCGATGACTGCAGCGCGGATGGTGCGTATACACCATGGTAGTATGCAAATGCAAATGAGCGCGCGCTAGTGCTGTGGCATTTTTTTGTGTGAAATCACGCGCGCGCATTTGCATGCTTACTTGGCATATCTAGCGCACAAAAATAGACAATACTAAATTGGTTTTGTTTCACTGCTTTTTTTCTAACTCATTTTCTTCCTCCATCCTGTGTCTACACATCGGTTGCTTAGTTGATCTGTTGCCCGCCATGCTTAACCTCAAGCTACCGCCATTTATGCGTAATTCCTCAACGCCACAGTCGCCAACGACGCCGACCACAAACTATGCCAGCTTACATTCTTCGCTGAACGCGAGCAACAGTGCGCCCACTTCGCAGCCACAAGTCACAATTAAAACCGCGCGTAATACCCGACGCTTGGGCGTGATTGCATCACGTAATCGCGGCGCGCGTCTTGTCACCGGCGATTATTTACTCTTCCTCGACAGTCACTGTGAGGTTAATGTGGGCTGGCTGGAACCGCTGCTGGAGCGTTTGGCCATAGGCGCGGTGGCCGTCAGTCCCGTTCTGGATAGTATCAATGCGGAGTCATTGGAGTATGCGGCGAGTTCGAAGAATCTCATGGGTGGTTTCGATTGGAATTTACATTTTCATTGGATACCGCGTACGCAATCAACGCAATCACAGCCACAGCGACGCGACCAATACAACCAACAGCAGCAGCAACAACAACAAAAACAGCCAGCATTCGGTGAATTAAGCAGCGAAACCGCATATTTACAGCAATTCAGTTGGGCGCGTCGTAGATTCAGCGAGGCGCGTATACGACGCGACACAAATAGCGCCGCAACGGCATTCAAGTAATTTGCTCACGCCACTGTACATTTGCTGTTGTTTTGTTTATTTACTTTAAGGTGAATTACTCTTGACTAATCTGCTTGTATCGCATTTCTTGCGTAGGTCATAAATGTGTTGTGGTTTAGATTTCTACGGAATTTAACTACCTCTCGCCGCTTGATGTACGAGTACTAGGGTCTGGGAACATTTATAGAATATTAAATTGTTGCTTGCAATTTAATGAATTACGAGAATTTATAAAAAAACTCATTTATATTGACAATAGAATCAAAGATCACTAGCGTCTGAGAACATTGCAATCATTTAGATTTTTTTTTATTTTTTATTTTTTTGCCGTTGATTGCTCATGTCGGACTTTAATATAAAATTAAGCAATGATCTCATGCTTCTATTCAATATTGCATCGGTATACTCAATAACAATCTGAAGAAATTTCGATTTTTTTCTCGCAATTATAGACTGATACCAATGAGAGCGCATTCCTCTGTTTTAATTCATCTATGATAGAACTATCTGCGATGTAAAATAAAGGATGTAGGTTAATTTATCGTAGTTATTACAATGCCCATATTGCCCAGAAAACCTTATGAATCAATAACAATAATAACAAAAATAAGCATATAAAGCTGGGTCAATCATATTTATCACTCAGAAGATTCAACTATAGGCATTTATCATTAATATTAGGTCTACAACTTTGCTTTCGCCGTTTTCCAATAGATGTCTCTAGGGTCAAGCACTAGTCGATTAAATCGATTAAATCGTTTTATATCGATCTTGGACATTTGTGTCAACATTAACCCAACAAAATATTTGTAGAGATATGTTTGCATCCCAAACTTATTCTCAACTGAAAATGTCACTTTTTGAGCCGAATTCTCGACATTTGCGGTAATGTCTCTAGGGTCAAGCACAACATTAACCAAACAAAATATTTGTAGAGATCTGTTTGCATCCCAAACTTATTCTCAACTGAAAATGTCACTTTTTGAGCCGAATTCTCGTCATTGCTTTTCTTTTTGAATTCCAAAAAAAGTGCGACTGAGGCTCATGGACATTTGTAACCGTTTTTATACAAAAAAAAACTTAAATTAACAAAAAAACTAAACGGAGGAAGCAAAGTTGTAGACCAATAATTTCTAAGTTTTATTATCTGGTCACCGGAAATAGTAATAATAATGGATTTATGGGTAAGGAGCGAAGGCGTATAGTTAGTAGTCTTTAAAAATCCGCGCTTAACCTTTGACGAACGTACTACTAACCCCCCATGACATGCACTTTTTAGATTATCTAAAGTCAACTGTCTAAACATTAATCTCACACTAATCTCACATTATTTAGAGGACAACTACGACTATTAAAATAATGTTTCTATTTATTTATTTATTTTTTTGCCTTTATTTATTATTCTTTATTAAACAGTTTCTTTGTTTTTTTTTTTTTTTTGCTAGAAGCCCTACTTTTGCTGGTGGAATATTTATGATCTCTCGCGAATGGTTTTTCAAATTAAATGGTTTCAACCCGTTACTAGAGGTAAGACTAGTTTTAAATAGGTTCTAACTTCATGTTACAAAAATGTATTAAAAACGTCTAATTAAGGTCTAACACCGCCTTATCTGCAATGAACAGATAGGGTCTATTGAGGAGATCCTAATACATATTTGACCATTGCAAAGTCATTGCAAAGTATTCCTAGTTTCGAATGAAATTTGTATATATATAGTTCAAAGTAAAGATAGTATAGTATAAAGGATATAGTTTAGACTTTATAGAATCAAACTTGGACTAAAAAGGCTAGTATATTTAGTCTCAAATTATTATTATGCCACCGATTTGGCTGACGTAATAGTTCAATTCTACATATACATAAGTGTTGCAGAAAGCATAGCTGATTACCGATACATTTAGCCTTTAACAATAGCGAATCGAACAAACAACTGGCATAAATCGTTTAGACTGGTATAGTTTGACACAATTATAATCGCAAGCTGTTATACCAACGTAATGAGGGACACACATACTCTTGTGTAGAAAGCAACTGGATTTCCTGTTTTCATATGCAACTTTATTTTGACAAGAAAATATACCTGAAAGAAAACGAAGGAAAAAGTGCCGAACGGATTACGACTAATATTTTGAAACTAAGGTCTCTAAAGGATATTAAACTTAATTTATTCATATTTACCATATTTAATATGAATTTAAATACCATACGAACAACACCCCATTTATATAAAATATCAGTCTATAAGAGCCTCTGTTGAGATTATATTATCTGTTATTTTCTTCACATTCTATGCTATATAAATTGGAATAAAATATTCTATATTATTAAAAAATTAAATTGTCTAAATCGATTGAATTCTTCCACTAACTTACACATCCACAACACATACACCTATACACTCATACATATATTAAATCATGGTAAAACGCACACAAGTATTTTACACTCTCATGATATTTTTCTTATTTCATGCATTTTTATAGACTTGGGGTGGCGAGTCCATTGAATTCTCCATTAAATTGTGGCTTTGTGGCGGACAAATCGAGATTGTGCCATGCAGTCGGGTCGGGCATATTTTTCGCAAGCAACATCCATTTCGATTTCCCAATGGCAGCGATAGCCAGACAACATATCTCAGGTAAGCCGCATGACCCCAAGAGTATAACCTAAATTGGGTAGACACAGCCGCAGCAGCCGTAAAAGCTAAGATATGTGGGTGTGTGGGCAAGATAGACATGTAGACTGTTGGAAATGTGTATAAAGGGAACTTTTAAATGAAGAAATGTGAATTAATTGTAGGCAGAAATTTAAAAATATATGGTAGGGTATAATATTTTAATTTGTTTTAGACATTTCTAAGCTATCAGACTCAAAAGCTGTTGTAAAAATATTAACTAGAATTATTCATAAGCAAATTAGGAGATCGTCTTTAAAATTATGTCTCCCTTTTTCTTCTAGAAATTCCAAAATCATCGCAGAATCCTGGTTGGACGCCTACAAATATTTCTTCTACGCCTCCAAGCCGGCAGCCAAGCGCATCGCCATCAACAGCAACGACACAGAGCAAAGCCATCAGTTGAGGCGCGCACTCAACTGCCAGCCATTCTCTTGGTATTTGCAGAATGTTTTCCCACAACTGAAGTGCGTAAGCCAAATGCTTTTTGTTTTTATTTTTTCCTTTGAGAGCGCTACCATAGCAGCCTCTTCCGCGGAAAATTCCCAAAAAACATTCACTCATCTCTGTGTCCGTTTCGATTTGTAAACACATTTCTTGTTTTTCCACTACTTTCAGACTGCCCAACGATGACTTCATCGCATTTGGCGCACTAAGCTCCGGCGAGCTTTGCCTGCACATCAGCAATCATGCCACCGGTCAGCTGCATATGACTAGCTGCTTCCAAAATGACGTTACTCACTGGTATCTCCACCGTCAAAATTCTCAATTGCAGGCCAGTTCCGGTGCGTGTCTGCACGTAGTCGCCGATGTGCCGAAGCGTGCGACGCCGCTGAGTAATGCGACGCGTTCGACGCATTTTCGCGTTGTGTTGCGGCCATGCGTCGATCAGGATGTCGGCGAGCGCGGGCACAATCAAAAACAGACACCGAGTCAACGTTGGTTGCGTCGCGGCGGCTTGTTGGTGCACCAACAGACGCAGTTATGTCTCGATAATCCGCTAAGCGATGTGGTGGTCGTCAGTCATTGCCGCAATGCTGCGCCGTCACAGCTGTTTCGCTTCGCCATGGAACTGCAGCGACTGTAAAGGAGTTGGCGGAGAGCTGAGGAGACCATATGCAGGGCTACATGTGTGTAGATATTTGGCTTCACCATCTGAGTGGCTGTGTTTGAATTTGGTGAATAGTTTGGCCGATTTGTGAGATGGTAATCAAATATGGCAACACTGCCACAACAAAAATTAGTTGCAGTGTATCTTAGATTTTCTGTTAAATTTGTATAAAATTAGAACTCGCGTATTTATTTAAGTTAAGTTAATCTAAATCAAGCGCTTTAATTCAAAAATAAAAAAAAATATTTATTTCCTGAAAAATACAACAATTTATTTAGAAAATTCAAACAAAAAGTTTTTTTATACTCGCTACACAGTTGCGGACTAATGCTGGAGTTAAACAGATTCTTCTTATTTTCTATGTATTGATAGCTAAGTTAAAGTCAGTCTTTTTGTGGTTAAAGCAGTCTTCTGACTCTCTATTTATCTCTATAATATGAATACTTCAGATGTCAGATATAGTCGTTGTAAGAACTGCCTAATCCCGAACTCAAGATTTCGAATCACAAAACAGTAATTTAGTACAAAGTGAAAGAAAAAATTATCATCGAATCTTTCTCTACCCACCCTGTCCATCAATTGGAAAGTCACGAGTTTCCCCCATATAAAACAAGTTGTAGAATCTACACGACGTTTTCAAACGGTTGGGAGAAGTAAAGCTAAACACCCCGAAAATTCATTCAAATACTAAGAGATCGCAGACGCAATTAAAAATGATGATCGGTAGAAAGGTGATGAAGAAACTGGTTCCCTTGAAATTGTCGTAGAAATAGAAACCTGATATTACAAGGGCTTATTCAAATTACAACAGGCGTTTCTTCGCATCATCAGATCTGGAACCTATTTTTTCCCTTACGCTTCGTTTCGATCTTTGGCTGCCGCACTTCCACAAATCAGGTTTAGAAATATCTTAATATAAGCGTGGTATAATCCTTGTCAAGTTAGGAATAATCTACAGTGACTGTTATAGTTAAAAACAAGAAAAAACGTTAACTTCGGCTGTACAGAAGCTAATATACCCTTCACAGGTGCATTTCTTTTAGTAACTATGTGTTTAAGCAAATCTAAAGACGTAAAAAAAAAAGAAAACATTTTACTAATACTTTTTAGCCGGGTTGTTTGCTAGAAACATTAAGGTAATATAGTTAACCGATCTGAACAATTTCTTCGGAGATTATATTATCACCTTAAACAGTAATCCTTGTCAAATTTCGTGAAGATCCCACGTCAAATGCGAATATTTTCCATACAAGCCATTGATTCCGATCGTTCAGTTTGTATGGCAGCTATATGCTATAGTGAACCGATTTGAACAATTTTTTCGGAGATTAAATTATTTTTGTGAACAATAACTCACACCAACTTTCGTGAAGATATGTAGTAAAATGCGAAAGTTTTCCATACAAGCCATTGATTCCGATCGTTCAGTTTGTTTTCCAGCTATATGATATAGTGGTCCGATATCGGCAGTTCCGACAAATGAGCAGCTTCTTGAAGAGAAAATAACATCTGCAAAATTTCAAAACCTGTCTGTTTAGGGTATAAATAAAGGTTGTATATGTAGCTCAAGCGGTAGTTCCTTGCATTTCATATATTTATCTCATCTTAATTCACTTCATATAATCAGCTTCTAAATTGGCAATACCACAGATAACAGATAAGTAATGTCTATAGTGTTGATTCTGGATCAGATTATACTAATCCTCTCCATTAGTTTCATCCATAGGAAATTTCATCCAAGAATGATGCTCGATCTTTTACAGTTCGCACTAATATCCATCTTAAGCTCTTCATCGTACACATTACCAGGATACTCACTTAATAATCACACTTTCCGCCACAGCAACGGCTATTTCCATAATAGTCACTCATTTCATAGTCCAACAAGTCATATTTCAAGGATCATCGACAGCCTGATAGCCGTGTCTGCGTATGGCAATTTATTATGTGGGCTCATCTGCGACAGGCACCAGCTTCAAACAACCTTCTTTCTCACAAAGAAACCAAAAGGGAGACAGGGAGGGAACAAAAGCCACTACACCAACATATGAGTATGTGTGGATATGTGTGCGTTCATGCATTTGCATTAGTTGCGGCATACTCTTGCGGTTGTGCCAGCCATCTCGATTTCGGCAAAGTTTGGTAACTTTCACAAACTTGTTTTAGTTAAAAGACATTGTCAAAATGCTATCACCGAAATTTAGCCAAGCTTGCGGTAACCCCTTCACTTAGTTTCAGTTGGTATTGTGTGCGTCTCTTTGTGGGAAGCGACGGTTTTTTGTTGTTTTTGCTTTTTCGTCTTCCTTAACAAAGTTCTCAGTCGAAGCACAAATGCGAGGATGAATGAAAATGTTAATGATGTGTGAAATTATTTGGTTAGTTTATGAAAATTATACGGTTATCTGAAGAATGTCAAAGCACAAAGTCTTAAACATACAGAGAGAGTGCTCCGCATTGGCTTAGAAAGGTTTGGTGAGGCGCGCTGAATAGATGCCTTAACATTTTTTAGGTGAATGAATAATTTTTCTGTGTTGCTTCATATACGCTTTCTCCTATTTTATGCATGCTTACAAAATATACACCAGAATAAATATATATTTACCCACACAAATGTCAGTCTACTCTATTTCACACTCTGTTACCAATTTACATACGAGATTCCTCGAAGTTTTTTGCTGATAACCTATAAATATCCGACAAGTTTGCTCTGCCATTTTGCTATTTATATTTCTGCAATTTTTTTGTTTTCTTTTTCCTCTCACACTTCTGTCTGGCTTTTCTATTTATACTGTCGTGAAGTGTGATAAATTCGCAATGACATGTCAATTACGCTGTGCTTCATTGCGTGCAATTTCATTGGCACAAAGCGACAGCGAAAATTGCTTTACATCATATTTTCACATACATAAAAGTAACCCAGAGTGCCCTCCGTGAGTAGGTTGTGTGTTGAAAGGGTTAAAATATGACAATTGTGTATTATAGAGACATTATTACAGTTGATTGCATGCCATCGTTTAAGGTTAATTTTTGTGACTGTGTGTTCGGCTGTTATTGGATTAAGTGAATTACAAGATGCTTCCATTCAAATATTAGGCTTTTTTATAGTAAATTGCCTATGATTGTTCCAATAGATATCATGTCCTAAGTAAACATAAGGGTTAATAATATTTTGTAGTCAATCATGTAAAGGGAATATTTTGATTTTGATACAGAGATACAGTTACCGAGGATGATGGAATTTTATTGGAAGAATAATCAAATAGGTAATATTTCACGAATTATTCTCAAGAAAAGTCATTCAGCCACGTTCGCAGGTTCTGCCACGTTCTTCTTCTGTTCGCAGGTTGGTGATAATAAAAAATGGTAGTTTTACATTCTCATTAGTATTGACAACCTGACCAGTGGACGAGAGTAATATTTGCATAATGTTTATTGGATATCGTCCCATCATATGTTATATAAATTTGGGTCGACGCAAAAGCATTCCTAATTATTTACTTCTCTCAACTTAGAAACGGTTTCAGTGGATGTTCTTATCTTCCATATATAGCTAAGGACAGGCATGAAGAGTGTTAGAATTGTTTGTCGAGAGAGGATTTCGGTTCTCTCAATTTTTGATTATTTCACTTAGTGTTGTGATGGCAGAAGAAGACTTTAGTCCAATTTTGTAAAAGTAGGAACCAATTCTATATAGTTTTACAAAAATAACCCTTTACGACTAAAATAGTTAATGTTTCAGAGGAACTCTACTGGTCATCAATTGGTACTACAACAGGGTGTCGGTTTTGGCCGCGTCCATAAAGGATTTAAAGTCTCGTCAGGTCCACGTACCCTTGATCCTTCCACCTGAGTTTCGATCGTCATTTTCTTTGTCGTCCGCCAGTGGGTACCGTGTCGTACATTTTGCTGGAGTGTTTTCTTCCATTCGGGCTATATGTCCAAGTCAGCGCAACCGCTATAGTTTTATGCGCCGCACAATGTCTATATCGACAAAGAACTCATACAGCTCGTCATTCCAACGAATGCGGTACTCACCTACGCCTACGTATAGCGGGCCATAAATGTTCCTTCGGAGGCACTCCTAAGGAGTGTTCATCTTTATTGGTGATCGTCAATGCTTCCGCGCCATACATCAGGACGGATATGATGAGTGACTTATAGAGCGTTACCTTGGTTTTGCGAGAGGGGGCTCTGCTATTCAATTGCTTATTTAGCCCGTGATAGCATCTGTTGGCAAGAGTGATCCTCCGATTGATTTCGTGGCTGACGTCGTTGTTTGAGTTTATTCTGGAACCTAGATAAACGAAAATACTATCTCGAAGTTGTAATTGTCAACAGTGACGTGGTCTCCTAACCGCTGAGACCCTTTGCATGCAGACAGGAGGTACCTCGTTTTACCCTCGTTCACTACCAGACCCATTTGCTTCGCTCTAATCTACTAGCTTCATAATAACAAAACGACCTCAGATTACTAAGAAGTAAAATAAATTCATATTTCTCTCTCTCTCTCTTTCGCTCTATTTTTTTCTTTTAACCTTTAACTGTCAACGATTACCCTAATGACTACTCATACGCATCGTTATAAATAAGCTATGAGAGTTTACTATTTTAGAAGGTAATATGATCTAATCGGGAAGTTCTGAAACTAATATCCAATGAACGAATACCGCTTAGCTTCAACTTCCAATCAATTTTTCTTGAGCAGTCGTCTTTCTCTCGACAGTAACTACTAGATGTTATAACTTAATAATTGTTTTCGACCAGTCAATCTTATTTGGTTTATTAATGTTTGACCAAGGACCCCGACAGATCGAGCACTATTGACGTCAGCTCCATCCAAGAACCGATAATGTCTCCAGAATGCAAACAGCGCACGACAGTAGCTGTTTCTAGATGCAAGAGACTTTGGAGAATTGATGCAAGCTTTTTTGCATTCGAAATATGATAGTTTTGCCACTTCCATAATGGGCCCTAGCTGAGAAGCGACACGTAGGCTTGCTGTAGAGACCAAGAGTTTTTAAAAAATAAATCGATACGACTTTTAAAAGTTATTCCGATGCAGGTCTCTCTCTAAATTTGCTACAGTCTACTGAACGTATAATTTTGAAACATATAATTTAACCATTGGTTTGACATACAGTTGTGTTCAAAATAATAATAGTGTGTGTTTTAGAGATTTATCATTGAAATTGGAAAAAATACGAATTATATTATGGATAGATGAAAGTAAAGACGTTTTTTTTTGGAGAATATGTGCATCGTCCACCGAAGACTGAATACCACCCTAGGCACACTACGATAACGATAAAACATGAATGGTCAAAAATATTAGTTTGGGCTTGTCTTTTATTTGTATGATGCTGGGGCCATATATCGTATCTACACTATCATAGATCAAAATGTCTACGTTGATATTTTGAATAGCGCCATGTTACCTTATACTGGATAATGACCCGAAACATAAATACAAGTCGGCTAGCCACGGTGTGGTTTCATATCAATGGGATCAAGGTCATTCCTTGGCCTGCACAATGGTCCGACCTCAATTCCATGGATAACCTAGGAGGTGATATTCAGAAAAGCAATAATCGCGTACTTTGGGTAATAGTGAAGGATTCCTAGGAAGAAATACCTAAAACCCGTTATGAAAAAAAAAATTAATACATTTTTTATAAGAAATTCGAATATTGGCTTCTTCGTACTATTATTATTATTATTTTGAACACAGCTGTACATATATTCCTTTAAGAAATTATATACCTCGCTGAATAAATTGTTTCGAAAAGATATTTGACTGAAAACTGAAACTGAAAACTTTGCCATGCGAAATTCAAATACTAAGAAGCCTTTATCGTTTATGTTACTACTGCGAAACCCTAAATCGTGAAGGAATTAAATTGTTACAGCAAAATTTAGAATAATTTATAACAAAAATTTTGACCACACACACCCACAGACACCTTGAATGGCCATAATTTCTAGCAGAATATATTATCACCCTTTCATCAAGTGCTTGCAAACTTCAGCGATTTTTATGGAAACCATGTACGTGGGACAAATTAATGCACAGTGAAAAGGCAGCAAAAAGCAAAAACGAAAAATTTGAAAAACAAAAAAAATATGAGAACAGTAGCATACACAGAGAGCCACCTCCGCCACGTACTGCAACAAAGAAAAAAGTAGCATTAACATTAGCGTGAATATCAAAGAGCAATGGATATTGACTGAGCAAATTGAAAGCTGTGCGGCACCGAAGCAAATCAAGTGAAAGAGAGTGTCGTCCAAAGAGGAATCTGCAAAAAAGACATTACAAAAAAGACACTGTAAAAGTGTAGCCATTGCAAAAGCACTGCAAGTTGTAGTACTTAAGTAATAGTGATGCATGCATAAAAAGTTTGAACCCACACACCCACTAGCGCACAGCAGGCGAGGCGTCGCAGCACACTGACCTCTAACTAGTGAGGTGCGAAGAGAGTAGAAGGGTGGTAGAGAGTAGTTTCGATAGTTACAGAAGCGCTGAAACAAGCTAGCCAGCGGGTGTCTCGTGCGGTGCTAACGACAGCCGTGGCTGTGAGCTCCCTCCATACAAACACACACGAAAGATATACATACACACACCGGTTTTGCAATAATTTAGAGTGGGTGTGGTCATAGTGTGCGCAAATGGCTCTGCTCTGTGGGGTTCAAAGCAATATTTTCGACTTTTTATTTTGCAAGCTCTTTGCCAAAGTTTCGGTGGTCAAATATTAAAAGTTATTCCAAGTCCATGTTGCTTTTGAAAACTCCTTTCCTATCGCCACCCACTCTACGTATATACAAAACTACATATATATACAGTTATTCAAGTGCCCACTGCCGATCTAATAATTTCTGTTCGTAGCTAAACAATTAACTTTACACATAAATTTGTGCAGAGACTAAAGCGCAACGCTGTAGTACTAGCTCATCCATATACAGGAATACATATATACAGAAACGTAGCATACCCTCGAGCGCGCAAACTTAACTGTTCGATGCTTCGATTGCAATCTGCGCTGGCTGCTAGCCGTTGCCAAGTGAGAAGACGAACGAAATCTCTAAAAATCATATTATCAAATTTGTTGGTGTCTGTGTGTGAGAGCACTGGTGTGTTGCTATTTTTGGTAATAGTGCGGCTTCTACTTTATTCCATCTTATTTTAGTTGTTCTAAAATTAATTTATCGCTTGCAGCCAAATGCAAAAGTGTAGATATGGCCTCTGGTCAGTGTTTGGGTATTGGCAAAATATTAAATATTCTTGCTATTGAGGCAGTGTTGCATTGAGCGGGCATAAAGTTTTGGCAGCCATTAAAAATAGTAGATTGTGTTATACCCAGCGTTTGGTTTGAGGGAGTGTCAAATTTTATTGTAGAATTGTTAAATAAATATTAGGTTTAAAAAAAGTATAGTAATGAACGACTGTTTTATGTCATTAACAGTAGTTACTTTGGTGAACAACTACACTGCTCCTGATAAATTACTATATGCGCCTAAATGTAGGCAACGCTTAAATTAATAATTATTAAAAATAATTGTGTACTATATAGCATAGTTTTCTACTGAAATAAAGTGCTGAGCAAATCTAAAGTACTCTTTTAACCACTTTCAATGATTATTAAGCGATGTAGACTAAAGTAAATTTATTTAGAAAAAACACTTTCGAAATAAAAGATATGGAAAGATATTGGAAGTCAACACTAGAAAGTATACATTGGGTATAAAAAAGTTTTGTCATAACAAAATTCACATTCCGTTACTTTCTTTTATAGAGCTTAACAACTTTCACTTGCATATTTTTGTAACAGCTTTCCCTACTTTAATGCTATTTCGTGTTGAATGGATAGATTTACGGGGAAAGTATTGAGGGTATTGACGACGTATACGCTGCAAAAAGTTTTGTTTACTAAGCACTCAAAAGGTGAATTATTTTATCTAGTAATAACTATATATTTACAACATTTTGAGTTATTTGCTTTGATGACGTCATTCATTTTTAAGAAGTTCGGGCTTTATGCCCATCACAACTGAAAGCTTTTATATAAAGCACGTACGTTGGAGCATGGAAGTTACTTAGAAATATTATTGAGCCCAAAGCAAATCGCTGAATAAATATTAGGGTATTTAATATTACTAATAATCAATTTGTAAATCGAAAATATGTAGTTTTTTTACACTCTCAGCTATTGGTAATTGATTTTATTGAATTCCACTCGGCAGTTCGTATTAGCCAAAATTTGGACCATAATTAAGGTAATGCTGTCAGCGACACCTAGCGGTATAGTAATATTCAAAGGTTTTTCTTGTCTAATATACAGCAATGGACAGAGATTTTGCGCAACTTATGATAGGCATGGACAAGCATTTAGCGCACTTTAAAAGATCTGTACGAAAGAATAAATTTAACTGAAAAGTGGAGTGAAATTCTCTGATATTATATTTTACATGGTTAATACTTCTTGTAATAACAGTTATTTTTAATAGTAGCTACACATTTGATTGACAAACTCTCTACTAACAATTGCATATGCTCAAAGTATTATAATTTCGGATTTCCTGTATTCCTTCCCAAAGGATTTTGAAATTTTTAAATTTTCTTTGTCCAAGATTTGGAATTTTTAAATTTTCCTTGCCTAACATTTACTACGACATTATGCGACAAGTTCCCAAATGGGTTTAGATCAGAACTTTGAGCTAATCAATCCCCTTATCGATTTCTCTTGTCTATTCTAGTATTTTATCATGGGCGTTGTATGCTTTGGATCATAAAAATTCAGTTTACAACAAAAGAATATGGCTCTCTCGTATTCATTATTATATCAAAATATGAAAAATTATCAGTTTGCCATCCTATTTGAAAAAGTGGTCCAATACCACTCCTTGAAAACCAATGTGCTTTACCGTCGTTTTGGTACATATATCGTGAATTGACTTCAGGGATTTTTCGTCGATGTAAAAATCTTCTACAATCAGCACCAATGCATTGTCATTTAATTTCGGCCATAAGAAACGTACGTGCTGCTCACACGCTCATACAAATTATTTTCTTTTAGATGCGTTCGTACTAGTCTACTTAATATGTTACAGTCAAATTCTGTATTCAGTTTGACCATTATTGCCCTTGAAGAGTAAAAGGGATCGGCTTTACATATTCTAGCAATTAATTTTCCTCGCGGATGGTTCTTTTGTGAGATGGCGCCTTATGCATTTTGTTCAGATTTAACAGTTTGGGATCTGATTAAATATTTTTGATGGCATTCTACACAATTTTTTAGAATATTTCAATTCATTATCATTTTTTACTTGATTTGTGACTTCTTTGTACAGTACCTCCCTGTTGTAATTTTTTTTTAAATATGATTGAAAACTATAAGTGCACTAAATCAATGTCCAATGCATTTTCGACGAATTTTAACAAAACAAATTGAGAATATCCGTGTGAAAATGATAACGGTTTTCTGGTTATTCAATTAAGGACAGTAATGATCTTATAAAAATCAAGTAAGGAAGGGCTATGTTCGGGTGTAACCGAACATTTTACACTCTCGCAATTTATTTATTTAACTTTATTTATATTATATAATACACAGTTTGACCCACATATTCGTCATATATATTGTATAAAGTCCATTGAAAGTTGGAAACCATAATATTAGGTTAGAAGCACCGAGGTCCACGTGTTCGATATATGGGGCCTTAAAAACCTATGGTCCGATTTCGGCGATTTTTAGAATGGGGCTGCTACACTGTAAACTTAGTATTTGCGCAAAGTTCTGCACCGATATCTTCACTAGTGCTTACTTTATATATTGTAAAGTAAGCGATTCAGATCGTCTTCAAAGTTCTGGTATATAGGAAGTAGGCGTGGTTGTGAAGCGATTTGGCCTATTTTCACCACATATCATTGGGATGTAAGGAAACTATTACAAACCAAGTTTCATTGAAATCGGTCAAGTAGTTCCTGAGATATAGTTTTTGACCCATAAGTGGGCAATTTTGTAAAAAAATCTGAGTGCAGCTTCCATCTGTCATTTCTTATGAGAAATATAGTGTTTCTTCGGTTTTTCGTTAGTGATTTAACCCAATTTTAGTAATTTTCAACCTAACCTTTGTATGGGAGGTGGGCGTGGTTATTATCCGATTTCTTTCATTTTTGGACTGTATTAAGAAGTGGCTAAAAAAACGACTGTAAAAAATTTGGTTTACATAGCTCTATTGGTTTCCGAGATATGTACAAAAAAACTATTTGGGGCGGGGCCATGCCCACCTCCCCAAAAAAATTACATCCAAATATGCCCATCTCTAATGCGATCCTATGTTTCAAATTTTATTTCCATAGCTTTATTTATGGCTTAGTTATGGCACTTTATGTGTTTTCGGTTTCGCCATTTTGTGGGCGTGGCAGTGGTCCGATTTTGCTCATTTTCGAAAGCAACCTTCTTAAGGTGCCAAGGAATATTTGTGCCAAGTTTCGTCAAGATATCTTAATTACTTTACTTAAGTTACAGCTTGCACAGACGGACGGACGGACGGACGGACGGACAGACAGACATTCGGATTTGAACTCCACTCTTCACCCTGATCACTTTGATATATATAACCCTATATCTAACTCGTTTGGTTTTGGGTGTTACAAACAACCGTTATGTGAACAAAACTATAATACTCTCTTTAGCAACATTTGTTGCGAGAGTATAAAAATTAATCGCTAAATGTGTTGCTAAGCGCATAAATCGAGAACTGCTCAACCCATTTCGCTAATTATTTTTTGTAGAATATTCCTTGAAGTACATGGATGGTCTGAAAAAGTCTAAAATCTACACTTTTCTAATCTCCCACACAAATATTTGTAATCTATAGATATAAAAATGAATTGCTGTTCGTTAGTTTCGCAAAAAGTCGAGAACGGCCAAACCGATCTGGCTAATTTTAGTCTTGAAATGTTTGTGGAAGGACAAGAAAGGATTAGAAAGTAAGTAAACATTGAAAAATTGCGAGAAAGATAATAATAATTAAATTTTAGTTAAGTTGACAACAAAAATTGAAAAATTTACTAATTTTTTGAAAACCTAAAATAAATTAAAAATATAATTAAAATAAAAAATTGAAAATTAAATTTATCTGCTATTAAATAAATTTTGTCTTGCTTCGACAAGTATAAAGTATATATTTCCATTAAGGAAACAACAATTTTCATTTTTAATACAATGTTATACTTAAGATAACCCCTTTCGCTACAAGTGCAACAAGATGAGGCATGAAATCCCACAACAATTTTATGAAAGATATTCTCTTAGCATATTCTTAAATGCATAAGAACACCTAAGTCCGCAATTACACCAAGAGTAACCCTTAAAGCTCTGCAAAAATGCGCTGCAACTGGCAAGAAGTTACTCATACGCACTGTACGACATTTTTCTTCACTTAGTTACATACATACAAAAGCATTACTGTTGTTTGCCGTGCCGTTATAATGCAATGAGTAAAAACATATTAACTTAGACACACACACTGACATATGTAAAAACATATCTAATGCCGCTTATTTAAATGATCTCGTAATTTTCTGCAGAAATCCACAATTACAAGGGTGAGCTTCGCTGAGAGAAAAAACTGAAAATAATAACAACGCACACAAACGAAATGAAATACAGGCAAATTAAATTGTCGCAAAAGCAGACAAGTAAATATGTAATAGATAAAATATTAAGTAAATAAATGTGTAAGTGTGTGTGTGTATATGTATGATGTGTGCGCCGTAAATATGCTCATTTGCATATGCGCATCTGTCAGCGTGTGCGTGCCATGGAAAATTGTATTCGAATTTGCCGTCAGCAAATAATAAAGATACTAAAAATTCATATGGAAAATTGCATATAATTTAAATTTCGCGTAGACAGCGTGCGGATGTAAATCAGCTGGGTGTGTGGCAAGGATGCCAGACTGCTGTGAGGGTGCGAGCGATAAGATAATAGCAAATCAGATTAACAATTAAATTGCTTTTTATTTCGAATAGGAAATATTTACAGAAGCCAAAGGCAGCAAGCAGTTGTTGTTGTTGGCAACAAAGCCTACTCGCGCTGTCTGAGTGCCCCTCACTCCACTGCAAAATTTGTCATTATTGGCAAACAGCCTTGACAGGAAGTGCGCGCACAAAGATATCATTAACAGCTGCTGCCGAAAGGGCTTCCTCTGCGCGACGCTATGTCGGCAGCAACAGCGACGGCGACGGCGGCGGCAGATTGTAAATAATATTGAATTATGCCAATAAATGAATTATAAACGAGCGAGCGCACACAGGCATGTGCGTGCGGCAAGCCATTGAAGCGCTATTGCCATGCGTGGCATTAATATGACCCCAATGGTTCAATGACGCCGACCGTTAAATAGGCGCAATCAAAATGTTACGCATACGCCATGGTGTGGCATATGAAAGTCGTAAAGCACACGATATAAAGCATAACAACAACAACAACAACAATAACGTGGTATTGGTATAAACAACAACAATAACAACAATAACGTTTACACATATTTATTATCATTTTGAGTTGTGTTTGTATGCGTGTGTGTGTGCGCGCTTGCCACATTCATTGTTTTGGCGAAAGTTTCATTTTTGGCATGCTCTTTGCTCGCTTGTATCGGCAAGGAAGTATTGAATGGTGAAAGTGGCGCATGTAGGCACTTGTACGGTCCTAATAATGCTACGTTTGTAATGGTGTTGTTAATAGCAACAGCCCTGAAGTATATTACGCATTTATGCGGCGGAAAACAACGCCAGCGCGCAGTTAAGTGGCTTAAATATTCGCTTGATGGTGGTGCGTGAAGGGATGCTGTTTTGTATCCCAGGATCCTAGTGGAAGGAAAATTTTACTTCAGCAGTGGAACTAGTTGCGTTGGAATGAGAAAAGTATACAATTTCATTATATTGATTTATAATAAATTATTAAGGAAAGTGCTCATCACCATTGGAATAATTTAGACGTACAGAAGTAGTAAACATTATATTCGTAAATTGAATTCTGAAGCAACTAACAAAATTTTATCAAAAAAAAAAAAAAAAACAAGTAACCAGTCCCAAACTAGTTGCGAAATGCCCCTTAAGAAACTAGTTATGAGTTAGTTGACAATATTAATTGGAAAGTATGAAAATTGCACTGTACCTCGTTAAGCCAATTTTTTCCAAATGGCGCAAAAGGGTGATCTATTTCGAGGTACGCTACTTTTATAAAGAAAAAAAAACGCGGAAAATTAAAATTTAATAGGAAATGGTTATTATCATTCGAAAGAACATTCTTTGGCATTTATATTTTTTTAATTATCTCTTTTAAATGTCGGCCGCGGCTACGTCTCAGATGGTCCATCCTTTGAGTTCAATTTTCGATGACACGTTCGAACATTTCTATTGTTAACTAGCAAATGAAAAGCGTGATGTTTTGCTCCAAGTCCTGAATCGTAGCGAGATTGTTGGCATAGACTTTAAACTTTCCATATTCCCACGTAAAAAAGTCTTACGGTGTGATAACACACGATGTTGGTGGCCGATCGACTGGCCCAAAACGTGAAATTTACTGCTCAACGAAGTGTTGTTGAAACCAAAAGTCGCCGAGCCACACAAACCACACCAAACCGTTCTGGATGAAATGACAGCTTTTCAATCTCTTCAGGTTGATCTTCGTCCCGAATGGGACAATATTGCTTGTTTACATACCAATTGAGCCAGAAATGGTTGAAGCACGCGTTCTCTACAGGACATGAAGTTTAGTATTGAAGTTGAACAATTGCTGAGGCGTAAGTCTCCGATGAAGAAAGGCTAAATAACACTGAACAAAAATAACATGACAGCTTGACAAGCCTCACGAGTGATCTGTCAAAAAAGGCTATTGAAAAAAGTACCTCTACATGGATCACCCGTTGAAACTCAAAAAAGTCGGTTAACATAGAAGTGTTTTCTATATTACCATATTTACGGCAACTCTGTTTAAGAAAATTTATCGAGCTGTTACCTAAAGCTATGCAGATCTTATTGATAAGGAAATAGGCAAGATTGTATATATTTATTGGATTTATATTCGAGTTGAATACTGGTCCTATATCAACTATTAACTAGTCACGTTCAAACTAGTCGCCTTAAATTTAAGGTCCCTGCTTCATATCTGTTAACAAAAAAATTATTAGATATTCACTACACACAATAGCCACCGAGTAAGTACCACACAAAGCATATAAAATGATGGAAACAGCGAAAGTACTACAAACAATAAAGCGAACAATCACATATAAATATCATGGTCACAAATGTAAATGGCGCGTAGAAGTTGGCGAAAAATGCGCATATCAAAACTAATACACGCACAATGCGAAACAAAGCCCATGAAATATTCATATAAAATGCGCTGATATTACATAACTTCATATGCATACATATAAACAGTATATGCATGTATATGTACATATGTAAGACTACCGTTAGAGATATGTGTTTAGTATTAATTTTCCATATTACTCTGTGCTCGCTTTAAAGTTATTTTTCTTGCATTTGCTTTCATGACTTTGATAAAGAGTTCGAAAAGCAATAATTCTTCAGTGTTATCTACGAAATTTTTTAACAAAGCTTACCGATAAAAAGTTCACTAATAGCTTGGAGAAAAACAAATATTCAATTGGTATTGATATAATATTAGGTTGGCAAATATCTTCCTTCCGCTTTTTTTCTCTTTATTCAATATTTTATAAAAAGTGCTACAGTGTTCGACAACTTCGGCAACTTCATAATATTATTTGTGAAGAACACGGACAGCCACTTTTCACGAGCCTCTTTTGAGTTCAACTTTACACCACCAAGGGCGTTCGCCATGGACAGGAACAGGTGGTAATCACTTGGCGTAATGTCCGGGCTATATGGTGGATGCGATAAAATCTCCCATCCGAGCTCCCGTCTGACGAGCCATCAACGAAGGGTATGGTCTAGCGTTGTCCTGGTGGAACACTACACCCTTCCTGCTGGCCAATTCTGGACGCTTCTGGTTGATCGCCTGCTTCAAGCAGTCCAAATGTTCACAGTAGAAGATAGAATTAAGCGTCTGGCCATATGGGAGCAACTCATAGTGGATGATTCCCTTCCAATCCCACCAAACACACAGCAAAACCTTCCTGGCCGTTAATCACGGCTTAGCCACTGTTTGAGACGATTCACCGGTCTTCGACCACGACCGTTTTCGCTTAATATTGTCGTATATGATCCATTTATCGTCGCCAGTCACCATCCACTTCATATATGGGTCGTGTTCGTTCCGTTTCAGCAGCATTTTGCGTCAAATCATGCGGTACCCAAACATAAAGCTTTTTTGTGTATCCAGCCTTCTGCAGATGGTTTAAAATGGTCTAACTCGATATTTTCCATTATTTGATCGGTATTCGTCGTCACAGGTCTTCCGCCGGCTGGCTTATCCATAGTGTCGTTTTCACCCGCTCTGAATCGTCGAAACAATTCCTCCGCAGTTCGAAGTGATAGAGTACTATTCCCCAAACACCATTAATCTCACGAAACATTTCTCTAGTGGATTTGCCTTTAACGAAGAAAATCTGTAAAATTGCGCGAATTTCTGCGTTAGTGAACTCCATGTTTACAAGTCTATAACTGTTGAACCAAATGCATAGCATCGTTTTGTAGCTTATGTCAAGACCTTTCAAAGATGTATAGTATTGCCAGATACGAGCAATGTAGCGCTTTATACATAGCCGAGAAATTCAAAAGACAAAAAGGCGAAAGGGAGAAATTTGCCAACCTAATATATATTTTTAACAAGTAAGGAAGGGCTAAGTTCGGGTGTAACCGAACATTTTATACTCTCGCAATTTATTGATGTAATTTTATAAAGACAACACAATTCGACCCATATATTCGGCATAAAGTTCAATAGAATAACGAAAACCATCATAAATAGTATATGGGGACTGAGGTAATTCCTAAACCGATTTCACTCGTTTTCACCACCAAGATACAATGTATCGAAGACTATACGATCACTTAATTTAATATTACTTATAATTAGGTATATAGGATCTGGGGGAAGTTATGACCCGATTTTTACCATTTCAGGTACAGAGAGAAACTGTTATAAGAAAAAAATTCAGAGGGAATGAATTACATTAAAATATCTGAGGGATTTACCTATATTTTCGGTGAAAAATTAACCTTAGGCACTGAGTTCTTCATGTTTGATATCAGGGGCCTTGAAAAGTCATGGTCCGATTTTGACAATTTTTCCACAAGTGATGTCACAGCTCAAATACAGTATTTGTGTAAAGTTTTATTCCGCTAGCTTCATTGGTTCCTTATAAATACATTATAAAGTGAACGAATCAGATGGAATTCAAAATTGGGTTATATGGGAAGTAGACGTAGTTGTGAACCGATTTCGCCCATATTCCACCCGTGTCATCAGGGTGTCAAGAAAGTGTTATATACCGAATTTCATTGAAATCGGTCCAATAGTTCTTGAGATATGGTTTTTGACCCATAAGTGGGCGACGCCCATTTTCCATTTTGTAAAAAAATCTCAGTGCAGCTTTCTTCTGCCATTTCTTATGTAAAATTTGGTGTTTCTGGCGTTTTTCGTTAGGGAGTTAACCCACTTTTCGTAATTTTCAACCTAACTTTTGTATGGGATGTGGGCGTGGTTATTATCCGATTTCTTTCATTTTTGGACTGTATAAGGAAATGGCTAAAAGAAACGACTGCAGAAAGTTTGGCTTATATAGCTTTATTGGTTTGCGAGTTATATACAAAAAACTTATTTGAGGGCGGGGTCACGCCCACTTTTCCAAAAAAATTACATCCAAATGTGCCCCTCCCTAATGGGATCCTATGTTCCAAATTTCATTTTCATAACTTTATTTATGGCTTAGTTATGACACTGTATAGGTTTTCGGTTTCCTCCATTTTGTGGGCGTGGCAGTGGACCGATTTTGCCCATTTTCGAAAGCAACCTCCTCAGGGTGCCAAGGAACATGTGTTCCAAGTTTCATTAAGATATCTTAATTTTTACTCAAGTTATCGCTTGCACGGACAGACGGACAGACGGACAGACGGACGGACAGACATCCGGATTTCAAATCTACTCGTCATCCTGATCATTTATGTATATATAACCCCATATCTAACTCTTATATTTCTTGGTGACACAAACAACCGTTATGTGAACAAAACTATGATACTCTGTGCAACAGGTTGCGAGAGTATAAAAATGAGCATCGGAAGAGATACTAGAGAAGGGGTCATTATCGCAATTGGAAATTTGCAGCTTTAATAATAAATTTACTTAAAATATGTACTTTCTTGAAGGAGCTACCTCTTCAATAAAAAGAAAAGAAAATATTAAGCAAAAGTGCATTGAAAATTTTTGAAAGGGTGAATTAGAGACTAACAAAAATATTAAGTGAACTTGTGAAACGGTTGTGATAATTTTTACAAGACCAAACTATAATACAGAAAACCACTTATTGTTTAATAATTAGACTACATAGTATCTGAAATATCCTCTTTAAGACCAACCGTTCTCACAGAAATCGGTACACATCATATAATTCAGATCAGTGTCGCACAGATAAACAACACTATTTGCCCTAAGTCGAGCTGATGGCATTAAACATATTTCTGTATAGGGATTGTCATAATTAGTGAAAAGAGGACACAGTTTCTGGCACAAAGTGAAGTCTTCCTTTTCATTATCACTTTTACCGCAGCGCTTTAATACAACTACTCTGTGAATTGTTACACTTTAAGTTTATTTTATACTTGAGCACTTCTTCATAAAAAATCTATAAAAAAATTAAAAATTAATATTTCACCTTCATAACCCATTTCCATTGGCTGGCTCTGCTCTGTAGAGGAAGTATATAACCAATACATATATTCCTTTCCGCAATTCTATTTCATAGTTGTAAGCACTCTTCCTTTTTTCCCCCGGCATACACCATGAGTGCTATATTGTTGCGCCTTTTTAAATATTTATCGAAACAAAACGCAGCGGGCAACGACTAAACAAAAGAACTGTGGCGAAATATGCGAAAAATTACACAAAGCAAGAGCTTTGCAAGGACTTCGCCAAACGCAGAGAGGCGTTAAAAATCGACGAAGGCATACACACACATATATAAAAAATTTACAAATGTGTGTGTGTATTCAAAGCAAGTGGCGGAAAAATGCTGCTGCATCCTGGAATTTGTGTAAATTTGCTTATAAGCACTTATGAGAGCGCCCGTGTGAGTGTGTGTGTGTGTGAGTAGTGAAAGTTGAAAGCAAAAAGCAGAAAAATGTGCGCCTGCACAACATAAAGGCATAAACTGAAAGGCGAAACAAAAAAATTCTGTGTATAACTGTATGGCTAAAATTACGCATAAGAGATAAAATTTGTTTATTGTTATTATTTATGAGCCAAGGCAACCAGCAACGCTCGCCACCAGCCGGCGCTCATCAGCCACTAAATACAAGAGTGGAATTTCAAAAACATTGTCTTCATTGTTATTCGGTCATTACAAATGTGTATTGCTGTTGTTGTTGTTTTTTTTTGTTTTATTATTATTGTTGTTGTTGCAGTTGAAGTGATCCTATAGCCAACTATGTAGACTTTTTGTTGATTTTTGCTTCTTTCTTTTGTTTGTGCGCCGAACGAAAGCGAGCGTAGCAAGGATTTAGAGCGCGTAGCGAGGAGCTTATACTCACATACACACATACACATATACACATACGTGTATTTTATGTAAATATGTATGAATAATGAATGCGATGCATGCATCAAAACTCATGGCGAATAAAAGAAATTCACTCAAAACAATGCGTTGGTTGGCAGCCCTGGAGACATAATTTTCGCCGTTACAGTTACATTTATTAGAAAGCGATTTTTGCATTGCAAATTCACGTTTTTTTTGCCCAAAACGGTAAATTTACTTATATTCCCAGTGTGGACATAAATACACGTATGCGTGCATTTAAAGCATTGCTGGTGGGGATTGAGTGGTTTTGGGGAGGGTGGGTGTCTTTTGTATATAAAATGCATAAATATTTGGGAGAATAGAATTGTATGTATATGTATGTATAAAATTTATGGAGAACACAGGAACTAATTTAATTTAATAAAGAGCTTTAATTTTAAGTTTTCAAGTTAAAAAAGCTTTGTTGGCTTCAGATTTAGAACACGTAAAAATCAGCAATACACTCAATCATATAATTTTTATACCCTGAACAGGGTATATTAAGTTTGTCACGAAGCTTGTAACACCCAGAAGGAAGCGTCGGAGACCCCATAAAGTATATATATAAATGATCAGTAGCTGGAACTGAGTCGATTTAGCCATGTCTGTCTGTCTGTCTGTATATATACGAACTATTCCTTCAGTTTTTAAGATATCGTTTTTGCAGATATTATTTTCTGGGGAGGATGGGATCATGTGTAGAAGTTCACGCAAGTGAGGAAAGTTTTTGATTGTCACTCACTTGGGAGTGGCCAGAAACGATTCTTCTCCACATGGTTGAAGCAGCTCACGACTTCCGGTTTTAGACCAAGTATCCTCTGGGTAGCCAACAGACATCCGTTTGAAGGCGAGCTAAAGTGAGAAGGCGAAGCCCGCTTATGCGGTTGTGCGTAGGGTTTGGGACCCACCACATAAAAACACCCCCCAATGAAAAATCTACGAAAGCCTCGGATGAGACACCCCCCTTTTGATGACGACCCCTGCAAACGTTTTAAGGATAATGATATAAGGGCATGCACCTGGAATGTCCGGACCCTTAATTGGGAAGGTGCCTCTGCCCAGCTGGTTGATGTCCTCATACGACTTAAGGCTGACATCACCGCCATCCAAGAAGTGCGATGGACGGGACAAGGACGGAAGAAGGTGGGTCCTTGTGACATCTACTACAGCGGCCATATAAAGGAGCGCAAATTTGGTGTTGGATTTGTGGTGGGAGAGAGACTCCGTCGCAGAGTCCTGGCATTCACCCCGGTGGATGAACGTCTAGCCACAATCCGCATCAAAGCGAGGTTCTTAAACATATCGCTGATTTGCGCCCACGCCCCAACGGAAGAGAAGGACGATGTGACCAAAGATGCTTTCTATGAGCGCCTAGAACGCACCTATGAGCGCTGCCCCCGCCACGATGTAAAAGTCGTGCTTGGTGATTTTAACGCCAGGGTGGGTAAAGAAGGTGTCTTTGGCACAACAGTCGGAAAATTCAGCCTCCATGACGAAACATCGCCAAACGGCCTGAGGCTGATCGACTTCGCTGGGGCCCGAAATATGGTCGTCTGTAGTACCAGATTCCAGCATAAGAAAATACATCAAGCTACTTGGCTGTCTCCTGATCGAAACACGCGGAACCAAATCGATCACGTTGTGATAGACGGAAGACATGTCTCCTGTGTTTTAGACGTGCGTACGCTCCGAGGACCAAATATAGACTCGGACCATTATCTGGTCGCAGCGAAGATACGCACCCGCCTCTGTGCAGCAAAGAATGCCCGTCAACAAACACAAGGAAGGTTCGACGTCGAAAAGCTGCAATCGCAACAGACAGCCACGAAATACTCTACTCGACTTGCACTCCTGCTCTCTGAGAGCACTCATCAGCATCTCGGTATAAGGGAACTGTGGAACGGCATCTCAAACTCACTGCGTACCGCTGCAGCCGAAACAATTGGTTTTCGGCAACGACAAAAAACAAGCTGGTACGATGAGGAGTGCCGTCTCGCAGCGGAGAGAAAACAGACTGCCTACCTCGCAACATTGCAAACGACCACAACACGTGCGGGATGGGATAGATACCGAGAGCTGAAGAGGGAAGCGAGACGCATTTGCAGACAAAAAAAGAAAGAGGCCGAAATGCGTGAGTACGAAGAGCTTGAGAAGCTGGCAGACAGAGGGAATGCTCGAAAATTTTATGAAAAAATGAAGCAACTTAACGAAGGTTTCAAGACCGGAGCATCCTCATGTAGAGACCAAGGTGGTAATCTGGTAACCGATGTCCAGGGCATACTGGGATTATGGAGGGAACACTTCTCCGACCTGCTGAATGGCAGTGAGAGTACAACACCAGGAGATGGCGAACCCGATCCCCCAATCGATGACGATGGAACAGATGTTCCATTACCCGACCATGAAGAAATTCGAATAGCAATTACCCGCTTGAAGAACAACAAAGCAGCGGGGGCCGATAGATTACCGGCAGAACTATTCAAATACGGCGGCGAAGAACTGATAAGGTGCATGCATCAGCTTCTTTGCAGAATATGGTCGGAAGAAAGCATGCCTGACGATTGGAATCTCAGTGTGCTCTGCCCAATCCATAAAAAGGGAGATCCCACAATCTGCGCCAATTACCGTGGGATCAGCCTTCTAAATATCGCATACAAGGTTCTATCGAGCGTACTGTGTGAAAGACTAAAGCCCACCGTCAACAAACTGATTGGACCTTATCAGTGTGGCTTTAGACCTGGAAAATCGACAACTGACCAGATATTCACCATGCGCCAAATCTTGGAGAAGACCCGTGAAAAGAGGATCGACACACACCACCTTTTTGTCGATTTTAAAGCTGCTTTCGACAGCACGAAAAGGAGCTGCCTTTATGCCGCGATGTCTGAATTTAGTATCCCCGCAAAGCTAATACGGCTGTGTAAGTTGACGTTGAGCAACACCAAAAGCTCCGTCATGGTTGGGAAGGACCTCTCCGAGCCGTTCGATACCAAACGAGGTTTCAGACAAGGTGATTCACTATCGTGCGACTTCTTTAACCTGATGCTGGAAAAAATTATAAGAGCTGCAGAGCTAAACCGAGAAGGTACAATCTTCTACAAGAGTGTACAGCTTCTGGCGTACGCCGATGATATTGATATCATCGGAAGCAACAACTGCGCCGTTTGTTCTGCTTTTTCCCGCATGGATAAGGAGGCGAAGCGAATGGGTCTGGAGGTGAATGAGGACAAGACGAAATATCTCCTGTCATCAAACAAACAGTCGGCGCATTCGCGTCTTGGCTCCCACGTCACTGTTGACAGTCATAACTTCGAGGTCGTAGATAATTTCGTATACCTGGGAACCAGCATCAACAACACGAACAATGTCAGCCTCGAAATCCAGCGCAGAATAACTCTTGCCAACAGGTGCTACTTTGGACTGAGTAGGCAATTGAACAGTAAAGTCCTCTCTCGACGAACCAAAATCAAGCTCTACAAGTCACTTATCATTCCCGTCCTGCTTTACGGTGCAGAAGCTTGGACGATGTCAACATCAGATGAGACGACACTAGGAGTTTTCGAGAGGAAAATTTTGCGCAAGATTTATGGTCCTCAGAACATTGGCAACGGCGAATACCGCAGACGATGTACGAGTTATACGACGACATTGACATAGTTCAGCGAATAAAAAGACAGCGGCTACGCTGGCTAGGTCATGTTGTCCGAATGGACGAAAACACTCCAGCCCTGAAAGTGTTCGATGCAGTACCCGCCGGAGGAAGCCGAGGAAGGGGAAGGCCTCCACTCCGTTGGAGGGACCAGGTGGAGAGCGACCTGGTTACACTTGGGATCTCCAACTGGCGCCGAACTGCAAAGGAGAGAGACAGGTGGCGCACTATCGTCGATTCGGCTATAACCGGCTAAACGGTTGCAACGCCAATCACATACATTTTCTCTTCAAGAAGCTGCTCATTTGTCGGAACTGCCTATATCGGACCACTATATCATATAGCTGCCATACAAACGGAACGATCGGAATCAAGGGCTTGTATGGAAAACTTCCGCATTTTACTACATATCTTTACGAAATTTAATCTTAATTTAATAATAATTTAATCTCCGAAAAAATTGTTCAGATCGGTTCACTATAGCATATAGCTGCCATACAAACCGAACGATCGAAATCAAGGGCTTGTATGGAAAATTTTCGCATTTGACGTGGTATCTTCACGAAATTTGACATGGATTACTGCTTAAGGTAATAATATAATCTCCGAAGAAATTGTTCAGATCGGTTAACTATATAACCTTAATGCTTCTAGCAAACAACCCGGATAAAAAGAATTAGTAAAATGTTTTCTTTTTTTTTACTTACTTTTTCTCACGTCTTTCGATTTGCTTAAACACATAGTTACTAAAAGAAATGTAACTGTGAAGGGTATAATAGCTTCGGTACAGCCGAAGTTAACGTTTTTTCTTGTTTTATATCGTTTCAATGAATTGTCACGGCAAACCTTTTTGAAAGAATGCGTTTTGCGTAAAATGTCACAACTTTGACATTTATTACTATTTTTTATGTTCTTGAGCTGATTTTACAGATTAGGCATTGTACTACTAAAAGAGGTGTACCAAGTATTCAATAAAAATATGGCCACATACCTATACAGAAAATCAAAGTTTTCACCATTTTTCCGCACCTCAGCATATGTAACCCGTTAATTTAAGATCGAATTTTGTAAGGGAAACTCTTTTATCTTATCTATTTAACCCTTTCATGCCCAATGTAGCCACGTGTTCATTCAGTAAGAGTTCTCCGCAGAGAGAAATTGGCAAAATCGTTTCGCGAAAAAATTTATACAAAAGTGGTTATACAAAAAGTGTTCAAAAACATAAAACAAAGTGAACTAAATAAATAAGAAAAGATAAGAGAGTTATTAAAAAAAATTTTCATGAGAAAAGTGTTTAGTTTATTTATAATCAATTAATTTGTGCTCATAAGCAACGTCCTGTTACTAATCTGTCCTAAAAAAATGTTAGTCCTGCCCATTTTAATTCGGGCATGAGAGGGTTAATATAATAAAACTTTTCAACGATGTGGCAACCTTTCTTGATTAAAAATTATAGCACAGGTATTCTTTAATATTCAATTCTAAATATATTATCAATTCAATTGAAAATGAAAATGTGTAAACGGATGGCAACTCTTCACAGAAAATCTCTTTAACTATTGGCATGTTACTTTTCAGAGTCCGACCGATTAATCGGCCTTGGCCACATTTGCCCAATTCCCAGCAAATTCACAGGCGTTCGACTTCTAAACCACAGTACTATTCATATTTGAATGAACCAATAATTGCTTGGGACAGTAACAAGGAGTATATTAAAAGGAAATCTATTGCCCGATTTATGTGAGAGATGCACAGTTTCGTTCAACAGCTTGTTGAGATTTTGAAGATAATTTTTCCCAAACAACATCGTTCGCCATAAATGGGAATAATCACTTAGCTCCTGATCTGGACGATAAGGTGGATGCAAAAGAACTTCCCAAACAAGCTCCCGACTCGATAGTCACTAACAGTGTGTGTGGCTCGTCGTTGTTCTGATGGAACACAAAACTTCTTCCATTGGCTGACGGCTTCTGGTCAATGTCTTCCTTCAGATGGTTCCATTGCTAACATTACAGGTTCGAATTAAGTTTGGTCGTGGGGAGTAGCTCAAAATGAATTATTCTCGACCGTTTTAGTGTGCCAGTTTGTGAGATACAAATTACCAAAGTCATCTCTCAAATAACGGATCTTTTAGGCCTACTATTATCGAACATTGGAATCAAATCTCCTATTTGCCTTAAATGAAAAACACTATACAGCTGACGTAGCAACCTGCTTGGAGAAATCGCAAAAAACATATTTTTCAACCTATTTATAATATAATAATAATAATAATAAAATGAAATTAAACCTACTGGCAGCCCTATTCATAAAATATTTACATTGAACTGTTCACTTATAAAATATTAGTAGTAGAAGTAGTATTGTATACAGAAAGGTTAGAGGGTAGCTGGAAGACGTTTATTAAATCATCAGACAAAATCCGGTAAAGCTGGAACCTCAAAGAGTTTTTTTTAAATCCAGTTCACGCCCTGTCTTTAAAGAATAATGAGCAGTATAAAACTGGACTTTTTGGGCAGTGGGTTTTAAAACTTTACTAGTTTTAAACAACGCTAGTCAACTGTTTACAAGAGATGTTACTTGGACCCACTTTTTTACATGAATGTTCATACTTTATTATACGAAATTTTAATACCACGAGATATGAAACCTTTCGTGCCTAGAGATTAATCAGAAAAAACTAACAGGAAGATAGTTAAATGTCGTTAAAATATTCTATGCTTAAGGACAGATTTCATATATTTTCTAAATGAAACTTCGGACATATTGAGCCCGCTTTCAAGTAATCTGACCTACTACTTCAAAGAACACATTTTTTTAACTTTTTTGCCAAGCGAAAAGTAAAAACTTTGAGAAATGTCCGTAATTTCATCATATTTATGTATTCTGATAATTTCTTTAGTGTTAAATTACTGCAAAAGTAAGTGTTTCAATTCCTTATCGACTCAATGCCCAGTAAAAGGCACGCGCTCATTTCCCTGCATCTTTTGCCAGGCATGTGGCGCATTGATCTTGAAGCGATGACAATTCCCATTGCAAAGTCACACCCACTTTCTGTGCCAATGCCAATGACAGCGGCCACTAACCGGGAGACGCATGCAAACGTTCTTCAGGGTCAGCCACACACTACGAGGCATGCCAACTGTACTTAAGAATATACATATGTATGTATGAATGAATGCAAAGAAAGGAGCAATGGGAAATTCAAAGAAATCAGTGCCTCGTTAAGTTGCGGCAGCGCAGCGTCTTCGACTGACGACCATCAATTATGCGCATTATTCGTGTCTGTCAGTCAGCGGTTTTAAAATCTACAAAATCAATTTATCTTCCTTGGCAATGGACGGTTGGATGGTCGGTCGGCCTGCCGGATGGACCAACAGTAGGTGGGCTGGTCGGCTGGCTAGTTGTAAGTAATTTCCATGCGGACCTTCATTTATAAGAATTCCATTGAGAAGTCGACAGCGATGAGCTGGAGCTGAGTGAGTTTGAATATGTGTTTGTGTGTGTGGAGATGAGAGAGATTATATGCGACTTTGTATATGTGTATGTGTGTTTAGGTGTAATGAAATTTTCTTGCCTCATTTGATAAGTTTTTCAGCCTGTTTGTTGCAACTACCGGCCACATACCAACTAACATGCCTTGTGTGTGTGTGTTTCCGGCTTTGCTGCCGCGTTTTTTTGCTGTTTTGACTTTGACTTTGTTTCTTATGACTTCACATTTTCTCATCGCTCGTGCTTTTGTATGGCGTCTGTGGTATTTTTTCAGGGATTTGCTCATTTTTTTCACTCTCAAAGATTTGCCGCTGCACTTTACACTTCGCTGCTCACTCCTCGCCTGTGTATGTGTGTTGATGCACATATTTATTGCTACTGTCTCGCATATCGGTTTTCAATTTTGCGCCCGCTTTGCTAGACTTTTATCCCTTCACGGCCCGACCGTCTGCCATTTGTCAAAGATTTTCAATCAAATTAATGAAAAAGTTCGACTCAACAGCCGTCGAGACGCATGCCACAATGCGAGTGTTTTTTATTGTTATTGTTTTTTTTTCTTGGTTGATATAACGGTACGTTGTAATCAAAGTTTTTAAGTTTAACCATCGGCAAAAATATGAGTTGCAATTACAAAAACAACAAGAGTCGTAGCAGCAATCATGCTTAGGAAGGAAATGAAAATGTAATACCCGCCACATAGCTACATGCCACATGCGTATAAATGCCGTTATAATACCATACACACACACACTCACATCCATACTTAAGTAGTAGTAGCTTTGCTATCAGCCATCTTATCACATGCCGCCACTGTGCATATGCACTTGCCGTCGTCGCCTGCGGGCAGGAGATTGAAAATATCAATAGAAACACGAAAAGATCTCAGCAGCCGCAGCATGTGGCCACATGCACGCCCATACACGCTTGATTACATGCTCATGTCTGCTGCTTATTTTCTTTGCATGTCAAGCAAAATAAGTTGTTCGCTTTTGTAGCGGAAGGAAGGTCACCCTGTGGTCTTTGATTACTCTTGTTCAACCAAAGTAAATTGTTGTGCGTTAATGCCATCAACTCGAGTAGTCGTGTGTGGCGCATTAAAGCGATGAGTTTGAGAAACATATATTCTTTAATAATTAAATTACTATGTTTCCTGAATATTTTTTTACTGAGTTGGTGTTTCAATAAACTAAAGTGAAATGAAAACGACACCATGGATAAGCCAGCCAGCTTAAGACCTGTGACGACGAATACCGAACAAATCATGGAAAACATCGAGTTAGACCGGCATGTGGCATTTCGTGACATCGCCCAGGAGATGGGAGTTAGTCACCAAACCATTTTAAACTATCTGCACAAGGCTGACGAAAAAAAACCTTCTGGATCGAATCAACGCCTGCCATATGCTGCTGAAACGGAACGAACTCGACCCATTTTTGAAACGCATGTTGACTGGCGACGAAAAAAGGATCACATACGACAATATCAAGCGAAAACGGTAGTGGTCGAAGGCCGGGGAATCGTCCCAAACAGTGGCCAAGCCGGGATTGACGGCCAGGAAGGTTTTGTTGTGTGTTTGGTGGGATTGGAAGGGAATCATCCACTATGAGCTGCTCCCATATGGCCAGATGCTTAACTCCATCTTCGACTGCGAACAATAGGACCGCTTAAAGCAGGTGATCGACCTGAAGGGTCCCGAATTGGCCAACAGTAAGAGTGTAGTGTTCCATCAAGACAACGCCTGACCCCACACTTCGTTGATGACTCGTCAGAAGCTACGGGAGCTCGGATGGGAGGTTTTATCGCATCCACCATATTACCGGGACATAGCACCAAGTAGTAACCACCTTTTCCTGTCCATGCCGAACGCCTTTGGTTGTGTAAAGTTGAACTCAAAAGAGGCTTGTGAAAAGTGGCTGCCAGAGTTCTTCGCTTGTTCGTGCATTCTTGGCCAAAAACGTTACTGTAACGATGTCCCTGCCTTTCTAAAGCTCACTTTACATTTAGACAACCACTTAGTCTGTCGACGCACCAAAGGCCTCTTTGGACCACCTGTGGTATTGAGTAAATGGAATATGTAATTCGCATAGTTTGATTTGTGCAACTTCCGCCACATCATTGAGGAACCTGCGTTCGATAGTTGCGATTCTTCTCCTATACAGAGCCCTATATCCGCGTAGAATGCGTGTAATAGAATCATCTTTTTACTTCTTGGCAGCTTGTGCAGTAATCATTGAAAGGTATCCACAGTCTGCTGCCGTATCGCCCAATCAGACAGTGACCTATTAAACTCCTACTAGGGTTCTTATCTCATTTGTTTAACATTTCAATAGTCAGCATTGGCGACTCTTATTCATCTTACATGCGGCTCTACAACATTTTTGTCGATTAAAGAGCATCTAACTGTGAGGTGCTGCCCACTCTGATTCTGGTATCTGAACCATGAATATCACTGTGTTAGATGTTAGTGTCATTAATAGCTCCAAGCATATGATAACAGATGGCCAAAACTGAAAATATTTGTCGAATAAAGATAGACCTATCAACGTATCTATTACATCTTGGCCTTGACTATTTTCTGGAATATCCTCACGGACTATTGTGTCCTATCGTAGTTAAAAATTCGAAATACGTGTCTTTACAGAGTTAACGAAAGACAAATTGTGGATGGTCTTGAACACAAACCATTTCCTTGTTTCTTTAGTAGTTTCGGACAAAGGTATATAGTTCAACTAACCCACTTCCCAAACAAATGTTTTCAGAACAGTTCCACCACAAACATATTTATAATTAATTAACGTGATTTCTTCTAATTATGATCTTGAAGGTCACTTAAAACAACTCATAGTACTCAAGAATAAGCCAAGCATAATTATTATGAGAAGAAACCTAAGCCTGCTTATAACCAGACATTAAGTGAAGAAGAAGAATTAGGAAAAAAGCACTAAACCAAAATTTAAGTGCCAAAAACAATTGCAATAGCACTAAAGCAACGGCATTATGTAGGAACATAAAAAACAACAACAGCAAACGAAAGGTAAAACTCCAAAGCAATTGCATAACCTCGTCCACAACGCCATCAACGCAGTTGCACGTGTGCTAAACGCATATTTCATTAAAATCGTAAATTGCGCACACAAACGTTGGCAGTCATTATAGCAAAGTGGAGTAGAGAGTATGTGTGTGTGTGTGAGTAAGCATAACGTTCGGCACATTTACGTACGATTTACCTGCGTCTAAACACAGCTATATATACATATATATATACAAAACTGTTCTATTACACACACACTTAAATCAGCGGGTGACTCTAAGCATGTGCCTGCTTATTCTTGCTGCCGGCAAATGAATGATGAATTTGACTTATGCTTTTGCTTTCGACTCCAACTAAGCATCGTATAATAATGGCAAAGGTAAAAACCAACAACAATAAATACAACATCTACTCGACATATGAGCTGGCTTTAACGTTTTGTTGCTTTGGAAATATTACCCTTTGGTGATTTATTTTGTTTTGTGCATGATTGTTGTTGTGAATGCTTTTGTTGTTGTATTAACAAAGCAGGTATTATATGGTGATGCCGTAAGAAAATGGTTGAGTCTTCATAATTTAAGCATCATATATTTAACTAGTTCATGCAAAAGGCAAAAGTGGTGTAAAAGAGCTTTGAATTTTTCTCATAATGAAATCTCTAGCGATTTGGATTTTTTCCATAATCAAGTATTTATCTCTATCTCTATCTCTATCTCTATCTCTATCTCTATCTCTATCTCTATCTCTATCTCTATCTCTATCTCTATCTCTATCTCTATCTCTATCTCTATCTCTATCTCTATTTCTATCTCTATCTCTATCTCTATCTCTATCTCTATCTCTATCTCTATCTCTATCTCTATCTCTATCTCTATCTCTATCTCTATCTCTATCTCTATCTCTATCTCTATCTCTATCTCTATCTCTATCTCTATCTCAATCTCTATCTCTATCTCTATCTCTATCTCTATGTCTATCTCTATCTCTATCTCTATCTCTATCTCTATCTCTATCTCTATCTCTATCTCTATCTCTATCTCTATCTCTATCTCTATCTCTATCTCTATCTCTATCTCTATCTCTATCTCTATCTCTATCTCTATCTCTATTTCTATCTCTATCTCTATCTCTATCTCTATCTCTATCTCTATCTCTATCTCTATCTCTATCTCTATCTCTATCTCTATCTCTATCTCTATCTCTATCTCTATCTCTATCTCTATCTCTATCTCTATCTCTATCTCAATCTCTATCTCTATCTCTATCTCTATCTCTATCTTTATCTCTATCTCTATCTCTATCTCTATCTCTATCTCTACCTCTCCAAAATCGGCTCTAAAAGTTATTCTAAACGGTCAAGAAAAGAACTAGTTCAACACTATATCTTAAAAAAATTGAATATCTGTTGCCAGTACATGCCTTAATATATACAAGCGGAAATTATTTCCCACGCATATATTTGTATGTCTATTTTCATTTCTTCTCAGTTCATCCTTTTCTAGAAAAAAAAACAGCTACGCATTTAATTTCAACACAAACATAAATATTTTTTTTCGAAAATAATCTTTTGGCTTGGCACTGGTTGAGTATGTTTTTTGTGCTTTACAGCTTATAGATTTCGAAGGTGTTAAAAGAGCTTCTTGCTCTGTTACAGACGATAGTACACAACTATACAAGGAAGGAATGAATTCATTTCTTGAGATTAATGTATAATCACTATCTCAGTACATTATCGTATTTTTCGTGTATGAAAATATAGCTTAATAACCGTTGCCTACATTTTGGCGCATTATCACAAACAAAAAATTAAAATTATAGCAAGCTTTCTTACGATATTGTTATAGTAGTTGGATAAGATCAATTTTAAATTAATTTTTTTTAATATATATTTCAAACATATTAACATTATATTTCAATAGATTTATATTTCAACCATTTTATGCCCATAGATATCCATTCAATACCTGTTATTCAAATGAATTGAAGGTGATTAATGTTTTCAGCGCCTCACATTCAAAGACATAAAGGAACACCACAAAGCGCTAACAAACGAAAATCATTTATTTTTACATAACAACAACAAGTTCCAGGCCGTTTAGTTGCACTAAAATTAATGACGTAAAAGGCAAAGCGAATCGTTTGAACCGTTTGAGCCTCGTTTGCTATGCATTAACACCTTTTTGAACAGCCTTTGTAGGCGACTATGTGTGTGTATCTTTGCTTTTAATACTCATTTTTTAGACAGCCCTGCAGATACCTTTGACAGCAATCCTTTTGCCTTTTCTAAATAACTCAAATGCCCATGTACTTGAATGCGTGCATATAAAGAGGTCTGGTTATCTTTGCTAATTAATTAAGCTGAGTGCATGTGTTTTTAAAATTCAACACAGCGAAAGAGTGTGTTTAATACTGAGAAAAACATTATTAGTTAGAAAGGTGTGGATGAAAGGTTGTGGATTAGCTTTTGGATTATTGAGTCCATTTTGTTAATAAAATTATTTGTTATTTACTTATTTGATTTAAAAAAATATAATTTGGTATAATAGTATTTAAAATATATATAACAGTAATTAATTTTTATTTACAACACAGTTATAATATAAAGGGCTAGGCCGGTGTAATGTTACTTATACGCCATGTCCACTTATGCACTAGTACTACAGAGTACTTCCTGGTGTTTTTTAATAATTTTCTTTTAATAATACGGTTGCTTCTGAATCAAAAAGGTACTTATTTGTATAATAAAGCAGTATTGAGGTGGAACAGTTAAATCCTTAATAAAAAATTAGCTTGAATATACCGCCATGGTCATGTAAACAGCACAAACAATGCGACAACCGATATTTTTTTTTTTTTTTTGCGAAAACCGGAACTTTTCCTCAACATTTTGTGTTTATTTTTTTATACTCAATCTTTCTAGTTATAATAACTATTCAATAAGGCCCGCTATCTTTTAGCGTATCTTTTTTGTAATAGTTTAATTAAATATTGCTCGGTTTTGAGGTGGTACATTTTTAGAAATTGATAATTTTTTTATCCAATACTCATCAGATTAATTTTTTATTGCTAACTAAGGCATTTTATTTAAAATTTACTCAATTCGCGTTAATATGGGCCGCTATAAGCATTGTAGTCTTTAAAAAATGCTAATTGTAAACAATATGGAGAAATCATATCCGTTTCAGAAATTGCTTCTTAATTGAATTGTTCTTGTAAAATGGGTTATAACCCCCTTAAAATTATAAACACCGAGAGGAGTCCTAAAAACATAAAAAGCACAATAGTCGCGAAAAAGAAACCTTTGTGAAAGTAGAGCTATTTCTAAAAAGGCGAGGTCGATCCTTTTCAGTCTGAGAACAAAAAATTAAAGAAATTAATTAATAATTTGGGCTGGATATCACGGGAGATTGTAGGAAGACGTTTATATAGACCTAATTTTTTGGAAATATGTGCTGTGAATTGATTAATTTCAAATTAATAGAATGAGTTGTGATAGAAAATGTATTGTTCATAGTCCTAAAGGTCAATTACTGAATTTCAGGTACACAAAAACGACAATAAAACATACAGATGGAAATTTTATGAAATTGGGTGCTCCTATCTGGCACAGAGTGGGCCCATGGGATTGGTTTTGATGTTTAGACATACTAAGAAATGAAATGGAATCATTTGTTTTTAACTGATAGCCACTTCGCAGGACTTCCATGAAGGATAACAATCTTAGGCACACAATGAAGGACACAAAGTGTTGGTTTATGACAAAATAAATAATTGTTTTGGATTGAACAATGCATAGCTCTGACCTTAAACCAATATAAAACTTATGTAGCAGAGTGAAGCTTAAAAATTCTGCTACAATAATTTTGAGGATTTATGAGGAAGTGGTAAGGAAACTTAGACATCCATTCCATTCAAGAGATAATGAAAGTTTGTAGAAAGCATAATAGAAAACATAAGTGTTCATTATTTAAAAATTGAGAGTGTAGTATGAGAAGTAAAAACGTATTTTTGTTGTGACAAATAAGTACATATTTTTTTGAAATTTTTTGAAATTTATTTGTATGTTCCAAGCGTTTTCGAGTACGTTTAAGTTTTTTAATTAATATACATTTTTTTATATTTTTTTTTAATTTTTATTACTTAAATAGATGAAGTAATAAGAAATAACTATTTAAGAACGTTTCAATCTTTCAAAGATAATTTTTAATTATATAATATTGCAACGTATGGCTAAGTGTGCTCTTTGGGTGACCATGGTTGTATACTGGCTTTCCAATAAAAAATAACAAATGATTAATTTTAAAATAATAGACTACAATGACTAATGTTAAATAATAAATAGAAAAATATGAATGACTAGCTTTTTCTGAATCGATTTCAGACTAATTTTAAAATTAATTTCTAGGTTACGTATACCACACGTATTACTTTTCTCCTCTCCTGTGGAGATTTTATTTAAAATAATTCAACAAGCATTTATGAGTAACACCGGAGCGGCAAATAAATGCCACTAAATAAAGCATAACTATGTCACGAAAGGAGCAGTAAAGTCATAATGGAAGAGAATGAAGATTTATTGCTGATGCAAATCTTGACGAGAGCGTACAGCGAGAAAATAAAATACGACAAGTGTAAGCGTTTGTGTTATTTATGGTAATTTTCTTAATTCAAAACAGCGGACAAATATGGGCAATTTAATATTTTTACTGTCGCGAAGATGACTGGCAACATAAAGAGAGAATTGTTTACTGCAAAATGCAGTGTGACAAATTTAAAGCCTTAGGAGATTTTAAAATGCTAATGTAAGTATTCTGAGATATATCTTTTTAGTATAGTAACTACTATAGCTAAAAAAGAAAAATTTTTAAATATTTAAAAAAAAAAAAAATTTTAAATATTTTGAAAAAAAAATTCTTTAAATTTTTTGAAAAATTTTTTTTTTTTGTAAATATAAATTTCTCGCCAAAAAATTATTTAAACAAAATCTAAAAAAATAAAAAATAAATTTTGGAATTCAAAAAATATTTTTAAAATATATATGTATGTGCTTACCTCCTTTCTACTCACTCCTTTCCATTAGTACACACTCACACCATCCACAACCACATCCCCATGAGCTCTTCATCTTTTCCTAATTTATGTGTATCTCTTTGCATCGCTCTGCCACCGTGTCTAATCAAAATATGCAAATTAATCTCGCCACGCAGAGAAAACAAGATTTTTTGTTTTGTTATTTCTCCTTTAAACTGACACTTTGTCGTCGTCGTCGTCGTCGTCGCTTCAGGTGCAGTTGTTATTTTGCTTTGGCACTTCTTCGCATTTAATTCATAGCTTGGCGTTAACAAATTGCCTCGGGCTGTGGTTTTTGTTACTGTTAGCTAATTTGCCAACGCCAAAATGTCAATCAATTTACACTTTACGAGCGTAACGGTAAATTTTATTTTTCTGCGGCGAAGTCAGGCGCGTCTTAAATGTGACGTGTTGTCTCCGTGTTCGTGTTTGTTTACAACAATTTGTGTCCTAAAACAAATTAAAATTACACACATTTAAGCAGTTTTAATTGGAAATTATGTTGTTAGGTGGTTGTTGTAATTGTTGTAATTGTAGAAGTGTGTTTATGTTGATTAAAAGTATAATGAATTTGCTATACATATGTTTACAGTTAAGTTTTGATGGCGGTAGTGGCGTATGAGTAACATTTTGTTTGTGGTGTGAGTTGTTGTGTGCTTTGGCACTTTAAAGGATATATTTGTTGAAGGACAGATGGTCTAATAATAGCGGCGTCTATTTTTGGTAATGTAGTGTAAATAAAATTTCGTTATTCTTCTCAAATTTTCACCGTTATATTATGATCATTTAGAATAAATACATGCTTCAGTGGGTAATTTATGAATTATAGTGGCAATTTAACTGACATTCCTTTTAAAAAATATATATTTCCCACAGAAATCTTAACCAACTCTTGCACCAGTTCTATTAAATAAAAAAACAAAATTCAAACCAGTGGCAACCTCAAAAAGGAGCGTTTCCACTTAATTTAGATACTAAGTTGCAACATTTTGGTAATTTTTGCAAATGAATTTATTTTAATTATTTGAATAGGTGGAAACATATTATAAATGGTACTCCTGTACCACATTACAGTAATGATAAGTACCTAGGAATCACCCTTGATGCTAAGCTTCGCTGGAAAGAGCATGTCAAGAAAAAAGAGTTGAGCTTGATTTAAAATGTGCTAAGTTTTGCTATCTATTTACCATTAGGAGTTCCACACTTTTAATCGAAAACAAGATTATGTTTATATTTAATCAAGTACTAAAGCCAATTTGGGCCTATGGAGCTCAACTATGGGGTTCCTCAAGTCAAAACTGTATTGCCTGCATTCAGCGCTTCCAAATTAAGGTACTAAGAAGTATAGTTAATGCTACTTGGTATATTCGATCTGCTGACCTTCACCGTGATCTTTGTGTGAATTCAGTTGTAAACGAAATAATCAAACTTGCAAAGACACACGAAATGAGGCTTAAGCTCCAGTTACCGATGCTTGACTTGACCTAGAGAGACTTGAGAACTGTCACATAAAACATCCGTTTAATGGGCCTTGCATGTATTTGATTACCGAACGCATGACTTGACTTGAAAGTCTGTTGAATTTAGAACTCTAAGTTACGTTGACATTTGAACTGCTCTCCCTCTCTCACTGCTTCTATTTTCATTCTCATTATGACGCTATTCCAGTGTTGCCTGAATATTTTCGGTTAAAATTAAATATGTTAAAATTCTAATCTTTAATATTTATAAATCTTCAAATAAAGAAAAAATAAGATAATTCAGAGGAAAATACCTTTTTCACAACAATTATTTTTTAATGTGTTTCATAAAAAAATCTTTTATTTTATTTATAACGCAAATACTTTAAGTGCAATAAACAAATCAAATCAAATAGGTACGATATGAGGGTAAATTTTGCAACAGAAACATAACTATTGCGAATCTCTTTTTCACCTATCATTTATACGCTTGGCTGGCTCCAATTTATTACATCTTCTAACAATTCTAAATATCGAAAAACTGAGCTTCACAGATTTCCTAATAGTGAAAATTTTTTTGTATACTAGTTTTGAAATCTTCAATCTTGGTGATATTTTAATTTAAAAAACTTAATTTTAAAGCTAAATCTGCACATCTGGCAACTCTACCCAGAAACTATAATAACAACAGCTGAAGTTGAAGTTGTGTGAAGTATAACTGCATCTAAGTTTCCCAAGCGAAATTTTTCGAAGCTGAGTCAAGTCAAGCATCGGTAACTGGAGCTTTAGACAGCATGTAAATGAAGAGAGACTCATCGGAACTGCTGAACGAGAAACCCGACTAAAACGTAAGAGGCCTTCAGGCTTAGCAAGACAACTGTAGCAGCAAATGAATTTCTCTAACATTTAGATTTTAATTATTATTTTTAACTTATTAGAATCAAATTGTTGTTAGTATTTAATCATTGTATACTAGGTACAATTGTAATAAAAAATAGGTGGCAACCCTTCTTAAAACTCGATAAATATTTTCAACTGTGTGTCTTATAAAGTTTAATATTCAAGATTTCAGCTTAATGATTTTTTGGGTGAAACTTTTTAGTCAGGTGGCAACCATCTAACTATTTAGATATACATTTTTAGAGTTTCACATGGATTAATTCCAGAAAAAATGAAATCGCACAAGTCACTATCATTGGGCACAAATCTTTTATATTTCAAATATAGCGGTTTTAAAACCCTCATATCCATAATCAGGTACTCCTAACGAAAAACCCCAACATTAATCCATATAATCTACATAGTCCATTTTAGTACCTAGCAATGACTGCGAAATATTTTCAGTCAGCTAACTACAGCATGGTTTCAAGTCTCAAATAGAAGGTTGTTGGAACATTGGGCCACAAACTCTATTATTCTCAAAGCACTAGTATGATCAAATATTTACAGTCTTAGTAATTCTTGCACGATGAGATTTTAAGTCCCTCCTTCATTGCAATTATATGTATATGGAGGTAATTGATTTCATGGTATGGATCTATACTAAAGTGGCTCGAAACTCTGCTACGGCCTCGACTTAGATCCGAGTATTGTTATAAATCATCTCGATTGATGAAGTTACATTATTTAGGAACAAACAAATTTTTGGATTAAAAGAAAATATTATATTTCGACGATATTGAAACCCGTTTCAAAAGTACAATGGTTGTACATAGAGTTCTACAAAATATGAGCATATAGAAAACGTCAAGTTTTCATAGATCTGTACACTTTATATTTTTCGAAAAAATAAGTCAACTTTTGTTATAGCCATTTCACACAGGAGCTAATTGATTGAACCGGCCTCTGCTCGATTAAAACGCTGATTAATATCGATTTACCATACAAAATAAAAATTCCACTAACTTTTAATTGAATTTTAATCGACTTGAAAGTGAAATGCAACTCTGCGACAAAGACCGTGTTTGTACATACATATATAAACGCTCTTTGTCTGAGATTTGTTGTACACGCTACACGATGGTAGATTTCGCTGCTAAAAATATCAGCTAATCAGCTGATGAAACTTTCCAACTTCTTATGAAAAGCAAAAACAACAATGAACAACAGCTGCTCGGTTATCGAGTAGCTTTCAGTATGAAGAGCAAAAACTGGTTTCTCAATTAAAATTTTAATTGATCAATTTGGCTGTGTGAAAAGGTTATTAGGTAGCTAGCTTAGGTATAGCTTAGGTTCATCTGGTGTAGTCTAGTTGTGAAAAAAACAGAGAGTTGTACCTTGGTAAATTTTTTATCGATGATGTCGTAACTTTCTAAGCCTAACAATGTCAACTTATTTTCCAAATTGGACGAGTAGGCATGCTGCGCTCGGAGTACGATTTCAGTATCTATAGTTATAAAGTACTTTGATGAATATTTGCTAGGCCAACCTACTTGAGTAAACATAGTTCTCCTACCATGAACATCAATTTATATACTCACTGAATGACTTCCGACTCTAGCCAATCGCTTACACACACTCAACTCATTATCTGCTCTTTTCAAGAAAACGCTTCCACGTCACTCACACCTACTCGTATTCGAGGAGTCTGTTTTTATAACAATACAAAGAATGTGAGCAGCATACATGGCGACGCCAACACAAAAACGTGGAGCCTCCTTCGGGATGGCGACCACGAAAAAGGAGTCAAATTGCCATAAGACCACATATGGTCATAACGCCGCCGAAAAACATCATTTATTATTTCAGCTATTCGGTGGCTTACTTAATGACTTTAATGGTGTGGCTTGCGAGCGGCGCGTGTAAGACGCCGGGAGACCCTTAAGATGCCGCACCATCGAGCGGTGGTCGTGGCAAGCGCGGAAATTCGAACTGCCTGTGAAGTATGTGTGCGCGAAGTGTGCTCATTAACGCTAAAAATTATACCACTAATTAACCGTTTTGTAGCAGGCGAGCAGCCAAGCGTGAGGACGCACGCGGCACACCAACGCACGCAGGCAAACACTTGGCACTGAGGGCTTCGAATTTGCTACGCACTTGTGATGGTGGTACAAAGTAGCGATGCTTTGAGTGCTGAGTTACTGGCATATGCTCATCTGTATGTACTCAGTGCGTGGGTAGTCTACCCAAATTTTATGTACTGATTTTTGCTTGGCGCACCAATTTCAGAGTTGCCTATGCGTGGCTGCCATTTTATGTTCCAAATATGCTAAATTAGCTTTTTAGCACACAATGTTGTTGTTATTGTTGCTATTGTTGCATCGTGCGGTATGGCAATAAAATTTAATGAGCACACATAATGAAGAATTAAAAGTTAAATCTGGAAAAATCATTACCTGCTAAATGTACGAGATTTATTCATGGCGATACTCGGAGCGTTGGTCTAAGACATGACTGTTATGATTACCGTTAGCTTATGTAATGAATTATGGTAGTAATTTACTTTGATTTCTGGTTGCCTACAAGACAATAATAGAGTTAGGTTATGTTACAAAGTAGAGACGAGGTTAGTCGAACATAGAATCTGAGAGATAACAGCGTTTGAGATGTAACAGAATACTCTTTGAGAACAGTAGTTATTCCTAATTTATATACTGAGAACCCGAATCATATGTGCCTTCTTAAATATCTAGAGTAAAAAATCATTATTATGGAGATCGATTCTAACTTAATTAAAGAACTCGGACTAAAGAACATGACTTAATATATAGAGTAGCTAATTCTTTTCCCAAATTTCTCATAATGCCATTCTTACTTGGATAAAATGTGATAATGTGAAGCAAACACCGGAGCTGGATACTTCTGGGTCGTTCACATGAAAAAAAAATGTTTTTTAAGAAAGTGGCTTAAGTGGTCCTGGGCTTGAAGTCACACCTAAATCTATAAGTTCAAATATTAAATTACGTCAATATTTGGTCCTAATATGAATATACCTGGAGACGTACTCAACATTGGAAAGGAACTTGAATAATCCATATTAATATTATAAATGCGAAAGTAACTCTGTCTGTCTGTTACTCTTTCACGCCTAAACGGCTGAACGGATTTTGATGAAATTTGGTATGGTGATAGATGATAACCTAAAAATGGTCATAGGCTATAAATAATCACGCCATCGTTCTTAGGGGGTAGGCAGTAGGCAGATAACTAAATTGAGTTAGTGATTTTTAGTCGTTTTTGTTGAGACTTTTGCTCTTTCACGTCTAAACGGCTGAACGGATTTTGATGAAATTTAGTTAGGAGATATTAATAATTAACATTTTGTTTTACTTCTAATTTACTGTTATATATATATATATATATATTTGGCGTAGGAACAGCTTAAGCGATTATAGCCGAATCCACCAGAGCGCGCCACTCGTTCCTCCTTTTTGCTTTTTGGCGCCAACTGGAAACACCAAGTGAAGCCAGTCACTTTGCACTTTGCACTTGGTCTTTCCACCGGAGTGGAGGTCGTCCTCTTCCGCGGCTTCCTCCAGCGGGTACTGCATCGAACACTTTCAGAGCTGGAGTGTTTTCATCTACTCGTCTACAACATGACCTAGCCAGCGTAGCCGCTGTCTTTTTATTCGCTGAACTATGTCAATGTCGTCGTATAAATCGTTCAGTTACAGTTACATAAATATAATATAAACATGAATTGCTGTTCGTTAGTCTCGCAAAAAGTCGAGAACGGCCAAACCGATCTGGCTAATTTTAGTCTTGAAATATTCGTGGAAGGCCAGGAAAAGATTAGAGAGTGACTAAATATGGAAAAATTGCGAGGAAGATATCAATAAGAGAATTTTGTTCGAGTTGACAAGAAAAATATAAAAAGAGAAAATAAAAAAATAATATTTTGAAGGTTGTCATTGTTGCTTTGTTAAAAAAATTTTGTCATTGTTCAATTGTATAAGTTTGTATCGATATCCCAAAACAAAGGAAAGGCTAAGTTCGGATCCAACCGAATTATACTCTCGTAATTTATTGATGTAATTTTATTAAGATAACACACAATTTGACCTATATATTCGGCTTAAAGTCCAATAGAAAATCATCATATATAGTATATGAGGGCTGATGTAATTCCAGAACCAATTTCACTCATTTTCACCACCAAGGTTAACGGGAATAGGGGCAACTTGGCACCTGTTAGTAGGCAAACAAACGGCACTTTCGGCCTTGAAATTACACCTAAATTGCAAATGCACGAAACACCAGTCGGCAAAATCGCCAAAAAATAGCGCTATAACGAAGATTTTCCAAATGTTTAAGAAGTCGGGTGGAGGTACTGCACACGACTTTAAAAGATCTTGATTGTCGATGAACGTTATTCCTGGATCAACTGTTACTGACGGGCTAATCGCATGCCTAAAATCATTTAATTTGTGGTGACACATAAAGAATCGCGAATTAACAACTAACATATGAGTGTTTTTGCAGCAATATCAAATTGGGATTGTAGAATCAGTTGGCAGTTGACACCTCGATAGATTAATAGCATTTCCAACAGATTTCTGTCACTTCATTGACTTGAAAGAGAAGTTTTCCTGACATGAAACCTCAATATGATAACCATAAATGACTGATTGAATGACCTATATTGGTGGTAAAAAAAATATATCGATGATATTAATGCGACAATTTAGAATTTCGGTCCAAGAGAGTTGACACAGCTACAAACCAGGATGACGTAGTCAATTATCCCAAACTATTTAAAATTGCATGTACTATCACCACTCACTATACAATTAAAAGTAGTGTGAGTGGTCATCATGCTGCGTAACATAAATCGACTTCGAGTAATCAATATCGTCGCCGAAGCCAAGATTGGATCAACTTAATTTAATGTATACCTAGCCACAAAAACGTGTGGCCGGGTCTGCTAGTATCAAATATTTGTTCAGCCATTCGAAACCCCTTGAAACGATGGACCTTTGGAAAAGATCAAAACTTTGGAATATTCTTAAGAAAAAAATTACAATTTTCAGTATTTTTTTTGCAATTAAATCATGTTATTTTACAAAAGTAATAATATGGGATTATTATGCAATGTTTTTACTTGACGCCACGAAAATTTGAAAAAAAAAAAAACAAAATTATAATTTCCAAAGTTATAGCTGTTTGTGTTAACCCAGTTCCAAAAAAAGGTCCTTGCGGTGACAATCATAAGTCTTTGGAGAATCATCTAAAATCAATCGGATAAGAAAAAAAGTTTTATAAATATGTTTTTTTCTTTTAATTAATAAAATGGCGGCCTCAGAATTTTTTTTTTAGATCTTAACAAACGAAATTTTTGAAAAACCAAAAAGCTTCGATCAGGTCCAGGATTATTATATATTCTAAAAGCTGTATAAATTTCATTAAAATCGACTGACCGGGTTTCGAGTTACAGTTGTCACCAGTTCAAAAAACATGATTTTGAGAAAAACGCATTTAAAGTTTCACACTAGCGTGTTACAGTGTCCGAGAGCTCTTTGTTATTTGTCGAATAACTCGAAAAGTAATTCTTGGATTAACTTCAAATTTTCAGAGAATATGTTTAAGATGTTACACTTGACGAAAATGCAATAAATTATTTTTTGAAAATCCTGACTACCCCGAATCCTCAGACCGAAAAGTGGAAGTTGAACAAAAAGAAGCTCGGAATCTGCATACTACAATGTATTAGCAGAGAATATAGAAACTGCAGAGCAATAATATAATAGTATTAGAAAGTCAGAGAGTTTAACACGAGGAGCAAATTGCAAAAAAATATTTTTAAGATATTCCATTTTGTGAAGAAATGAGGCGCTCTCTCTTTTAATCCCTTAATCAGCGGAATTTACAAAAATTCACATAACGTTGAAATTAAAAAGCGACTACTGGCACGTGATTTATATTCATATGCGTTATTAGTATTTAAGGCAGTAAGCCACTTCGGCAACCATTAGCATCCTCTGCAAGTAATCTATTATTGTACTCAGTAGCTTAATCGCCGCACGCTTGCTCACATCAGCACATACGGAACGTGACTATTCCAAGTAGGATACAGTAATCGTACAGGGAAAGGCTGGCGACTAGCTTTAAATATTTCTCAGTTCAGACCAAAGCTAAAGTTTTTGTGACCAGCGTACATTTTGTTGAATTAGTATAAGAGCTCATTGCAGTTGTCCTTCTTAGTGTTAAGTAATTGCTGAAAAGAAAGCTTTGAACGACGAACTGATAATAACTAGATCTGTTGCTGATTATGGGTTTTTAATTTTGAATGCCAGATTACATTCGTATATACGATCTCTCTTGGTACTAGAGAAAAGTATTTCGGCATAAAGTAAAGACCTTGAGTATTCTCTAATCATTGAGCGTTCTAAAGTAAGAAACTATAAGATTCCAAAGGATTATTCAATAATATAATATAAGACCATTTGGACTCTTGTTCTAAGAAATAAAAATAGATGTTTATTGAAATATCAGGCTTAAGATCCATTAGCCAAAATTCAGAATCCCAGCTCACGCGCCACAACTCAACGCCGAGCAGCCAGACAAATAAATAGTCAAGATGTCAGTGGTTGCAGTCGCCGTAGACATGTTGCTCATTCACTTCCGATTAGGCGAGTGCCTTCTCATGCGTTTTTTTCTTCTTCTGAGCAGCAAAATGTGTGAGATGCTCCGACCAGTAGAGGTGTGTAGAGTAGTTGTGTCTCACAGTAGCACTGAGCATTTTGGACATAGAATTCACATACAAATTTCTTGTTGCATCAACTGTACGCCTGCAACTTGCAACAAACGCACACCTACACACACCCAAAAACTGGCAGCTAAGCACTCCAATCACTGCTTTCATTTTCTATTCGCTTTCGGTCCGTGAGATATATAGGTAGGTGGACTCACACACACATAGATAAATCTATGATAGCGGTGCATTCACCGCCAGTTTTGAGCTGTCAATCAACCAGTCAGTTTGTGAAATATTTATACTTCTGCTAAGCGTATTCATTGCCTTCATTGCCTGGCGCTGTCAGCACTTGTTTATTTGCTTTGTTTGAGGTTAAGTTGCAAGTTTGATTTTGATTTTGATTTTCTGATTGTATGCCACATGCAGCTGCACTTTATATTCGAGTGATTATCGCTGTTGCTTTATATATGCAGTGGTGATTTGATTATGTTGACATTTTGTTGTTTAATTCTTTTTTTTTTGCAGATTTTTCATAGATAAAAATTGTTATGGTGAAAATGAGCCAGTTTGAAATGTGTTTGTTCTCGAATAATATTTTTGAATATTTAAATATTTTTGGCATGATTTTATAACGCGATTTTTGGAATTTAATTCGAGAAGAATAAAATATTTTTGGTTTGAGAATAAGGCTGAGTACACAGTGAACCGAAAGGCAACAACAGAGTTATAGTATGTGGATTACAGTGGTTATTACCAGGTCAATTCAATCCATTATGTATTGAGTGAGAAACGATAAGAGTCAGAAGAATGTATTAGTTGGCTAATATCTCCATTCCGCTTTTTTGCTCTTCATTCAATGCTTTATAAAAAGTGTAACCGTGATCGGATTTAGTTCAAATATGTGCCGTTTCGATCGATAATCTGCTTTCATCTAGACGGAAACTTCAAAATACCCCTCGTAGAAGCCCCCCTCCTTATTTGCGAAGAACTCGAACAGCCACTTTTTACAAGCCTCTTTTGAGTTCAACTTTACACCACCAAAGGCGTTCGCTATGGACAGGAACAGGTGGTAATCACCTGGGGCTATGTCAGGGCTATATGGTGGATGCGATATAGCCTCCCATCCAAGCTACTGTAGCTTCTGACGAGTCATTAACGAAGTGTGTGGTCTGCCATTGTCCTGGTGGAACATAATACCCTTCCTTTTGGGCAATTCTGGACGCTTCAGGTCGATCGCCTGCTTCAAGCGGTCCCGTTGTTCGCAGTAGATGGTAGAATTAAGCGTTTGGCCATATGGGAGCAGTTCATAGTGGATGATTCCCTTCCAATCCCACCAAACACACAGCAAAACCTTCCTGGCCCTCAATCCCGGCTTGGACACTGTTTGGCATGATTCACCCGAACTTCGACCACGACCGATTTCACTTGATATTGTCGTATGTGATTCATTTTTCGTCGCCAATCACCATCCGCTTCAAAAATGGGTCGAGTTCGTTCCGTTTCAGTAGCCTATCGCAGGCGTTAATTCGGTTCAGAAAGTTTTTTTTTTGCGTGAAATCATGCGGCACCCAAACATCAAGGTTTTTGGTGTAGTGAACTCCATTTTTACACGTTTATAACTGTTGAACACAATATCTAAACTAATCTTGTATAGCGTTGTTTTGTATGTTATGTCAAGGTCTTTCAAAGAGTATTGCCAGATACGCGTTCTGTAGCGCTTTATACATAGTCGCGAAATTCAAAAGAGAAAAAGGCGGAAGGTTTCTTCTTGTTTCTTGAGTGGAGTTGCCATATATCTGGATAATATATTTGTTCTAAGTTTTGACAAAACTTACAATGACGTTTAATAAGAACTGGGCGTGGTTCTAGTTCTAACTATTTTATTCTTAAAATATACCAGGAGAGTAAAATTGAGCTTAAGTCGGTCGAAAGTGTATATAACATTTTCAGGTTAGTTAATTTCTCAAGAAAATCAATACAAGCTAGATTTTTAATTATTTTTCCATTCGAAGAAGAGGTGTATTGCTGAAAAATAATATGTAGTAGACATAAAACACTCTCGGAGAACACTTCGAATACCCCATTTTCTCTAGAGGGCTTTTTTCGAACTCGAAAGCCTCTATAAAATATTTTAGGATGTGATCCACACTTTACTAATTTTGTCGATTAGTGGTTAGGAGGAAGCAAGTTTGGTTAATGTTTATACTGCAGTTGAAGTATTGTATGACAGACTCCTCCATAGTTTACTTAGATCGTACTTCTATCGTTGAAAACGCTCTAGTAGCTGCTGAATACAAGAATTGTATTGTAGCTTCTTTGCTGGACGTGGAATAAGCGACTGCTCGTCTCTGTCATTTTCATATAACTGTAATTTCATCTATCAAGGTTCTAAGTTAGGGTCTATCATACTTACAGCTCATACCACTGTTGTCTCTAGTCGATGGATTTAAGTAGCCATTTCTTCAGAAATCATGTTTTTCAAAGATACAGGTTTCTGGATCTGCTTTTATGATTTTCAAATGAATATTGTACTACTCAAGGAATTCGATCCGTTTTCACTGTTTCCCGAGAGGGTCTCAGGCTCTTCACAGCCAGTAGATAAACTTCTCACGTCTCTCATAAATGAGATTTCATTTCAATCTCCACCTACTCAATGCTCACACATTTGGAGGACTCATGAAACCAAATATGTTTGCGCTGCGACTCAGCTAATTAAGAAACTGACCAGTGCAGTGACCTAACAAACAAAATAACGGTGAAGACAACTCATGTAACAATTAAATTAACTACAGTTATGTTATTGACGAAGTATTTGTCAGCGACAGTGCTAAATTGTTGGTGGACTATGCGGCGGTTTGTGGCATGTGGCATGTGGCAAGTAGAATGTGTGGAATTTGCCACACACAGCAATGTTGGCTGACATGTGATGAGTGGAAAATGCTAGGCAAGCAAACACAATTGAATTGTGTAAACAGCTATTTTTCTATGTTAAGGGTACAATTGCGAGTGTTTGCTTTATTATGTCAGTGTCATGCAAGCGAATGGTTTATCCTGCTTGTTGTAATTAAATATTGATAATTAAATTGACTGATGTTCACGCTTGGCCAAGTGTGCGTTGCGATGCGATGAACGGGTGATTGGAGAGTATGAATGATTTGTGTGTCCCTCAATTTTCTAAGTCAGCTCATGTGTGTGTGTGTGTTTGTGTGCGTGAATTGACAGCTAACTAACTAACTGTGAAATATGCTAATTGAGGCTGTAAGCATTTATGCGCAAGCTGTACAGAAAAAGACTTTTGAGCAGCGAGAGTACACTAGAACACTACTACAACAACAACAACAACAATACACCATTCGCTTAGCTTGTCTTCACAGTTCGATTATTTGTTGCATTGAAATTTGCCAAAAAAACGCCATGCAGCAGCTGCTTAACGGCAACTTTGAGGGTGTGTATGTGATTCTAAATATATGTATGTATGTATGCATGTATGTGTGTACGCCTATTTATGTCTTTCTGTGTGTTTTGGTCGCTTTCGAATGCATTCACCCGCAAATTGTATGCAAATTGAAATATTGCAAGCTCTGCTGCCTTATGTCCTTGCAGGAGATTTAGCACTCTGAGCAAACGCACACACATCCGCAAAAGCTTGACTAAGCATGCAAGCAAGTATGCATGTGTGTGTGTGTGTTTGTTGTCAAAGCAGTTTTTGCGCTTCCATAAACAAAACGAGTGACATTTCCATTTACTATGATCATTGAATGCTCGACGCTCGCTCGCTAGCTCGATGATGCCCTACAAAGCAGGTGCAGCACTGATGAGAGATGGACAAAGACAAAAACAAAAGCGAAGACAAAGACAAATATATATAATATATATGTATGTGTGTGCAGCTACCTACTTATTACTACAAGCGCACACTAAACTATCTTTCAAGGCGTTGCGCCTGCACTTGTCGACTGCTTCAGCTGCTCTGCCTCCCCAGCTAACCACCACCTTGTTGGCGGCAATATGTTCTGCTCTATTTCGTCCTTTCACTTTGACAGTGGCAAACGGCAATGATGCATGCCACAAGGCGACTGAGTATAAGTGCGCGCTGCACACCACCACACAAACACACAGATAAATACACAAACACACACACATTACAGCGCTGCCACGCGATACCGAGCAAGCGAACTGTTGATTTGTCTGAAAAGTTGAAACCGTTGGATGGACTTGTGAAGCCGCCACCGTGCCACCAAGCCTTGAAGTGCAACGCTATGTGTGTGTGTATGCTGCAAAGTATTCAAGTGTGTGTTTGTGTTTTTGTGGAATTGGAGTGGCTCGTCGAACATTTCCAAAAGATTTGCAGAAAAGTATTTGTGTGGAAGTAAGAGCGGAAATTGCAGCCGAATCGAAAGTTGAATCTGAAACTGAATTTGAATTCGAATTGGAATTTCAGTTTGAGTTTCAATCGTAGTGTTGTTGTTGTTGTTGTTGCTGGCTGACAGTGGCAGTGAGCGCAGCAGGATTAATGGGAAATTTTGCAAGCAAAGTGAAGGATATGTAGGTATCTGTGTAAATCTGTGTGTGTAATGAATTTGGTGTAAGCAAAAGACAATTGCGATTTTAAAGTAATTTAAAAAATTAAGATATGGAACTGAAAAATATTTCATAAAATCTCTTCTTTAAAAACTTATAACACTGAAAAATCCCCTTGTGGAACCTCAAGTTTTTATTTTTCTTATATACCAAAAGATTAATCATCTTAAAGCTCGTGTTCATAAGCTCCTAGAAATTCCAAATCTGCGACTGGGACCTTAACTATCTAACTTAAATGTCACATTGCACTTAAAGCACCAAAGTGAATTACAATCGCCAATTAAATTTACACGACAGATTCTAAATCAAAATATATTAATAAGAAATGTCTGGGTGTACGATTAAAGATGATTTTCATGAGGGTTTTAATCGCAAATAATCGCATTGATCCCTTCTTCTAGATTTTTTTTGTCAATATTTGTGTATTTATTAAATCTGCTATTTGAAGCCTAACAATAAGTTATAAAATCCAAATCTTGATCCATTCTTCTAGATTAGCACATTAATTTTATTCAGAATCGCTAAGTGCAGCCAGGTCATTTTCCGCCTGGTTTTATATCAAATTAAAAGTTAACCTAAAGCTAAAAGGTTACCCAAAGCATACTTTTAGGATTCGTTTGGAAAGGAATGAAATTGTCAACATCATATCAATTAACTATACCAGTATGACATTTTCAAAAAATCGTTTTTTTTTTTATTTTTTGCTAATTCGATAGTTTATACTTTCAAAAATATCCTGTGAAAGCGGTAAGGTCGTATCTTGAATAGTTTTTGAATGCCAGCGTTTACCGCTCGCCATAGTCGAAACTTTAAAGGCGTTTTTCTCGAAACGACATTTCTCAAAACTGCTGTCATCATGACTGAACGAGAAATTAACCGAACCAAATTTAAACTGAAGGCTCTTGAATATATTTACTATACAATGACCTACGAACTTTTTGATTTGTTGAAAATTGTCAATTTGGCATTAAAAAACGTCAATTTTTTACCAAAACAAAAAACGAAATTTTTTTCAGAGCTACGACATTTTGTTAATTTTTGATTTATTTCAAAAATCGTAGGAAATATCTACTTTAATACCCTTTTTGAATTTTATAGTTTCAGCTACTCATTCGGACGGAATCATGTCAGCAGTTGAGGTACTAGTTTGTTTAGTTTTGGCACCTCTCAAGACAGCCCATAACTACATTATTTTTCAATGTTTTTGTAAAAAAAAATTTAAAACATAGCTGAAAATATACCTTATTACGTTAAAAAAAAACTTCGAAACATTCGATCGAGCACTTTCTTTAAAAAAAATCACGAAAATTTACTCATTTTTTATGGGTTACACTGGTTAACTTAAGTCTATCAAAATTAACCAGCCAATCGTTATACCAACAGTTGGATCCATATAATCGATATCCAAGCATATTTATTTTCGTAAAATGATTGGAACTTCAATAGAATTGCACAAAATTATACAGATAACGCGTCATGATGCTACAAAAACAACAACACATATAAGTCACATAACGACAACTCCATAGTCTATTTGTAAAAAATAGTCACATTTCTGAGAATAACTTGAGATCTTCACATGTTTGTTAAGGTCTTTCGAAGGTCTGACTAGCATTACCTGGAATTATTTTCCATTAGCAAAAAATTTATATTTGATATAAAGGAGTTGACTATTTTATCAATTTTTTATCACACCAAATGGAAAATTGTCACTTCCCAAGCACCAATAGTTCCATTACAGATACCGAAGATAAAAGAAAGGAAAACTTATTTTCGATTAAAGAAATATTTATAGGAAACAAATTGTTTATAGAAGAAGCTGTTAACCTTCAGCTTGTCTCTTTCAAATGAATTGTTTTGGATTTCATACCTCTGATTACATTGTCATAACTTTGTTCTTAGTAAGATGTTGAGAATCAGTCAGATTCAGTTAGCACAGACACTCTCCAGTGCTAATTCGCAATACTATAGTATTAATTTTATTATCAATTTCTTGGAGGAAGACCATAACAACTTAAGCATACTCACTAATACTATTTAAATTGATATTCGAGTTACACCTCATCATTCTAAATATTCTCATATCAAATATAAGTCTCAGTAACCTATTTATGACGTTGGCTTGCCTGGAGAACTATCACAATCAAAGTAGCTATAAATTTTGAACTAAATTTGGCTATTTTTCATCCTTCATATGTCTATATAATATGTTAAAAATAAGCCACAAATTTTCAGTTTAATTTGACACCAAAATGAAGTTGCGTATACGCACTGTCATACCCGAAATATCTCATAACATTCCCACCCATACACAATCACACAGTAATAGTAGTGAGCATCACGAAAATTATCACCAAAACAGATAGAAATCTACAATTCTTTATTTACCAAGTTAAATAGCCAAATAAAAGTAAGGTTATAAACGAAATCGGATAAAACGAATATGAGGCATGAATGAGAACTATATGTATGAATGAAAGTGCTTCAGAAAAAAAAACTTACTGTGAATGAGTATTTGAAATGCATGGAATTTGAAATTGGTGCAACGTCGACGGCAACTGCAGCGGCAGCGTCAACAGCGCATCGGCAGTGATACGAAATTGGTTGAGGCAAGTAGCTGGCGAGGGTGGGATGCAATGGGAGTGCTACTTGCATTCACTTCTAAGCAAGCTGCAATTCATACGTTAAATGTATATGTGTGTGTTTAGCTGATTATTTGCCTGTTGCCTTTCTCATTTTATGCTGATCTACTTCAGCATCTTCGTGCGATTGTTCATTTTATCTACGAAGACAACTTCAAATTTCACGCTTTTAGAGCGCATTGTCTCTTCGCCAATCATTTGCATGTGTTGGCACATACATACATACATACTAAATGCTATTATGTATGCCATTTATCATCGCTGTTGTACTATTTTCTTTTCTTGAGTGAACTCATTGAAGCAGTCTAAAGTTGACTGAGAGTATAAGGAGCTCAATTCAGCGTCATTCAATCAATAAATTAAATTGAAATATATTTATTTGGGGAGTGTAAGTGAATGTGTGTGATATTGCTGTTGTATATAAAAATAGTTAGAAATATTCTTATTTAGCATATGCAATTTTGACGGGGTTTTTAGGTACATAAGACTTTTATATAAAAATACTAGCATACCGGAAGACCCCATATATTTGAGGGCTTCACTTAGTTTTAAGATGAAATTGATCTGGACAGTAGCTTGTAGCTATTAAATTGCGTCATTCGATATTGATAATTCATTTAGATTTTTTCGATATGACTATCGATATATTTCTATCAAATTTTATCGAATCTTCTCTTAATTTTTTCAGTTTTGCCGAAACTTTACTGGGTAGTCAGGATTTTCAATAAATCAATTTTTTGATTTTTGTATTTTCGTTAAGTGTAATATTTTAAAAATATTCTCTGAGAATTTGAAGTTGGTCTGATAATTACTTTTCGAGTTCAAAACCCTTAGTGTGAAACTTTAAATGCATTTTTCTCAAAACTAAGTTTTTTGAACTGGTGACAACTGTAACTCGAAAACCGCGCAGTAGATTTTTATGAAATTTCAACAGCTTGTAGAATACATAATAATAATTGGCCGGATCTAAGCTTTTTTTCCCAAAAATTTAGATTTTTTAAGACCAATTTCTTCTCGAAAATTTAAAAGTCGAAAATTTAAATTTTGTTAATTTTTGAAGAAAAAAAGCTTCGATCAGGACCAGGATTATCTATTTATAAAAAATATTTTTATACTCTCGCAACAAAGTTGCTAAAGAGAGTATTATAGTTTTGCTCACATAACGGTTGTTTGTAACACCCAAAACTAAACGAGTAAGATATGAGGTTATATATACCAAAGTGATCAGGGCGAAGAGTGGAGTTCAAATTAGAACAAATAGGTTTTTTGTACATATCGCGCAAACCAATAGAGCTATATAAACCAAACTTTCTGCAGTCGTTTTTTTAGCCACTTCTTAATACAGTCCAAAAATGAAAGAAACCAGATAATAACCACGCCCACCTCCCATACAAAGGTTAGGTTGAAAATTACTAAAAGTGGCTTTACTCACCAACGAAAAACGTCAGAAACACTAAATTTCACATAAGAAATGGCAGATGGAAGCTGCAATCAGATTTTTTTACAAAATGGAAAATGGGCGTGGCGTGGCCCACTTATGGGTCAAAAACCATATCTCAGGAACTACTCGACCGATTTCAATGAAACTTGGTTTGTAATAGTTTCCTTACATCCCAATGATATGTTGTGAAAATAGGCCAAATTGCTTCACAACCACGCCTACTTCCTATTTACCAGAACTTTGAAGACTATCTGAATAGTTAACTTTACAATATATAAAGTAAGCACTAGTGAAGATATCGATGCAGAACTTTGCACAAATACTAAGTTTACAGTGTGGCAGCCCCATTCTAAAAATCTCCGAAATCGGACCATATGTTTTTAAGACCCCACATATCGAACACGAGGACCACGGTGCTTCTAACATAATATTATGTTTTCCAACTTTCAATGGACTTTATACAATATACATATATGACGAATATGTGGGTGAAATTGTGTATTATGGGGCATTCTCTGGAAAAAAAGCCACTTGAAAAAAAAAGTTCTTTATTTTCTTTGGCAATTATATATCTTATAGTACATGTAAAACCTAAAATAAAACATATGGATTTAGGTCTGTGTAACGCGGGGTTGCCATATTATAAGGGGCCAAAGTTTTTTGTAAAAAAATTTTCGAACCGCCATAACTTTAAAACTAATGAACAGATTTTAAAACACCATGTGACTTTTTTGTACAGAATTTCTCAAACTTTGAAACTGTATATCGTAAAAATTTTTAAAATTAATATTTCATAGCAAAAAATGAAAAAATTTGTTTTTTTGGAATTTTTAACAACTTATGTCCCCTTCGATTTTCTTCGAAAATATCTTAAAATGTTCCTTATTTCATCACCTTTTTACCCCCCAAAGGGAATTTTAGGACAGCAATATTTGTATGAGCTACAAATAAAAAACCAACTCAGAACATGATGAGAAATCATTGATTTATGTACTATTATTATCAGAATTTAGCGTAACCCAAGATTAACGACGTGGACGTAGCAGACATTTAATCCCTTTTTGTTTTTTTTTATGTTTTAGTATTTTTTTTTTTAATTTTTTGGTAATTTTCAAATTTTTAATTTTTTTTTGTTTGTTTGTTTTTGTTTTTTATTTAACCTTAGAACCGTGACATGGCTATACAACTTAATCACGTGACTTGGGCACTCAGTGCCCAGTAATGTATTTTGTTTGAAAATTTAGACTTTTTACACATTTTTTTTCAGAAACGTCAATATCTCGCTTGTTTATGCAAATAATTTATTGAAACTTATGTTTATTGTTAGAAACAAATGTATTTTTATTGAAAAATATGAAAATCAAATAATTTTTAATTTCGAACTGTTTAAATGGGTGAAATTCTTCGCTGTCTCTTTAATGCATTTTGATTGGCTGTAGACATTGTTGGAGTATTGTCCACATTTTCATCATTGTCTGAGTCCGTATTGGCTTCGGCATTGTGGTGAATGTCAGAGGATATAAATAATTTTGGCGGTTGCGACTTATTGCCTCTTTTTGTGCCCACCAATGTAGTATTCCGCACATGCAAATCTTTCGCCAAGTTATAGTTTGTGAACAAATTGTGCATCGTGATATTCATACCTCTGTCCACATATCGGTTGGTGAGTCGCATAACGAGATTACGCGCAATACCAGGCGACCGCTGTTCATTAGGCTGTGCACCCAAATATACTTCGCCTGCAAGTGGGTGGTTGGTTTTTGCGCCAACAAGCCAAAACATTTTTATGCCATATTTTCTAGGCTTAGAGGGAATGTATTGGCGGAAACTGCATCGGTTTCTTGTTGAAAGCAACTGCTCATCAACTGTTAATTATTTACTTTGGACGAATGGTATCGGCAAATTCGCCAAGAATAATGTCCAAGCATGACGAATAGGCACCAATTTGTCGTATCGTAGTCTCTCAGCGCGAGTCAGGGAATCGTCAAAGTGTATAAAATGGCACAATTGCTCAAACCGATGCAGTGACATCACTGCTCTATAAAAGGGCATGTTAGTTTTGTGAAAAAGATCTTAGCATGAACTAAGTTTGCCTTCTCAGCACCGGAAAATAAAATTATTGCAATAAAAGCATATAGTTCCTCCTCATTTGTGTCTTGCCAATATCCTATTTTTTTGGAACTGTTTGATGCATGTTTGCCTGTATTACTCTTTCAGTTTTCCTATTCGTCTCAAGAGCAATACCTTCAACAAGAAACGCTGGGAAAACGCGTATGAAGGCATTACTTTTAGATCCAAAACTTTCTGTGCATAGTGACGTTGATTGTATACGCATTTCCAATGCCAATTCCGCTTGCCATTTTTCAGTTCAAATCACATTTGCTTTCGTCAGGGTCCATATATACAGCAGCCTCCTCCTGGATATATTCTTCGAAACGTGGATCTCTAATGGGCTCAGCATTATCATCTCCAAAGTCCGATTGGTCACTGGGTATCGATTCGTGGTCACCACCAAATTTAAGTTATCTTCCACCATCATCATCATCGCTATCATTAGCATTCAAATAATTTGAAATATTCTCCTCTTCTCCTTCCGTCAATTCGCGACGTAAGTTGGCCAAATAAATCGGCAATTCCTTACTCATTTCAAAAATATATATTTGTCACAACTAAAAATCAACTGTTTACTCGAAAATTTTATGCGAAACTAATTAGAAATCCACAACAATCTCCAAAATCTTTAGAAAATTACGCCTCTTCATACAAAATATATGAAGAAATTCTATGGGCACTGAGTGCCCCAAGTCACGTATAGCGTACTGACCATATAAAATGCCGTTACTTTCTTATTATAAAAGCTATGTACTTAAAATTTTGTCAACTTATAACTAATATTATAGTTTGTCACTATGCTAAAATTTGGCTAAATTGGACTGCCCTATCCCCAGAAATTCAATATCAAAAATGAGATTGGGCACTGAGTGCCCAACTCACGGTTCTAAGGTTAAAATTATCACGTACTTGAATCTAATCTACGTAATAATTTAAAAAAAAAAAAAGCAAAAACCAAAAAAACAAACAAAAAAAAATTAAAAATTTGAAAAATACAAAAAAATTAAATAAATATTAAAAAATAAAAAAAAAACAAAAAGGGATTAAATGTCTGCTACGTCCACGTCGTTAATCTTGGGTTACGTTAAATTCTGATAATAATAGTGCCTAAATCAATGATTTTTCATCATGTTCTGAGTTGGTTTTTTATTTGTAGCTCATACAAATATTGCTGTCCCAAAATTCCCTTTGGGGGGTAAAAAGGTGATGAAATAAGAAACATTTTAAGATATTTTCGAAAAAAATCGAACGGGACATAAGTAGTTAAAAATTCCAAAAAAACAAATTTTTTCATTTTTTGCTATGAAATATTAATTTTAAAAATTTTTACGATATACAGTTTCAAAGTTTGAGAAATTCTGTACAAAAAAGTCACATGGTGTTTTAAAATCTGTTCATTAGTTTTAAAGTTATGGCGGTTCGAAATTTTTTTTACAAAAAACTTTGGCCCCTTATAATATGGCAACCCCGCGTTACACAGACCTAAAACCAAATGTTTTATTTTAGGTTTTACATCTACTAAAGATATATAATTGCCAAAGAAAATAAAGAACTTTTATTTTCAAGTGGCTTTTTTTCCAGAGAATGCCCCTTATATAATATAAATAAAGTTAAATAAATAAATTGCGAGAGTATAAAATGTTCGGTTACACCCGAACTTAGCCCTTCCATACTTGTTTCTTATCCGATTGATTTTAGATGAATCTCCAAGGACTTATGATTGTCACCGCAATGACCTTTTTTTGGAACTGGGTCAACACAATATTATTTTTGTAAAATAATATGACATTACTGAAAATTTTAATTTTTTCGTGTCTATGACTACACCTAACCTATTAAGCTTGGAAGCTTCACGAATGAAATACATTCAGGCAAAGCAACCTAAGTAGTTTCGATAAACTGTTATCGATAGTTTGCAACTTTTTCGAAATATCTTTATCCATATATAGTAATTTTAAATTTGTGGTTTTCGATATTTTGTGAATGTACTTGTCGATAAGTGTAATCGATATTTAAAACAAAATATCGGTATTTTTAGTTTGTTATGATCGATAAAAAAACTTTCGATATTTTTGACTAATTTTTCGATAAAATGAAATCGGTCAATATTTTGATAAAATATATCGATATTTTGTGGTTTTTATGTTCGATAAAGAACGTTATTTTTATACTTTTAAGATTTCCTTAAAAAAAACAAATTTATTATGAATATTTTATCGATTTATTCTGATTTATAGCTTAATTCTCTCTCAGAGCTCGTGCCAAAACTCTTAACTTTTTGGAGGCTTCGAATAAAATGACGATTGTCAGCAGCATACAAAAATGTTTGATTTTGTTAAGAGGCATTGATTTACAAGTACCAGCATTAAAGCCTTATCAGTATAGAGTCTGCTCTACTTGAACACAAAAAAAAAACAATAAATTAAACAACACAAAAGCCAAATTGATTAAAGCCTAACCGAAAGCGAACAAATATTTTAAAGTGACAAACAGATAGATTGCCTTTCTAGCAAAACGCATGCGAATCGCGCTTTCGTGTCACGCAAATCACGGAAGGACTTAGTCGAGCTTACAACTCAATTAGGCGGAAAGAAGGCGATTGAGATTATGCATATGGCCGAGCGCCGCCAAACCAAATCGTTAGTAATCGCATGCAATGCGGCATGAAAAGCGTGCCGCAGCAGCGAGAGAAAGCACACACAAGTGCACACAGCTACAAAAAAGTGAGCACAGAGCAGAAAGTTAAGAAGAAAAAATTGCGAAAATGCTGGAAAATCGCTAACCGACGGCATTCAATATTTCCGGCCTGACAAGTGTCTGCGGTTAAGCTGACCGCAACGGAAGTTTAAATAATGCAAAACAGTTTAATGAATTGTGCCACGCTGTCGCACAGCCACACGGCCGCACAACCGCAACACGGCAACCTGGTGTGGCGCAGCAGTGGTCAACAGGTTGCAACAAGTTTAATTCTCTCGGCGCAATGCACACAATGCGAAAACACAAACAACCACACACATGAGGCAACACTTTCAATAAATAATGCGTGTGTGGTGAGTGCTTTGAGGCAGGCGAGTGGCGCGTGGCCTGCATGGGGCGCTGCAATTTACTCACTCTCCAGCGATTTGCGGCACTAACAAGGGACTCAGTGCATGCAATATATGTAAATATATATTTATTTTTTTAAATATATTCTCTATATGCATACATACACATATGTGCCCCTGCGTTGGACACCCATCGCCGAAATACGAAATTCGGTTTTCCCTGAGTGCACTTAAATGCGATGATTTTTATAAAGAAAAACCACACACACACACACACTCATGTGTTCGTGCATTGCTGCAAGCAATTTAAGGCTTCCTTTTTAAACTTTTAAAACCGCTTTTGTTGTTGTCATGTATACGCCCGGCGTAATCACATGTGCCTTGTGTGGGTGTGCATGCGCTTGAAAGGCATTGAGGCTGGCCTATTCAGCAGTTTTATTTTTGCTTTATTAATTTTGTGGAACACGCGGAACACATTTATTTCGGTGAATACGCGAATTTCGCGCTTTCAAATTGAAAATTTGTCAGCGCATGCATTGTGGGTGGCAGGAAATTCATTTAAAATTTTTAAATACTCTTACTCCAAAAAATATATATATTTTACAAATTTAAAAATGGTAATTGATACTAATTGATTATGGCATATTTTCTTATTACACATTACCTTTAATTCATTAACGAATTATCAAAAGTAGGAAACAAGAAAAAACGTTAACTTCGGCTGTACCGAAAGTAATATATCCTTCACATGTGCATTTCTTTTAGTAACTATGTGTTTAACAAAATCGAAAGACGTAAGGAAAAGTAAGTAAAAAAAAGAAAACGTTTTCTTTTGTTAAATTTCGTGCAGATACAACGTCAAATGCGAAAATTTTCCATACAAGTCATTGATTCCGATCGTTCGGTTTGTATGGCAGTTCCGACAAATGAGCACCTTCATGAAGAGAAAATAACAAAATTTCAAAACGATATCTTAAAAATTGAAGGACTAGCGGAGGATGGAGTCATATGTAGAAGTTCACGTAAGTGAGGAAAGTTTCTGACTGTCATTCACTTGGGAGTGGCCAGGAACGATTCTTTTACATGTGGCTCAAGCAGCTCACAACTTCCGGTCTTAGACCAAGTATCCTCTGGGTAGCCAAAAGACATCCGTTTGAAGGCGAGCTAAAGTGAGAAGGCGAATCCCGCTTATGCGGTTGTGCGTAGGGCTTGGGACCCACCACATAAAAACGAATAACCAGTGAATAAGAAACACAGGCCTCGGATGAGACACCCCCCTTTTGATGACGACCCCTGCAAACGTTTTAAGGATAATGTTATAAGGGCATGCACCTGGAATGTCCGGACCCTTAATTGGGAAGGTGCCTCTGCCCAGCTGGTTGATGTCCTCGTAAGAGTAAAGACTGACATCACCGCAATCCAAGAAATGCGATGGACGGGACAAGGACGGAAGAAGGTGGGTCCTTGTGACATCTACTACAGCGGCCATATAAAGGAGCGCAAATTCGGTGTGGGATTCGTGGTGGGAGAGAGACTCCGTCGTCGAGTCCTGGCATTCACTCCGGTGGATGAACGTCTAGCCCCAATCTGCATCAAAGCGAGGTTCTTCAACATATCGCTGATTTGCGCCCACGCCCCGACGGAAGAGAAGGACGAAGTGATCAAAGATACCTTCTATGAGCGCCTAGAACGTACCTATGAGCGCTGCCCCCGCCACGATGTCAAAATCGTGCTTGGCGATTTCAACGCTAGGGTGGGTAAAGAAGGTGTCTTTGGCACAACAGTCGGAAAATTCAGCCTCCATGACGAAACATCACCAAACGGTCTGAGGCTGATCGACTTCGCCGGGGCCCGAAATATGGTCATCTGTAGTACTAGATTCCAGCATAAGAAAATCCATCAAGCTACTTGGCTGTCCCCGGATCGAATCACTCGCAACCAGATCGATCATGTTGTGATAGATGGACGACATGTCTCCAGTGTTTTTGATGTGCGTACGCTTCGTGGTCCCAACATCGACTCGGACCACTATCTTGTAGCAGCTAAGATACGCGCACACTTCAACAAACACAAGGAAGGTTCGACATCGAGAAGCTGCAATCACAACCGACAGCCGAACGATTTTCTACTCGACTTGCACTCCTGCTCTCTGAGAGCACTCATCAGCATCTCGGTATAAGGGAGCTGTGGGACGGCATATCAAACTCCTTACGTACAGCTGCAACCGAAACCATTGGCTTTCGGAAAAGCCAAAAAAACAGCTGGTATGATGAGGATTGTCGTCTCGCAGTGGAGAGAAAACAGACTGCCTACCTCGCAATGTTGCGATCGACCGCAACACGAGCGGGATGGGAAAGATACCGAGAGCTGAAGAGGGAAGCGAGACGCATTTGCAGAAAAAGAAAGAAAGAGGCAGAAATGCGTGAGTATGAAGAGCTTGACAAGCTGGCCGACAGGGGTAATGCTCGAAAATTTTACGAAAAGATCCGGCGACTAACTGAAGGTTTTAAGACCGGAGCACACTCCTGTAGGACCCCCAGCGGTGATCTAGTGGTTGATGACCAGAGTATACTGTGTTTGTGGAGGGAACACTTCTCCAGCCTGCTGAATTGCAGTGAAAGTACAACACCAGGAGATGGCGAACCCGATTCCCCAATCGACGACGATGGAACAGATGTTCCATTGCCCGACCGTGAAGAAATTAGAATAGCAATTACCCGCTTGAAGAACAACAAGGCGGCGGGGGCCGATGGATTGCCGGCCGAGCTATTCAAATACGGCGGCGAAGAGCTGATAAGGTGCATGCATCAGCTTCTTTGCGAAATATGGTCGGAAGAAAGCATGCCCGACGTTTGGAATCTCAGTGTACTCTGCCCAATCCACAAAAAGGGAGACCCCACAATCTGCGCCAACTATCGTGGGATAAGCCTCCTTAACATCGCTTATAAGGTTCTATCGAGCGTATTGTGTGAAAGACTAAAGCCCACTGTCAACGAACTGATTGGACCTTATCAGTGTGGCTTTAGACCTGGAAAATCAACAACTGACCAGATATTCACCATGCGCCAAATCTTGGAGAAGACCCGTGAAAAAAGGATCGACACACACCATCTATTTGTCGACTTTAAAGCTGCTTTCGACAGCACGAAAAGGAGCTGCCTTTATGCCGCGATGTCTGAATTTGGTATCCCCGAAAAACTAATACGGCTGTGTAAGTTGACGTTGAGCAACACCAAAAGCTCCGTCAGGATCGGGAAGGACCTCTCTGAGCCCTTCGATACCAAACGAGGTTTCAGACAAGGTGACTCGCTATCGTGCGACTTCTTTAACTTGAAGCTGGAGAAAATTATAAGAGCTGCAGAGCTAAATAGAGAAGGTACAATCTTCTACAATAGTGTACAGCTCCTGGCGTACGCCGATGATATCGATATCATTGGAAACAACACCCGCGCCGTTAGTTCTGCTTTTTCCCGCCTGGATAAGGAAGCGAAGCGAATGGGTCTGGTGGTGAACGAGGACAAGACGAAATATCTCCTGTCATCAAACAAACAGTCAGCGCATTCGCGTCTTGGCTCCCACGTCACTGTTGACAGTCATAACTTTGAAGTTGTAGATAATTTCGTCTACCTGGGAACCAGCATTAACAGCAATAACAATGTCAGCCTTGAAATCCAACGCAGAATCACTCTTGCCAACAGGTGCTACTATGGACTGAGTAGGCAATTGAAAAGTAAAGTCCTCTCTCGACGAACAAAAACTAAACTCTACAAGTCCCTCATCATTCCCGTCCTACTTTATGGTGCAGAAGCGTGGACGGTGTCAACATCCGATGAGACGGCACTAGGAGTTTTCGAGAGAAAGGTTTTGCGGAAGATTTACGGTCCCTTAAACATTGGCAACGGCGAATACCGCAGAAGATGGAATGATGAGCTGTATGTGTTGTTCGACGACATAGACATAGTCCAGCGAATAAAAAGACAGCGGCTACGCTGGCTGGGTCATGTTGTTCGAATGGATGAAAGTGCCCCAGCTCTGAAAGTTTTCGATGCAGTACCCGCTGGTGGAAGCCGAGGAAGAGGGAGACCTCCACTCCAATGGAAGGACCAGGTGGAGAAGGACCTGTCTTCACTTGGTATTACCAATTGGCGCCAAACCGCCAAAAGGAGAGATGCGTGGCGCACTGTTGTGGACTCGGCTATAAACGCGTAAGCGGTTTCCACGCCAGTTAAGAAGAAGAAGTTCGTATATATACAGACAGACGGACATGGCTAAATCGACTCAGTTCAACCTACTGATCATCTATATATATACTTTATAGGGACTCCGACGCTTCCTTCTGGGTGTTACAAACATCGTGACAAACTTAATATACCCTGTGTTCAGAGTATAAAAAAATAAAGAATTTCATCTTTTTATCTTTCAACTTATATAGTTATAAGACCCCAATTCCTCCGCAGTATTCATATAATACTGTTTCTTTGACTTTCAACTTCTAGCAATGACAATCTCTCAATTTTAGTTTATAAACATTGTAGATTGGAGATAGTAACATCTGAATATAATCTGAGGTGTGAATGCTCTTCGTCTTCTAAATTTTGTTTAAGGATATCATTTAAATGATTTTATCGGCTCCTGGGTTTTTGAAGTAGACCTCAAATGGCCGCCTAGGGTTTCAAATATCCATAAATGTTTTCATCTTGAGTTCTCCTAAAATATAATCTTTTATGACACTAGACTGAAAAATATAGTATGAGTATCTAGGTTAGGTTAGAGTGGCTGTTCTCCTATGCCACAAGAGAGCACACTTGGACAGCTAAAACTGGTCCTTAGTGATGACGCAAACTCCTCACAATGGATGCCCAAGATACTCAAGTAACGACAAAGCGCTTTTCACGAATTTGTGCAGGCAACTAATTTGTAGTCGGGACATTTCAGCTGGTTCTTCGAAGTTTATTCTGCCAAGATATTTCCGCGGCAGGAGAAAGGAGAAAATGAAGGAGAAAGTGTCATGATGTCTCAACCTCCTCAACTTTGGCAATTTGCGTCCGTCAGTGTATTTAGCCTAGCGCCATGTAACCCCATCGGGCAGTGGCCAGTAATTACTCCTATCATCACGGTCAGCTGAACCTTACTAAGAGAAAAGGTCTCAGTAGATCTCCTGCGATCCACCTCCAGAATGATCTCGTAGTTGCAGAGGTACGGACCGTTGTCCAACACCTACCGTGTTCATTCAACAAACACTAATCCAAGCTTGTTCCCACTCTGATGTGATTGCTGTTTGGATGCCCTTACGCACCAGCTCATCGGCTTTGCAGTTTCCGGCGATACCCCTGTATAAACCCAAACGATTACCCACCTCCCGCGCAACCGATGCGTGGGGCGCAATCCGCAAACGAGCGGAATTTGCCGAGTCATGAAAGACAAGAGTTTTTAAGCGTCGAGATCTGAAACTGCTCAGCTACAGAAAGAAAAATTTCCACAGCTAAGATTTAAAATTTACAAAAACAAAAGGTTAAAAAATGTTTAATTTTATTATTAAGCGAAGACAAAATAGATTTTTAATGCTAAAGATCGGATCAGATAGGTCTGGGATCCAAACGAGTATTATATTAAAATAGCTTGAAGCTACTAATAGAGAGGCTAATCACTCCTTGACTATCTTAGAGCGCACCTTCAGCGAGCACATGGCCAGGATATCTAGATTTAAAGAAATATATTTTCTTGAAGTCATATACAAGTATATCTACTACAACCATAGTTTCAGCCGTACCTGTATAAATGTTTAGCAATAAGTTATGGAGATTCAGCAGTCACTTAACCGAAATCATTTTTACAAGATAATGGCAAACACTTATCTTCAGAATAAAGCTAAACTCTTGGCTATAACATCATTGAATGAGGCGCCAACATTTTTATAACACATTCATCTCAGAGTTTAACATTTCATCAAAGAATCAAAGTGGAATAAGAACTAAAGCTAAAGATGTTCTTATAGTAATAATTCTAGAAGTTAAGACCACAGAAATGGAGGAAGAGCTACAGATCAAAATAATCTCCATTTTTGCATAAATTATTTTTAGATATTTTCTTTTTACATTTCCTTGTCTAATATTTGAAAAATCATCCCTTTCTCAGCTCCTATATGAGACTAGCCTTATGTAATTTCCTTACCATTTATATCTACTACCAGCATAAATCAAGTCGCAATGTCATAACAGCGTCATCCATCTAACAGCTAGCTGGTAACACAATTTCACTGATTTAATTTCACTACCACAAAAGTTGCCGAGAACACTTTTAAAACTGTCGAAAAACTCGGAGAACAAAAGACTTTTGAAAATGGCATTTTTTAACAAAGTTTGGCGCTGCAGCGAGTGAGTGGGTATGGAAGCTACAGCAATCAATCAATATTTGCAGTTTTAAAAGGTGCAGCCAACAGTTGCAAAAACAACAGCAACAGCAACGGCAATAACAACAACAATAGTAGTGGTAAAAACAGCAACTTTGTTAACACTTAGTAACGGTAAAGCCACTCATGGCGGTGTGAGTGGGGGCACTAAAAAATCACAAAGTGTTTGCGTTTTACTCGAATCAGTATGGCGGGCCAAACACAAAGTCAAATGAAAATCATGGAAAAAGTGCCGTGTAAAGTAGTAAGAAAACTTTGTTGCTTGCAAGTGGCAAATTCACTTAACCACTTTGCTGTGCGCTTTGATGGCTGCGCGAGTGACTCAATGAGTGCATGTTAGTGAGTGAGTAAAAAGAGCAAATGAGTGAATTTAGTTAGAGTTAGCGGAAGTGGAAGTGGAAACTACATACTTTACAATAGCGCAAAGTACTGCACTAAATTGATGATAAAACTTTTGATTAAAACAAACTGAAATAAGAAATGCGTAAACCACACACAACTTTCTGTGCTCTTTGCTGTGTTATGAGAGCGTTAAAATAGTAAAGAGCGATGTAGAGTTGAGACATGATTTGGAATCAAAGTTAAAGTTGGAATTATAATTCTCGAGTGTCTCCTTTTGTTGAGCACGCAACAGTAAGATATTGTCAATATTTCCATCTAAGACTAACACGACCGAATGAACGGAGGAGTCGTAGCCATCACTGTACACATAGCGACATAACAGATGGTGCACTCTCTACAAATATTTAAATCTATGCCCAGAAGGTTGGGAAGATACTAATGGAAGATAGATTGGCAGTGAAAAACGATAATTTGCTTAGTGTTTGACATTTTTCTTTCGATAGTTTATGTGGCTTTTACTTTTGTATTGTCTAGAAATTTAGTTTTTAAATTGGAATTTGGTACATATTGTGAAGGAAACGAAGCTGAATCTCAAAAAACGAAAATTTTAGACATTCAAAAAGTTGTCATTGTTGATTCTAAAGCCCTTGAGAGAATACTGCAGAATTTTCAGGGACTGTAATGTCAAGTCTACTAAAAATGAGTTCGAAAAAAGTTTTCTTTCTCCAATTTTTAGTTTGTAAATGTTCTCATAGGTATGAATGAAGCTTTTAGTTGATGTTACACAATGGCTCAACGTACTTCTGAATCAGCTGCCTATAGACAGCTATATTAGAAAAATAGCATAGTTTTCTACTATAAAATTAAACGAGCAAGGAGTATGGAATCGCAAAAGCTACGGACACAGCGAAATTCTGAAACAGCTGACTTCAATACCAAATAAAACATACTATATTCTCCCAAGGTTGGGCTTCAATAGCCACTTTCAGGTGAGCTTACTTATCTAGACGGGAACGGTGAAGAGAATTAGTTGCAGAGGAGAATATCATCTCAATATACACCGACGGATCTAAAATAGATAGCGGTGTAGGATAGGTAGATATACTCCAATGATCTGGACATCTTACTCTCCTACCGCCTACCGAACTCATCCAGCATCTTCCAAGCAGAAGTACTAGGTATAGAGAAGGCCAGTGGTGCCATATTGAGCCAATACGAGAGAATAGAGAAAGTGAACATGATCTGTGTGCATGGGCGTCGCCACAGAATGTTTCGAGAGCAGTCAGGAACTGCAGGAAGGCTATGAGCTCTCTGGCAGAAAAACTTCACATGTCCATATATGGGTTCTTGGCCACAGGAACATTATCGGAAATGAAAAGGCAGACAAGTTGGCAAAAATAGGAGGTTCTCAGCAAGAATCCGAAGCGGAGCAAATACCATGTCCGTCAGGAAATATCAAGCAAAATCTTCACACAAGTATGAGCAGATTGCTCAAGAAAGATGGAAATCAACAACCAAATGCCAAATAACAAAACAAAATTGGCCTAAATATGACAGAGCAAGAAGCAATGATCTATTAAATAGATCCAGAAAAAGCATATAAAGACTTACGGCTACCATAACGGGGCATTGTCCATTCTGAGAACATGGGAGAAAATGGGTTTGCACTATAACAATATTTGTCGTTCATGCAAATTCGAAGGGAATAATAAATGGTCTTCCACTTTCTCTGCGACTGACCAGCCCTATCGCAAACCAGACATAAAACCCTTGGGCTCCATCAAGCACCAAATCTCGAATGGATGTCCAAATAAAAAGTATTACGGAAATAAGTAGTTTCATTGTAAGCACGAAATGGTTTGGCGATGAAACGAGATAGCAAATCATAAAGGTCTCAAAATAGTGCAACAAAATGGCGCATCTAGCATTAATTGAGCCAGTATGGCAGCACTCCTACCTACCTACCTACCTAAACAACGGCTTATACCTCTTAAATTAGGAAAGGATCGATTGTTCTTATTGTAGCGATCGAAAACATTATTTTCGTTGACAGTTCCGGTACTACCAAGTTGACACTTCTTAGACGGATAAAACTGCGAATGCTTTCTCATTTTATAGACCCGACTGTGTTGAGAACGACTCGATATATTTCTGGGAACGGCTGTTGCTAAAGTTTTTAGTATATTACATTTAAGAAAGTGTCTAAAAATAACCTCTTCTCGTGACTATTCTGCTTTGAGGTAGTTTACATGTAACCCACAATATTTATAGCCCATACAAACGTTTCAGGATTTCCACACTACAGTTCTCAATAAAAGCTGGACTTAGAGGTAGTCAGGATTTTCAAAAAATCATTTTTTTTTTGCATTTTTGTTAAGTGTAATATCTTAAAAATATTCTCTGAAATTTTAAACAGAATCCGATAATTACTATTCGATTTATTTAAGCTAATCAGAAATTTCTTTAAAACAAATATTTACACTTTTATCAAACTAAAACTTCAACCCAAAGGTGTCTACTTTCCTATTTATACACCAAATTAGGCTCGAGGTGCCACTCCGCGCTGTGCTCAGTGCTTTGTTTGCATTGAGTGCCTATTAGACAAGCAATGACTTGTAAATGCACATCACTTCAACTGCTGCCACGTCACTACGCCACATTCACGAGGCTAATATAATGCTGAAAATATTTTTCCACACAATACTACAGAGTACCACTTGAGATCGGCACTGCCAAACGAAACTGCAACGGCTTGGGCTTGGCTTGGCTTGTGATTTCTCTGGAGTGGCATATAATGCACTCGAACACTTATGAATGAATGCAAGTCGGTTGTGTACAAATAAAGAAGGCGCTATTGTGTGAGTGCTGCGATGGAAATTATACGAGCCTCGTGCAACTTAACGAGGCAAACGCACGCACATACCAGCTGTGAGTGTGAATGCAAAGAGCAGATTTGCAATCCATTAAAGTCGCTGCTAACTATGCTCCGGCACTTGATAAGCACCCAAGGGTTTTATCAAAGTACGACTAAGTTCTAACACTTACCTACTTAAGCGTTGGCAGCATGCAACACACACACACCACTAGACATGCAACAACACACCTTTTTCGCACAAAAGCTTTACGCTTTCAGAACTCTCTTGCTAAACGCCGCCGCCACTGCAGCAGTTGGAGGACGGAGATAAACAGAGCGTGTTGCCGACATTACCATAGCGCTTCGACGTGTGTGTGTGTGTGTGGTGCGTATGCGTATATGTTGCAACATGCGGCAGCATACTCAATGCCAGTTAAACTGTAGACAGTCTATGCAATTTTATTTGTTGCTGCTACATTAGGCTTTATTCGCACGCGTTTGCAGTTCATTGTGTCTGTGGATGTTGCATGCAACATACTTCATACCACAACTTTCTTTTTCTGCCGTTATAGAAATAGATACAGCACACACACATGTCGCTGTGTGAGGCAAGTGTTGCACTCAAATTGTGCGGTGAACCATTCACTGCCACTCGTCGGAATTAAAGCGCCTTGCAGCCTTTCAACCTTTCCAGCAAAGCCGCCCTCACCGGTTGTTGCTACTGCTGGCGCTGTTTGGGAATTTTCAAAGTGAAATCTTTCAATGCACTTCACGCCATTACAGTTGCATGCTTGCTCTCCGCAGCAGTGATTTAAAGTGCCAATGGGATTCGGCATGCGAAAGATAACTATGCGTTGAAGTTGCTGTTGGCGGGTGAGTGTTGGACGTCACGTGGTGGTGCGGTTGGCGAGGTGGTTGAGCGCTTCGCATGAATGAGTTGCGTGCAAGATAAGTGGTTGATTTTGGCGTGATTAGGCGTGGAACACAGGTTTTTTGAGCTCCACAAGTTTGTTTTTAGATAAGCTCCACAAGCACTGCTCTTGAGAGATAGAGTATTCGAACAAAGTCTTGATTTTCTAGTACGAATTTCAAGCTGCCAGTTAAACATGGCTGTACACGGAGATCCAAAGTTTTATAATTTCTAGATAACAAAAGGAAAGCAATTTACCGCAAATTTAAGAGAAGAAAGCGTAATTGTCTCTCAGAGAGTTCTCTAAGTTTCAGACAATTGCTTTATTGTAATTTGTTTCCAAAAATTCTCTTCTTCTGAATGTTAGCTTTCCGATTTTACAAACTCTGTTCATATTACTCTTCCTCGGATTTCCTCTATTGTATAACTGCAACGGCTCTTCAATAACTGCACTATAAAATTCGTTATTCCTGTGAAAGTATATTCGATGCCATTTTGTATGGAACTCGATTTCTTTTGCATGACCACCTTGCTTGCAGAAGTCCAGACGCTGAACCCAATTTCCGACAGTTTTCAATCATAAATCGGCCGATACTGAGATAATTTCACGTTTGATATTCGTACGAAGCTCATAAATTGTCCTACCTGACGTAGCCTCACAGTCTAACTGTTGTCTATTGGAACCATATATTGTCCAAGTTCATATGATTCAATTCGGTTATCACTGAGCGGTAGCGATTTCCATTCACAGTAACATTTTACGCTCAATTGTTTACCTGACAGGACAATTATGACGACCATAGATTGAAGTTGAGGCCATTGACTCCGACTTCCGGTAGTAAATTTTAATAATTTCAACTCGTTGTTGTATCGTATATCTTTCTAAGATGAAATGGCAAACCTTAATGCTGAGAAATGTTAAAAGAGCGGAAAAATATTGCGTTGTTTCCTGACCTTATCGGTCTACTATAGCGTCCCTTCTGAAAAACCCTTTACTTGGCGTCCACTTCATATCTAACATTTCCGTTTTCTAATATTTTTATTAAATTAAATTGAGGAATTACATGGGAAAATAGCAGATGGAAGCTGCAATCAGATTTTTTTTACAGAATGGAAAATGGGCGTAGCGCCGCCCACTTATGGGTCAAAAACCATATCTCAGGAACTACTCAACCGATTTCAATGAAACTTGATTTGTAATAGTTTCCTTACACCCCAATGATATGTTGTGAAAATAGGCCAAATCGCTTCACAACCACGCCTACTTCTTATATACCAGAACTTTGAAGACGATCTGAATCGTTTACTTTACAATATATAAAGTAAGCACTAGTGAAGATATCGGTGCAGAACTTTGCAGAAATACTATGTTTATAGTGTGGCAGCCCCATTCTAAAAATCACCGAAATCGGACCATAGGTTGTCAAGACCCCATATATCGAACACGAGGACCTCGGTGCTTCTAACCTAATAAAGGGTGATTTTTTAAGAGCTTGATAACTTTTTAAAAAAAAAAAACGCATAAAATCTCATCGGTTCTTTATTTGAAACGTTAGATTGGTTCATGACATTTACTTTTTGAAGATAATTTCATTTAAATGTTGACCGCGGCTGCGTCTTAGGTGGTCCATTCGGAAAGTCCAATTTTGGGCAACTTTTTCGAGCATTTCGGCCGGAATAGCCCGAATTTCTTCGGAAATGTTGTCTTCCAAAGCTGGAATAGTTGCTGGCTTATTTCTGTAGACTTTAGACTTGACGTAGCCCCACAAAAAATAGTCTAAAGGCGTTAAATCGCATGATCTTGGTGGCCAACTTACGGGTCCATTTCTTGAGATGAATTGTTCTCCGAAGTTTTCCCTCAAAATGGCCATAGAATCGCGAGCTGTGTGGCATGTAGCGCCATCTTGTTGAAACCACATGTCAACCAAGTTCAGTTCTTCCATTTTTGGCAACAAAAAGTTTGTTAGCATCGAACGATAGCGATCGCCATTCACCGTAACGTTGCGTCCAACAGCATCTTTGAAAAAATACGGTCCAATGATTCCACCAGCGTACAAACCACACCAAACAGTGCATTTTTCGGGATGCATGGGCAGTTCTTGAACGGCTTCTGGTTGCTCTTCACCCCAAATGCGGCAATTTTGCTTATTTACGTAGCCATTCAACCAGAAATGAGCCTCATCGCTGAACAAAATTTGTCGATAAAAAAGCGGATTTTCACATTTCGAACCGAACACTGATTTTGGTAATAAAATTCAATGATTTGCAAGCGTTGCTCGTTAGTAAGTCTATTCATGATGAAATGTCAAAGCATACTGAGCATCTTTCTCTTTGACACCATGTCTGAAATCCCACGTGATCTGTCAAATACTAATGCATGAAAATCCTAACCTCAAAAAAATCACCCGTTATTATGGTTTCCAACTTTCAATGGATTTTATACGAATATGTGGGTCAAATTGTGTATTATATAATATAAATAAAGTTAAATAAATAAATTGCGAGAATATAAAATGTTCGGTTACTCCCGAACTTAGCTCTTCCTTACTTGTTAAAATTTGACTTGCCACGAAAATGTAGCATGCATTTGGGCTGATCTGTAACCTCCGGTAACCTATTTAATCCAATTTAAATAACTTTTAAAGAAGCCAAACTAAATAAAAAATGTATATCAAATCATATTGCAGCTGAAGTCCAAGTTCTAATAGTCTAAATAATAGACTAGCTTTAAACTCATCTCGTCTTCTATAACTGTTGGATATCATTTTGTCAATAATATTTTGTGTCACAATTTAAGTTTAACTTTAAGAAAAGTATCTTTAAAAGAACTGCGACAGAAATAGTTGTAATAATTATTTAATTTAATTTAATTTTAAAATCTTTCGCAAGCAACCAGTGATAGTTTGCATACTGGCATTGCCTACATTTAGGCGCAGTCAAAGAATAATAATTTTAATAACAAATTAAACTGCTTAAAACGCTTTGACAGCATATGACAGCGCTGCAAGCATTAGACTTACTCAATGACTTACGAAGCTTGTATGCAATTGACTAGCAATAATAAAGCCTTTCAACGCAGCGCACATGACACTCTTCTAAGCTAGCAGAATTGCCACAAGAATAATTAATTAACAATTGCTTTTGCGCGTATTTCAATGTATATGTAGGTGTGTGTGTGTGTGCGAGTAGTGCTGATTAATGTTAGGCTGCTGTGTAGCAACAATATACTATGTAATTACATGTTGTCATAACATTAATGACAACAACAACAACAATAATTATAATGATAATAATTGTAATCATGCAGCCAACAAATTCATTTTGTACCTAGACACACACACACGCGCACAATATGACAAATGACAACAACAACAAATAGTCAATAACAACAACAACAACACCAAATGCTGTATGCGGAAATACGTGGCATTATATAATATAATAAAGCTTTATAGCTGGAAAAGCGGCGTATAGAATATTAAATGCATGTGGAGATCAACTTGTATGCTTGTTTAGTTGTATGTGTGTGTGTGAGAATGTATGTATGCGTGTCTAAATAATAATACCTGAGCTAAACTACCACTAATATATTTATATGTATGTGTGTCCAAACACAATGCCTGTCAAAATAATTTTTCATTGGTAATGACCAAAGGAGCAACAACAACAACTAAAACTCGAACACTAACAAGCATTATATGTACGTACATGCTTCAACGCTATGTTATTATAATTAAATATTAATTTAGTGCTCGATTTCTCCAATAACATAAATTAATGGTGTTGCACAAAACGTTGAGCCTGTTGCTCGTTCAATAACTATGAGACTAAGCATGTAAAGGCAAGCATACATATGGATGTATATATAAATATATATCCAATATGTGCGTCACAGCCTTCTGAATTTGTGCAAATATAATATCCGTTTCCGGTGGCTCATTTCCTCATGTAATTCCCTACCACCACCCGCCAGCGCTCAGCGCACTTTGATAAGCCATTGTTTATTTACATGCATTCATTCATTCAATGGATCATTTAGCTGGTCATTGTGTGTATATATGCATATGGATATGTGTGTGAGTGAGTATGTGTATGTGCTCACTCGTATGCTGATCCTTTTGCCCGCAACTGTTATCATTTTGTTGGCTTTAGGGCTTCGCTGATGTGTCGCTGGAGATTAATCTGCTCCCAAATGCAAACAAAATACGCCAAAAGCTCAGCAGATGTGCACTCATACATGCATACAATTACTCACACATATGGCATATATGAATATTACATTTAAGTATTTATACAGCGTCAAGGGAGTATATTATTAAATATTTGTATGTGTGTGTGTGTCCGTAATGAAATGTTTTTATGTATGCGTGTATATACATAGGTGATACATATAACCAGTAAAGGTAGGTAAAACTTCGTGCCAATAATAGCGGCTTCATTTATTGTCGGAGCTCTACTTTTTCCAGGGGTTAAGTGGGTTTTAGAAATTGTAAACAAGGATTTTTTACATTTTTTTTAAATATATACAATCATATATTTCATTTCAACAATACAAAGGAACATATTTAAACAATATTTTTATTAAAATTTAAAATTTTGACAGACTTTGAACAAAAAAACTTACGTTTTTGGTAAAATTTTGAGATATATTGGCTGGAATCGAAATACCGAAAATCGAAATTGGGATTCTTATCATCAAAAACAAGTAAGGAAAGGCTAAGTTCGGGGGCAACCGAACATTTTATACTCTCGCAATTTATTGAAGAAATTTTATTTACATAACACACAAATTTACCTATAAATTCGGCATAAAGACTAACGAAAATCGAAATGTATGAGAGTTGAGGTAATTTCGGAAAAGATTTCATTCATTTTCACCACCAAGGTACACTATATCCAAGACTATACACTCATTTAATTTCGCTAAGGTATCTCACATATTTACCAATATAAATAAGCAGATTAAAGACCACCGTATAAGTTCGATAACAGGGACCTTGAAAAGTTATTGTCCGTTTCGACAATTTTTTCTCAAGTGAAGCCAGAGATGATATGCACTATTTGTGTAAAGTTTTATTTCGCTATCTTCATTGGTTCCTTATGTATATGTTATAAAGTGAAGGAATCAGATGGAATTCACAATTGAGTTATATGGGAAGTTGTCGTGGTTATGAACCGATTTCATCTATTTTTCACATGTGTCTTCAGGGTGTCAAGAAGGTATTATTATGATTTCATTGAAATCTGTTTAGTTCCTGAGATATGGTTTTTGACCCATAAGTGGGCGATGCCACGCCCATTTTTCATTTTGTAAAAAAATCTGAGTGCAGCTTCCTTCTGCTCTTTCTTTTGTAAAATTTAGTGTTTCTAACGTTTCTCGTTAGTGAGTTAACCCACTTTTAGTAATTTTCAACCTAACCTTTCAATGGGAGGTGGGCGATATCCGATTATCCGACTTTTTTAATTTTTGGACTGTATAAGGAAACGGCTAAAAGAAACGACTGCAGAAAGTTTGGTTTATATAGCTTTTTTGAATTGCGAGTTATATACAAAAAACCTATTTGAGGGCGGGGTCACGCCCACTTCCCCAAAAAAATTACATCAAAATATGCCCCTTCATAGTGCGATCCTTCATACCAAATTTTATTTCCATAACTTTATTTATGGCTTAGTTATGACACTTTATAGATTTTTGGTTTTCGCCATTTTGTGGGCCTGGCAATGGTCCGATTTTGCCCATTTTCGAAAGCAACCTCCTCAGGGTGTCAAGGAATACGAGTTCCAAGTTGCGTTAAGATATCTCAATTTTTACGCAAGTTATCCGTTGCACGGAGAGACGGACGGACGGACGGACAGACAGACATCCGGATTTCAACTCGTCTCGTCATCCTGATCATTTTATATATAACCCTATATCTAACTCGTTTAGTTTTAGGACTTACAACCAACCGTTATGTGAACAAAACTATAATACTCTCTTAGCAACTTTTGTTGCGAGAGTATAATAAGCACAGATTACTAAAATGAATCTCAAGCAACCTCAAATTTTTAGACAGCATCTCAAAAGAAATTTATTTTTATTAACCTGCAGTAAACTACGGCAGCTTGCAGTTAATATATTAAGGAAAAATTTTATTTCCTGCAGCTTTAATGAAAACTTCGCTGAAAATCTCAAAACCTGTGACAGCACTGTCAGTTATGCGTCCAATTTAATTACGACATAATTTAGATATTTTCAGCAAATTAAGGCTCAATCACTCTATATAATAAAAAGTCTTGACATAACCTGAATTCCTACAGAAACTAATCCTTAATTCGCTTGTTCCGAAGAAAGCCATAAAGTTCCCCCCACTCCAGCTTTCTCTGCTTCCTCATATTATAGAGGACTAGCTAAGGCTAACAAGAATGATATCAGAAGCGGCGCTTGAAGCAAGAAACATATATTTACGCATTTATAAGCTGAACCACCCTCGGAAAACCTCGAGATTACCACCAAGGAAGGCTTAATGCACGCTCTATTGGCTTCTCATAACCTCAAAATACAAAATTACCTTCAAGTACACTAAAAACACATTCGTATAAATGATGTCATCAAACAGCTTCTTTTATGTGCGAATGAGTTAGAATGAGTTTTATGAGTTATGAGTTGGGAATAATTTTTTAAGCCTTATGTTTTTGGAGTTATTTGGAAAGCGCCACCAGATTGGCCATTGGTGTTTGGATGCTTCCCATACTACCAATACTACTCTCTTTCTTACTAAAATCTTAAAGGAACAGATAGCCCTCAATACTGGAGTTGAAAAAGTTGTGCGAGGAAAAATTTTCTCGTAAAATGTTTGAGATTGTCGAAAGGCACTTAAAATATATTTAAGTTAATGACCACAAATAGGGAGAAATAGACTTAACAACTACAAAATGCTCTAAAGGACTTTATATATCTATTATGGTTAATCGAAAGTAAAGAGCTAGACAATGACGTCTTAGCACCCGAAAATTATTTTTTGATAAAGAGAAACGAGAAAAAATCGAAATCACTATCGCAAGAGAGAGAAGTACGAGTATAGTATTGAACGATTACGAAGCAATCATGTTTAAAATGCATATAAATAATAAATATACCTGTTTATGAATAATCTGCTTATGAGTACTTGTATATATCATACTATATGCTCCCATAAATGTAGGTACACATGCAGCTGCTGCCACATTCCGCTCAAGCAGTTCACCTTATACGCAGATGAAAGTAACAAAACAAAAGAACTGCGACTTTAAACCGCTTTTCACAGCATTTCGCATTTATTTATTTATTTATTTCGTACTTATGTTTGCGTCAGCAAATGCTAAGCTTCCCTGCCGACGCTACCTTTCGCTTGGCATTATTCGTTATTCACCTGTCAAAAGTGGCAGTTTTTATGGATTTTTGTTGCCATCGCTACTTGTCTTGTTCGGCTTTGCCAGCCGGTCTTGAAAGTGTGGCGCTAAAAAAAAGTAAATATGAAGTTTGCTCTGCTTCTCCGTTAACTTTGCATGTTTATGAACTTTGCAAAACTTCTGCATTACTTTTTGTTTATGCTAACACTTCAATGCTGCTTTATGTACTTATACTTATACTTGTACTCGTACAAGTTGGCAGAGTTTTGTGATGCTGTTATTTCTTACTTCACACAACAAGCTCATATTGCACATATTTGCATACGGACTGCGAACAGCTTGTGTGGCTTTTTTTGCAAACTGGCTACCTTTATTGACTTTGCACATAAGTTCCACAAGGTTCTTAGAATACAGTGTCTTAAAAGAATTTTTTAAAATATGTTGCACAGTGTGTACTGTAATTATCAACGTATTGTAAGTGTTGTTGTATTACATAATTACTTTCAATATCAGCTCATAAATATGTTACAGAAAATATTTTGAATATTCTCTCAAAAATGTAGCATACCTTTTAGCGCCCAAGTTAAAAATCGGTAAATAAGTCGAGAAGAGTTCTTAAAATAATTATAATGTGACTATAAGGTAAATTTTGAAACATCAAAACATTGGATAAACATTGTATTGGACTGTCATTCTTAGGGAGACTATAGAGACAATCTACCGGAACAATTCCAAAGCTAATGAAATTGAAATTATGAATTTAGAGCGAAAGAGGGCGCACGGTAAAAATTATTCTAACCACTTGAACTATTCCAGAGTGAAGAAACAGAGAACTCCAATGTTGACGACAAGAGTGAAAACGATAAATTAAGGGGAGGCAATAGTTGATTAGATTCTGGTGGTATCTCCCAAGCATTTTGAACAATCTTTTCTCTGCCAAATGCAACGCAGAATCACTCTTGCCAACAGGTGCTACTATGGACTAAGTGGGCAATTGAAAAGTAAAGTCCTCTCTCGACGAACAAAAACTAAACTCTGCAAGTCGCTCATCATTCCCGTCCTACTTTACGGTGCAGAATCGTGGACGATGCCAACATCCGATGAGACGGCACTAGGAGTTTTCGAGAGAAAGGTTTTGCGGAAGATTTATGGTCCCTTAAGAATTGGCAACGGCGAATACCGCAGACGATGGAACGATGAGCTGTATGTGTTATTCGACGACATAGACATAGTTCAGCGAATAAAAAGACACCGGCTACGCTGGCTAGGTCATGTTGTTCGAATGGACAAAAGTGCCTCAGCTCTGAAAGCGTTCGATGCAGTACCCGCCGAGGAAGAGGGAGGCCTCCACTCCGATGGAAGGACCAGGTATATTTCGATCTCTAACTTTTTCGATTCGATACGATTCGATTCCTAATTTAATTCTCAGGAATGGTGCTTTATGCCGTTCCTCGCTCTGGATTGCGATGTGGATATAGATCTTTCTACATAGCTCTTCATTAAAATGGATTTGCAGTATGTCTGGTACTTTCCGTCGCATTTTCTGTTAAGAGATCGATCATTCAAAGCTAATCTTCTTCTTAACTGACGTAGAATAAAGAAAAAGAATTATCAGGTTATTGTGTTTAATAATCGTATTCACTGTAATGAGTTTTAGTAAGTCTCAATCCATTCACAAAGACCAACACATAAAAGTAATCCGATTCTGAAAGTTTACTAGATCCCTACTAATTTTGTTCTTACTAAGACTTGAGACTAACTCGACTGTAAAGAAAGAAAGACCATAAGGATGCTAAAAATATCAAAATACAACGAGTGGTTTCAGAAGGGGGAAGAAAGCTTTCTGGAATTGACCTCAACATCTGAAACATCGCATCTTCCATAAACTTCAAATTTAAGACAGTCTTCTTTTTTCGGTTACGAAACCTCGGAAAAATGTTCTGATCTTCAAAAAAAAGGCAAGACGAATATGATTACTATCAAAAGAGCATCACAGTTGTTAAACATGACTACGAGGTCATGAACAGTTGCGAAAATCACCACAAGAGATAGGCAACCTCTCGAAGTCGACGAAATTAGAGAGACAACTTTTTGCAAGCAATCACTAGAGGCAAATAAAAAAAATAAAAAACTTCAAATTTAAGTCTAACTAAGATATTTGTCAAGCATTGCAAGACACCTGAGAATAAGCAAAAACAGCAATCTTCATTCATCTACACATTCCCTACTCAACGGCACACTTAGGGGGAGGGGGGAGACAAAACTTATTTATTGGCTTAGTTTCTGCATGCTGACCACTTAATACCGACCACCAAACAATACAATGCAATAAACAAAATAATAAAAGCCCCGACTTTTTACACACAAAAAGTTTGTTTTTCAATTCTTTCGCCAGCGTTTTTTCTACAGCATTTGGTATTGACTGTAACTTCGAGCATTGTTGTTGTTGTTGTTGCTGTGATACCCATGTGACCCGAGACAATAGAGACATAGAATGGAATGTAAATTGGCGCACAAGGCGCAGGAGAATGGCAAATGTGGTGCTTGGTCTGGAGGAAGAGAGAGGAGGTTGTGTGGGAGCTGGCATGTCCGGAGAGCAAAAACTGTAACTAAATCCAAAACAAAAAAAAATTTTAAAGAGAAATTCAGCACAAATGAAATTAGAAAGACGGCAAAAAAAGACTTGCTTAAGTTGGACAACAACAGCAACAATAATAACAATAGCATGAATGTAACGAATGCAACAAAAACACAATATATTGTTCTTCTGGCAATTGAGAAACTAACGCCACAGCCAACTAAGCGCGCTCTCAGTGGGAGCGTGTTGTGGCAAGTAAAATGTTTTAGTAGCAACAACAACTGAAGAAGTATTTCACTATTGCTTTTCTCAAGTTTTGTTGCCTTTTTTGTTTTTATTGCTTTTGTTGTTATTGTTCGCCAGGCGAAAGCTTTCAAGTGGATCAAGGTTAACCATTTGCATTGCATGCGATGGCCAACTGCTGTGAGCACCGTTGAGTGGGGACTTGATTAGCCGCAAAACACGAAACAAAAAAAAACTTGAATGAACAACAATAAAAACTACAACAAAGAAATGAAATAAAGCTGTAACAGTGCAAAATAACTACGAAAATCTAAGGGAAAAGCCTGATTGAACAGCGCTGCCGGGCCAAGCGAGTGTCGAAGGACGTTTGCGGTTGGCATGTCAAATAGTTTCAATCGAAAATATATATATATATATATATATGAGAGCGAATGGCAGTGTGTTAGTGAACCGCATGAAATTGAGCTGAATCTTTAAATTTTGCGTCAGTACCGTTATTTAAGGCTTTACATGCAATATTATTTGACTATTTCATTTCTTCCAAAACTTTCACACGCAGCGATCAATAGACAATAATAGAATTTCGTTTGAAATTCGATTCAAATGAATAGCTTCGGTCGCTTAGATTTTGTTTCGGGGGCATGGAGGTCATTGCGGTCAAATGGTAAAGCAACACCTGTCGCGGCAGCGCAAAGCGACGCGGCAAAAGCTAACAGTTATTGCGCCAAAGACGGGTATGACTCTTTACTCCAAGGAATATATATTTGTATGCGTGTATATACATATGTATATGTATATGTATGTATATGTGAGTGCCCCTGTGCATATGTTTGGCGGCAGTTGGCGTTTGGGCTACAGTGCAAATCTCATTTGCGCGCTGCGTTTTGGCGTTTACCAAAATGCAATTAATGCAATTTTGCTTAATGTCTATGTATATATACATTTATATAACTAGAGGTATATACACTCACACACACACATATATATGTAACCATTTTACGCTAAACAAATAATTTGCTTATTTCATATATGCTGACTTGTATATATGTATATACTCCTATAAGTAAGCCCATCACTATTTCAACCGTTAATTCAATGCCACTTGTGTGCCTAAAGCCAAGCCATTATTAGTGCGCCTCCATTTATACTCCATTTATGTAAGTGTGCTTGTGTGAGTGTGTGTATTTGATGTATATAGGCATATGCTCAACATAATTGAATAGATTTCAATGCAATGCTTGCAAACAATTGCATTATGCACCGTTATGTTGCAGCCGACAATCTTATTAGTCAGCAGGGCGTTTGTTTGCCACTTGGTAGCCGCTTGTTTGGGGGAGCTTAAAGCGAAAGCGAGTCATTTAACTGTTAGGTTAAAATAAGAAATTATTAGACTTGGTCATCCGTGGTCTTATCTTTTCTATGCATTATTTTATATAAAAATATATACTTTATCTTTGACCTCCAAATTAAAGGAATCTGACTAAAGGCATGCAGAAAACTCCGGCGCTTTAAACATTGTTAATGAAAAGAAAAGAAAAAAGTTTGGAAATCCTGAACTAGTCCGGATTTCAAAAAACAATGAAAAATCTGGTAGAAGAATCCATAATTGGACTATTGGGTATTGGGTCTATATAAACGAAAGAATCTGGATTTATATCTCGCCAAGCATTGTCGATCGATAGCATACCCCAAAACATCATTACTTTCTTTATCCAATTTATACGGCGACATATTCACTGTACAAGTTGTACAGTAATGGATGAACTATTGATGAATTCGAAAGAAATAATATCAAAAACATAAAAATAATAAGAAACTACAATATTTTGCTCGACTACCAAAGTTATTGATTACCTTTCAAAGATCCGGAAAATCTTTCCCACATCACTTATAAGACATTTTAACACCATTAGGTACCATACCAACATCATTTATTCATAAGCAAGCCAGTTAGTAAGACGAAAAAATTGATCTCTCGAGAATATCAAGAGATATTAATGCAAAGCTTTTGCGAATAACATTTTCCAAGATAAAGAGTTGTAAGAATATAATAAATCAAGAAGCTAATTGATATTCTCTCTTAGCGGAGCTCATAAATTAGGGGAGAAAGCCCATTATGATGAAACAGAAACAAAAAAGTTTTCAAAAAATTATTGGCACAAAAAAGAATAAAAAGTTCTGTAACCATTTCTATATCGACACAACAGTCAAAGCGGTGGCAACATTATAGATGTAATGCAGAAAAATTACAGTGAAAAAAGTATTTTACAAGTTTATATACGCCAAACGATTGAGTGTGGCGAATCGAACAAACAATTGATATAAATATTACATATAGAGATTATACCAATTTAATGAGGTATCCACATACGCTCCCTTATTGGTTTCTACTGGATAAACTTATTTTGGTTTTCACATAATAGTTTGAATTATTTTTTCTAGAAGAGAGGAGAGCTCAAATATATTAAAAAAAGAAGGGTATAAGATGAAGAGTTCACATTAAATGCACTTATATTTCGTAAAACCTTAAGGGGCTGTACCAGTGTAACCCATGAAAAATTAGGCACCTTTTTTTTAAGAAAGTACTCGATGGAATGTTTCAAAGTTTTTCGGACATTATAAGGTATATTTTAGGATTTTTTTTTACAAAAATATTGAAAAATAACAGAGTTATGTGCTGTCTTCGGAGATACGAAAAATAAACATCACTCAACTGCTGACATGATTCCGTCTGAATTCTAAAATGTTATTACAGTTGAAGGTATTACCTATATAATGACCTCCAATTTTTGAAAAATATCAAAAATTAACAAAATAGCGTAGTTATGAAAAAAAAATTCGTTTTCTTAATGCCAATTGACAATTAGTATAGTAAATATATTCCAGAACAATTAGTTTGAATTTGAAATCGACCGGTCAATGTTTCGTTATGATGTCAGCAATTTTGAAAAATGTCGTTTAAAGGACAGCAAAATGCTTTCTTATGGTTCTGTACTATACGGAGGTACCTAATGTCTTATAATCGGTATTATCGGTATGAGAATATAATATCCGCTTTCTAAGAAAATATTGCAATCTATTTGAACAAATTTCAAATACAATATTTTATTTATAAGTACATTGAACTTATTCAACTGTAAATGTAACTGAGTGAAATTAATTAGGATTTCGTTAATTTTCTCGCGTAACTTAAGAATAATTCAAAGATATTAATCAAGCGTGCATATTTGTAATTAATCCACATATGCATACTTATACTCATGTTTACAACGCTTAAACACACACACAAGAACAAATTATATAAAACAATGTGTGTGTGTGAGTGTGCAACATATTGCCGCGAAGAAATCCAATCTCGTCTGTGGTCAATAAATAATCAAATGGATTAAAATGTAACACAGCTGTTCATGGTACTAGGCACACAAGCGCAAAAACACACACACACACTTATAATATTGAAACAATGCAAGCTCAACACAGTGTGTTATTAATACGCACATGTATGAATGTATTTATAATAATAAACAGGTTATTTTAATCCCGAATCCTCAGCGACTTCATTAATGCCTCACCACAGCACTTATTCAACAATGCAATGCAATAAATATATGATGTACTTACCCAAACAAACACACACACACACACAACTAAACTATTATGGCTCATTCATAACTGTATAACTGCATTACTGTTGTTGTTGACTGCAAGTTGTGGCAAGATTGTGTTTCGTTGTGCCGCATTTAATAGTGGCATTGCGACAACAGCTTTTCCACTCGGCAAACTTTGCATTTCAAAAAGTTTTATTATTATTTATGAGGCAGCCGTGCAGTGTTGCCATCAGTTTTCAATAATTTTTCGCTTTTGTTACTAAAGCATGGTAGTTTCTGTTTTTGTTGTTTTGGTTTTATTCTCTATTTAAATTGTATAAAATTGCATATTTCTGCAATTTAATATATGATCACTCATTTGTTGTAGTTGATTTATGTATATACCTTCCTTTTGCTTTTTCAACGAAGCTACAAATGAAAATGTTTTATATGCAAATTGAGTGGTGTGAGTGTGAAGTGACGAAATTTATCTATATATAAATATATTTTATATCATATTTTAATACCTCTTAAAAGAGACAGACAGAACAAGACATACATATATGTTTATAGCTTCGTTATTGTTGTTGTTGTAGCAGAAGTCAAAATATCTTGTGGAAGTAGAGTTATATGTATTACGAGTTTTACTCTCTACCATATATATTAGTCACTTTGACTTAACTGTTATTAGAGATAGCACCGATCACAGAGAAAATTTAGAGTGACTTTTGGATGATCTGCGAAATTCAATTTCTATCTCCATTTTATATTTATACATTCACAACTTCATAATCTTACATTATTCGTCATATAATTCTCTAGACCAGTTTATGGTGACGTTAAACTAATAAAATTAGCTATTAAATTCTGGTGTGATCCATATAAGTATCCTTAAAATATGATTTTTCGGAAGACCATTAGCTTGAGCAGATCATTTTGCTGCAGAATAAGCTATTTTACTCATTTCTTTTTTTAAGAACATCTTAATTGAGTCGATTAAGTTTTCAATTGAGTAAATTAATACGAGTTTAATTTCTAATTGTGCAAGTATTGGGCTAATAATCTGCACCAAATTTTAATACAAAATTCAAATTTTTATTCAAAGGTTTAAAAATTCTCTATAAAATCAAAGCAAACGACCCATACAAAATTTATTTACATTCAAATTAAATTCTTTAAATGATTTATTTCAAATTCTGACTCCATTAACATTCAATTATATAAATAATTGCCCAATTAAGATTAAAAAGGTGTTTCAGTTAATATATTGATCTATTCAATAAGCATTTTATTACTATACATATATAGACAATTTGCTAATTAACTAAATTAAGAGGAAGTCTTCAAGAATTATAGTAAATAAAGAAAAAGCTTTTAATATTGCTAGGAAAATCTTAATCGATTTGTAGTCATTTGTTACTATTAATGTTAATTGGGCAATTTATTACTTAATTAGTTGATTGTTTTGATTAGTAGATTGCGCTCAATTAAACTAGTAATTGATATGAACGTGTTTTATTTAATTTGTTTTTACTTAAATTAATGTCTATATGAAGCGATAGGTTTAAAATAAAATGAAAAGGTCGTAAGATCAGTTGGTAGTGTAACAAAATCGCGCTTATAGCTAAAAGATGAGTTTAGGCTGTAGGCCTTGGGAGGCAGTCCAAGAAACCAATGTAAAAAACAAATTGCTAGATAAAAATTAGCAATCATATATTTTACAAGACTTCAAAGCATTTCCTAGAATCATCTTTTTAGTGAAGTCTTAGCAAAATAGTACAAGAATAAAGTAGAGCAGTAGTAGTTTGCCATGAATTTCCAAAAAAAAATGTGTTTGATCCATCAGTATATAATCGGTGTTATGCACGTGGCTTTCAATGAGGCAATGTCTTTTTCAGAGTTGGTCTTTCTGGCAGCTGCTATATGACTTATGGGGCCAAACCAGTGTAACATTTTCAAAAAATCGATTTTTTTATTTTTTGCTTATTGGATAGTTTATACTTGCAAAAATATTTTGTGAAGGTCTAAAGTTCGTATTTTGAATGGCAGCGTTTTAAAGAGCGACCGCCTCTATAGTCGAAATTTTAAACGTGTTTTTCTCGAAACGACATTTTTCAAAATTGCTGACAACATAACTCAACGAGAAATTGACCGATCTAACTTTAAATTGTAACTGAATATTCTTGAGTATATTTACTATACAATAACCTATAATACGATCGGCATGATTTGTTAAAAATTGTCAATTTGGCATTTAAAAACGACATTTTTTTCAGAACTACGCCATTTTTTTATTTTTAATTTTTTTTTTTTTTAAATCGTAGGTCATTGTATAGGAAATATCTTCAATTTTAATAACTTTTTAGATTTTTTTTTATTTCAGCTACTCATACGGACGGAATCATGTCAGCATTTTGGGAACTTTTTTTTTGCACCTCCCAAGACAGGACACAACTCCGTTATTTTTTAATATTTTTGTAAAAAAGAAATCTGAAAATATACCTTATTATATCCAAAAAATCTCGAAACATTCGATCGAGTACTTTCTTAAAAAAAAATTCACGAAATTCGCATAATTAGTCATGGGTTACACTGTTATAGCCCCTTATTTCCTTATGCTATTTCATAATGAACAGACCTACTCCGGAACAATTCACATACGGCCCCAATTGCTGCAAAAAGTAGTCAGAAATTGAGTTTCTCGGCTGGAATTTATTAGAACCAGTCTAATCTTGCTCGAAAATAATTTCTGAAACACTATGGCTTACCCTTATCTTTAAAATAAAATTAAATTTTCAACCATAAAATTAAATTGTATGTGTTTTATTTCTTCATTAAAAATACATGTCTAAAGAAACACACTTTATATGATGCTGTAGGAACGATGTAAATAGAAAAACGATCCTGAGAGAGAGCAGGAGTGAGACAAGCTTTTGTGTTGGCTAAAGGAAAGAGCATTCGACAAGAATATTGTATCTTATAAGATTTTAGGACTAAAATCCAAAGGGAGACTCAGTCACTGAGTTAAGACTTCTTGGAAAAAACATATGTATATTTGATTCCAAAATTTGCAACTCTAACTTTTTCACATAAGCTTATATAATATCGCATGTTGTATAATGTTGTATAAAAAACGATGATCTCCAAAGGTTTGCTCAGAATCTGATATTATTTGAACAGTGTTTGGAATAAAACTAATTTTCGTAAGCATTTACATTTTCAGGGGTTAGGGGTAGTCAGAGACACGAAAAAATGAGAATTTTCTGTAATTTTTTGCTATTAAATCCTGTTACTTTACAAAAGTAATAATCTGGCATTATTATACAATGTTTGGCTTAAAGTCTCGAAAATTTGAAAAAAAAATTATAATTTCCAAAGTTATACCCAAGTTTCAAAAAAAACCTCCTTGCGGTGACAATCATAAGTCCTTGGAGATTCATCTAAAATCGATCGGTTAAAAAAATATAGTTTTATAAATAGATAATCCTGGACCTGATCGAAGCTTTTTTTTCAAAAATTAACAAAATGGCGGCCTCAGGAAATTTTTTTTTTAGATTTTCGGGAAAAAAATCAACAGTTATTTGGTCTTAAAAAGTACAAATTTTTGCAAAAAAAAATCCTTCGATCAGGCCTGAGTTTATTATGTATTTTAAAAGCTGTATAAATTTCATTAAAATCTACTAAGCGGTTTTCGAGTTAAAAAAACATAGTTTTGAGAAAAACGCATTTAAAGTTTCACACTAAGGGTTTTGAACTCGAAAAGTAATTATCGGATCAACTTCAAGTTTTCAAAGAATATTTTTAAGATATTACACTTAACGAAAATGCAAAAAACAAAAAAATTATTATTTTTTGAAAATTCTGACTACCCCTAACCCCTTAAAAGATTTGAAAATTGTATCAGTACTGCTTAAATATTTTTTTTATTTATGCTAGCATAACAATCAATTACTTAAGTGATTCACAAAATATATGAAAATTTCCATTAAAGTAATTCACATTTTAAAGTGATCTACATATCTATAAGTGTTTGTATGTATGGATGTATGCATTAGTGATAAACAAAAGCAAAAGTAGGCTTTCAATATAAGCTACACCTGTACACTTGTAAGTATGTATGTATGAGTGTATGAGTGTCTATCATTGCTAATGTCAACCAACAGTTGCATTTGGAATTTAGTTTCCATTATAGTTTTTCACATTGCTTGAAGCCAATGCAGCAACAACAAAAACAATAGATTCATGCTATGCATTCGTGAACTAGTGAAGCGTTTGAGGTACATTTTGCCTAAGTCAGCCAACTATTTACAGACATATACACATGCAAACAAACAGATTATATAAGCACAAGTGGATGCAAGTGGATGAATGTACGTATGTGTGAGTGTGTGTGTGCCAGAGCATTTGTGGCGCAGATTTATTTGCAACTAAACGTTAGTTGGAATACACATTCTGAGATTAATTTTATTAGTATCTCACAAGTGGAAACAATTGTGCCAAGCACAAGCAGCTGCCGCACAAACACTTATACACAGAAAGGTCTCACATCATCACAAATATACATACAAACATATATAGCAAAACAACAACAAATATATGCCAGTATTTGTACTCATCTGTGGAAATCAGCTGACAAATGAACAAATGCTTGCGCTTTCATTGTTATTCTTGTTGTTGTTATTGCATTTATGGTACACAATAGTGAAACCGGCATTTGAATGGTAGTATTTGTTGTACACGCTCTGCCATCAGCGATAACTGTAACGCAAAAGTGAGCTAACCCGCACATACACGCACACAGCCAAATATATGTATATATATGTATACAAATATCTAAACTCGAGTGTTGTTGTTGTAGTTGCGCTGAGCTCATAACAATACTGTTAATTTGTGTAGATGGTTGGCAACCCTTGAAGCGTTGGCAAAACATTTGCGATTGCTATTTGTATTTTGTTGTTGTTATAATTGTTGGTGCTATTATTGTTGTTGTTGTATTTATGCTTGTTGTTGTACTTGTTGTTGTTTTTGTTGTTACTATTACTACCGTGAGTTAATGCCGTCAGCGCACTGTATCAAATGAAAGCTTTAAGTTTGCACACAAATACAACAACACAGCGGCATACAAACACACACACACACAGTCAAGCATAGCTGCAGCGCCACACTAAATGCCAATTCACAATTTGCAGGAAGCAATAAAAAGGATATAAAGTAGTAAATGCGCCGTGCCAATGCTTGCATACAAATTAACAATGTGTTTAAGTGTGTGTGTTGTTGTTGTTGTCGTTGTAAGTAGTCACTTTTATGCGCATTTATAAACACTTGAGCATATTTATGGCGTATTTGTGCAAACATATGCTCAGCATGCTCAGCATGGCTTGGCGTTGGCATTGTGTGGCACTCAAAAAGTAGGCGCGGTTACTCGGGTGTCGCGCAGCTCAATGGGTAGTTCTTTGCTTAGGCGAATGGTTCCTAGTTTTTTTCTAAACTTTAAATGTAGGCAATTAACAGTAGCGTGTCCCAGTGTTATCAGAAGTCTCTTCAAGAGAAACAATTTATATTTTATATATTGTCTGGTAAGTATGAAGATCGCTAGGCAGATAGATATCTTAGGGCTGTATGGAGTTCTTGAAAATGGTCTCACTTTACCAAATTATGCTGGGTGTAAGCACGATCGAATTGAAAACTTCATTTCACGTTTTATAAAGAAAAAATATTGACATTTCTTTCTAAGAGGAATCTTTTCCATGTCTTTATCTTTGAAATATACTCTAATATATTTAATTTGTTTCCAAAGGTATCTGACGACAGATAATACTACATTTGAAGCCGGCCGTTTATTGTAAATCAAAGTTGATATAACCACCTGTCTCCTACATATAACCGACATCGGAATCGGAAAACTCCCATTTAAATATATTTTGCTGAAAAGCACCATTAAATGTTACATCATTTATCCAGGGTGAGTAGAGATTTGAATATCGGTGCAAAGTGGTATAGTTCGGCCATTAAGTCGGAACCATTATCTTCAAAGTGTCCTCATAACATCAACCACTGAAAGGTTACATCATGAAACACTTGAAACAAATAATTAAAAATTCAGCTTCTCTAGAGTAAAAAGAAGTATACCATTGGTTATATATAGGTCATCGTATAATCTCTTTCAAAGCAAGAACAACCAGTAATAGTTAAGTCTTAACATTCAAATAAGAAAATGACTGAAATAGCCCATATTAATATTTGATATGAAATCACCAGTTAAATGACCGCAAATACAGAAACAACCTAAGCCCATTGATGAGAGGTTATCTCGAGGAACTAGTATAACTCCAAATCTACTAAAAGGTTTTTCAATATGGGCGCTACAAATTTTTTTAAATAAAACAAAAACGGGATGTCAACGAAATTCTTAATTCCTGTGAAAGTAAAGACCCTGAACCCAATTTTCGATGGTTTTTAAGCATAAATCGACCGATACTGTCACGTTCGATATTCGTACGAAGTTCATCAATCGTCGCTGACTTGTTGGCATAGACCATAGACTTTACGTAGCCCCACAGGAAATAGTCTAACGGCGTCAAATCGCATGACCGAGACGGCCAATTGACTGGGGCGTTTCGTAACACAACATGATCACCAAACTCGGTTTCAATAAATCGATTGTGTCATTCGATGTGTGGCTTGTGATGCCGACCTGTTGAAACCACATATTGTCCAAGTCCTATCATCCAATTCGGGCCAAAAATATTCGGTCATCATTGAGCGGTAGCGATTCCCATTCACAGTAACGTGCTGGTGTTGATCATCACGGAAGAATCACGGAATGATGCTGTCGGCCCATAAACCTGCACCAAACCGTAATTTTTTCGGGCAATGGTGAGTCATGGAGTACATACGACGATTCTGGTGGTTATGCGGATTCAGTTCTTGCGTCAAGTTGATCTTGTAAGGATGTAAGCCAAGATCTTTTCCCAAAATACGCTACAACGACATCACAGAGATGAGAACGACGTGTGAGAGACCGCTATGGGTCTTCCTCAATTGATGCGCTAGCGGCCGCAATATTGTCGACACTAAGGGCACTCCTTTGTCTCACTGTCACGGGAACATTTTGCACTGTGCCTGTAGATTCACTACACTCTCCATTAATGATCAGACAGGACGATCATAAATTGGACGTAGTGCTCTTAAAGTTGAGGCCACTGACTCCGTATTTCGGAAGTAAATTTTAAAAACTTCGATTCGTTGTTTTTAGGGTACATTACATTTGGCATAGCATCGCCGAGTTTTTTTTTCATTTGATTTTCCAAAAATTCTCTCTTTAGAACTCCTGACTGCTCTTTTGATCATCCCTGTATTTGTTGAATCGTTAAATCACTCATTTTTTGGCTGTCTATTCAATTTATCTGCTAAGGTGCCTAACTCTATGAAACACTTTGATAGAAAGACAGTTCAAAAGTTTCCATATCTGCATTTCGTACACCTTTTCAACTCTTGCCATTCATGGCAAAGAAATTTCAAGAAGTATTTTCAAACAATATGTATACTTAGATGACCTCTCGACAACCTATTGTCTTGTTCCCTATATCCATACTTAAAAATGTTTCTATATTTACTTTAGAATAACAAACTAGTCACCAACTACTCCAAAAGTAACTACATAGCAAATAAAATCAATGTCTACGTGGTCTTATCAAAGTGTATGCCTGTCATGCCATTACACCTGAGCAAATCCAGTTGCATTTGTATGCACTCACAAGTGAACACACACACATTCACAATACTCATCTCCATATGTGTGTACAGGAGAGTGGATGTACTCGAGTTTTATTGAATGAGCACAATGGAGATCATGTGCAAATGTCCTTAAAATTTATAAACAGATTTCTTATCGAAAGATTTATCGTTAGCAATCTAATAAATTACGGTAAAGTGCAAAATACAAATGCGATCAAAAGCGCAACAAAAACAAACAAAAAGCAGGCAAAGGCAGAGAAAAGTGCAAACAATGGAGTGCACTTAGACGGACTTAGTTAGGATATGGAGCGCCCTGAACTATGCAACAAATGTAAGCGAATCAATTTGAAATGTAGTGCATACATTAGGAGGAATGGAAAATAAATATATATATTTTTGTACGATTTTTTCTCCTTTGTAGCTGCGTCCCAGCTGAGCGCATAGTATCAATTGTTGCTTAACGGAAATTTGGTTAAAATGCAATAAATTAAATTTGCAGTTACAAGCGGGAGAGTGAAACTGAGTGAAAGAGAGACAGGAAAAAAATGAGCGATAAATGCAATTTAGTTTGACCAAAAAAAACATTTCGAAATGAAATCAACCGTAAGTGCAATGCAGGGCGGTCGGTCAGCGAGCAAAGCGCTGTGAGAGGCGAAGTAGTGTCCACAACAAGTGAATGCGATTTGTAGTACAACAACAAGTATCACATTACTCACAGCTTTCTAAAGCAAATTTTCTCTGATTTCCAGCACGCAGCAGCAAAAGCACAAATACATAAAGCAAATAAAATCGAATCTGCGAATCAATGAGGCACGCATCCGTCGCTTATATGCTTGCGTTCACCGTGCCTTCTTTACGCCGGACGCGAACTGGCTGCGACGACATCTTAAATATTCGCATTTCAATTGCAATATGCCGGCGCATAACCATAAATTGGTTCAATTTACAAAGCGCTCGAGCTCGAGGTGGCAGGCAGCCAGCCAACGTCACGTCGCTTTTCTTAGTCAGCTGTGTGGCAAGGTGCTCTCCACTTTATTCTGTCTCTCTGTTAGCTTCTACGAGGGAAATCAACACCAATGCGTTGCAGTCTGCGTCGCTGCTTCTGCTAGCGTTGCTCCGTGTTCCATTCATTTGTTGCCTGCTTTATGCTTAAGTTAATTTAATGATTTCTTTTATGGTCGCACATTTGTCTCAACCGCCTTGTCGCTTTGCCACGGTGGTGTTATAAAAATCCCGTTTATGTAGGTATAAAGAGTTGTGTGACATTATAACACTAAATAGTGTTCCCTAAGGTGCTGTGAGTGGGATGTGCAATATATGTATTGGAAGGATATTTAATTTTGTTATAAAATAAAAAAAAAATATAGATAAAATAATTCCCGTATTTCCTTACAATAAATTTAATTTTGCCTAAAAATAATAATTTGATACAAAAATTCCGGAATTTTATTTTCATTTCCTTTCATTAATCGTTTTGACCTCACAATTTTCCTATTTAAGAAGACTATCACGTCAATGCCAAGAGATCTAATGACATACAATTTTGATTTAATGTGCCCTAAATTTATTGACAAAAGTTTCTCATCACATTATGTGTCAAGAAATGAAATTTTTAGTATGTTATTTATAGATTTATTTTTTCAATAGATGCGATGACATTTAAAAGAAGTAATTAAAAATCTTTGATCTAAATATATATCACTTAATCGGCGGAACTTGCATTTTATATGATATAATGTAAATTTAGTTCCATGTGACATCACTCGTATGATCTGAATATCATACAATTTGTTCAATAGTTCTGAGTCGATCAGCATGATCCCATAATTTACGATTGCTGCACCATCTGATGTCATTGCAAAATTAGATCGCCTCATCATATGACTTTTAGTTTCGGTGCGATGTAATATCAATAACAAATCATATGATTCATTGGTGGATTGAAATGAAAAATTATAATAAATCATAAATCGACTTTATAATATGTGATATATATCAATTAATGCAAAATATTGGAGTTTCAGCAAACCATGTCATAAGTGCTAATCACATGTGGACATCTTTCCCAACGATTAGAAGTGATCTCAATGTCAGGTGATCTTATAATCGCACATTACAAAACGGTACTACATACATATGTGTGGTTAAAGCCAGATGAAGTGATAATTCAAAATTTATTTGTGATTTAAATATTTTTAATATTAGCTGATCTCATCGCGTAAGATCGTTAAAAGGAATTTTCGTTTTCCTTTCTATGATAATTGTCTAAATTGTTTTGATTCCGTAGTGATGTGATATAACCAATTGTAAGATGATTTGAGGAAGTAATACGTTTACGCGATGTGATATGAATTTCAAGTCACATGATCTGTTGTTTTGTGATTTAATGATCTTGTAAACATAAACATTTAATATTATGTAGTGATGTAATATATCTTTTTACCATCAGACAATCGAATCGATTGACAGGTGCGAAATATTGACCTCAAGCAGTACAATCTGCTGTGTCATGTGATATAATTTAACGATGCGATAGGTAAATATAAATTTTGTTTTATAATGTGTTGTGCTCTAATAATTGTAAATTTATTATTAAATATATTATTTGATCTAACAATCACCCTATTGCGAGTGTCGACTGACAGTGGTAATCGACTACTGAGCGATTATCGACTACCGCTGCTATTGTGAGTGTCGATCAATCGCTCAACCATCCACTGTGAATGTTTTTCAATCTCTCATTTGTCGCCAAAATTTGTTCAGTAATTAGACATTTTTGAGTTTTGTCGATCAAGTTACTCAAAACAAATTAAAATATAATGGACTCAATCGACTGGTGCCAGTCGACAATCGCAATAGGGAGGAGTGTGATACAATCTCATATATTTATTACCAAGGATGTTAAGTGAAGTGGTGTGATGTAAAATAGCGAAATTATGTGATCTAGTAATCGAATATGGTCTAGTTATGTGATGTATTTATCATGTGACGTGAATGAAGTGTTCTAATTTTGCGAATAATTTAGAAATTTTTTAAAAGTCATATGATGTGATGAATTGATGTCATGTTATCAAGTGTACTTATATAGACATGTTACATGATCTAATGATATGCCGTGATTTCAAAATATTATTGTATGTGATATGGCTTTGATTTATTATATATGATTTACGCTACTTGTTTAACTATTTTGCCAATCTGCTAATTGAAGTATTCCATGGCATGGGCTATCAAGTTATATGAACCAAATTGTTGATGTGATGTGATTTCTTTAAACAATTATTTTGTAATGTGGTTTCTTTCAATCGTTTTATATCGTTTACGTTTTCTTTCTTATTTTTATGTAGTTAAATGCTATATATTCAAGTAAGAATCAATTAGTTTGCTAAAAAAGCGTGATATGATTGAGCAGCGATATGTCTGTAACATCGAAAGAAAATATTTTCTTTCAAAAAAAGATTAAAAGGATAAACAAATACAAATATTTTTCAATAAAAACTACAAAAGTTGCGCACTAAATGCAACGAAAATTCAACTAAAACTTTAATTACTAGATAAGTCGAAATTAGAGCACAACGCAGGCAAATTGAATTTCAATTAAAATGCATATGAAATTTATTTATTTATTTATTGAAAATGCAAAAGTGCAGCACAAATATGCAAAAATTAATCGCCAGCACTTTGCTGTCTATATTTGCAGATTTTCAATGGAAATAAAAATCATATTTACTTATGCCCTACGCGCGTGTGTGCTGGTGTGTGTAATATTCACTTTGTTGCTACAATAATTTATCTTATGGGCAAGCAACAACACAAATAGAGTTTAAAATAATAAAACCTTTAATGGCAGTAGGAAGTGAAATATTTTCGCAATTCAATAAAATATAAAATCAGAAATATTGAATTGTGCCAATACACACACCCACATATACACATATGAATATATATATATAATATGTATGTATGTTTGTGTAATCGAACACCCCAGCGTTTGTTTGCTTGCGTATAAAAGTATTAAAATAATTTTTACATTCAGCAATCTTCTTGCAATGAGCTTTTTTATAAGTAGCTTATGTAATAATATGCACACACACACACATACATAAACACATTTTATGATTTACATACTGACGTTCGCAAACATTTGATTGTATTCATTTTGCACTTGAGCATACACTTATATTGCAATTAAAGTGGTTTGATAAATTGCATTGATTCGACTTTAGTTATTTACCCACACACACACATACATATATAGAGTGAATATATATTCAATTGTTTGAATATACTGAGGCTATCGTTTATGTGAGAATTTATTTGAGCAACCCAGTAGGAATTCTTAATAGAAATGTTCAAGCAGTTGTAATGTAGTTTGCAAGTACTTTGGAACTCAAGTTATAATGAAGGGAGTGAGTAATTACATCTGACAACTGACAGTTGACATGACAATTGACAAATATCGGGCTAAATAAGGCCTATGAATATGATAAATGATGAATGACCAATTGTTATTAAAAAGTAGTGTATTAAAAATTTTGTCATGACAGTTGACAAGTGACCAGTCACTAATGACAAGTTACTTAGGCTCCGTTTGCTCTAAGGTAGTATTGTATGGTATGATAGTAGGGTGAAATTTAATTTTTATCTATTACTAGTTACCAATTACAAGAAGTGCATAACAGATGACAGATGACAAATGCAAAATTATGAATAATAGTAGTGACACAGTGACTCACTGCTAATTAAAAATGGTATGAAACCAATAAAAACAAGTCAAGTACATAAAAATAATAATGATACGAATCATAAAGCAGCCGGCTACTCCAAAGTAAATATCAACCTAGACAGTCCAGCAGTAATCAAGGACACAACCTCGGTTTACATTTCGGCCAGGATGTCAGGGCGGCAGTAGATAGTTTTTTTTCTTTCTTTTTATATAGCGAAGGAAATTCCTTTACGAATCTCGGGCTTAGATGTTTTGCCTGGTATGTCGGACTCGAACATTAACTTAAACAGAGTGTTAATGCTACTACCGACTAAAACCTCCGCTATCCTCTGTACTCTGATCTCCCACGGTATCCGCAGTTAGGCATTAATTCGTGGGGGTAGGGTTTAGCTACTGCTCTTCCTTCTGGTAGCTAAGATGTTATTACTGTCTTTCATCTAGTTGTTGTCATTTGCCTTTTTTCTTTGGATGGAACGCAAGTCTATGAGGACTTCTGTTGCAAATGGGCTGATGGCGTTCCAAGAGGCTCTTGATGACAACATTATTTCTATAACTGTCTCTTGATACTCTGGTGTAGTAGAGAGTGTTGTCAGGAACATATGTTTGCACTTCTACTGGGTGCCAGGACATAAAGGCATTGAAGGGAACGAAATTGATACAATGATCTGGACAGGGGCTTGACAAGAAAAATCTTAACATATTGGATAAATATACCGAGGTGTAAAATCGCTAAAGCCATATGATAAGCGGTAGTCCAGAAGTACACAAGACTCCTAATATCATTCGATAGAAAGGACTGTAGGAGTTTGTTTGGAATACTCCCTGACCACTGTCTGGTGGCGGCATACGCCTACAAAATGGGACTGACAGATCTAGATGACTGCAGGAAATGTAAGGAGCAAGGTACAAGAGAAACAATGAACATCTCTTGTGCACTTGCCCTGCATTGTGAAGCAACGTCACTTGGAGGCCTCACAATATGAGAGCCTGGAAGAGATATCGATAGTGAAGCTCATAACCTTTTAAATACACCTCGTAGACAACGTGACAGCACTCCATCTGGTATCGCAAAGGTGCAAAACTGGTCTATGAGTGGCTTATTAACCCACCAATATAACCTAACCCAACGAATCATATATGATAAGAGACAATGGCCATTATTAATCGTCAACAAATAAGGGAAAGTGACAAAGAAAATATAGAAAAATCAAAAATGAAATGTTGCAAAATGTTGATTTGTAAATGACAAACTATGGACTTCTGAACGATGACATCTGACAAATGACAGCTAGACTATTTCCAATAAGAGAGGCAAGTCACAAGCTATTGATAAATAAAAAATAGAATATACCAAACTACAAGTTAAGAAGGATATATAAATAACAATAACTAGCATTGTTTCAAAATGTCAAAATAGGTTAAGTTCATGCAGGGATATGCTATGAATTATTTTAATATAAAGGAAATATAACATATATATACGCATTCAAACGTAGTTCAGTGGCATAATTCAATCTGAATGAAATTAAAATTCTATACATTAAAGCTATAAGCACTGATATATGTACCTAGGTATATGCAAATGTATTTATCTCCCTGTATACGTATGTTTATTTTGTAATTTTTTTTAATCCCAATGGCGCACCGCATTTGCACTTTTGGTAAATTTGATTGCACCAAATGGCACAGTTGTTGTTTTAAGATAATTTATACCAAATTAAAGCAAAATAAATTTCATTCAATATGCAATCGTGATTTTGTGGACACAGTGTGAAGTGGTCTCTTAAGAGAGAGTCTATTATAATTATGGGAAAATAAATGTAACATAATGTGTATTTATCAACAATTGCTAGATATTTTTATTTTATTCGTGTTTTTCTTTTCACAATATTTCCAAAGCCAACCACGAGTCGGTATTTCGACTCAATTTGGGTGTGTGACTTGAATGAGGAATGAGTTTAATTTAATATAAGAAAACGTTGCCTACATTTGGCAGTATCAATAAAATACTGAGAATGAAAAAATATATATTTCCGACTTAAAAACGAAGTAGAATGTAATTAGTTCAAGTCTTAGATAAAAAATTTTCGATGAAAAATTAGGAAGTGTTGCCTACATTTTGGCGCAAAAAAACAAAATTAATTTCAATAAGCAGGAATAAGAAATGAAAAGAATAGGCTTTAAATATTTCAACTAGAAATTTTTTTTTGAAAAAAATTTTTTCGAACATTTTAAAGACTTCTCCTTTCATGTCAGAGTGATTGACAGCATGAACTCTATGCTTTTCGCAACAAAGCAAGCAGTCAATAGACATTACCTAACACGTCACGTCGGCATATCCTAATCGAATTTGATGTGCAATTGCTTGAAGAGAAATTTAGTGGGACGCACATATGGAGCTGGCTACAAAACGCTTGTGAAAAGCGCAGCACGTCACTAACAGCTTCGCACGAAAGTGAAATCACTGTAAGACGATTTATTAGCTACAGGCTAAAAAAATAAATCTAAGCGCGCATGGCTACAACTGCAACCACTCATACATACATACAAACATAATACATATATAAAGTGCAACAAAAGTTAACCGACCGGAAGTGAAATCTGCGCGCATTTGCTCGTTGATGACGTCATGCGTTTTTCATACTTTCATACTGCACAGCAGCTGCCAGCACACAATTGGCTTCACTTTCATTCAGCCAACAACCAACAGCCATCAGCCTTGGACCAACAAAATCGGTGATCGTCAACAGCAGCGCCGCATAAATGAAATCAACAACTGACAACTGGTCAACATGGACGCGGCAACAGCGGCGATACACATGCGAATAAGGATGATGCAGCTTGCAACACAGGCACACACACTCAGATAGTTGTCTTCGCGTGCGTGTGTGTGTGTGCTCTTAAACGGTACGTGATAACGTCACGGCTGTGTTGTTTGCAGTTGCATTTGTTACAATGCTTGCAATTGCTTACAGTGGTTGCTGTTGTTGTTGTTGCTGTCGTTGTTGTCACATCGACATGGCCGCTTGACTGCAAATGATTTTGCGCTGATTTAGTGATTCAATGTCACGTCCTAAATTGTGGTCAACATTTCAGCTGCACACACACATACTCACACATCATGCAGGAGCGCAGTGAGGAAGAGCAGCGAGCGAGCTTCATGTGTGTCGCTGGCTTCGCTGTCCTTTGTTTGCTTCAGCGCTGCTCCGCAATTCGGCGCAAGCGTTACGAGGTAAATAGTATGTTGACAGCTCAAATTCGAAACTTTATTTGTCTGTTTCGTGGCTGTTTGTATTTGTTGTTGTTGTTGTCGCCTGCAGCAAACGCGCAGAGTGTTCTTCAAATTTATGTTCGTGCTATGAATTTTTGAAATTTTAAACCATTTTTGGCCACTTAAATTGCTGAAATTATGAAGCTGCTGCTTAGATTTCATACTTTCGGCATCAGTATGGGTCTTTCCAAGGCATAATAAGGCTACAACAGTAGCCCGCTAGGGGCAGTAAACGACGCTCGCTCTTTGACATTTCTCTTCAGTAAGGCTTGTCATTTCATCATGGAAAGATCTACGATCCAACAACGCGTCGAAATTATTAAAATTTACTACTAAAATTCGGAGTCAAAGGCCTCAACTTTAAGAGCGCAGAGTGTTCTTCAAATTTATGTTCGTGCTATGAATTTTTGAAAATGAATGAAACGCGCAGAGTGTTCTTCAAATTTATGTTCGTGCTATGAATTTTTGAAATTGTAAACCATTTTTGGCCACTTAAATTGCTGAAATTATGAAGCTGCTGCTTAGATTTCATACTTTCGGCATCAGTTTGGGTCTTTCCAAGGCATAATAAGGCTACAACAGTAGCCCGCTAGGGGCAGTAAACGACGCCCGCTCTTTAACATTTCTCTTCAGTAAGGCTTGTCATTTCATCATGGAAAGATCTACGATCCAACAACGAGTCGAAATTATTAAAATTTACTACTAAAATTCGGAGTCAAAAGCCTCAACTTTAAGAGCGCTACGTTAAATTAATAGTCGTTATAATCGTCCTGTCAGATCAACAGTTGAGAGTCTAATAGAAAAATTTGAATCTAGAGGCACAGTCCAATAAGTTCCCGTGTCAATGAGACAAAGAAGTTCACGTAGTCTCGAGAATATTGCTGCCTCTGCACATCAACTGAGGTAGACCCAAATCAGTCTCTCACTTGTCGTTCTCAAGCGTTGTGACGTCGTTGTGGCGAATTTTGCGAAAAGATCTTGGCTTATATCCTTACAGAATAGATAGCAATACTCCATGAGTCAACATTGCAACCCGAAAAAATTACGGCTTGCTGCGATTTTTGGGCCGGCGGCGTCAATGTACCGTACTTCTCCCGTGATAATCAAGACCGGCACATTATTGTGTATGGGAATCGCTACCGATCAATGATAACCGAATATTTTTGAGCCGAACAGGACGGCGCCACAACCCACACAGCAAATGTCACAATCGATTTATTGAAAACCAAGTTTGGTAAACGTGCTTTCTCACGAAATCCAGCGACGATTTATGATGATATCGAAGTTGAAACTGCAGCAGTAATGGAAGATTTATGGTTGAGAACAGTCGAAAATTAGATTCAGCGTCTGGACTTCTGCCAGCGTGCCCATAGTTGCCATGCAAAATAAATCGAGTTCTATACATACAACAATGCTATACAATGCATCGGATGTAACTAAAACTTTTGTAGCGTTCTTATTGAAAACCCTTTATAAGGACCGAGTATAAGTTTGGCCACAGATGCAAATATTAGTCTGAATTCCGACCCTATATCTCATTTGAGCTAGCCAATCTATCTCTCCCATATTTGATATGGAGTCAGGGGAGTCAGTGGTAATTCCGGGAATATCAGGGGTAATTTTTTGAGAGAAGTATTGAAGCTTATTGCAGTGTAATAGGAAAAGCAACGCTTACAAAAATATATAGTTTTGTAAAATAGTTTACACATTTTTTTTTATAAAATTTTGATTTGAAATAAAATTTCGAACTTAAATCTGACTGTGTCTTATGAATATCATCCCAGTCTATTCAAATTTTGTATCAGTTTTCTAGCATAACCTCAACTAAAAGTAATAACTCCTTAAGGGGACCCCCCGCCCCCCCATTCTCGATTTCAAATTTTGACGATTTTCAAGGGGCTGGTAAATAAACATAATTTTTTTTTTGGGTTGTAACTTTGCATACATTTATTTGAAGACTTAAAAAAGAAGAAAAAAAACATATTTTTTTAAATTGTTGTTTTTTGTGATCAAACAATTTTTTTTGTGATAATTTGAAATTTTAAAGGAACATTCTTAAATAGTTATAGTTTCGAATTTTTTGTAACCGAGAATGGGGGGTCCTCTTAAGTGCTGGTTAGTGGTTGCTTCTTTATTAGCGCAGGAAATTGACTTCACCTAAATTTATAAAGGGTGTCTTTAGACATGTGATTTTTAAGAAAAAATAAAACGCTTATAATTAAGGGTTATGATTTTTATAAAGATAAGGGGTTTCTTTATGTTTTAATAAATTCCAGTCGCAAAACCCAATTTTCGACCATTTTTTGCAGCAATTGGGGCCGTATGTTAGCAAGCAATGTTGCTCCGGAGTTAGTCGGTTCATCAGCTAACTAAAAATCGATCCTATCCAGAGCGAGTTCAAAGTAAAAGTGCGATTTTTTAAACTCCAACCAACATAGCTAAACATTAGAAAGTGATCAAAGAGGAAGAAGTATGTCAGAAGGTCAATAATTCATTCCTGAATTGTTTATATATTAGGTCTACAACTTTGCTTCCGCCGTTTTTTTTTTGTATAAAAACGGTTAGAAATGTCGATGAGCCTCAGCCGCACTTTTTTTGGAATTAAAAAAAAAAAACAAAATTTCCCACAAATGTCGAGAATTCGGCTCAAAAAGTGACATTTTCAGTTGAGAATAAGTTTGGGATGCAAACAGATCTCTACAAATATTTTGTTGGGTTTATGTTGACACAAATGTACAAGATCGATATAAAACGATTTAATCGATTTAATCGACCAGTGCTTGACCCTAGAGACATCTATTGGAAAACGGCGGAAGCAAAGTTGTAGCCCTAATAATTAAGAATTTTTTCTTCAATACCAAATTGAATGATTCATTATACGTAAAAGAAAGTCGCACAGTAGAAACAAATTTCGAAATAATAACAAACAAACAAAACTAAGAAACAACCAAATTAATCAAATCAGTATAATATGCGAAAGCGAGCACATACAAAGTATACAAGTTGTATATCAAATAAATTGCAGTGAATATATTAATTTCATTACGTCAAAAACGTCTACACAATGAAACGCTTGCACAGTGACATGAGAAAAACTAGTTTGGGCAATTAAAATTGCATGAGTTTGAGTGAGAGCGACAGCATGTAGACGAACATCACACACATATATATGTACACACATACTCAAGTTACAATAGCATGTATATATGTATATGCGAAAGTCAATTCCGCTAGTAAAGCAACAAGTTTTTATGCTCAAAGGTATCTACACACGTCTGCCACAAGCTAAAGCAATAGCAAAAATAACAATAACAACGGTATGATTATAATAGACGAGAAGCTGAGGCTGAAGCAGCGTCGAGTCGAGCAGCGCCATATAAAGAATAATAAAATCAATTAAGTGTTGAGTGAAACTTTTGCCAAAGCGTCGACACATGCTGCGCGCTCAACTGCCAACAATAATTGTGCAACTATTAGCAAGTTTGTCTCCGCGTGAGAGAGTGTCTGTGTGAACACTGAAAAGTTGCTACGTTCATCATACGCCTAGTTGAGCGACATTGACAAGCGCAGTGAATGCCGGCGTGGCGCGAGCTTCTACTGATGAGTTCAATCAACAGTTTAGCATGTTGTGCCGCCTGGAATACCATGGCAAACACATTCATATGCATACATATATACACATATGCATATTTCTCAATAAATAGACTAAAACTTATCGAGGAGTACAACTGCATGGTGTTTATATTTAGACATATGTACATATATATATGTGTGCATGTCTTCTCTCATACACTCGTATTAGTAAGCACATACTCCAGCTCATTCAGCGCTCATTGGATTGCAATCAATTGCGATTTAACTGCAATTGTGCGCCAATACAAAGACGGCTGAGACGCTGGCGGCGAGCGGAACGGTAAGGAGGGGAGAAGCATATGCGGCATCGATTGGCAAACGTTTCGTGCTATTACAATATGCTTACAAAAATGTACATATGTAAGCATAGAAGAATACAACAACAACAACAAAAAACAACTATGCACTAACTAGCATTTCATGCGTTGGCAAGTTGAAGGTTTTCCTGCCATACAGCGAAAAAAGTGGCAACCGGAATTCCGTCGGCTAAGATGCACTCAACATGAATTGCCATTATTTGCTAGCGGTTATGCTAAAGATATTGCTTTGCCGATGCATGTACATATGCTTCTCTGCAAGAGTTTCTCCATATGACGCACAAAAGGCAGGCAAATCATTGCTTTTATCCATATATATGTATATGTATGTATGTAAATATATATTTGTATGTCTATATATGTCTATGTTCCAACATGCATTGACTTGCACAAAGATTTGCAATAAAGCACACAAAGGCATACAAGGAAAAGTGCTTGAGTTCACAGTTTTCTTAGCATACTTTTATGCGCTGCTTCGGGGCTGTTTTATTGCGCTGCCTTTGGCTGTGCGTGCAGTTGCACATTTACAAGTTCATGCATGCCTATTTAAACTGCATATGTATGTACGTTCGAGTATTTCCCATATTTTCTTGTTATTGTTGTTGTTGTGCATATTTCAATTGGTTTTCTTCGTCCTTTCGCTGCACAAATTAATGCAATTTATGAATGCTTTATATGCGCTGAATGGCAAATAAATTTTCTTTGCAGCTTTCCTGTTCCTGTTGCCACTGCCTCTTCTCTCTCTCTCTACTCTTATTTTATATCAATTGCTTTATTCTTTTTTCTTGCTTGTCTTGCATCCTTAGTGCAGTATCAATGGCTCGTGCCTTATTTAAGATACATTGTGGCAGAAATTTTGTAGATACATATTGATATGTAAGCACAGTTGTGATTATAGCAGTTATTTTCTTTTTCTTTATTTTATTTTTATTTCTTTGTATTTTTATTTTTTAATATTTTTTTGTAAATACTTTTTTGCCCAATAAATTGCTTCGCTCTGCCATCACAAGCAGCAGCAAGTCGTGAATTCGGAAAGAGTTGAAATTGTAGACAAATGCTATTGATAATAAGCTGCCTTTGAGCTCCATCAAGCAGTCGTCCATGCATTTTGCATCTAATATCCTCAAGTATTCATGCAGCAAAATGTTGCATGAAGTCTGCAATTTGTCTCATTTCCGAAAATATTCATTTCAAATGCTCCTCTGGTCTAAGGAAGCCATTAAAATCTATATTTTCCGATGCATAAATGTAATGCAAATGACCGCTGCAGTTGATTTGAATTTGGGATTTCCAACAAGTATTTGAATTCAATATTTTTTGGAATTTTGAGAGTTGATTTCGAACAATAATAGCCTTTAATGATTTTAGAGATATATTAAAAAAGTAAAATGCGTTAGAAAATCAAAAAAATCAAAAATTTTCGAAAGTGTTTTATAGTGGTTTTGGTTCAATCACCAATGTTTTTGTCAAGATCACATAATAGCTCTTTGTCAAGCAAAATGTTTCTAGAAGAATCTTTCTTAATCAGTAAGAGAAATAAAAAAAATTAAAATTCTATGGAAATTTTAGATTGAAAAAGGGTTCACATGACCATCGAGAAGGCAATACAGAATTCAGTAGCCAGAAAGGACATTTATAAGATATCATCAATATCCACCTACAAAAGTGAAATGAATCAGATATGATTTTATTCGATAAGAACAAAGATCTATGACGTCAAAAATTGCAAAAATCTACTTATTTTGACGCCTGCGCCACCTACCGTCTTTGCTGGAGACTTACAACGATACTTGTAAAATTTCTACAAATCCAATGTAAGAGTTTTTTGAAGAAAGTAGTGGTAAAGGCATCTTCATCATTTAATATTTTGTCTGATAGCATCATTAACAATTCCAAGAATATTAGATTGTCTCATATCAGTTAATATCCAAAATTATTTTCTTAAACAGAAAAAACTGTATGTATGTTTCGAATTACTTAAATAAGTCCCTTATACCAATGAACGTATCTTCATTAACCAAAACTCCACATTAAAGACAGTAATCCTTGATGCTTGAACCACAGCCAACTTCATTACATTCATTATGTCACTGTAATCACATACCACACTAGCATCAGTGTCGATGTGATGAGATTAAGAAATATGCAGAAGAAATCACTATTTAATCCTCTTGTAATTGCATAGTTATATGCATTATACTGTTTGTCTGACATTTGGAGATGAGATTACAATGTGGTCGCTAATGAGTGGTAATGGCAAAACGAACACAGTTAATTAGCATGACAAAAGACAGCAGCGCGCATCACGTGAATCAACTAAGGAGAGAGGATGACAAACTGCATAGAGCTTAAAGAAAAGTATCATTAACAATTGTAACAGTATGGCAACGTTAGGTGCATACGAATTTTTTGTCATTTACCACTTGAAGCAGGTAAAAAGCGTTAATGCAGTGTGGTACATTACATGCTGCAAAGGATTCATGTGATGACAAAATGTGACAAATGAGTAAGGATTTGTGTGAAGGAACAGGATCAAGGATTAGCAATGTATTTGCAAGCATTTGATAATAATTCTTGTAAATGCTCGTATTTCTTTTGATACCAATATCTCATTTAGAGTAAACGAATTTTTGGATTGAGATTTTTTAATTGGCTATCAATTCGTGTCACAAATCATTTAAATATTTACTTGATGTAGCAACCGAAATGATTAGAGTTGGAGATAGGTTAGGTTAGGTTGTAAGGCTGTTTCCCAAATGTAAACAACTTAGACTTTAAAATACAGTACTTTGAGAAGCCTGGATTCCCCCTAGATTTAGGAGTCGATAAAGCGCCCTGAACCTATTACAAACCTGCAGAGGTTTTTAAACTTCTATATTCGCTATTTCGCGAGCCTGCTCGAAAAAGTGAGATCCAAGAAATCTCTTTCTTGATCTCGCAAAGGCGGGACATTCCAGAAGAAAGTGTTGAAATGATTCCATCTCACGCTCCTACATGCAGCTTCTACAGCTAGCTATAGTTAGAGATAGTCTAACAACATTTCCAAAATAAGAAACTGGTACTCTTGAAAATAAATTAGCTTATAATCCGTAGAGAATTAAAGGTTTTTTGAAATTTTAATTTCTCAAAACAAAGTACACTAACGTCTCGCTAAAAGTCAGTCGAGTAAGTGGTGCTGTGAACATCAGCTTCCAGATAGTTTCATCAGATTAAAAAGATCCATAGAGTTACAAAATAGTGGATTACAACACAACTACTTCTGGGGTCTATGATAGTCAAATCTTCCACAAGTTCCCTCATAACAATATTTCAAAGAGTTGGTGAGAAGAAAAATGTTGAGGAGATAGATTGGTGTTCTGAATCGATAGATGAAATATTGAATAGAAGGGCATATTGGATTTCTCAAAAGATATACTCTGAAAGAATGAGCAATGAATGTTTTCAAATATGAAACTGAAATCATACAAGATCTATAACCGGTATCTGGTTTGAAAACAGAAGAAACATAATATTCATCACTAGAGACTAGCGTAGAATCCTCAGTTCTCTAGGAACCCCTCATGAGCCAATACGACCGTAGTTCTTGCTGCTCTCTTCGAAATGATAATTGCAATTATCATGAAAACACATTTGAGCTTTTTAAGCTAAATCAATTATTAAAAATCAAAAAGCTTTCACAAAAGCTCACACTGTGTAATCTCCTAGCAAATAATTTACACAAAATTCTTAGCGCTACTTAAAACTACATACAACTAATATTAGGTCTTCTCGCTTGAGCTTTTTAAAATGAAAAGCTCCATCGAAAAATTTTTCTCCAAATATTTTCGCCGCTTTTAGGCGCAAATTTAATATGTAAACAGACAAGAGCATGAGCACGTCTTCGTAGTACCGTAAATTAGCCGAGTATGTGACCTTTTAAAGTTGTTGTTGGAAGTAAGCTTTTCCAGTTGACTGCTGTTATAGTATTATTGCATATATCATGCATAAAGCTGGTACAGAGGACTGTATAGTATTATAGCATATATCATGCATATTTACATTACTATTTGTCACATTTTAGCATGAGATATGGAAGAGCATACACGCGCTGCTAAGTGCACTGAAATTTATTGTTGTAGCATTGAATGACAATCATTTATATGCGTATTTAATAGCGTATTGTTGTTGTTGCGCGCCATCAACTTAAACCGACAAATATAAATTATTAAATGTAACCATTTATACCGAGTACTTACAGCAGTTGCTTGCAGTTATTGTACTTACTCATATTGAAGTATTAATATTAAATGGACACAAACACAAGTGCCGTTATTCACATGCACACACACACACACACACACACACACGCATACACGCACGCATACTAATATATGTATGCACTTACTCGTATTTGCACTCATCTGTTTCACTGTTGGGTACTTATTCACATTTACAAGTTGACACTCGAGTGCTGTTCGTTTGTTGCATTATGAGCGTTGCAGCGCAACAACAAGCGAAAGGGAATTATAAAACATTTTTTTTGTAAATATTGTTGTGGAAATCATAATGAAAATGAACTCAAAATGAAACTATTAAATTTCGCTGTGTAATTGAAAGGAAATAATACATTGCCATTAAATATGAAAGGGAGCGTAATGAAGTTTGTATGTCACGTGTATGTGTTTGTGTGCGTGTGTGCAATGCGGCGTGGCCAGTTAAATTGCATTTGCGGTAGTAAGCAATTCACTACTGTATTTATTATAATTTAATTGCATGTTTCAGTCTTCTTTAAGGTTTTGAGAATTGCAGCATTAAAATGAAATTATTAATAAGCGAAATATATACAAAAGGTCGGTAAAAAACCACACCAACTTTCCATATAACATAATTTTAAATACTCAATATAAAAACACAAAATATTCATTGCCGATGAATGCCTTCTTATCGAAAACATTAGTAACTCTTTGATATCTTAATGCAATATTTCCCTGATAACAGTGCGCACTGGTGCAAAACTGTTTGAAATCAGGCCTTTACTGTTCCAAGTCCCTGTAAATATAATTATACCCTGAACAGACAGGAAGGAAGCGTCGGAGACCCTATAAAGTATATATATAAATGATCAGTATGTTGAACTGAGTCGATTTAGCCATGTCCGTCTGTCTGTCTGTCTGTATATATACGAACTAGTCCTTCAATTTTTAAGATTTCGTTTTGAAATTTTGCAGATAGTATTTTCTCTTCAAGAAGCTGCTCATTTGTCGCAACTGCCGATATCGGACCACTATATCATATAGCTGCCATACAAACCGAACGATCGGAATCAATGGCTTATATGGAAAATTTTCGCATTTGACGTGGTATCTTCACGAAATTTGACATGGATTTCTGTTTAAAGTAATAATATAATCTCCGAAGAAATTGTTCAGATCGGTTAACTATATAACCTTAATGTTTCTAGCAAACAACCCGGGTAAAAAGAATTAGTAAAATGTTATCTTTTTTTACTTACTTTTTCTTACATCTTTAGATTTGCTTAAACACATAGTTACTAAAAGAAATGTACCTGTGAAAGGTATATTAGCTTCGGTACAGCCGAAGTTAACGTTTTTTCTCGTTTTCGTTGGCTTTACACCGTAGATGTAATATCTTAAACAAATTCAGTGAATGTGTAGAATGCTATCCTAGTGGATTTTATATCGGATATATGGATATATACTGAATACCATAGGAAATGTTACATAAACATCATATCGGAAATGTCACATGAAGATCAGAAGGGAAGGATCACATAGATGTCAAAAGAAACCTGTCACATGAACGTCAAATCGGAATTGTCATATGGTATATGTCACATACCTAGAAGTCAGATAGCAAATGTCAGTTGAGGAATTTTTTGTTACTAAATTATGATCATCAACTCACTGATCAAATGAGAAATGTCAAATAGACGTCAAATCGAAAATGTCACATGAAGATCAGATGGGTAGACTCCAGAAGGCAAATATCATTTAAACGTCAGATGGCAAATGTCACATCAAATGAAAGTCAAATCGAAACCGAAAACATAGGCCTCAGATGGTAAGTCTCATTAAACGATAACCATCACTACACTACATGGTGATTAAGGGATCCATAAGTACACGATCATATGGTAACTAATCATAAGCATATTTGGCATGTAAGCACCAACCAGTTATTCATGTGATCACGAAGTTCATTATGCATCGTCGGATGTCAATTGACAGATGAGAAATGTCACATAGACGTCGCATGCCAAATGTCAAATCAGAAAATTTTTAACTGCTAATCAAGCCATCTACAGCGAAAATGGGTCTCAAAATTTACATCAGCAAACCCCAAGAAATGCGTATCGACACCACCTGTAGAGTTCTCAATTCGATAGCATAGTACTGGAAAATGTGAACTTTTATTGTTACTTGGACAGTATTATATCAGCCAACACAGGATCCAAGGGAGATATCACAAACAGTATAAAAAAGGCCAAGCAAGCTTTTGGAACCCTAAATATGGGCTGGACCTCCTCCACCACATTCCACGAGATATCAAAATTAAAAATTTCAATTCCAATGTTAAGTCACACCTCCTACATGGTTGCGAAACATGGAATATCGCAGCCTCTTCTTCTTCTTAACTGGCGTAGAAACCGCTTACGCGGTTATAGCCGAGTCCACAACAGTGCGCCACGCATCTCTCCTTTTGGCGGTTTGGCGCCAATTGGTAATACCAAGTGAAGACAGGTCCTTCTCCACCTGGTCCTTCCACCGGAGTGGAGGTCTCCCTCTTCCTCGGCTTCCACCAGCGGGTACTGCATCGAAAACTTTCAGAGCTGGGGCAATTTCATCCATTCGAACAACATGACCCAGCCAGCGTAGCCGCTGTCTTTTTATTCGCTGGACTATGTCTATGTCGTCGAACAACACATACAGCTCATCATTCCATCTTCTGCGGTATTCGCCGTTGCCAATGTTTAAGGGACCGTAAATCTTCCGCAAAACCTTTCTCTCGAAAACTCCTAGTGCCGTCTCATCGGATGTTGACACCGTCCACGCTTCTGCACCATAAAGTAGGACGGGAATGATGAGGGACTTGTAGAGTTTAGTTTTTGTTCGTCGAGAGAGGACTTTACTTTTCAATTGCCTACTCAGTCCATAGTAGCACCTGTTGGCAAGAGTGATTCTGCGTTGGATTTCAAGGCTGACATTATTATCGGTGTTAATGTTGGTTCCTAGGTATACGAAATTATCTACAACTTCAAAGTTATGACTGTCAACAGTGACGTGGGAGCCAAGACGCGAATGCGCTGACTGTTTGTTTGATGACAGGAGATATTTCGTCTTGTCCTCGTTCACCACCAGACCCATTCGCTTCGCTTCCTTATCCAGGCGGGAAAAAGCAGAACTAACGGCGCGGGTGTTGTTTCCGATGATATCAATATCATCGGCGTACGCCAGGAGCTGTACACTCTTGTAGAAAATTGTACCTTCTCTATTTAGCTCTGCAGCTCTTATAATTTTCTCCAGCATCAAGTTAAAGAAGTCGCACGATAGCGAGTCACCTTGTCTGAAACCTCGTTTGGTATCGAACGGCTCGGAGAGGTCCTTCCCGATCCTGAGGGAGCTCAACGTCAACTTACACAGCCGTATTAGTTTTGCGGGGATACCAAATTCAGACATCACGGCATAAAGGCAGCTCCTTTTCGTGCTGTCGAAAGCAGCTTTAAAGTCGACAAATAGATGGTGTGTGTCGATCCTTTTTTCACGGGTCTTCTCCAAGATTTGGCGCATGGTGAATATCTGGTCAGTTGTTGATTTTCCAGGTCTAAAGCCACACTGATAAGGTCCAATCAGTTTGTTGACGGTGGGCTTTAGTCTTTCACACAGTACGCTCGATAGAACCTTATAAGCGATGTTAAGGAGGCTTATCCCACGATAGTTGGCGCAGATTGTGGGGTCTCCCTTTTTGTGGATTGGGCAGAGTACACTGAGATTCCAATCGTCGGGCATGCTTTCTTCCGACCATATTTCGCAAAGAAGCTGATGCATGCACCTTATCAGCTCTTCGCCGCCGTATTTGAATAGCTCGGCCGGCAATCCATCGGCCCCCGCCGCCTTGTTGTTCTTCAAGCGGGTAATTGCTATTCTAATTTCTTCACGGTCGGGCAATGGAACATCTGTTCCATCGTCGTCGATTGGGGAATCGGGTTCGCCATCTCCTGGTGTTGTACTTTCACTGCCATTCAGCAGGCTGGAGAAGTGTTCCCTCCACAAACACAGTATACTCTGGTCATCAACCACTAGATCACCGCTGGGGGTCCTACAGGAGTGTGCTCCGGTCTTGAAACCTTCAGTTAGTCGCCGGATCTTTTCGTAAAATTTTCGAGCATTACCCCTGTCGGCCAGCTTGTCAAGCTCTTCATACTCACGCATTTCTGCCTCTTTCTTTCTTTTTCTGCAAATGCGTCTCGCTTCCCTCTTCAGCTCTCGGTATCTTTCCCATCCCGCTCGTGTTGCGGTCGATCGCAACATTGCGAGGTAGGCAGTCTGTTTTCTCTCCACTGCGAGACGACAATACTCATCATACCAGCTGTTTTTTTGGCTTTTCCGAAAGCCAATGGTTTCGGTTGCAGCTGTACGTAAAGAGTTTGATATGCCGTCCCACAGCTCCCTTATACCGAGATGCTGATGAGTGCTCTCAGAGAGCAGGAGTGCAAGTCGAGTAGAAAATCGTTCGGCTGTCGGTTGTGATTGCAGCTTCTCGATGTCGAACCTTCCTTGTGTTTGTTGACGTGTGCGCTTTTCTACACAGAGGCGGGTGCGTATCTTAGCTGCTACAAGATAGTGGTCTGAGTCGATGTTGGGACCACGAAGCGTACGCACATCAAAAACACTGGAGACATGTCGTCCATCTATCACAACATGATCGATCTGGTTGCGAGTGATTCGATCCGGGGACAGCCAAGTAGCTTGATGGATTTTCTTATGCTGGAATCTAGTGCTACAGATGACCATATTTCGGGCCCCGGCGAAGTCGATCAGCCTCAGACCGTTTGGTGATGTTTCGTCATGGAGGCTGAATTTTCCGACTGTTGTGCCAAAGACACCTTCTTTACCCACCCTAGCGTTGAAATCGCCAAGCACGATTTTGACATCGTGGCGGGGGCAGCGCTCATAGGTACGTTCTAGGCGCTCATAGAAGGTATCTTTGGTCACTTCGTCCTTCTCTTCCGTCGGGGCGTGGGCGCAAATCAGCGATATGTTGAAGAACCTCGCTTTGATGCGGATTGTGGCTAGACGTTCATCCACCGGGGTGAATGCCAGGACTCGACGACGGAGTCTCTCTCCCACCACGAATCCCACACCGAATTTGCGCTCCTTTATATGGCCGCTGTAGTAGATGTCACAAGGACCCACCTTCTTCCGTCCTTGTCCCGTCCATCGCATTTCTTGGATTGCGGTGATGTCAGCCTTTACTCTTACGAGGACATCAACCAGCTGGGCAGAGGCACCTTCCCAATTAAGGGTCCGGACATTCCAGGTGCATGCCCTTAAATCATAGTCCTTTATACGTTTGCCGTGGTCGTCATCAAAAGGGGGGTTTCTCATCCGAGGCCTGTGTTTCTTATTCACTGGTTATTCGTTTTTATGTGGTGGGTCCCAAGCCCTACGCACAACCGCATAAGCGGGATTCGCCTTCTCACTTTAGCTCGCTTCCAGACGGATGTCTGTTGGCTACCCAGAGGATACTTGGTCTAAGACCGGAAGTTGTGAGCTGCTTGAGCCACATGTAAAAGAATCGTTCCTGGCCACTCCCAAGTGAATGGCAGTCAGAAACTTTCCTCACTTACGTGAACTTCTACATATGACTCCATCCTCCAAAAGCCTGCAGCCTGCGACACCCAAAAGCTATAAGTTTTCACAAACCGATACCTTCGCAACTTCTATCACATTTTCTGGCCCGTCACCGTCTCTAACCAAGCCCTCCTAAGGGCCAAAGAAAATGGGGCTGGCTTGGATATGTTCTGAGACGAGATCCAGATACAATCACACTTAACGCGACCGAATGGAATCCACATGGTAGACGAAGAAAAGGCCGATTCGCTCCAACCTGGAGAATAAATGTGGATATCGAAATATCTAAGGTTCAAAAAAGTTGGTTGGAGTCAAATCAAGAGGCTAGCACAAGATCGTATTAAATGCAAGATGAGAAGTGTCAGATCGACGCATGATAGACTTGAGATGACAACTGTCGCATATAAGAATGCTTTACAAGCGGTAAATAGTACCAGGATTCTAATAAATGACTGTAGCAATGTCAATAGCAAAGCGCTTTGGGCGAATTTACAACAATTTAAGGAAAAATATTTGTAAGCAAAAGCTTTTAAATTTTTACTTGTTCACTAACACAAATTTTTTGTTGACAAAGGACTACCAATTTACTTAAGTGTTTCGCTCCGGTATATCTACCGCATTTTTTTCGAATTTGTATTACATAAATTCTTCAAAGTCTTGCGATGCAAAAATCACACAACAATCAACGAAGTTGTGGAGCGCAAAAAAAGAAGAGAGGAAATAAATTCGTGCACAACAAGCATTCAAATCACCTGGGTTCCGCTTACTTCGCTTGCTGCTTTTTGCTCCGTTATAGGTGTATATTCAAACAAAATAAGCTCTCAACTAAGAATTCATCAAAGATATAAAATTCACTGAGTATGTGTGTGTGTGTATGTAGTAACACTTTAGTTAGTTTTGTTTGTATTTACACACTGGATTTTAATCCTTTTAGAAAACTCATTTTTCCGATGCACGAGAAAAATGCAGTGTTTCGAGCAAAAAGCAAGTAACCGCTGCAAGGATGGGAACACACAGGATGCACGAGTGGTTTCTTGCAACAAAATGCTGCGCTGCCACACCGCAAACGCTCAGGCATAAAAATATAATTAATAACATTTATTTCTCAACTAAAACGACTTTGTTGTGAATTGTTTTCGTTTCATACTTTTACCGTTGCATTTTGCAATCTTTAGTATTCTTCGAAGCGGTGGCCACTATGCGAAGACACGATGTGTAAGGGGTAGGTGTAGCAAGCGTTGGAAAAAATGTATTTATTTATTTATAGAGACTGTTTAAATGCTTTTTGCTATAAAAGTTTTTATGTGCACGAGTTTAACGGAAATAAGATAAGTCTGAGAGATAAGTCGTTACCGGAAAACTAGCGAATGTGGATTGAGATGGAGGCAACCCGAGTAATTAGGTATGTAACTAGTTAGGTCTCTTGAGAAAAATTCTTCATCGAGTTGAGTTAATGAGTTAGTTTAGTTTTCTTCATTTGTTTCCAAGCATAAATCGGCCGATACTGCTGCAATTTCATGACCGATATTCGTAAGAAGCCCATAGACTTGACGTATCCTCACAGGAAATGGTCAGACGGCGTCAAATCGCACGACCGAGGCGTCCAATTAACTGAGCCATTTCGTGAGATAACACGTTCACCAAACTTGGTTTTCAATAAATCGATTGTGACATTCGCTATGTGGCTTGTGGCAACGTCCTGTTGGAACCACATATTGTCCAAGTCCATATCATCCAATTCGGATCAAAAATAGTCGGTTATCTTTGAGCGGTAGCGATTTCCATTCACAGTAATGTGCCGCTCTTGATCATCACGGAAGAGGCACGGCCCAATGACACCGCCGGCCCATAAACCGCACCAAACCGTAATTTTTTCGGGATGCAATGGTGACCCATAGAGATGATTTTTCAATGAAAATCCGGATAATTTTCACGTTGTTGCCCAACAGTTCTTGCCTCAATTTGATCTTGTAAGGATGTAGACCAAGATCTTTTCGCAAAATTCGCCACAGAGATGCACAATGCTTGAGTTCGACGTGTGAGAGACTGATTGATGCGCTAGCGGCAGCAATATTCTCGACACACTATTCTTTGTCTCACTGACACGGGTACATTTTATACTGTGCCTGTGATACACTCAATTGTTGATCTGACATGACGATTATGACCATAAATTGGACGTAGCGCTCTTAAAGTTGAGTCCATCGACTTCGAATTTCGATAGTACATTTTAGACTCATTGTTCGATCGAAGATGAAATGGCAAACCTTAGTGAAGAGAAATGTCAAAAGAGCTGCGTCGTTTCCTGTCCCTATTGGTCAGCTTTTGTAGCGTTCCTATTAAAAAACAAACCCTTTACAATGAATACGTTGAAAAATTCAATACTTTAGTAGAACAATCCTTATGGAAAGAAATTCTGACGATCATATGTAGTTCTCTACAGAACTGAATGATTTATTTAAGTTACCAGGCGCTACCGCCACCGATAAAGGCCAGTCGTTGATACTTGTTCACGCTCCTCTGTATAATCCCAAGGTTCTATATTTTATCAATAGGTTTCTGGACAGTGTCAATAAGGGCATGTATCTCTTTGGCACAGGACTGGCGAATGCCTTAACAAATCTTAATAACTTTCTTTAACAAATAATTCTACATCAGACCACCTAGGCGATTACTATCACTCTATTATCTCAAAACTGCGTCATTTATAACAAACTTCAGAACGTACTCTCACAAGGTATTTCTTTATGTTGTGTGCCTCTGATTGCTTTTTGCCACTTATTCGAGCAACTCAATAATTTTTACCACACCACAGCTGATTGTCAGTTCTTTTAATGATTTATCAATGCTTTTGGCATAATATTGTCAAAATAAGCTTAAGTCTACAGCTTTTTTTCGTTATAATGCATTGATAAGTATTTTTGATTTTTATATTTTTTGAAATTTTTATTCAAATATTCGGAAAAAATTTTAAATTCTCTCTAGAAAAAAAATGTCCGCTTTAAAACTTGTGACAAAATAATATTTAAACACGTATATTCCACATAAACTCCATGCTGAATGACGGGTGGGCGTAACTGATATTCGCTTCAAATTAAGTGCAAAAAAAACTTGTGATTTTTCGAACAGCAAAGGGGTGTGTGTATATAAAGTACAAAGTGAGTTCGCTTAAATATATACTATATACATTTTATACAACATACATATATGCAGTGGGACTGCAGTATTGCACAAACACACACAAACCTATTCAAATGGAAGTAGCATGTAGGCGGCACCACCTCCGGCAACAAATGGACGCCACCTTCATTTTTCACTCACGCAGCTCTTTTACTTTAGCGCTTGTTAGCATAATAAAATACGGACACACGCACATATGCGCTCATGTGCGCTCGCAACAGCACTTGTAAATATGCCACAATAGTCAATGAAATTGCAAGTAAGTAAGTCCTTGCGACAAGCCAAAAATTCAAAAAATTCAACATGAAAACAAAAGCGCGAAAGCTTTGCCGCTGTCACATTGTATTGAATGGCATTCCATGAAGGTGTGTGTGTCAGCAACGTCAAACAGTGTTGACAGCCTGAAGCCGTGCAGCAGTGTTGCTCATGAAAGTAGGCGTGTATTTAGCACGCGTTCACCACCAACACACGCACACACAAACATACATGCATAGTGAGCGCGCTCCCTCCCTTTGTCGGTGTGAATTTTATGATTTGAAAGTGGAGCAAAAAGCAAAGCGACGAAAAAAGCAGGTGAACATGAAAATGCACACGCTGTCAACACTTTCTATTGAGGTTAATAAAAACGCCGTTTCATTGCACGTTTTCTTCTTATTTACGAGTCACTCAATGTCACTCTTTAACTAGACTTTTAGACTCTTGCATTTACGGGCATTTCAACGAATTCGAAACGACAGCGCAAGTGTTTCGCTTATCCCTGGGCTTGTGTTTGATTTTTATTGTGTAACGGAAGTATTAAATAGTTATCGATAAGTGTGAACTTTCGATTAATGCTTCAAGTTGGGATGTTATTCTTCTAAAACCCATTATATAAGAATATAACTGCAACAAAAACTTAGAGAAAGCATACATAAAATTATAGATAAATTAAAATTTCTATTGAGATTCACTCAGCAGTGTCTTGGCTCGACTGGTTGGTGCCTCCAATACTACAAAAATGACATATGTACAAATTAGAATTTTTAGATTTAGATGAAGAAGCTGTTCGAAGAGCTCAGTCGGCAGCTGGAAACTTTGCAAGCGTTTTTCTGAAAACTGTGTTTTTCACACTTTTCTCGTATCTCTAAAACGGTTTGACGGAATGACTTAAAATTTGTTGGGTGCCCTCAGCACATGTAAACACAGGAACCGCTCTATCATAAATCAAAAATTCCCAAATTTTCTACGCAAAATTTGTATTTTTTTTCAAATGTCTACTATAAATCCAATTTTCGGGTTTTCAAGGCGGGTGTGTCCAGAACACTTATATTTATATTTACACTGTCGAGATATAAGTTAGTGGTCGTAGAAAAAAAATCTAAAAATTCCTAAAAAAAAACATGAGATGACGCCATTAAGTTGTTTTCCTAATTTAGATATTTTTTATATTACAACAACAATAACAAATATTTCGAAACGAAATCAAACGAATTTAAAAAATTTGCATGTTTTGGCGCGCAGTTTCGTGAGAAATCTGAATATTGCACTCTTCCTAGAACTCTTTCGTAAGAACACTGATCGATAGTTTTGGAATTTGGTCAAGTTTTCGAGACATTAAGCACTGTACATGTTCACTTATTTATAATTTAGGGCCTTTTTCTGGCTTTGGTTTTTAAATACTGTAAGTAACCATCCCTGATTCAAAAAATATGTTGAACTAAAGTAAAAAGTAAAAAATGTTGCTGCGGAAAGTGAAAAAGAGTATTTATTTTCAATGTGTTAACTGTTTCTTGACATACTGTATGTTTGTAATGAATAAACTCAAAAACTACTGTGCTGATTTAAAAAATTTTGCACTATTAGAAACATACATTTACCTCGGGTTACATAGGCTATATTTATTGCTAGAATTAGATCAACTTTCTGGAAATAGTTCCCAGGTGAGGGTATCAAAAAAGACTCCGTGATGGAGATTCTTAATCTGAAACTGAAAATCGTCTTGAAAGTCATTCTCTACGTATCCGAATCGCGTGCCAGAGAGTCGAGTAACGAGCGCTCGCACCGGCTTGAAGAACAAAATAAATATTAGAAATATACAAGCTCTCATTAGGGCGTCTGAGCGTTCCCAACGTCTTCTTAATCAGAGAGAAAGACAATATATGTAGTTCGTAATCAAATTTCAGCTCATTGCAAATAAAATATGATTTCATGTTCGAATTTTCCTCATTTTACTTTTTTTTTAATGAACGGGAAAGTACATACATATGTATGGGAGGTGTGTAAAAACTTATAACTTTTGAAATACTTGGGCACCCTTAATGAAGAGATACAATAATGCATTTTTTTAAATAATTTAAAAATTATTAAAACTTTGTATAATAACGTCTATAATGTACATTTCGATATACGTAGTAAAAGCATAAATATAGGAGCGAAAGAAAATATAAAAAATGTTGTCTACATTTGGGATGAATTATTTATCAAATTCACACGCCCATAACTGCTAAAGTAGATTCACCTGGGAATATTAAATATATATATATATTAAAAAGTTTTTTTGAAATTCTAATTTGTACTAGGATAATAATAGATAATAAATTATTTTATGAAGTTCATGAAATTAAACAGTATTATGGACTCGGTTTAGCAGGACTACTGAAAAAGAAGAGGTAGTTAAGAGGTTTATTTATAATACGAAAATTATTATTAATTAATTAATAATTAACTAAATTATATATTATAATCAAGATTTCAAGCAAGACACAGTTATAAGATTTCTGTTCTCTGCTCTAATTCTTAAGAACGCTTCAATTTATTATTTTATTACTGCGCAAATGCCATTCTTATTTGTTTGTTTTACCCACACATTTCCACACATAATCTTTTAATCAAATGCCGGCTGCGGGGCGGCCACAAACAATGTGAAATTTCGGGTGGCAAAATGCCGAAAAACTGTCAATCGATTGCGAGAGTCAAATGTAAAAGTTTTTGACGCAAACTTTTTAATGGCTACCCAATGAAATCAACATAAATAAATACAATCAAATAAGCAACGCAGTGCAAAGAAGGGCCACACAGCGGCGCAAATCGATTGTTTTTCATGCCTTGATGCATTATTTGTGTATTTTCACTTTTCTGCCACATATTTCTCGCCGCAACTTTTTTTCTATGCCTCGGCTGCTTTTTATTTTTCCTTTTCCTTTTCTTTTTGCGTTTGTTTCTTTGGTCTGGCCGGCTGTCTTCGGCTACGCAAAGCAATAAAGTAAAAGAAATTGTTGGCAATTACATTATTATTTGCATTCGGGGATTTCCTACTCGAATTGCCGTCGAATTGTTGTGTGGTGGTGCGCCTTGAAAGTTTTGCCGCAGCAGCGAGCCAGCGAACAGCCTACACAGCGGCGCGCATAGTTGCCCAGCTTTTGGGCGATAGTGGCGTATGGCCAGTGTGGCAAGTAGCAAGTGGCAAGTGCCAGTAATGCTCCCCAAACGCAATGGACCCAGCCGCCACAGTGTTGAAGCGCCAAAGCGTTGGAGTCGCTGGCAACGGTTTTTTTGCGTTTTTTTGTGGCTTTGCCAGCGTTGCGTTCTCCGCCAGTCTGCGTGTGCTCTGCCTTGCCTTGGCGCGTCTTATTGCTGCCCCATTGCATTTTATTGCCGCTCGCATTGCCTGCCACAGATTCGCCATACAATTTGCTGTTTACTTTCGTTGCGCCATTAATTTTGCGGAAGTTTTATTCCTCTTCGCAGTTTTTTTTTTCGCCATTTTTTTCGGGTGGAAGTATACAATTTGTATTGCCATAATGGGAGTTATGATGGCTGTTACTATTGTTGTAAACTCTATTATTGCGCCCATTTACAATATGCCACTGGAGTGCGGTTTCAAGTTGGAGTTTTTAATGTGGCGATGATTTTTCGGGTTTTTGGTAGAAGAAAAATCAGAAAAAAATTGCAAAAGCTTAAAGCTCTTTACTTAGATATATATAATCATCTCAATAATCAAGCTCTCAGAGCATTTTTGAAGGAAATTTTTCATTCCAGAAAAAGCTTCATAATCTATCTTCTTGTCCTTCTTATCCATATTACCGTTAGTGCAGATTTAGGCGCAGACCATTTGAGAGCCACTTAAAGCCTGTCTAACGCCTTAAATCAGCTCAAAATGTGCTAATAAACAGCACAACAAGTCACACACAAATTTATAACTGTTTGTATATATGTATATATCCTTGAAGCCTGTGAATCCTGCAATTCCTGCGCCATGACAAACCGATTATCGCTGCCAATTTGAGTTTGAACAGCTTTGGCCTTGTTTGTCACAACTTTTTTGTATTATTTATTTTTTTTGTTACTGTTGTTGTTGTTATATGTATATATAGTTTTTTTTTGACGCCACTCAGCGCAATTGTGGCACGTATTGTAAGTTTTAAGTGCGCTTTTAACGCTTTTTAAGTTTGAATTATTTCCCATTTCACTGTAGCGGCGCGCAGTAAATGCGCATTTTTTGTTGTTCTTGTTGTTTTTGTAGCTTTATTCATTTATTTATTTATTTTTTTTATATTTTGACACTTTCATTTTGTTGTTTTTGCTTTTGTTTTTTTTTTTTTTTTGAGGCGTATAAAATTATCGAAGTTGCAATAAGTCATTTGAACGAGCGCCGAAACTTTTTACGCCTTTGTTGTGGTGGGAATATAAAATTTAATAGCGTAAGAAATTGCAGCTAATAAAATAAAGGAAAAGCAACACTGAAACGAAAATAATCGAAGATTTGTGGCGCATACATTGTTGATAATCGGTTGTGGCTGTGACTTATTCTTGTTTTGATGGCTTTAATTTAATCACTTTAACGTTAAAGGTAGTCAATTAATTGCTGATGGCTTAAGCCATTTGAGCTAATTGAGATTTTAATAGGTTCATGCGTCAATGTTTATGGGTAGCTGAGCTTGTACTGAGTGTATTAATAATTGAACCCAGATAGTGATTCATTAAAGTTTTGACATCAAAATGATGCCTCTACTTTGGGTTCTAAGCAATGTCTAAAAGACTGATGGTCAGTCTCAAAAGCATTTTTATACATGAAATATACTCTAAAATGTGATATACTAGCTATTTGAGGTTACAATAAATTCATATTTTTTTGTCTCAGATGTGAAGTCACGACCGGACTAGTAGTTATTTCATACTTTAAACTTGACTATTTTCGCGACCTGAATTCAGGAAAGGGAGTTGATTGATTCTAACTGAAAAAGTTAATGTTTATTAAACAAATTGGTAGACTGGTACTTTGCTAGAGCAGGTTCAGCAACCCCAATGCAGATATATAGTCTATATGGTTGAGAAAGCCTTTGGAATACTTGAAAACACATGGTAAGAATACATTAACTGTTGAATCGATAATAGTAGTTTTGTGATTTTTTCCAAGGATTTTTGAAATAATAAATTCTGCTGAATATGCAGATCTAGTTGGCTAAATATATGCAATAGCTGCAGTTGTCGACATCTACCGGTGCAAGAAAAGGCAAGCGAAAACCTGTAATATGCTCGAAAAAAGCAAACGTTCACACTTAAAAATTCCTAAATGGCGACATCTTGCTCTTTAATCGAAAACAGCACGGTTGCTACTTCTAAAATCGACCAAAATAGCTTTGAGTATGACAACAACGGTGAAAAGGTCTGTGTGAAATGATTTGTGATAACACTAACTCTTGTTTTCTCCAACACCCCCACCTAGGTGAGGTAGTTATTCAAGGTTATGAATAGAGTCAAAAAAATTATAGTTAAGCATCTCTCTATCTTTTAATAATTTTTTTTTGATGGCGAACTGGGATTTTTTCAAATATATAAAAACTAAAACGCAAATTTGGTTATACCTGAAACAGTAGAAGTGAAACATTTTTTTGTGGAGACGATTACATAAGGTTTTTTTAATGTAGTGCAAGGATGAGCTAAGTTATTGGGAATTTTCAAATTTTTTGTAAGAAAATATTTTTAGAACATAAAAAATGTATGAAAATATCAAAAATGAATTTGAACACCATTAATAAGAACAATATTGGGGAATTGTTACTTGTTTAAGGGTTTATATATATTGAAGTTGGTCAAAAAATCTACAATTTTTTATTCTTTTATCTTAAAGTATTCCTTCCTATGCATGTTATCTCAGATTTTTAAACAGATTTGAGCAGTAGATGGCGTTTGACAGTTATGGCGTTTTGCATTTTGCACCGCTACACTAGACGAAGGTGTTCATGCAACTTGAAACGCGAAATCTCGAAATCATGTTTTTCCGAAAACGTCGCTGCGGTGACTTGGATTGTCGAAAGTGTTTTTAACCTATTTCAATTTTTGTTTTTTTTTTTTTTAATTATTCGTATTTTATTTGCCGTTCCTTGAACGATTTCAATTTCCGTTTAAATTTTCATATCAATGTCATGAATTTTTCATACAATTCATCAGATGAAGATGAAGATCAGATGAGTAAACCGTCCGCGTTTTCAGAAATTTTTTTCACATTTCAATGAATCGTTCAAGGACAGCTGAAACGTCATAACTTTGACAATTATTAGTATTTTTCACGCTCTTAAGCTGATTTAACAGATTAAACTTTGTACAACGCAAGACGTATACCAAGTATTCAATAAAAAACACAAGCTACACTCCTCTAAAGAAAATCAAAATTTTCCCAATTTTCCCGCTCCTCAGCATATACATATGTATAACCCCTTAAGTATTTTCTTTTATTTTTATAAACTAAATATCTCTTTAAGAAAATAAATAAATCGCAGGTTATCACAACTACACACCTTTACAACCAGCAACAGCTGTGAAATTAGCAAATTGGCAATTCATCCTAAATGTATGCTACACAGAGAATCACAAGCGCAGCAGCCGCAACGAATCTGAAGCCATCAGCGTCAAGTGTCGTCTGCTCGAATCATCAAAAAGTAACTTCTTTGCGCATAAACAAATTGTCACCTGTTACAGCGTAGACTCATACATATATAAATACAATTACTGGTATGTGTGTTGAAGCTACATATACCCGCGTGTGTGTTGCAGCATTTTTTGCCTAATGGCCAAATAAAAAAGTCCGTTAAGCAAACATTTGCACGTCATTTTAAAGCGAAAGCGCGAGCGTACATTTTAAATTGTAAACAGCTCGACGAACACACACACATACATGCAGAGACACACATATATAGACCTAGAGATTTACGCCGCAATTGCAGAGCTACAGCATCAGTCGCAGCAACAGCAACAACAACATGAACAGCTACAGTGGCAAATACAAACAAAAACAAATAAATCGTGTGTGTTGCTGCTAAAAAGCACCTCCTAACACCTCTCTCTCTCTCTCTCTTCTTCTACCAGCTGTTGTTACGTTAAAGGGCTATGCAGCATACAAAACAAACAACAACAGCAGCAGCAATAATAGTGGCAGTTAGTAACCAGCCAGCGGGCTGACAGCCGTTGTATGGTCCGGATGGAGGGGGGAGAGGCCGCCGTGGCAAAGTGTTGTTAACCAAAAGAGATTTTATTTACCCTGTTGCTGTCGTATTTGCTCAGTAAATTTCTTTTATGCAATTGCGCCGCTAGTTTGACGCTGTCTCGCTTTGTATTTTCGCTATTTGCACATTTGCATGTGTTTGCGTGTGTGTGTGTGCGCGCAACTATTTGTGTTGGCGCTGATGTTTGACTTTGCTTTAGTTTTAAACAGGCTGGCAGACAGATGTAGCACATACATTTGTATGTTTGTAAGTATGTAAATATATTTGCTCCTTGTTTATTTGCATCTATTTGCACTTGTGTTTTTCTCACTTTCGGCGTAGCTACATCAAAATGATACACAAATTCAAGTGCAAATTTGTTGCCATGTAATATAGCAGAGGCTGTTGCATGCCAAAGTTGAATTGTACATACATATAAGTGGCAGAAAATTAAAAGTTTGCTTGTAAGTTCTAAAGAAATTACGGTAATTAGTAATTTTGTTATGTAAAGCGATTTACTTATTATACTTTTTAAAAGATACTTCCCAATTTAAATTTTGCAGAGGAATTGTATCACTCATACGCCCTGTCGAACCTTCTATTGAAGAGAAGTGTATGAAACCGCTGGCTAAATCAATAATTAAGCACTTAATGCAGTTGCTTAAGCTACCAAAAATTAATTTATGCAAAGTAGTAAAAAAATCACCGAAATACGGTACTAAAATTTTCGTACCGATAATCGGTACAAAATATCTATGTAGTTTTTATGAATAATTTTAGTTTAATATGTTAAAAATTATGTTAAATATCGAATATCGCGTACCGAAAATCAAAATTTTAGTACCGAATTCGGTACAACAAATAGCTAACTATCGAGGTATCAAGGCTAATTTTTAGTATTTTAAATCTACTAATGATTTAATAATTCAAAAATAATATTTAATACCTAGCGGCGCATACCGAAAGTCAAAATTTCTGTATCAAATATCACTTATAAAGTACCGAAAATGAAATATTAAAATTCAAAATGCGAATACCACACTTTAAGTATCAATTACTGGCTTTTAACAATAAACTACATCACATTAAATAACATATATAAAACATATAAAAAATGAAATACCGAAAATGATAAATAAAGGATTTAGGTACACTTAATTTTTTGCTACAATAAGTACGAAATACCGCAAAAAAATTCAAAAAATTTTGAATTTGAAATTTTGTCATATTTAAAGTACCCAATTTCTAACTGTAGAAAACGTATATTAGGTACTAATAACAGAATTTCATGTAAGAAATATATTTGTAAATACGTATATTGAATATTCGCAAGTCAAAATGAATGTAAGCTAGTGATTGTAATCTTTTTAATATCAAGTACCGAAAAATACCTAAATTTAATATTACGGTACTTGAAAAATCTTAAGTATTAAATTAGGAATATCAAAATTTTAGATTTTTTCAATTCGGAATTCATATATCAATCTTTAAATATCAAGAGACATATACCGATTTTCAAAATATTAAATTTACGGTACATTTTAGGTACATGTCAAAAATTACCAATTCGAAGTTGTAATAATGAAAGTACAAAAAAAATAATTTTTCAATACCGAATTTCGAGTAGTTAGTACCTTATTGATAACAAAAAATAAAATTTATAAAATTATAAATATTGAACTACGCGGTGTATGAGTGATATATTAAACATATCAGTCGGTAGGAAAAGCTAAATGTTGAAATTACATATATTTTCAACACATAATTGAGGCAGCTATCAACTCCTCCATTCTACAACCTCCCACACATTAGCGAAAAGGTCAACGAAACCGTCAAAATATAACGAACAACGCCAAACCAACTGAATAATTTTGAATTTGCCTCAAATTGACTGCGAATGCGGTTAGTTTGATTGGCATTCATGGAAAGGTGATGCCACCAATTGCCCTTGAATGACAATTGCCAAGCCGAGCTACATGCAAACAAACACGCAAAGGCTTATGTGTAAGGCGACACGCCGAATACCGACCAAATAGTTAGACGAACCGAAATCTTAAATTGCTCGAAAACAATAAAGTTTATCAAGTGTAAAAACCTAAGTCGACCATTAGAATAGCAGAAGATTTTCGGTTTTCCGGCATATTGAATATGTGACCACTGTGTGTGTGCTGAGAACTAAAACTATAAATACATACATACATACGAAACTGTGTTTTCTTCAACTACTCTTCTTGTTCTTGTTGAACGCCGCGAGCGCGTCAAAGTCAAACAAACTGAATGTATACCGAAACCGGTTAAAGAGAAATGGAAAACGAGCCGTCTAAGTGAAATAAAAATGTTAAAGAAAATTTGCTTTTAAGTGTCAATGGCATCATTATCCTTGGGTTTGCATTGCCTTGGCGCAGGCATTTCAGTTTTGTGTTTGCTGAAGAAGCTGCCAATTTGGATGCGCAGTAGTGTGAATGTGAAGCCAACTCAAACCCTCTACGTTATTTGCAGAAGGGTGCGATGTGGGGTCAAAGGATGCAACTTGAATGCCTAGTTAATTTACAGTGAAACCCGGCGATTTCAATAACAACTGCCAACTCGTCGACGCGCGTTAAAGCGTTTTATTTCTAGGCAGATGTTCAACAGACTCAGGCGTAAATTTTATGACCATGTGTTGGGATTACAAATACATTTGTATTAAAAGTTATGGGCGCCGGATATTGCTCATAAGGATAGAGTAAGAAGAAAGATCTTTCAATGGATGCCAATGAGGAAAGGGACTTGCCGGATATTGAAATTGATTGGCCCCATTACAATCTGGTTTGGGTCAAGGGTTGATTAAATTGAATTTGTGAAGTGAGCGGATTTTGTTTTCTTCAAAGCAGCTTGCCCTGATACGAAGCTTTCATGTTTTTCAGCGGTCCCCAAGCTAATTCAAGCGGATTTGATTGATTATGAAAGACTTCGGCATAATCAAACCATTGCTGCAAGTTCCTTCTAAGACCTAACTGACTTAAGGTATGGGGTTGGTCCAGGGTTTTCAAATGATCGAAAATTCCGACTTCGCTTCGGTTAGAAGAAACTAATCGGGACTCATGGTATTAAAACTTCAAATGACGGAACGTTGAAGCCATCTCTACAAGCACGAAGATTCCTCTCAAAAATTGCTTTGGACTCTTTAATCATCGGTTGGGAGTATCGAATATTGATTCAATATTTCTTTCACTGATTGAATCTGTCAGCTTTCTTTCTTCTTCTTTTTTATCCGATTTTGTATGGATGGCTTTTAAAATAGACCAATTCATCCAGTTCCCTTTTTCAGTTTTTGTAAGCTGACCTCTGGATATATTCACAACAGCCAAGGTAATCATATTTTACTTGTTTCAACTGAAATATATTTGAAGACACACAATTCAGCTAGATTTCAGCAACTCAACATAAACGGCTTCATTACCAAAGCTCTGGACTATTATATTATAAAACAGCTCTCCATAAACGGCTTCACTACTAGAGCTCAAGATTATTATATTATAAAATAAATCACAATTGATACCCGGAATTTCGAATCCCATGAGAACCGGTTGATTAAGAATATAGTTTCTAGCAGCCATTTTTCTTTAGGTAGACGGAACTCGGACTACATATATGTAAGTTAGGTGATAACTGAACTCTCCAAATGCATCAAATGAAGTACAATACTGCTTTGATTTTACTTCAACTCTTCTCAAGGTCTCTTAAGCTTTGTGGCATGCTTCAGAGCATTGCTCTGCACACAATTGTACGTTCTTCATTATATTGCTTCAGCTTGTCACTTGCATATACTCTATGCCCTGTTATTTTTAGTATTTTCACAATTAGCTTTGTATTCTTCGTATTTCAAGTGCAACGAATGTTCGTTCGCCTACAAACGCCAACTCAATTGTGGCTGCAAAAGAACGTTGTATTTCGTATTTTTCCTTTGTTTTGCACTTTCAATCATCAATGCCGTTTCTCAATTAAGCAAGCAAAATAGAAATAAAGTCTAATAAATTTATGTCTGTGTTCAACAAGCTTTCTAATTTCAATTTATCTTCTGTCGTTGTTTGTGTATATGTGTGTTTGAGAAAATGAAAATGATTAATAAAAGTGCAAAAAAAAAATGAAAATAGAAAATTGCAAAATTCTTAAAACAACAATACTAAGCTATAATTGAACGAACTCAATCGATTTGTACTTGCACACATAGTGGGAGACACACAACTAAAGGTCGAGTCAAATTATCCACTACCACTCACAGAGGAGCACTGTAGTAGGCGGCAGAGGGCGCGCGCGGACTACAGTGACAGGCAACTCTTTTTACTTTAATTCATTTATTTGTTCATCTCAAATATTTTACACAGTCCAATGAGATTCACGCTGTCGTCTCGTTTGCTCGCTTTTGCGCTTCTTCTACATTGCTTTCGTTTGGTTTGTGCTTGTGCAGCTCAGCCGCCTCCGGTCGCCGCTTTTTGCCGGCTGCAGCTTGGGTCTTAATTTGCAAAAGCGTCTGTGACACATTTCAAAATTCGATCGAGCATGTAATCAATGAACTGAACCGAATACACGCTGCGGGCAAATTGTATGCATTCAACAAGAATCGAAAAGGGGGTGCCCGCTGTAGAAATTTCCAACCGAACACAACAGAAAGGTACAACAACTACTTGTACTTGTACTATGAGTGTATGTAAATGTGTATATTAGCTATGAGTGCGAGCTTAAGTTCGTAAGTTGTGCTCGAACAAACGACACCGTTATTCCGCCTGCTCTATTACAAGCGGCATCCTCTTACAAGTTACTCGAATATCCTTCTTAAAGTTTGTTTACGTAGGTGTAACGGTACTTTGTGTTTGTCTGTGTATTCTTAAGCCTGTATGTAGTTGTATTGCTTTTGCAAATGTGAGAATATTTACATTATCATGTCGAGGTAGTCGCGTGCGACAAAGTCTTTGCGCTTTACCCCAGCTTCTTTCGCCAACGTTGGTCACTTACACGCACTTTCTTGCACACTTTCGCTGACTAGCTGATATACAGGGTTCTCTGTTTGGGCTGGTTGATATTTATAAAGACGGCGTTTCCATTTTTGAAACATGGACCTAAGTTAATGATATCCTAGATCGCCATTTTTCCTGTAAAACGAGCCGCAAAGCTCTAGCTTACCGTAGTAAAAGCTTCGAAAGCTCAACTAAGTCAAAATCACCGAGCTTTAAAAGCTTTTAAAAGGAATCTCACTATTTTGACGAAGCTTTCGCTTTATCGTGAATCAAAAGCACCACAGATTGGCTAAGTTTTCGGTTAAAATGGACCGAAAGCTTAAGTTAATCCGAGTATAAGCTCCGAGGTCAAACCGATTACGAATCAATGAAGTTTAGGAATCTATTTCTCAGTTTTTATTAAAGGCAATGCTGAGCCATTGGAGATTATGTCTCTTTGAAACTCTTAAGTAAAGCTATAGCAGGAATAGGAAAGTTCTCTCAGATCCCAGTCAAGCATACTTCTTACAACGACTTGTAACCACCATAAACCAGTAAAGTTTCCAGTAAACTAAAAATCCAGCTTCTATACACTCGGATGGAAACACCCTCTAACATTTTTTTTACATCGCTCCTCAACCGAATACTCCTAATCTGGCTACTCTTGTCAAAGTAGTTTCTCAGTTGTTGCTATTGTTATTATTATTATGTTGTGTACACGCTTTGTAGCGGGGTTTATTGCGTCTGAGCTGTTACTGCCACAGCGGCGACCTACGCATTTATTTGGTTCACTGCTTGGCAAATTTGTTGCTGTCAAATCGTTCGCCCTTTTCATACAATTGGCAACTGGCCCGGCCCGGCCCGGCTTTTCTTCGCACTACTTTTCGCAACATCCGTTGCTTGTGTATGGAAATAAATTGAATATTGTTTGGGGATTTCCGGAATGCCGAGAATTGAATGAAAATTATCTGAATGACTTGATTTGGTGGAAGTCACTTTATTATTTGGTTAGAAAATGAAATTCATGGCGGCGAGAACGGAGATGGTGTGTTAATAAATGTGGAAATGATTGAGTTCAATGGTAATGAAAATTTAAATTATTACTCCATTGCAATGTACACTTGCGGAAGGTTATTAATGTGAATGGGTGAAGAGACATTTGTGAGGTAATTTCAATTAAATTTATTAAAATTACTTCTTGGTTTTTAAATGAATTGAGAATAAATTTTAGAAAGAAGTGAATAATTTGGTGTTCATTAAGAGTTGCGCAAGGCGCAAATGATTCCGACTAGAACTAGAACTAGTCACGATTCACGATTAATGGTTTGAAGTGAAAGTACAGACAGGCTGAAGACTTCTTTCAAGCGTTTAAATTTGCTACAATAAAAAATGCTCATCATATTGTAGAGATAATATTTGTCCAAACTATAAATATGGACATTTTCTGAAGTTAAACCCGCTAGAAGGCGCTGCAGTCAAATTGCCACTATTTTATGAATTGAGCTCATATTCGAAATCGTCAATAGTAAAGAACGTTTACAAATGGTTAGTTCTTAACCCATTCCATAAACTGACTTGAGTCCAATATCTGATTGAACATTATTCCATAATCTCATATTCATTAGATTTAATGCAAGAGGTCAGAAATTACTCCAAGTTCTTTACCCAATGAGTCGATCCGAGCACGGTTTACCGTTTCTTACTGCGTAAGCTTCTCATAAGAGATGCCAAGATAACTTTGACCAGATTTTATTAAAGGCTATCGGAAACTTGTCCACCAAAGCTGGGATAAGAGATGTAGCTAATTTAAAAACCAATAGTTAGCATTTTCGTACAGCCAAATTAATTTAATACATTAATATTGTAATTGAGAAACCAGTTGTTGCCTTTCGCTCAGCCGGCTACATGATTAATGATCAGCTGTTAAACAATTTTATTTATGTAATTCATAAGAAGTTGGTAAGTTTCATCAGCTGATTGCTATTTTATCAATAAACACATTCAAATTAGTCAACAACACGCTCGATTTGTATACGATTAAAATTAATGTAGTAAAATATTATTTTTATTTTGTATGGTAAATCGATCTCAATCAGCGCTTAATCGAGCAAAGGCAGGTTAATTGGTCAAATAACTCCTGTGAGAAAAGATTAATCAGATTCTTAAGGCATTAGTCTGCTTTAGAAGCCGAAAAAGCGATTTTTAGCAATCTTTTTTGAAAGGGAAGGAAATGATTGCGGTAAACGGTATTTTAAGACGATAGTGTACTATATTTAAGACTTAAAAAACAATATTTATTATTAAAAAATATTGAAATCGGTGCCGGTGATGAAGGTCGTGCGATGCATCTGAAACAGTCGAATCAATTTTTTTTTTAATTTTTATAAGTTTCTTTATGAACTAAAAAGTACCGAAGAAGTTATAAAATTCCAAATTTTTTCAAAGTTTGAAATAAAAAATTCACTTTTTTAAGAAAAAAAAAATTGACTTTAAGTTGCAAAACAAGTAGTTTAAATAATACTTTTGCCCAACTTCAACTACTTTTGTCTAGTTCAAATAGAAGATAATTTAATACTGAAGCTAGATCACTTTGGTTTTTTTCAATCGGACATATACTATTTTTGCTATCGCCGGCACCGTTTTCTAACATTTGTGAAAATGAAAACTCGAGAAAACTCGACGCTCGGCCACTAAAACTGCTCTTGCTTCGAAAATATGTCGAATTGGCCTCTGGAATTTTAAAGACATATTCTTGGATAGTTTTGGAAGAGATTGAAAACAAAACAAAAAAATCGATTTTTTGAAGCCTGAATACTAATTTTGATATCATTCTTAATTGTATATTAATTGAACGTGTATCCAGTATTTTTTTCTACAAAAATCATGTTACGTTTACTCCATAAATATTTATAAATATTTATATGAGTCAAAGCAAATGTAAATAAGTAAACTTTTAATTGAGTCAATTAACTATATTTCGTTTAAAATATTAGTGTGAGTAATTGGCAAACGAAAATGTAATGTCGCTAATATAGCAAACTTTTATACCAGATTTAAATATTAATTGCTCAATTTAAAACATAATCGAGTTAATTAAATAAGGGATATTAAAATTGAGCATGAAATATATTCTACGCTGGAAATGTCTTTCACACAAATATTCCAAACTGCATTTCAAGCTTTGTATAATAACCCAATTTATTCCAGAATTTCGTAGAATTGATTTTATGTTGTAAGAAAATTAAATTAAACACGAATTTAACTAAATATTTTGTATACCACAAATCCACAGGCAATCTACAAATTTCCTATGAAATATCAAATTGCAAATTTCAAAGTAAATTTCATAATTCTACATAATTTAGAAAACAATTTCTAAACAAAATTATAAATATAATTGAACTGACAAGTATATACTTTGCTTTAATTGTAGTAAATATACATACAAATATAGCCACAAATAATTACACAAAAATCATGTAAATCTACTTTAAACCGATTTGCTGACAGCAAACAAATTTACGCAAAGGCACCCATTTAAGTTGCTGCCAAAAGGCAAACGTAAGATCGTAAGTGCTCTGTGCGCCTCCAACAACAAGTGTCATTTGGCTGAAGTTACTGCAGCTCTTACATAACATAACTGTAAAATACTGCAAATGTAATTTGCTACTTACCTATATTCGACATTTGACAAGCATTTGCATACGCAAATACAACAACAGGCAGAAGTCAAACAAACAGTTATAGCTGACCCAAGGTATGGTCACTGCATTCAAATGCATACCCCGAGGCGCAGAGGGGAGGTGGGGGAGATAGGTGGCCTGCGAGTGATTTGTCTGAATTACAAAGTGAAATTTGTATGAATTCATGTTTATTTGAGTTGAGTTTTCATTGCACGTAATCTATTTGGGGCATTTGTGCGACCACGTGCTACCTCTCTAGGTCTCTCTATGGAAGAGAGGGGTGTCATATATTACATATGTGTGTGTGTTTGTGAGGTAACAAAATTTTAATTGCCAAGCATTTCATTGCAACTTTTTGTTTGGACAATCATTAGTCACAGCGTGAGAAAGAGAGATGGCATATAAGAGTTGTAGTAAGAGTGTAGAGTAAATGAGAGGGTCCTCAACATTTGCAATACATTTATAAATACAAAGTTTTTGGCAGTTATATCATCAGAGCTGACATTGTTGTTGTTGCGACTCTTACTATTTATCATTGTTATTTATTATTTGTTGTTATATTACTGTGCGCACTTGTACTCGTATTGTTGTCAATTAGTTTGAGTTGTAATGACTTTTTCATATGCTCTCGCTTTGAATGCGAATTTAAATTTGTCAAAGTTGACGAAGTTCAACGAACCGCAAGAAAGTGCAATTGCATACATTTTTGTTGGCAACATACAATGTTTGTATGAAACTGAAACCAGCTATAACAACAACAATAAAAATTCAATGACAATTACCAGTGCGATACAATAAAAATACATGGGCTATGAGAGTTTGCCGACACATATACAAATTCAAATGTGTATTGACGTATGTGCCCTGCAGGACAAGTAAAACTAATTTCATGAAAGTGCCTTAAAGTAGAGAAAAGACTCAAACTTGCATCCTGAGTCAATATAAAAGCAAACTGCTTGAGCAAACTTTGAAAATTAATCACATAAAAGTAGGTTCATGGATCTTCCCTTCGCCCGAGTCCATGAAATAATATCACTTAATATTTGTTCGAATTCATTTCATCTCGAGTTCTCGGTACAGTAGTTATCCTATCTGAAGGAGGGAGATCCACGTATTTAAATATGATAGTAAGGAGAATTTGTTATCCAATATGGTTCACTTCTGATACCAACGTCTTTCATGCCGATATAATTGAAAGATTTACTATATGATTTAACAGGAAGAACTAAAAGTTTCATATCATATAAATGTGATATAACGGTACCTATTGACCGATTATTTGAATAAGCGAGATTCGCCTTACTTGGTCCAAGACCGGAAGTTGTGAGCTGCTTGAGCCACATGCAAAAGAATCGTTCCTGGCCATTCTCAGTCAGGAACACTCCTCGCGTGAACTTCTACATGACTACATCATCCAACCTGATACTGGAGAAAATAATACGAACCGCAGAGCTAAATAGAGAAGATACAATCTTCATAATAATGTACAACTGATGTACACGACGTACGTCGCTGATATCGATATCATTGGAAACAGCATCCGCGCCATGAGTTCTGCTTTTTCTAGACTGATAAGGAAGCGAAGCGAATGGGTCTGGTGCTGAATGAGGACAAGACGAAATATCTCCAGTCTTCAAACGTCACTGTTGACAGTCATAACATTGAAGTCGTAGATAGTTTCGTCTACTTGCGAACCAGCATCAACAACACCAACAATGTCAGCCTCGAAATCCAACGCAAAATCACTTTTTTCCAACAGGTGCTACTTTGGACTGAGTAGGCAATTGAAAAGTAACGTCCTCTCTCGACGTACAAAAACCTAACTCTATAAATCCATCATCATTCTCGTCCTGCTTTATGGTGCAGAAGCTTGGACGATGACAACATCCGATGAGACGATTCTTGAAGCTTTCGAGAGAAAGGTTTCGACAATACCGCAGACGATGGAACGACTTCGACATAGTTCAGCGAATAAAAAGACAGCGACTATGTTTGCTAGGTCAAGTTGTTCGAATGGACGAAAGCGCTCTAGCTTTGATGCAGAACCTGCTGATGGTAACCGAGGAAGAGGAAGATCTCCACTCCGTTGGAAAGACCAAGTGGAGAAGGACTTGGCTTGGGATTTTCAATTGGCGCCAAACTGTCAAAGGAGGAACGAATGGTACGCTGTTGTAAAGTCGGCTATAACCGCGTAGGCTGTTCCTTCGCCAGTTAAAAAGAACAAGAAAATCTAAAATTATATACTTTGATTCTCCCCCAAACCGATTTAAACCCCTAAAAATCAATCGAAAGCCATTTTAAGAAAACAAGACAAGAAAGGGCTAGGCATTAATTTACGAAGGTGTCAAGAAGTAATAAGTGAAAAATCGTCAGTTTCACCTTTAGATTTAGCGCAATGTTAAATTTCCTGCAGTGTATGCTAACAGAAAAACAATACAGCAGGTCAAATCTACATAGAAATGCATGTATGGATGCATTCATAACAGTAGTGGGGAATCCAATAAAAATAAATCTTTCGAGATATTTACACATGTACATACATGCATAACTGTATTTATTGTTCGTAGCGTAGCGAAAACAATTTGAAAATGTGGCAACATCACAAGTGCCACATGCCGAAACAGTCAAAACACAAGCGAACATACATGCATACATATTAATAAACTGGAAGTAAGGTGAGTCTAAGCACTGGTGGGAACATATGTAAACACAATCGGAACATTCGTTGGCTTTAGTTCAAAATTGTTTTTATTGTAACTAGATTCAAAAAGTGCTGAATTCCTAGAAGTGATTGAAGAAACGGAATTTCAAAAGTTTTATAATCAAATCCGAATCAGAAACTGTTTCTTGGTTTGACATATAGCCTTTAAGGATTTGTCAAAAGTATCTCAGGAAGGCTTAGGAGCTGAGTACGGAGTAGTAGACGAATTTTCGTCTAAAGAATCTACATATTATTGCCGCCATAATGATAATTTCTTCTAACAAAATTTAAATTCAACCTTAGATTAATATACGTTGCTGAAACTCAACCACTACATAAGCACATACATTCACAAGTTGAAAATAGCGAGACATACCGAATGCTAAAACAAAGGACACTGACCTAGTAAACCGAAAATAGACAGCAATATATACATACATATATCTAACTGTGCACACTCGTGTATTGGCTTGCCTATTTGCGCCTACATCGCCCCGAATATATGCACTTTTAGTGATGTGTGGGACAAAATGTGCGGCATATCAATTGGGGAAGCCAGTGCAGATCCGGCAAATAGTCATTTCTGAATTGCAAGTAAGTCAGTAAACAAAACACACAGCAACTACACATATCAGGCTTTAGCTGGGAAAAATTGCATATACCTACATATGTGTGAAATTCAATGTTTCTGAGGTGAGCAGAAAAGAGTTAAACATAAAACTTGAACAATTTCATGGCACCCCAGAGTCGCAATGGCAGAGAAAAACAAAAGCACACACATATACATGAGACTATATATACATATAGACTTTTATAACAGTTTCTATATGCACACATAAGAATGCAAGCGTATGAATTGCAGTCTTGATCAACGACCAACACACACAGCAAGTGCCAAAAGTATGATAACAAACGTTTGCTGCTGCTCATCGTCGCCGCTCTTCAAGCAAAGCCTTTCTGGCAACAAAAGTGGACTTTCTTCGCTTCACTGCCAACTCCCACAACGTGACTACATGGCTGTGCGTGGCTTTGCTGGTAAACAAAAATTAAGTGAAAGACAACCGGAAAATGTTATAAAGTGAAAATTGTGGCAACAATCCAAGATGATGATTCCTGGCAAATGCATGGACAAACTACTTCAAATGTACGAGTGTGTATGTGTGTGTGTGTTGAGGGTATACATAACGGGTGATTTTTTTGAGGTTAGGATTTTCATGCATTAGTATTTGACAGATCACGTGGGATTTCAGACATGGTGTCAAAGAGAAAGATGCTCAGTATGCTTTGACATTTCATCATGAATAGACTTACTAACGAGCAACGCTTGCAAATCATTGAATTTTATTACCAAAATCAGTGTTCGGTTCGAAATGTGTTTATCGACAAATTTTGTTCAGCGATGAGGCTCATTTCTGGTTGAATGGCTACGTAAATAAGCAAAATTGCCGCATTTGGGGTGAAGAGCAACCAGAAGCCGTTCAAGAACTGCCCATGCATCCCGAAAAATGCACTGTTTGGTGTGGTTTGTACGCTGGTGGAATCATTGGACCGTATTTTTTCAAAGATGCTGTTGGACGCAACGTTACGGTGAATGGCGATCGCTATCGTTCGATGCTAACAAACTTTTTGTTGCCAAAAATGGAAGAACTGAACTTGGTTGACATGTGGTTTCAACAAGATGGCGCTACATGCCACACAGCTCGCGATTCTATGGCCATTTTGAGGGAAAACTTCGGAGAACAATTCATCTCAAGAAATGGACCCGTAAGTTGGCCACCAAGATCATGCGATTTAACGCCTTTAGACTATTTTTTGTGGGGCTACGTCAAGTCTAAAGTCTACAGAAATAAGCCAGCAACTATTCCAGCTTTGGAAGACAACATTTCCGAAGAAATTCGGGCTATTCCGGCCGAAATGCTCGAAAAAGTTGCCCAAAATTGGACTTTCCGAATGGACCACCTAAGACGCAGCCGCGGTCAACATTTAAATGAAATTATCTTCAAAAAGTAAATGTCATGAACCAATCTAACGTTTCAAATAAAGAACCGATGAGATTTTGCAAATTTTATGCGTTTTTTTTTTAAAAAAGTTATCAAGCTCTTAAAAAATCACCCTTTACAAATACATAGATTAGAATGCATAAATGCATGGCATAGCTTTCACTATAAATATGCATATGTACTATATATAGAAATACAGATATGTAGATACATATACTTATATAGAGAGTAGCATATATGCACTTTTATGTTTATTAATGGTTCAACACATGTGAGGTTATGTACACAAGAGTCCGTTGCAACTGTAATTTGAGTCATACTGATACATAATATGCTTGGTTATACTAGCTACATATATGGTATGTACATATAACTATACATATAACTATTTGCCAAATATTATTAGGAAAACAGTGAAAGTTTATTACGCGGCACATTTCGATTTCGTGAAAGTTTCTCAAGGGAGAAAGCGGTGATCTCATTACAAATATTGGTTATTTAGTTCCAGTAAGGGTTAAGGGTTGGACAGCGACTTTAAATCGAGCATTTTGGAAACTGGCAGACCGTATTTGGCCTCATTTTTCATATAAGCATTTAATAATAGGAAATTATAATATAATAATAAAACATATTAAGAAAATTGCATCGAAGTCAAACCTTAACATGAGCTAAGTTAAGTCGTGGAATTTGGGCCGTGTCCACAACAATGTGCCATTTCCCCTTTTGGCAGTTTGGCGCCAATTGATAATACCAATTAAAGCCAGGTCCTTCTCCACCTGGTCCTACCAACGGAGGGAAGGCCTTCCTCTTCCTCGGCTTCCACCAGTGGGTACTGCATCGAATACTTTCAGAGCTGGAGCACTTTCGTCCATTCGAACAACATGACCTAGCCAGCGTAGCCGCTGTCTTTTTATTCGCTGAACTATGTCAATGTCGACGAATAACTTATTCCGCAAAACCTTTCTCTCGAAAACTCCTAGTGCCCACAAAGCACCACAAAGAAGGACGGGAATGATGAGGGACTTGTAGAGTTTGGCCTTTGTTCGTCGAGAGAGGACTTTACTTTTCAATTGCCTACTAAATCCAAATTTCAACGGAGTGGAGGACGTTCTATTCCGCGGCTTCCTTTTCCTTTCAAACCTGGACTGTTTTCGTCCATTCGAGCAACATGACCTAGCCAGCGTAGCCGTCAAGAGAGGGCTTTACTTTTCAATTGCATACTCAGTCCAAAGTGTCACCTGTTGGCAAGAGCCTGTGCTGAATTTCGATGCTGACATTGTTGGTGTTGTTAACATCTAGGAAGCAGATAGACGAAATTATCTACAACTTCAAAGTTATGACTGTCAACAGTAAGACCCGAATGCGCTGACTAACTGTTTGATGACTGGAGATATTTCCTCTAGAGAAGAGGTTAGACCACGCAATTTCAAGGAATTTCAAGTCAGGAACCGTATTTAAAAGCCTTTAGTTTAGATGAAAGGTTTAGAATATATCAAGAAACTACTTCCAAATATAGTTTTTCCAATATTGAGGGCTTTCTTGTTCATCGAACTTAACCAAGTAACTGCACATTACTTATCTCTTAAAGATGGGACACCTTCAACTTCCTATTTATAAAATTCGAAAAGTTTGAACCGTGGTTTACTGCGAAAGCAGTTACAGAATGAAATTGAAAAAAAAATCTCTTAGTATTCAGAAACATGGACTATCCTAGAGAAGCTTTGGATTCTTCTAATATTGGCAAATATTATGTGAAACTTCCGATTGCATTTCTTTCAAATATACAAGCTAATCTCAGTGGTTACTTTAAACATATAAAATCCACTATTTCCGTCGAAAATATATAAATCCTAGTACAATTATTATAAAAAGTTCCATAATTGATGGAAATATAGATATACTTGGACACTTTGTCCAATAGTAATACTCGTGAAGTCATGGCCTTTCAGCTTATAAGAATTTATTTTAGATTGTATATATGTATAATGCAATAACTAAGAAATAGTCTGAAATTTATTAGAAATTTAATTTATGCTGGTCAGAAACGGTTTCGAATAAAGTTCGAAAACAAAGCACCAGTTCTTCAGTTCTAGAAAAATTTAATTGCCCGGAATCTTGGATGAATTTATTATAGTCTTAGTAGCCAACACTGTGAGACAGTTGAACATTTTAGTAGAGGAATCTGTGACAATATCCCAGTGAACAACGGTCCTATATATAAACAAATATCATAATGAGCACTTTCTACTTGTTTGGAAAATGCTATGATGTCGAGTAGAACATCGATAGTCGATTCGGATTTCATACCATATTCCAAGAGAAATTCAGAAATACCAATCTTAAAAATACCTCTGTACTGAACTTAATGCCTTCTCTTACCTAGCCTAGCCTTTTGCACAGATTAGGAATTTATTGGGTGATATGTAGATCTATGGTGAACTTCGAAAAAATATCCCTAACTCGACTGAGACTGAGTCTTTCGTCAGCAATATATTAATTTAAGCAAGATTATTTCCTTTGGCCACTGTACCTTAAAGTCCCTGTACTTTGGCCATTCAGCTAATTTGTCAAGTCTGAAGTGCCGCAGCTGTGCGCTATGCCTGGTGTGCCATGTATTTGCACCTGAAGTTCTCAAATAGTTTGCTACTTGCATCTGTGTATGTGTAAGTAGCTATATTTCATTAAAATCTATGACTTTGTGAAAGTGAAATCAATAAAGTGGAGTCAACTTACCGTTAAGTTCAACCGCTGTAGGCATAGTGACCCACTTACGAGAGAAGTCAAGACGTGAACTAACACATTTGCAAACACACATGTATGTATGTAGATGTGTGCACGTGAGTAGTGCAAGTGTAATCAAAGTGCGCTGACGTTGAACTAGTCCTCGCCATAGAATCACTTACAGATATTGTTATATATAGATATCAACTAACGTCTGCCAACAAGCGCACACACACACATAAGGTAATTTTGTAAGGTAATTTGTAATGTGAATGGCAGCGGCTTGCACCGGCGAATCAGAGCATATATCAGAGTGGCTTTGCAAGTGTATGTGTTTGTGCGCCGCCATTGTTATTGTGCCAACATATAAATTACACTCAGCCAAGAGGTCCTCGTAAGATTAGTTAGACTGGCGATGAGGTGAAAGACGAGATACTCAGCGGTGAAACTATATACTCGTATATTCATACAAGATTATATACTCGTACGTGGGTATCTATGATATGATGATATACATATCCAGTGTTTTCATAGACAAACGGCGTTTGGTTGCTGAGCGCATGCAGCAAAGCAATGCAATTAATTTTTGGCCATATCTGATTGCATTGACATTATATCGAGTACCGTTATTCGCTGCGGCGCGCGAAATGCTTGGTCAATAAACCAATGTGAGTGCATATTGAATGCATGTGTGGGAATATTTGAAATTATAGTTGTTGTTGTTGTAAACACTACAACACTATGTAATGGGGGGTCCAAATTCCAAAAATTTCCTTTTTTGTATAATTTTTTTAGTATTTAAAAAAACTAGTTACATAACGAATTAGTACAAATTCCACATAACGGGTGGTCCAAATGCAATAATATTATTTTAAAGTTTTTTAAGAATTACAAAAATTCGCTTATTTGTAACGAAACGAGTTAGAATAAATGCAGATTTTATACTTCGATCAACTTCGAGGGGAAGATTAAAAAAAATCGAAACAAAAATGATCAAAACAAGTAAGGAAGAGCTAAGTTCGGGTGCAGATTTTATACTCTCGTTATTTTATATTTAATTTTATTAATATAAAAAACAATTTGACCCACACATTCGGCATTTATATGGTATAAAGTCCATTGAAAGTTTGAAAACCCTAATATTAATTATATGGGAGATAGGGGAAGTTATCTCACGATTTTTGGCACGGAGACATATTATTAGAAGAACAATATTTCCTCTGAATTTCTTCAAAATATCTGAAAGATAATTGATAATATTTCGGTAAAAAATGTGTTCGAAGCACTGAGGTCCTCATATTCGATATATAGGGTCTTGAAAACTTATGGACCGATTTCGACGATTTTTAGAAGGGCAATGCAACTCTTTAAATGCAGTATTTTTGCTGTTCCGATATCTTCACTAGTGCTTACTTTATATATTGTAAAGTAAACGATTCAGATCGACCTCAAAATTCTGGTATATAGGAAGTAGACTTGGTTGTAAACCGATTTGGACTATTTTCACAACATATCATTGGGAAGATAGGAAGATATTATGAACCGAATTTCATAGAAATTGGTCTAGTTGTGTCGGATATATGGTTTTTGACCCATAAGTGGGCGGAAGCACGCCTATTTGAAATTTTAAATACCATTTTGAGCGCAGCTCTTCTGTACCATCTTTATAATTAAATTTAAGGTTTCCGGTGGTTTTCCTCACTAAATTAAAGCTTTTTTTTTTTTGAGCGGACAGACGGACGGACAGACAGACAGACATCCGGATTTGAACTTTACTCGTCACCCTGATCATTTTTATATACATAACGCTATACCCAGCTCGATTAGTTTTTGGACTTACAACCAACCGTTATGTGAACAAAACTGTAATACTCTCTTAAGCAACTTTGTTGCGTGAGTATAAAAACAATAAGTTATTATTTATTAATTCTCAAATGATGCAATCCTCAAAAATATTACTCATCATGGACTCAATATATCCTCGGTCACATTGCCTCAAGTAATGTGTATTAAAAATTTAGTCCACATTCGAACAACCTTGTATAATTCAGGGCTTTGTTTGTATGCAGTAACTTATTGAACTGTATATATTATTCATACTTTTAATTGTATATTGAGTGTTCCTCCCTGAACTGAGGTGAAGTCAAATCTACGGGATAAACATACTTTATTTATTAAATCCAAATAATACTAAGATTATGACTAAAGGGGCATTGGTATAACCACATTTCAGCGACTTGTCTTTATGCTTGATTGTTACAATTAAGAATCATCTAAAATACGAATTATGAGGATTCTTTCTACTAGAAGTTCTATTTAAGTCCTTGATACTTCCAATATAAGATTGGGGGATTTGTAATTCTGAAGGTATCTGCTATTTAGAACAACGATATTTGCAAAGACATTAACTAATTATGATTTCTGAGACAGTTGTAATTAACTACCTTTTAACTTTTTTCAAAACGTTCTCATCTACATAACACATTTTTATCATTAATAAACAATGTTAACTCAACATATACACTCCAACAAATTTATACAGTTGAACTTCCATAACTCGAACTTATACAACTCGAAGTTCTCCATAACTCGAACTCTTGAATTGACAATAGAAGTCAAGTTTCATACAAATTACATAACTCGAAGTTTTTTTGTGGATTGTGGTGATTCAAGTTAGGATAGTTCAACTGTATTTTATTTATTCAAATAGGAAAACCCCCAACAAATTAATGTTTCGCCTACAAATTACAGATTTTATATTTGCTGTCTTCGTGCTTCCCCTTCGTGTTTAATCGCACTCGTTCGAAATGGTTAAATAACACTGTTACCCGTTTCGCTGTTAACTTCACATACACTTTTGCAGAAAATGTTAAGAAACTTCTCTGAGTGTGGAAATGGAACGAGTATTTACTGTTACTAGCATTCGAACTTCCTCCCCTCATGTTAGGATGTTACTTATTTTTTGTTATATTCCTTGATGATTCTATGAGTGGGGAAAAGTTCTCCTCATATGCAGTTGAGTAACTCACCAAAGAAGATTTACATTTTCCGCCTTTTAAGTTGGAATTATTTTAAAAACATCTCCTAGAGGTGATTTCATAAATCTTCTACATGGAACACTCTTTAAACCAAACCATTTGTTATTTAAACCTTAAAACTGAACTGACTAAAGGTAAAGTTGACTGACTCTTAAATCGTTAAGATATCCTAAATCATGAATGTATGAAAGATAGCAACTCCTAAAATCAACTCCGACTCCTATAATAATCCAACTTTTCGAATCATAAAAATAACCGGAATAAAATAAACTGTTGAGAATCACAAGAGTCTCAATCAACTCGCTCTATTTCTACAATATTTCCATATTCAATGGACCAATACCGATCAACCTTTTTCGGAAGATATTTATGTATGTGCATTCTTCGAATTTAAGTTTATTTTTTCAGCACAAATTTTATAGTTATTAGAGTATCAAACCAATCCAATCTCCGAACATAGTCTAGGATATGATCACTAAATGGTTATTTCTCAGCTAGTTGAATCTTGCGAGAGCAGAAGACCCACATCTTTGTGTATTTCTAGGGCCTGAATGTGCCTTTTTCCAGTTAGAGGTGTAATGGTGATATACTTGACTATCAAAATTCCATAATTTGTTAAGAAATGATAACAAGAATGGAAAAATCTATATTATTCTGTAACTAATTGGGTGTACTATATGTCCAACTTAAAAACTTTTTACATTGAATGTGAATATAAATACAAGGCTCCCTTATTTAATTTGTATTTTAAAAATATAAAAGTTTATTCTACATATGAACATACCCAACTATGCATCACATATAGTACAACAATGAAAAATGTTGTTTAAACGACCCTTAAAGTCATATTCCCCAAACAATTAGTAAATTCACAATGCGACCTAAGTTCGGTTAATTGTTGTTATTAACCGTACTTTGCAACACATTCACTCACACACGCAAACAAAAACAAACATATATACACTTATATGTGTGGAGAATTGTGAAAATACTCGCTACAGTTCAAATACCCTTGCTTGAATCCCCACAGAGTGCAAGGGATGTTAGCGAGAACTTTTCGGATACGCAAAGCTCGGTAAGATTTACTATTAGAACGTCTGCCAGCACAACAGACAATAGTTTGGGTTATCCTTAACCACTGCAACACACACACAAAAACCAACAACACATATGTATGTACATGTGGACCGCATAACCCAAAGCCTGGTGCTTGGTCGTCAAATATTTGTGAAACCCAAATCAATATGGATTTTCCGGCTGAGAATGTTGTGCGAATAATTTATGGTTAATGAATAAGAATGGCTTCGTAGACGCCAAAAAACTTTAAGCGCTCACCAAATGCTAAGAATATTGCTTATGTGTGAATACCGCATAATTATAAGTATGGCATTTGCACTTAATAGACACATTTTGCATTTGTTGCTTAAACAAATTTGTGGTGCTTATGATGTGTGAGTGCTTGTGGTAATCCTATAGTTCACTTATACTTGGTTTGAGAAATCATAAACTTTTTAAGGAAGTAACAAAGACGCCTTTTTTGTATAATGTTAGTCACCAAGGAGGTATTTAGGCCCATCTTTTTGTACTGAAAGAGTCGCTTTAAGCCTAAAAGGTTCCTAATTTGTTACAAAATGTTTTTGAAAGACGTTTTCTTGAGGGAAAATAATATCTAATCACAAATGATTTTAAGAAAAAATTTATCAATATAGGAGTAGTAACTAGTCCTGAACTAGTTCATTTTCCACCAATATCAATACGTTTCCATACACACATTTGTCCAGTATGAAGTTTGTACAGGCTAAAGTAGATGAGTCCACCTGCTGCAGCTGTTAGCATTTGAATCATTAATTGCGTTAAAAGCACTTCATTTTCTGGCTTGAAGGTTGGAGAAGACCTTTTGGTCAAATAACTTATGGGTTGCAATATGCCCGTACATGGAAATTATATATTTATGAGTGTTGTAGAACCAATAGGGTGTAAATATGTTAAAGGTGATGGTTTGACCTTTCAATGGGACATGGATATTTGCTTTAAGACAGAGTAGCATGTCTGTTTGTTAGATTGTTAAAGTCGCTTATTGCTTATAGCTGTTGTTCTTGTAAAGAAAGAAAACCTTCTCCATACATTTTGTTGAATGTTGTTGAGTTACCAGCCTTTGACCGGATAAAACCTGGCTCTCTATCAATTAGGTAGACCCTAATATGGTGAGAATGGTTTCAGTTCGTCGTCGATTACAAATATGTGGTATGTGCGAATCCTACTACTTTGACTGTTGATCATGGGATGTGGTGATGATCTTGATGCCTCTTCTCTCTTCACCCCTATTATATGAACTTCGTTACGTTCTTATGTATTATTCGATAAGATGCCTTTCACTTGTTCCAATCTCTAAGAATTGTGATTGTGGACAGCTCCTCTCCATGGCTAGTAAGGGTCCTAAGGTATTATATGGATATTTCCCTATCTAGTTTCAGCAGGATCCGGTTAGAAGTTCCAATTCTACGAATAATAATGTAATAACATCTAAAGTGTTCATAAAAAAGGAGAAATGTTATTTTTGAGAGACTGCATTTATGCACTATTGCACTATAAGACAAAATCTTTTCTTTTTGACATGGGACCAAATTAATTTTTTTCCCAAGATATGAAACATAATGAAAAAATTAGCATTCTCTGATTTTTAGTAACTATATCCTGTAATTTATAGTAATTATATTTAAAAGGCCTTTTTTCGAACTTCGAAACCTAATATTTCGATTCTGGAGGCTAACTTCGAAAATTGGAGAATGGATTTTTTTACTTATGTCTAAATATCCCGAAAAAATATGTTGGGTTCGATACCCAGCCGAGTGTTGTACAGTGTTATAAAGCGATTTATCTGTAAAACATTGGTACTTGATTTCAGATCTCAAGACCTCATTGGACAGCTATAGTTTTGCTTTGAAACTTAAATTCTTTATAGTAGACATCTGTGAAATTTCGACGTTAAATCGTGATAGTACTCCTTTGGAACCAAAACTTTTGCAAAACCCCCATGGGGGATGGTAACCTATCACTTCGAACTGCGGAGGAATGGTTTTGACGATTCAGAGCGGGTGAAAATGACACCATGGATAAGCCAGCCGACGGAAGAACTGTGACGACGAATACCGAACAAATCATGGAAAACATCGAGTTAGACCGGCATGTGTCATCTCGTGACATCGCCCGGAAGATTAGGCACCAAACCGTTTTAAACCATCTGCAGAAAGATGGATACACAAAAAAGCTTTATGTTTGGGTGTCGCATGATTTGACGCAAAAAAACCTTCTGGACCGAGTCAACGCCTGCAAAACGGAGCGAACTCGACCCATTTTTGGAGCGGATGGTGACTGGCGACGAAAAATGGATCACATACGACAAAATCAAGCGAAAACGGTTGTGGTTGAAGGCTGGTGAATCGTCCCAAACAGTGGACAACCCGGAATTGACGGCCAAGAAGATTTAGCTGTGTGTTTGGTGGGATTGGAAGGGAATCATCCACTATGAGCGGCTCCCATATGGCCACACGCTTAATTCTACCATCTACTGCGAACAACTGGACCGCTTGAAGCAGGCGATCGACCAGAAGCGTTCAGAATTGACCAACAGGAAGGGTGTAGTGTTCCAACAGGACAACGCCAGACCACATACTACATTGATGACTCGTCAGAAGCTACAGTAGCTCGGAAGGGAGATTTTATCGCATCCACCATATAGCCCGGACATATTGCCAAGTGATTACCACCTGTTCCTGTCCATGGCAAACAGCCTTGGTACTTTACACCACCAAACTCAAACGAGGCTTGTAAAAAGTGGCTTTCCGAGTTTTTTGCAAATAAAGAGCAAGATGGAAACATATTATTGAACGAAACGGCGCATATTTGAAATAAATCCGATTACTGTAACACTTTTTATAAAGCATTGAATAAAGAGAAAAAAAGCGAAAGAGAGATATTTACCAACCCAATAAGTTTCCTCAGAAAGAGTGGGTCTTTTGAGCCTCAAAATTTAATAATATTTTATGAAGGTAAAAAGCACATTATCATGTAGGGACCGAGGAGGTAATCTGGTAACGGATGTCCAGAGCATACTGGGATTATGGAGGGAACACTTCTCCGACCTGCTCAATGGCAGTGAAAGTACAACACCAGGAGATGGCGAACCCGATTCCCCAATCGATGACGATGGAATAGATGTTCCATTACCCGACCATGAAGAAATTCGAATAGCAATTACCCGCTTGAAGAACAACAAAGCGGCGGGGGCCGATGGATTACCGGCCGAGCTATTCAAATACGGCGGCGAAGAACTGATAAGGTTCATGCATCAGCTTCTTTGTAGAATATGGTCGAAAGAAAGCATGCCTGACGATTGGAATCTTAGTGTGCTCTGCCCAATCCATAAGAAGGGAGACCCCACAATCTGCGCCAACTACCGTGGTATAAGACTCCTCAATATCGCATATAAGGTTTTGTCGAGCGTATTGTGTGAAAGACTAAAGCCCACCGTCAACGAACTGATTGGACCTTATCAGTGTGGCTTTAGACCTGGAAAATCTACAATGGACCAGATATTCACCATGCGCCAAATCTTGGAAAAGACCCGAGAGAGAAGAATCGATACTCACCATCTTTTTATCGATTTTAAAGCTGCCTTCGATAGCACGAAAAGGAGCTGCCTTTATGCCGCGATGTCTGAATTTGGTATCCCTGCAAAACTAATACGGCTATGTAAGCTGACGTTGAGCAACACCAAAAGCTCCGTCAGGATCGGGAAGGACCTCTCCGAGACGTTCGATACCAAACGAGGCTTCAGACAGGGTGACTCACTATCGTGCGACTTCTTCAATCTATTGCTGGAAAAAATAATACGAGCTGCAGAACTAAATAGAGAGGGTGCAATCTTCTACAAGAGTGTACAGCTCCTGGCGTATGCCGATGATATTGATATCATCGGTAGCAACAACCGCGCCGTTTGTTCTGCGTTTTCCAGACTAGATAAAGAAGCGAAGCGTATGGGTCTGGTGGTGAATGAGGACAAGACGAAATATCTCCTGTCATCAAACAAACAGTCAGCGCACTCGCGTCTTGGCTCCCACGTCACTGTTGACAGTCATAACTTTGAAGTTGTAGATAATTTCGTTTATCTGGGAACCAGCATCAACAACACCAACAATGTCAGCCTTGAAATCCAACGCAGAATCACTCTTGCCAACAGGTGCTACTTTGGACTGAGTAGGCAATTGAAAAGTAAAGTCCTCTCTCGACGAACCAAAATCAAACTCTATAAGTCGCTCATTATTCCTGTCCTAATGTATGGCGCTGAAGCGTGGACGATGACAACATCCGATGAGATGACTCTTGGGGTTTTCGAGAGAAAGGTTTTGCGGAAGATTTATGGTCCCTTAAGAATTGGCAACGGCGAATACCGCAGACGATGGAACGATGAGCTGTATGTGTTATTCGACGACATTGACATAGTTCAGCGAATAAAAAGAAACACTCCAGCTCTGAAAGTATTCGATGCAGTACCCGCTGGAGGAAGCCGCGGAAGAGGACGACCTCCACTCCGGTGGAAAGACCAAGTGCAAAGTGACCTGGCTTCACTTGGTTGGCGCCAAAAAGCAAAAAGGAGGAATGAGTGGCGCGCTCTGGTGGATTCGGCTATAATCGCTTAAAGCGGTTCCTACGCCAAATATATATATATATATATATAAAGCACCTTTAGCCCTTTTTCCCGTACGTAAGCTTTCCACTAGTTACAAATCTTGAATAAAAACCTTTAAAAGGCAAGCCATGGCAAAGGCATGCAATTTATCACCTTTAATCACTAACGAAATACAATACAAACAACTTTAACTAATAAATAAAAAATAGGCTGAAAACCTAAACTCCACCCCTTCGTAGTTTACGCACCCTTTATTGCCATAACGGCAGTATTTTTTTCTTCGCATGCCGCACCATAAATTGTCTCTTAATTGAATTAGATTAATTAAAACAATTTCCATGCCAAAATTCTCATGAACTCAATTTTTTCCCCTCTTTGTGAACGAGAATTTTTACACAAATCCGCAAATTTAACCACAAACTGGCAGACCGCAAAAAGCATAAATGCCGTTAAGCAGTAGGCGAAACAAAAGCAAAAATAGCAAAAAAAAATACAAAAACAAAAGCAACAAAAAACAATATGGAAAAAAATTACCGGAAAAATGTCATCGCACGTTGAATTTACGATGCCAGGCGGCGCCATAACGATTTATTATCATTCATTCAGATTCCGGCCGCCGCCCACCTTCGAGTGGTCAGTCAGGCTGGCCGTCTCTCAGCTAGGCAGCAGCCAGTTAGTGGCTTTAATAGCAAATGGTGTGTGTGTTCGTATGGCTGCTAATGTCAAACTAACTGCTAAATACCACAAAAACAACAAGTGCCGAAAAAAATTATACATACAACAACAAAAACAACAACAAGAAGAAAATCATCATGCATGTTGACAAATTTACGAGCATTAATTTTTTAGCCAACCAAACATTTTTTAAACAATTTCGGTTTTTCTGACGTACTTAGCGTGTTAAATGAATTATATGAGTGGATGTATGTATGTTTTTGTTTTTGTTTGTGTGCAGTAATGCGATTTTTTCTAGCATTAAATTAGTGTGACGCGCAAAATTATAATACAAAAATCAGGTCAACATACAGCAAAGCTCAGCGTAAATCGCAAGCGACAGCAGAAACAAGAAAAAAGTACAACAACAACAACAAACATCATCAACAACGCACATACACCCAGTTAAGCATTAACTGGAAAAGCCAGTCAGCCATACACTTACAACGGCGCTACTCGACTAACCAACCGAACGACACCAAGCGACTGTGCCGCAGTGGGACCAATTGGCAAACTAACCGCTCTCGGTCAACCGCTTGGTCAACGACTTGTAACTACACACACATACACACCTTTATATGGGTGTATGTGTAAGCGTGCCATGCTGTCAAGATGGCAACGGGTGTCCGAGCGACCGACCACAAGTCTCATAATTTTGTGCTTACGCAGCACACTTCATTAAGGACTTCCGCAGTGGCGTAGAAGAAGCGGCCACAACAATGACAACTACACACACAGAGTCACACAGAGCGACACTAGAAAGCTTAGCAATCAGCTAGTCGCTTGTGTCGTCTTCGGTCCATTTGGTCTGCACAGCTGTCAGCGCGCTGCTTCCTTTTGAGACTTACGACTGACACCGAAGCAGTGCGACGGACTTTGGGAATTAATGCGCACCAAGGAGATAACGCTGCTTGTGAGTGTGTGTGTGTGTAAATATACAGTTAGATATTTGTGCTACTTTGCTGGACGATTATCTTTATAATTAAGCAAGTAATTGTGAGAGAAGATGTCACAGCGACATAGAAACATAAATACAAATACGCCGGAAATGGTACGTGTTGACACGTGCACAAACAGGTCGAGAAATCTACTTGAATAGCGAAATCTACTTGAATATCGAAATTTACTTTTATTAAAGAATTAAGTTGTTTAAATTTTAGGTTTAAGTTTAAGTTTGAGTTTAAGTTTAAGTTTAAGTTTAAGTTTAAGTTTAAGTTTAAGTTTAAGTTTAAGTTTAAGTTTAAGTTTAAGTTTAAGTTTAAGTTTAAGTTTAAGTTTAAGTTTAAGTTTAAGTTTAAGTTTAAGTTTAAGTTTAATTTTAAGTTTAAGTTACAGTTTAAGTTTAAGTTTAAGTTATGTTATGTTATGTTATGTTATGTTATGTAATGTTATGATATGTTAAGTTAAGTTAAGTTAAGTTTAAGTTTAACTCTAAGTTTAGATTTAAGTTTAAGTCTTGATTTCTGCACCAACTGTAACCAAAATACTTATGTTCTGAACTGTGACTTTCACCACAAACTTACAACGGAATATCATTCAGTACATCTGAAGAGACTGCTGCCCCGCCCACTTGGTGTCGATGCAAATGTTGCAAACCATTTATAATAAAACTCACTGACATTTGGCATTTTCTATTATCACTTTTTGTCACCCACCAACTCTCTTATGTAACTCATTTTACGACGTACCAAGTTCCGTTGTTGGCCTTGCCAAGCTTTCTTATAAATTTTTAACAATTTCTTTTTCTATGCAATGTGCAGACAGGAATGCAAATGGCAAAAAAGGCACACGGAATTTGCAAAGTCAAACTGAAAAGTCTCTTGAATTAGTTTCGAAGGATATCATCGACTGCTTCTTGCAAACATTAGCAATATATAGTCAAATAAACAATGACGGCAAACGACAAAGAGAAAGCACGAAATTTGGGGGCCACAACAACAACAATACAATCTGACGAAAAGCAACAACAACAATGTATTGGAAAATTCAGTTGTATTCCACCTGCTGGAGATTGTCCTCGAAAAATCATTTTTCATGCAGTCAAAAGTGTAAGAAGTCGTCGACAACAAAAACAATGCGAACACACACTCACACACAGATGTCTTTACAAATATATGCGAGTGTCTGTTTTGGTGAAGCTGGCATGGCAACAAACATTGTTGACATTTCATAGAACAGTCAAATTGGAAAATGCAATGTCAGACAGCGTTAGAACCTCGCTCTCTCTTTCTCTCTCTCGCACACACATACACACACGTGCATGTTATGTAGGCAAACTGTCAGTTACAGTTACACACTTGGTTATGTACAATTTGTCGTTGTTTGTTTTATTAGCAAATGTTGTTGTTTTCTCTTTTATTTGTAGATTTCTCTGTGATTCGGTTGCGATTTCTTGCTGCTGCTCATTTAGAAGTAGTTGGCAACTCTAGTTGCTGGAATATTATGTGAATTTACATAGTAAATTTGAGAAATAAGAATTTTGCTGCAGCTCAAGGTGTTGAGTTTCAAAATATCGTGTGGCAGAGTTGCCATAAAAATTCAAATATTAAATTTTTAATTTTTTTTACGAATTTTTATTTGAAAATTAAAATAAAGTTAAAGATTAAGTGATATCATACAATTTTCAAAAATAATTTGATAATTTTAATTTAAATTTTAAAAAATGTTGAGTAGAGTTGCCATATATAATTAGGCAGAACTCATCAGTTTTTATCAAATATCATGCATTTAATTAAAAACTGAGTATTTAGCTCAGAATATTGACTTGATCAGTCCTAACAAATCTACGAAAATCTCGAAAAACCCGAGTAGAGTTGCCACCTAATTTTAATTAGAAATTATTTATAAATTACTCTGTGTATTGAAGTGTAGTGCTATAATTAAGATTTACAAAAAATTTTCGTAGTTTAATATAAAAGTGTCGATCAGAGTTGCCAGCTGGCATTTTAATAATAAACATTAACATATAATTTATTATTATTAATTATCATGCTTTTAGTAAAGAAATTATTGTGCTCCACAAAATTTAAAAAAATCAGTCCATATTACGAAAATTTTTATGAGTAGAGTTGCCATATAATATTAGTTGCAAATTTTTTATAAAAAATTTTAACATATTGTATTATATAGTTATTACGAAATTTTCCAAAAAGCTTGCGAATTTAATAAAAAAAAATTTGACAGAGTTGCCATGGAGCACAAAATTAATTAATTTTATCTACACAATTTTTAGTAAAAATTGTATTGTTTGGCAAAGAGTTCTGATAATATCAATCTAAAAATAATTATTAAGTGCACTAAAGTAGAGTTGACACGGAATTTCAGTTTTGAGATTTATATATTGAGTTAAAAATAATAAAAAATTCGGTATTGAAATGTTAAAATATGATTTTTTAAGCTAATTTCGAGCATCAAATTTTCAAAAATATCTTTCAGTAAAGTTGCCACCTACCTTATATTGATGTTGTATCTGAAATTAGCAAGATTTCGTTAAACAGGGTTGCCATTTTTTTTAATTAAATACATTAAATAATTGTAAGTTTAATTTTTATCAAATATAAATGTTATTTGTAGTCATACAATAAAGCTTAAAATAAAATGTTGGCAGGGTTGCCACATCTTTTTGCCAAAATTATAACCTTATATTATTAATTTCTTAAAAATAAACTATTTAGAACGAAAAAATGTTCGTACAAAAATCCAAAATTAAATTCAAAATTTTTCAATCGCAGAGCAGTTAAAATTTATTTCAAAATTATTTTAATCATAGAGCAAGGCTACACGGAAAGATTTTAAAGTCTGCGAGTCAAAGGTTAAAGGTTAACTACAAAATTGTACAGATTTTCAGGACAGCAGTTTGTTCTTATATTCCTACAAATGATTTCGCTGAACATAAATCAATTTCTATTTCAAGTTGTTGTTGTTGTATTTTTTTTTTCAAAATAAAAACTTATTTTTATTGCGCTTTCGGTTTTTATAGCATTTGATGTAAAATACACACAGCCACGAAGACAATAAACAAACAAAGCAACGCACAACAGCAAGTCCATGAAGGCCCTGGAAGAGAGGAAGAAGCAGGAGAAGACGCGGTGGAACTTAAAGAAGCTGCTGAAATAAACGAGTACAATATGATGTGGCAGCAAAAGTAGCAGCAACAAATTCACAACATCATTTATACCAGCTGTCATGCAGCAGAAAAGAGCACCGCCAACACCAGCAACAACATCACCAGTGTAGTAGTTGCAGCAACAAAAACAACAACAATAACGCTAAACAATAATAGCAACATTAGCATCAGCGACATTGCCACCGGCAACACCAGCAGAACATCGCCGCAACAGCAATGGCGTCAGCAACAGCAGCAAGCGAGCGTCGGCAGCACAAAAAGGCGCCAACAGCATTGTGCGACCACTGGCGGCGGCATGGTGGGGGCAGAGGTGTTGTCGCCTAAACACAGTTATTCAGCCAATTCTCGACACTTTTTTCGCTGCTAAATTGTAAGTGTATATTTTGTGTTGTTGTTGTTGTTTGATATATATTTCTCATTCACAGAAAAAAAGTAAAAGATTTCGCGCTAAAATGTGAATCGAATCAATGCAACACGAGCGAACGCAATACTTTCGCGCCACGCTTGAAGTAAGAGCGAAAATATTATCGCATACATTAAATGACAGTTGGAAAAAATCGCAACGGAAAACATTCATTTGTCACTTTGTCACATTAACACAATGAGAATGCACAAAATGTCAAAATGCAGAGAAGCACAAAATTTCTCGAGAGCAAAACGAAGAAGAAGCTTCAAATTGGGTAAATAAGTAGCGGGAAAATGCGATGGCAGAAGAAATTTCGTATATATGTATGTGTGTATGTGTGAAAGATTTCCTGCAAATGGCAAACAAATGAACTGGCGTATTCTTATTAACTCACACAACAAATACTAATAAACTTTAGAACTCACCCACACACCCACGTAGATTGCATTATATATGCTCTTCCTCTTTATAAATATATAGCATTTTGTACTTGCTTCACGAAAAATGACTTCTCATATGAATTTTGTCAGTTATGTCATGGCGGAAAATATGAAAATGAGCACACAGCACATTAGTTCTGAGCGTAGATGATGGTTAGCGAAAGCGCGCTTTAGACAAATTTCGCATTTGTGTTGATAAACGAAAGTGTTTATTCTATTGAAGGTTATTTAGTGATGTCTAATATATAGGTAAGGCAAAATATGATGGTTTCTCGAAACCACAGGGTTGTCGCATACAACTTTTATAGCTGCCAAAGTGAGTTTAAGGAATTACCATTGTCAGCCGGATTAGCTATAAAAAATAGAGCTAAAAAGTATGTAAAAGCTGGAATGTCTCAGAGGGGCTCTCGAGCTTTCTGGAACCAAACTGTCTCCTCAAAACTGCGACTTTCAATATTCCGCAAAGGAAGTGATATAGCTTATGCACTTCATTATGACTGAGAGTTCCTAGACTAATCTACGTGAAGATTGTTATTCTACTCATTGTCACATTAACCGCCATTTTATTTCAAATTGTGAATATAAAGATGATTTCATAGACTAAAAATAGGTGTTTATTAAAGGCTATTATTAAATCTCAGAATAAAGTGTCAAAGTTATATTAATCGTAAGAATAAGATAAACGAAAATGAAGAATATACTCTTTTAATGAACAGATACCAATCTTTAGGACTGAATGGAGGTCCATAGTAGATTGATGAAGTTTGAAGTCATGTAGCCAAAGTCTGTTCCATGATTAGAATCATTTTAAAATTTATAAACATAATAGTTTTTAGCATTCTAAGGAAGAGTTCTAATCATTCCACAAAAAAGATCTTTAAAAAATACTAGAAGTTGATTTTGATTTGTTAATTGGATCCTATCGAGTTAGCTTGAGAATAAAACTTAAGGGGTTACATGGGTTTCCTGGGTTCAAAAAATCGATTTTTTGTTTTTTGGCTTATTAATTTTTATACCATCTCAATAACATTGTCCTAAGTTTTAATCGTGTTTTTCTCGGAATCGCGTTTTCGAAGTCGCTTGTCAATTTTTCTCGAAAACTACTCAAACGAACTTGATGAAATTTTGCACAGGTGTTCGAGATACAATTTACTCGTGCTTCAACGAAGTATTTTTTTTTTCAATTACAACTATTTAAAAAAAAAAAAACAAAATGTCAAGCAAATTTAACCGAAATTTTTATTTTTTTTTGGAAAAATGTCTGCCAAAACTTCGAAATGCCCTGAACAGGGTATATTAAGTTTATCACAAAGTTTGTAACACCCAGAAGGAAGGGCCTCCGACGGGCCCTATAAAGTATAGTCATAAATGATCAATAGGTGGAACTGAGTCGATTTAGCCATGTCCGTCTGTCTGTCTGTCCGTCCGTCCGTCTGTCTGTATATATACGAACTAGTCCTTCAGTTTTTAAGATATCGTTTTGAAGCTGCTCATTTGTCGGAACTGCCGATATCGGACCACTATATCATATAGCTGCCATACAAACTGAACGATCGGAATCAAGGGCTTGTATGGAAAACTTCCGCATTTTACTACATATCTTCACGAAATTTGGTGTGAGTTATTGTTCATAGAAATAATTTAATCTCCGAAAAAATTGTTCAGATCGGTTCACTATAGCATATAGCTGTCATACAAACTGAACGATTGGAATCAAGGGCTTGTATGGAAAACTTCCGCATTTTACTACATATCTTCACGAAATTTGGTGTGAGTTATTGTTCATAGAAATAATTTAATCTCCGAAAAAATTGTTCAGATTAACTATAGCATATAGCTGCCGTACAAACTGAAAGATCGAAATCAAATGCTCGCATGGGAAACTTTCTCATTTGTAAATAACAATAATGTTTCAACAAATGATGGGAAACACTCATTGAAAATCTTATTTTCAAGAAGAGTAGTCAAGTACTCTCATTGAGTAGTCAAGTACTCTCATTGAGGCACCTCTGCGCTGGAGATAGCGTATAAAACAAACTAAACTATTTTTTTTTTTAATTCAAGAATCGAGGCCTATGCCTTAGTTTGCCTTAAATATTTCGAAGATTTTATTCTTTCGCAAGTTATTTATTTATTGTTATTAAAATAAAACACAGTTCGACCCATATATTCGCTATAAAATCCACTAGAATATCGAGAATTACTATATATAGCATAAGTGGGCTGGGGTAAATCCTAGATCGTTTTTAACTTCATTTTCACCATCCACCTACATCATAATCACGATTTTAGAATCACTTAATTTTGCCTAGATGTCTCACATCGATACCGATATATACGGTATAACGCCCGATTTTGCCTAAATTTGGCACAGAATCACACTATTATAAGGAAAATATATCCTCCGATTCTGATCTGTGAGATTTTCCGATATTTTCGATAAAAAAAATTTGCCTCCAGCCCTGAGGTTCACATGTTCGATATCTGGGGCCTGTTATAGTCCGATTTCGGTTATTTTAAGAAGTGTGATGTCACACAAGAAACTCAATATTTGTGCAAAGTTTTGATCCGATATCTTCACTGGTGCTTAATTTATAGATAGCTGAGTGAACGAATCAGATGAGCTTCAAAATTGTGGTATACTATATAAGAGGTAGGCGTGATTGTAAATCGTTTACTCCCATTTGTGCATTTTTAATAGTTTTCAACATAAACTTTGTATGGGAGGTAGGCGTGGTTATAATCCGATTTCATCCATTTTTAGGCTGCATAAAGAAGTTTTTAAAGGAAACCACTCTGTTTGGGTGATATATCTTTAGTAGTTTACGAGGTATGTACAAAAAGTGTAGTAGAGGACATTTTAATATATACCGGCTCCACACATACTATGAAACTAATAGTACGAATTTCTCTTTACAAATGAGATATTTGTCCTGAGGGTTTCTACTTGCTTAAGTTCGAATTTAAATATTATATATTATAATATTTTCAAAATAAAATAGATAATTTTTAGAAACTAATAATAATATATACACCAGACTTTACACTGGAAAGAATTTTATCTACTAGTCTTCGAACTTAGAAGTTCAATACAAGACGTTCTCTAACCTAAATTGTATGTGATTTAATTTTTATACAAATATAAGTCTACATATATACATAACTTTTTCACGACATGACTCACCCTCTTTACCAACTGTTGTTCCTTACAACCCCTTTAGAATTTCGCAAAACCAATACTAAAGACAAAAAAAAAAAATAAATAATAATAAATGTAATCATTTAAAAGAAAACAATAACAAAACGGCACACATGATTGAAATATTTGGCTAAAAAATCATGATCCGACCCCTTTATATACTTGGATACACAGATAGTAATAATAGAAAGTAAACGAGCATTGCAGCATTGTAACACAATTTCACTTTGTATTCCTCCCCCCCCCCCCCTCCACTTTGCAACACTCCGCACAGGTTTTTTGTTATTGTTTCTGAAGTATTTCCACATATGATTATTTAGGGCTCTGCAGCATCAGCGAACAACGTCAACATGGCAAACAAGTCACGTGCATTGATATTATTGCTTTTTTTTCGGTCTCTTTGATTCCGCAGCGCCTTTGACATTGCCGTAAAACTCAACTTTGTACACACACATATATATGATTGCTATGTGTGTTGGTAGAGCCCAGGCTAACTGAAAAAGCAGCTGTTTTTTGCCTATCCCACCCACACACATAGTACAACTTTACCCTATCACTGCAGTCGACTTTAACCGCATTACATACACACGCCGCACAGATCTTCAAAGACACATTACGTCGTTAAGCCATGAAAAAATACTCCATTTGTTTGTATAAGAAATTTGTTTGCTGCGCGTGAAACAGCTTGAAATTCGTCTAGGCCAACACACACTTACATATAAATATACCTACCTACATAGCCATGCGAATGTGTAGCCTCGTGTTGATAAAAAGCTGCTCAGTGCCATATACTTCGTATTGAACATGGAAAGTCGTAAAGTTTTTACCTTTTCTTCGCACGAAGCAATTGTGAATCGGCAGATAAGAAGGACATTGCGTTGAAGTTCTACAAATAAAATACATGGTTTTGGATAGTTTTTAGTCGACTACTTTGTATGTCTTTAATTGCTATTCGCTTTCTGTAGCTCTTTAATAATGTATGTATGTAATTGGCGTTGAACCGTTTAGCCTATAACCGGCCGAATCGATGAGAGCGCGCCACTCCTCTCTTTCCTTCGCAGTTCGGCGCCACTTGGAGATTCCAAGTGTAACCAGGTCGCTCTCCACCTGGTCCCTCGAACGGAGTGAAGGCCTTCCCCTTCCTCGGCTTCCACCGTAGGGTACTGCATCGAACACTTTCAGAGACTCGAATCGGAGATTTACAGTTCTAGATAAAATTAGTAAAATATTTGCATACTATTTCTGGGTTTCAATAGGAAAAGTTGGAGTAGATTCCATTTTAAGATATGAAAGGTTAAGGTTAAGGTTGGTAACATTATTATCTTCGAAACTAAAAATTTAACGTACTAATTAGCTAAAAATAATGGCCAACTTCTGTTCATTTTCCATATTTGAAACAATTGAGAGAGTCTCAACAACTTAACATGTGGTCGATTTTTCTATAGTGAGGGAGTCATGCACTACAATAGAACGCAGAAGCTAAAAACAAATCGCCGATCTTTCCCGCTGTTACACTTCAATCAACTTCCCCATTCATTAGATGAGAGAGCCCAATCTCCTGCGGCTATAAACGAATACTTGGAGCGACTTTTGATAATAAACACATTTAAGGGGTTAGGTGGGTTTAAAAATTTCAACCTTTAGAAGTTCCGTCCATCAGGCCACGTCAGTACGAATATAAAATCTTAAACGCATTTATTTCAAAACTCAAATTTTCAAGTCGGTGGACACGATATCTCAAAAAGTTATAAAGCGATTTTTCAAAATTTGAACACATGTTTGGAATAACATTATCCAGTACATTCACGAAGGATTTTTATACTCTCGCAACAAAAGTTGCTAAGAGAGTATTATAGTTTTGTTCACATAACGGTTGTTTGTAAGTCATAAAACTAAACGAGTTAGATATAGGGTTATGTATATCAAAATGATCAGGGTGACGAGACGAGTCAAAATCCGAATGTCCGTCCGTCCGTCCGTCTGTCCGTGCAACGGATAACTTGAGTAAAAATTGAGATATCTTGATGAAACTTGGAACACATGTTCCTTGGGACCGTGAGAGGGTTGCTTACGAAATGGGCAAAATCGGACCACTGCCACGCCCACAAAATGGCGAAAACCGAAAACACATAAAGTGTCATAACTAAGCCATAAATAAAGTTATAAAATTTGGAACAAAGGATCGCACTAGGAAGGGGCATATTTGGATGCAATTTTGTTGGGGAAGTGGGCGTGGCCCCGCCCACAAATCGGTTATTTGCATATATCACGCAAACCAATAAAGCTATATAAACCAAACTTTCTGCAGTTGTTTCTCTTACATACCCCACCACACATCATGAAAATAGTTGAAATCGGACAATAACCACGCCCACCTCCCATACAAAGGTTAGATTGAAAATTAGTAAAAGGGGGTTATCTCACTAACGAAAAACGTTAGAAATACTAAATTTTACAGAAGAAATTGCAGAAATTTGCTTCACTCAGATATTTTTACAAAATGGAAAATGGGCGTGGCATCGCCCACTTATGCGTCAAAAACGATGACTCAGGAACTACTCGACCGATTTTAATGAAATTCGGTGTATAATATTTTGTTGATACCGTGATGACACGTGTGAAAAATAGATGAAATATGTTAACAACCACAACAACTTCCCATGTAACTCAATTTTGAATTCCATCTGATTCCTTCACTTTATAATATATATCGTACATAAGGAACCAATGAAGATAGCGAAATAAAACTTTACACAAATACTGTATATGATCTGTGGCATCACTTGTGCAAAATTGTCGAAATCGGACTATAACATTTCAAAGCCCCGAATACCGAATATGAAGAATTCAGTGCCCCATGGTAATTTTTCACCGAAAATTTCGGTAAATCTCTCAGGTATCTTAATTTAATTTAGAGGAAATATTTTTCTTCTAATAGTGTGTCTCTGTACCAAAAATGGTTAAAATCGGTTCATAAATTCCCCCATATACCTCTCATATACCTAATTATAGGATTGGGTCAAATTGTATGTTATCTTAATAAAAATATATCAATAAATTGCGAGAGTATAAAATGTTCGGTTACACCAAAACTTAGCCCTTCTTTACTTGTTTTATATTGTTATTATAACTTTTTTCGAGATAATATATGCCGAAAATTTTACCAAAAATGTGAGTTTTCTTTTTTTATTTTCTTTTTTCCTTTGTTCATTAACTAGTTCTACCATCGAAATATATTTGGTTCAGTGGTTTTAGATAAACCAATTATGAGTTATGACGTCCACTGTAAGGCCTTTTTTGGACACGTCATGGGAGATCAAGTGCCAACGACTGAGTTGTCGGAATTTATAAATAAAAAACCCACCTAACCCTTTAAAGGGACTACTATGATAGCATAACATTACAATACAGTAATTCGCACATCGGACAGAGACAGAATACTTATTGATGCCTCCCCTACACTACAAGTAACATAAAACGTACTAAACGTAAACAAACTGGATTCTACTTATCCAAATTTTTTTTATCCAATACAACGAGGTTGCATTCTCACTTGTCTTTCTCTCATACCTAATATATATGACAATCCCCTCTTTATAGTCTGATACCGTAAAAATAGCTTGTCTAAAGGACCTTCATATTATATTTTATTGTCATTGCAGCACTATATTCACACTTATTGGCTCTTCCATTAATTGTATAGAAATTAATAATTGAAGTGAAGTTAATAATAATAGTGATCGGACGCTTGAAAGTATGCTTTGTTTATTACAAAATCGATGATAATTAAAATCATAACTAACGGAGCTAATGTTCTCTTATTATTATAGAGTAAAATGTTGAATTCATTTTAAATTTATTTAAATTTGGTTCTGCAATAAAATGAAACTAGAACAAATTCGAATTTATGCCAGGAATTTAGCTAAATGTTTTTTACTAAATAACACTTTATGTACTGCAAAATACAATAATTGTTAATTCACTAAAATGCAAATGTCAGTGAATGTAAACATGTTCAGGTACATATGTTTATAAACTTACATGAATAGGTACATATACATACATATATAAACATAAATATGTATATCTATACAAACATATGTAAATTGTTGTAGCAAATCACTTTAATGTTAAAAATAGCGTAAATATTTGCTAAATACAAGCAATAAATACAGAAATACAACAAATAATATAGTATCTGTGTGTATAAATGCCACTATATATACATATATATATATATATACGGATGTACATATGTATATTTTCTGTATGAATAAAGTCTACATGCCTGTGGGCTATGAAAATGCCCAAATCACAAATCGAATGCAATAAAGTTTTATGCATTCATTAAAATTTCAATAAAATCGCTGAATTTAGAAGCCGAATTTGATCATTGGCGAGAAATGTTTATTAAATGAACTTTCCATGTAAATGCGCTTACAGCTGGCTGTGTATATTTATATACATGCATACATATATATCAGTACAAATCTAACGCTAGCAATTTAACGGTATTTATTAAGCTCAACAACAATCATATATACATATATACATATATTCATATATATATGTATGTATTTTTATTTATTTCTATATAAGTATGTATAACATTCAGTGGATTTGTAGCTATGCGCAACGCTTACTTAGAAAAATATTAAAACAAGAAAACAACAATAAAAACAATTTTCATAATAACGGAGCATTGTAAACAACAAACACACACATTACACACAAAAAAAATATTTTTTTACCTTTTGTTTTCATATTGTGTTAACTTCATTGTTTTTATTTTTATTTTTTTTTTTGTTGTTGTTTATTTATAAGCCAGGGAACAATTTAATATTTTAACATCAACACTTTTGCGCAGATAAAATCAAATTGATGACAATTCGCGTGTCCAACGGTATGTATGTATATGTGTAGCGGTATAAAAACACACGTGGGCAAACACTCTTTCACGGCTTAAATAAAAAAAACAACAGGCATACAACACTCTGAAGACCCCATAAAATTAAAGGTAAGTGTCATGCGGGTGCACACACAAACACCTACACACGAGCATGCATATATATGTGTATGTAAACAGAAGTGAAGTAAACAGTTGTTGTTGTTGTCGTTATGGTCGCTTATAGTATGGGTATGAAGTTGTGTGCCATTGAATAAATATTTATTTGCCATACGCCAACTTCAGAACTTCACTTTGCATGCGGCACACACACACACACACACATACGTACGTACTGAAGTACCGTTGCAGCACTATGTGAGTGTTGCAAGCCAGCACAAAGCTTACGAATTCGGCGTTTTAAATATTTTTCGCCGCTGAAAGGACAAGTGAGTTGCCAACGTATACAAACAAGCTGATATATGAACACCTATACATACATACACATATCAATATACATATACACACACACACACATAGGAGTGACCCTTCACCGTTATTTATGCATTTCGATATTTATCGATGATATCTCTGTCAGTATGTCCGCTTTTACGTTTCCTTACAGACCCGTATGCATGTGTGTTCGTGTGTTCAAGAGGAAGCATACTTTTCAGCGCTTATCCTCTGTTTTTGTGTATGTTTTTTGTGTGCTTGTATCCGCATTTAGGCTGTCGTACGACATGTGTACATTTTTCGCAAATATTTTCTGTCACTCCATAGGTATGTATAGGTGTGTACTCAGGTCCTCATCTGTATTTATATGTTTATTTGCCCGCTTTATTGCCTTTTGTTGCTGTCAGTTAGATTTTTTCCGCTGATAGTGTTTCTGTTGCTGTCACAGTCGCAGTTGTTCGCCGCAAATGTTAGTATTGAGTTGTTGTTATTATTGTTGTCACGACATTGTCATCGCCGGTTTGGTGTCAACAGTGGATTTACATTGAATGAGCGCTTTTTTATATTCATTATTGACACACACATACAGGAAAATTTACATGCATATATTTAGGAATGAATATGTACAGTATGCGTGCATTGAAATACGAACGTTGATTTTTAAAAATTTTAAGTTCACTTTTAAATATAATAAAATATAAATTTTTATTTTCTTCTGAAATATATATATATACATACGTACAGTATACGTGCATTAAAATAAAAACGGTTACGTTTTATATAATATTTTTTTTTATATAAATAAACTCCTCGATTCAAAAAATCAAAATTATACTTTCTCAATTTTCAGATTTTCACCCATATATTATTTCATAGTTGTTCAAGTCTTATGAAAGACTTGGTTGCAAAAAAATCTATACAATGATAGGGTGTAAATAGGAGAGAATTCAAGTTCCAGCTATAACATTCATCTTTCTTTATCATAACTCACAATAAATGGACTGAGTTTCAAACAATATTCTAACATTTGTGTTCGGGTCTATATGTGTATTTAAAAAGTTAATTTTCCCGGTCGTATAAACAATAATGAACTGGGGAGAACGAGTGATTTGTCAAAACTCTTTCCGAATGAACTCAGTGATGTGTTATTAATTAAGTTGACTTTATATCATAGGATTTAAGTGGTCTTGAGAATAATAAAACTAATATCCTAAAGAACTTGTAGAATGGACTAAGGTTCTTTGGTAAGAATAAAATATATCGAGTTGACTCCACATAGTATATTAAACCGATTGGAAAGGATAAATCAAGAAGCAGCACTTTCAAACGGAACGATGGAAGAACGAATAAAGTTTTATAATTAAAATGATTCCTTGGACTTCAGAATGGTTCCCAATTCGTTGTGATTAGAGCTTCTAGAGCTTCTGACTCTGTGGTTTCGGTAAATATGAAACTAGTAAGTTCCATATTCTCCCCAATAAATAGTTTTTATTACCAAAAAGTTGAAGATCGTATTGTATTTGCAGAGAACAAGGCGAGTAGAGTTAATTTAGAACTTGCAAGCTTATCATGAATTTATCTTCTTTAATTAGCTTTAAATTATTATAATTAAATAGAAGAGATTTCGAAAATTATTTAAAACTATCCGAATGAGATTATTTGAGCATTAGAATATTAAAGAGCTTTGAGAAAAGATAGCTCAATTCAATTGGTACTTCTAAAAACCAGTAATAAAGAATTTAACTCGAGTAGACCATTCCATGAGCTTATTAGACATCTACCCAATTATTAAAACTAACGAATTATTTTCGAATACAATACAGTTATTGGTTCTACAGATCGCTGGAACTTTGGTAGATCATCATTTAAGGGGTCAGGATAGGGGTAATCAGGATTTTCAAAAAGTTATTCATTTTCATTATGTGTAGTATCTTAAAGATATTCTCTGAAAATTTGAAGTTGATCCGATAATAACTTTTCGAGTTATTCGACAAATAACAAAAGGGAGCTCGGGAACTCCAACACGCTAGTGTTAAACTTTAAATGCGTTTTTGTCAAAACTATGTTTTTTGAACTGGTAACTACAGTAACTAAAAAACCGCGCAGTAGATTGTTATGCAATTTCAACAGCTTTTAGAATACACAATTATTCTGGTCGATCGAAACTTTTTTCCAAAAATTTCGATTTTTAAGACCAATTAACTGTTGATTTTTTCCCGAAAATCTAGAAAAAAATTCCCTGAAGCCGCCATTTTGTTAATTGTTGAAAAAAGAAAAACAAAAAGCTTCCATCATGCCCAGAATTATCCATTTTATCAAATTTTTCTCATCTGATTGATATTAGATGAATCTACAAGGACCTATGATAGTCACCGTAAGCACCTTTTTTTGGAATTGGGTCAACACAAAAACTATAACTTTGAGAATTACAATTTTTTTCAAATTTCGTTTTCAAATTTTCGTTTCTTCAAGTCAAAACATTGCGTAATAATGCCACATTATTACTTTTGTAAAATAACATGATTTAATAGCAAAAAAATTACTGAAAATTATCATTTTTTCGTGTCTCTGACTACCCCTAACCATTTAAGCTTTGGAAGATAGTATAGCTTTTCTTATTATTTTTTTCGGCTGGTCTAATTGATTTATTGATAAATATAATCAATTTCTAATTTCATTAGAATTCAAAATTAAATTGTTGAATTAGAGGAATTAAATTTTGAGCTTTGAAGCTGAAGTACTCATGAAATGACCAATAGAGCGAATCTTTTGACTCTCTAAAACAATAAAAACTTGGAAATTCCTTTCAATATTTCTTAAGATGTTTTGAAATTAATTGTTATTTTTGTTATCAATTGTCATAACAGCGACTTAATGAAACTTGTATGCATATATGTCTACTTTAATGCACACCACTGTATATATGGCAATTTACTATATAACTTTTATACGAAAGTATGTAGTAAGTAGTAGATTGTATGCATGTGTGTTTGTAAGTGTGTGCGCGAATTAAGGATAAGTGACTTGATTTTATTTGTTATCATTTGAAGTCCTATGGCAATTTATGTCAACAGCAATGTTGTTGCATTAGGGAATTATTTTTTCCATATTTTGTTTTCATATTTTTTATTAACTCTTTTGCGCTTGCTTTATTTTCATTTCATTATGTCTATACTCGTCAATGTTTTGAAAACATTTCGTATTAAACTTTTCATACAGAGACACAGACATGTATATTAGGGTGGGTCAATTTGTATGGAGCAAAAATAATTTTATATGTTACCTATCCACCCATAAAAATTAAAATAATAATAAATAAAATTTCAAACTTTAATAGCTTTAATCTTCCGCGAAATCGTATTGCAGTTAACAATTTAATTTTATATCTATATATAAAGCAAAAACTTAACTGTTAAGGGCCAAACAAAATATAATATACTTCTAAAGTTCGCAATTAATTAGTTTTAAGGTCTTGTTTGACTGCCATAACACCATCACGATTATTTTCTATAGTTCGACGTGAAACGCTAGTCAGCAGTTGCACAAAGCGCTCGGTTCCTTGAATATGTGGAGGAATTTGTGGATCCGGAAGTGGAGGATTGTCAAATTCTATGTATTCGAGCAGATTTCAATCAATTTATCCGCCACTTGTGGAGTAAAATATGCGTACGAAAACATTTTATTTCTATTTTTAGACCGATCACTCAAAAAAAAAAAATATTTTAAAACATCGCGGCAAGTTGGCAAGTTTAGTTCGTGTAAATCACTTGGCAAACCAAAAACACTAAAATTTGGATCTGGCATATGCACCAAATTTGATTCCGAGAGATTTGATAATGTAATATCATTAGCACAAGAACTAATTGATATAGGAGATGACTCCATAATTAAAAGAAGCTTAAGTTTTGCTTTAAAATGTTATAATCGCGAATCAGAAAATCAGAGGCACACACTTCTTCCTTGAGTAAAAACTTCTAACTGTAATATTGTATCAAAATAATTTAAAACGATGGTTTCGGAAACAATTATTTTATTAGTAATTCATCAGCGTTGCTTTCTCTGAGAAGTTGATAAAATCATAGCAAACAAATAAAATTAAAAAAAAAAACAAGTGCAAATCAAACAAACAATCGACAGTGTAACAGAAATTGGAATGATTTGATTTTTTTTAATAAATGAAAAGGAAAACAGTAACAACTACAAGAGTCGAAAACATAAAGCAGTGACCGTACAGAAAAAACCATTATATGGGAGGTGGCCGTAGTTTTTGCCCAATTTTAATCATTTTCATAATCTCCCCTAACTAAGTACAATCTAAAATGTGTACCAAGTTTACACGAAATCGATAAAGTAGTTCCAGAGATTTACATATGCACTCAAAAGTGGGCAGTGCCACGCCCCCTATAAAAGATTTCTGTACTGTCGAATTTTGTGCTTAAATACAACATCACATACCAAATTTGAGCAAATTAGCTTCGATATCTACAAAACAAGCAAACAATCGACAGTGGAATAGGATTGGATTTTTTTTTACAAAATACAATATACGAAAGTTTCTCGTTAAAAACCGGAAGCTCGATTTTCATTTTAGACCCATGGTTTCTTGTGCAAATTTTCTTAGAATTCATCGTAGTTTACGATTTTGATAACCGCTTTGTCAAGAAAAAAATTGACCCACTCTAATGTATATACATCGTATATATATATGTTCATGTATATATTTTTTATTTTCACCTTAAGTGTCGAGTTAATGCTATTATTTCGTTATAGTGCTATTTTTATACTAATATTTACCTTTTTAGCCATTTTAGCCGTGCTTTTACACACACATACATACATAAATATATATATATATGTACATATGTATATCCACCTAACGTTATGTAGTTGCGCGTGTAACCGCTTTTTATGTTTCTCCCTCGGCGTTCGGCGTTAATATTGTGTTATTTTTATGCGATTCAAATTGTTTTGATGGATTCCGGGGCATTTATTTATGTTTTTGCGTGCCTGTGAGCTTTTTCACGTGTCGCCTTATGCATACGTATGTATGTTTGTATGTGTGCATATGCTTGCTTGTGTGTTATTTATGTCAATGTGTTTTTTTTTGTTTTTGTATTTTTTAGTACTTACATTGTCACTGGTAATTGCTTTATTTATTTGACTATTTTGTCGCTTAAACTAAATTAGTTGATGGGCAATTCAGATTGGCGGTTGATAAAAAATTTATGATTTTTTTCTTTCGAATTCCGGAAAATCTAATGACAATACGATTTATGTTTGTTTGAGTTATGTATACACACGTATAAGCCGTTTTAATCAAATTTTAGTAGTGTAAATAGACATGGTTTATAGTTTGTAAAATTAGTTGATTTTATTTACTATTTTGTTAAGTGCTTTTTATTTAATTTCTGACTAAAATTGTGGGAAAATAGTTATTTTCGGAATTTTATTATTAAAGTTTGTTGAAGTTTATGTAAATAATTGCGTTTTCTTGACTTTTTCGATTCGCAGTTTGCTGATTTTCGCACTTAAGACAACTCGACGGCAGCCTAAGAAGACAATACTCTCACACTAGTTTTCGCTCACTTTCACTTGTTACTTATAGAAGCTTTTATTGGTGAGCAAACAGCCTAAAAGTATGCAATACTCAAATAGATGCCTACATTTAGGAGTAACTGCAGCAGCTTTATCGAAGTCACACACCTAATTTGGTATAACCTATGATCGAGTTATGCATTTATTTTCAAAAAAATAAATTTGAAATTATTAAATTAATATATAATATTCAAAAATTGTATTATAGTTTAATAGATAATTAATCTTTATTTTTGCGATTAATTTTAAAATTAAAATTAAGTAAAGGTAATAATATTTAATTTTTTTATATTATATATTATTTATTGGACTAAAATTTCAACTCTCACGGTAAAAAAAATTTTGTGAGTATAAAAATGCTGCTCGAATTTCTTACTTTAAATAGAGTTACTTAAGCCTTCTCTTCAACAATTGAAAATTCAGCTCTACGCCTATTGTAGCCCGCAAATAAATATGTAACCATATGAATCTAGAGTACTTGTGTCTTTGTTGTTGTACTTAAAAGTCACTCTTAACTTCATTACATTTGGCTAAATGATTTTCATATGTCATATATTATAATCTCTGGGTAGCTACAAGTAAGAAACGCACAGCTGGCTTTTTCTGTAAGCGGGGAGCAGTCAACAGTCAGCAGCAGTCAACAGCAGCCAAGAGGTAGACAGCAGTGACATTAGCAAGGAAGTAGAGAAGCTTTAAAAGCAGAAGAAGCAAAAGGAAGAAGGAGCCAAAGGAATACACCATGGAATGGAGAGGCAACATTAGTGCTGAGACAAATGACCGCAAGCACACACGGACCCCCATGTACTCGTATGTGTATGAATGCGCCCAGTAAAATGTCAACAAACGATTTGTCATTTTCATAACCTTGTTTACTGACGCATTTGTAATATCAGCAAAAATAACAATTCCGCAAATTTCACAGATGCACAGCCGAGAACAAAGAGACACACTGAACAAGAAGAGATGTTCACATGGAGTGCTGAAAGCTTGAATACATGTGTGAGAGTAAGGAAACCTTGCTTTCAAGACACCGCTACAGTCGGGAGCTATAGTTTCTATATGCTTTGGTGGCGTTGTGGGTATCAGCGTAGTTGTTGGCAACAAAAATGTGCAAAAGAAACAATAATAATAAAAATGAATAAATAACAACAACACATTCGACATGTGATGGCAATAAATCGCTTGAGATGGACTCAATACACACATAAATAGATATATTTATATATACTCATTGCTCGAGTTGCACGGAAATAGGAAAGCCTGCCTCCAAGGACATATTTAACACACACACATGCATATGCGTACACAGAAAGATATTAAATACAACTGTGCCCGCTGGGAGACAATTTAAATGGTAGCTGGCAAAAGACCTTTCTAGCCCATATTAAATGTATACATATATGTCATATTGTCTTATAGCCTACTTTGGCCCATGTAGAATACTTTATGTTGTCTTTTATTCGAAGTAGACGACGCAATGTGCTTGAGGTGTGCTTGTGTGTGACAGGCGGTCATAAGTTCGTGGTTTGCAACAGGTTGCTGTGGTTCGATGATATTGAAATTATGATTTTTTCCTCAAATAGTCAGCAAGCCATAAGAAAGATGCTACAGAACAAGCTATCTATAACATCTAATCTATAAAGGAAGCTTCCTTCAATAAAAATATTTGAGGCGCCCCATTTGAAGATGATGAAGTTCGGCCCAAAAACTCTCTAGCTTTACCAATTTACTGTAGGTTTACTTTAATTTTAATATGACAGCCTCCGACTTTTCTCTTCTTCTTTTACTTTTATTTGGAAATTTCAAAAACTACAGAGTTCCCTAGGACATTACAATGCCTAATGAAATTGAAGTGGAACAAAATAATGGTGAAAATAATTGGTTTGACAACTGATTTGAACTTTGGTCTCCCAGCGTGGGAAAGCACGTTAAACTTAATAAGAGAAAATAAGAAGTTGTGATTGAAAAAATTAGAGATCATATACGAGTATGTATGGTGAGGGCAGTCATGTCAAATTAGAAATGTGGAGGTTCTGGATTCGACTCAAATTTGAAACAGAAAAGAAAATAAGCTCTCTCCACAGAAATTGGCAAATCTCAAGCTCTATTGCACGCGTCAAACTTTCACAAAAAATCCATTAGTACTCTCTTCGAAGACGTAAGACCGCCTATTTAAATATGAAGAGAAGGTATTTTTACTCTGTTTTACCAAAAGAGTAGTGGCCATCAAGCCTATAGGATCGTAACCATGTTTTACAATGGGTCCATACTATTAATTCCACATCCCAAGAAATTAGAAAATAGTAAAAACAGGTCGGTACTATCTATCTATGTCTAGAGTTCGACAAAGGAAGATCTTTCTGGCAGAAACCAACTTTTAAAAAATGAAGACAGTTTACCTACCTCCTCAGAGACAAATTGAGATAGCTTGTAATGTTGGTCACTGGCTACTGCAGCCTGGGAGCATACAAGGAGAATTTAGTCGACGGAAATTATCGATTCTGACCTCTATTAGACTAAGCGCGTTGTTAGTCTTATCAGTTACACTTGAGAGCTCTATTATCTGGAGTTCACTGTATGCGCCTGAGTCTTTTGTAAATACTTTGAACGAGCAAAAGTCAGTGACATTACGACACACAGTTACACAACAAGGCAGTTCTTCAATGTTCTTGACATGCTGCTCGTTATAATTCAATATACGCTGATAAAATTGTATGTATATTTGTTTAAGCAGAGCTTTTCGTAAGAACTGCTGTAAAATCATACATTTATTTTGTAATATTATATATATACATATATATGTACATATAGATTTTTGTGTAAAAATTTCCAAAAGTGCATTTTCATGACAAATGGCTTTGCTCGCAATCAAAATGACAGTTGACGAGGCCTTGTGAGGCATAAATGTCATATTAAATTGGTATTTGGCATATACGATTTTGTCAGTTGTCTCCCGAGAGAGGCGTTGGGTTGGGAAGCAGCCTTATAGTTTGGAAGAATGTTATTTATAACTATTGAAACTTACTTTGAAATGAAGAGACTGACTTTGAAATAAAAAGACTGACTTGAATTAACCCATTCAGTACTACTGCTGATACTAGTTCGAATGTGCGTTGTTTGGGCGTTCACCAGAACCAGGAATAGGAATCGAAATCGAGGTATACGTCGAGCAGTTGATCAGCTTGCCTGAAGTCCTCAGATAATGCATGTCTTATTCATTTTATTTACCAAATCCATTTATAATCTCAACTGAACTCAATAATGAGTACATGAAAAGCTTTGACATTGCTTTGAACTACCACCTAACTCCAATAGTGTCTTCCGAGCAGAAGTATGTAAATACTATAATTTCAGAGAGTTTGTAAAGCTCGAAGCTTAGACTGTCCTTGTAATTGTAGTATCTTGCACTATTAAGCGGAGCATTCAGTATAGTTTGGTTCTTCGATTAATCAAGAAATAGATTGTAACGAATCGAACTGGTATAAAGTGGTATAAACAAATAAAACTGGTGTAATGATATGGAAACAGAAAATTTGTCAGTTGTATTACTTTATTGACGTATCCATAAACTCGCTTATCACGTTCTCGCTCTCTAAAAACCTAAATACTCTAAATCTCAGCGAACAGAAAAGTGACTATAACTACTGAGTAGATATACAGCTATAGTGTTGTATAACTAAAGAGCACGTACAATCGCAAAGTGTGCGAGTAAGTATGACTTATGGCACTTAACATTACTAAATTTCTATGAAAATTTGCAATTAAAGTTTAGAATAGCTGAGCACTTTCATTCCTCCACGAACATATAAAAACCAATACCGGTAGGCAAAGCGTTTAATATAACTGCCAAATGTCGCCCAGTTCATTTTCGCTGACTGTGGGAACGGTCTCACTGATCCTTAGTGCCGGTACGTACGCGTTAGATGGTACACCTCAAAATATTACAGACGCGTTGGAAGCGCGGATTATCAACGGTCAGAGGGTGACCATCGACCAATATCCCTATCTAGTGGCAATTCGAATATGGGGACGCTTTAAGTGTGGCGGCAGTATAATTAGCCGTAGTGTCGTCTTGACCGCAGCGCATTGTTTAGCAGTTGAAAAAGACGCACGCAATTATAGCATAATATATGGACAAACCGATATTGAGGGTGCAACGACAAATATAATACAAGTGAAAAGCTTTACGATGCATCCACAGTATGATAATATCAATATGGACTACGATGCGGGTATGCTGTTTCTAACCAAGGATATACCGTTCGGTCAACGAGCGCAGTGCATCAAATTGGCTGTGAACGGTGCGAGGCCTGGTAGGCGTGTCACTATTGCGGGCTGGGGAAAAACGCAGGCGGGTGTTGTTGGTGATTTGCATGCTGTCCATGTGAATGTCATATCGCCGCTGAGATGTACGACGATGTACAAAAATATGTTGAAAATAACATCACGTATGCTGTGTGCTGGTGTATCACAAGGCGGTAAAGACGCTTGCAAGGGTGACTCTGGTGGGCCATTGGTGGCCGCAAACGAGCAAGTGGGTATATGCTCCTATGGCTTTGGGTGCGGACTTAAAGGTTACCCTGGTGTCTATAGTAATGTTGTCGTTTTACGCAATTGGATTTTAAACCATGTGGACATAAGGTGTAGCGTTACGAAGGCAGTTTCAAGTTCAAAGGGCGGACGAAAGAAAAAGTTGAATTTAGATTAATTGCAAGCGTGAATGGGAAGGAAAGCGGAAAGCATTAATGTGTAGAGCTGCATAGTAGTATTAGTTATTATTTTTCGTATTTTGTTGAAAGAATTAGCGAAGCTTTAGATTTATTTATTGTACCGAAGTTATATACGACTAAGCGTATGATTTAGATAAAATATCGATATTTAGTTGATACTTTTTATAATGAGAATGTTCATCGAATGAAAAAATGCAAAAAATATATCGATTTTTTATCGAAAGCATGAAAATTAAGATTTATATTGATTTAATGCGGTAAAAATTGAAAATATATGTATATCGATAATTGTATGCGAAGTTATCGATTAATCGATTAATACCAACCATATCATAATGAACGCTGATGTGTATCAATTTAACAGCTCTGAGTACAATAAAGCCTGTCACCAAAGGCGATGGGTTGTCGAACCCCACAAATCTCAGTAGCTATATGGTCAACATTACAAACAATATACTATGGCTGCATTTCTCGATATAGAGGGAGCCTTCAATAACATAGAAGTAAGCACGATCATTAATTCTCTGACGCATGGCGGTATAGAAGATACGGTGTGCAGGTGGATTCAATCAATGCTTAGAAATAGGAAAATCATAGCATCAAATGGCGCTACAACACAAATAAGTCACGTGAGTAGAGGGACTCCTCAAGGAGGGGTCCTCTTCCCGCTCCTATGGGTTGTAGCACTGAACGAAATACTCCTCCAACTTAATGGCGGAGGGGTGAAAGCAGTAGCATATGCAGACGATATAGTGTTGTTGGTATCAAGAATGTTTCCATCAACCGTCAGCGAGATTATGGAAAGAGCACTACGCAGGCTAAACATATGGGCTACAAACAATGGACTAGGTGTTAACCCTAATAAAATAGAACTGATGCTTTTCACAAGCAGAACCAAGATTCCCCAGTTTCACCTTCCAGTACTAAATGGTACAAAGCTCTCACTGTCTCCCACAGCTAAATAATTAGGAGTGGAGATTGACACCAAACTGAACTGGAAAATGAACATTGAAAAAAGAACAAAAAAAGCCTATATGGCCTACTACACTTGTAAAAGAGTCGTTAGCAGGAATTGGGGCCTTAAGCCTCGTATAATCATGTGGATGTATACAGCTGTCATTAGACCAATACTTACTTATGGAGCGCTGGTATGGTGGCCAGCACTGAAGAAACAATATAACATCAGAAAACTAAATGGAATACAAAGGGCGGCATGTGCAGGAGTAACTGGAGCAATCAAGTCATGTCCGACTGATCCGCTTAATGTGATCCTGCATCAACTACCCATAGACATTCATATTCACAAAATAGCAGCATGTTCTGCAATAAGAATAAAGGAATTAGGAGATTGGAACCAGAAGAACTATGGACCACTCAGAACACAAGTCTATAAATCAGACTATATTCTCCCAAAGCTGGATTTCAATAGTAACTTCCAGGTGAGGATACCCTCTAGACGAGAATAGAGAAGGGGAAGAATAGAGGAGGAAGATACCATCTCAGTATATACCGACGGGTCCAAATTGGCCTGCGGTGTAGGCACGGGAGTATTTTCCGATGATCTAGACATTTCTCTCTCTATCCGTTTACCAAACTCGGCTAGTATCTTCCAAGCGGAAGTACTAGGCATTGAAAAGGGCTGTGAAGCTCTATTGGAAAACTATGAGAGGATACATAAAGCAACAATATATACGGATAGCCAAGCGGCTCTCCTGGCATTGTCGTCACCTGTGACTAATTCAATAATTGTCCTAAATTGCAAGAAGGCGCTGAATTCGCTAGAAGACAAATTCATCCTAGACTTGGTATGGGTTCCCGGCCACAGGAATATTTTCGGCAACGAAAAAGCAGACGAGCTGGCAAAGACAGGGGCTTGTCTGAACGAATCGGAGGCCGAATTAATACCAAGCCCGCTAGGCTCGATCAGAAGAGAGCTTAATTTACAATTTCAACAATTAGCAAATAACAGATGGGAAAATACAACAAAATGCAAAATAACCAAACAGATATGGCCAAAATATGACATGAAGAGAACTAACGACTTATTAAATAAGTCAAGAAACAATATTTTCAGACTAACTGCTACCATTACAGGGCACTGGTCATTTGGAGAACATGCGTCGAAAATGGGTATGCCCTACAATAACATATGCCGAAGCTGCGAACTAACAGGGAATAAAGAAACAATTTTCCACTTCCTCTGTGCCCAGCCCTATCGCAGATCCGTCACAGAACACTGGGAATCCATCAAGCATCAAACCTCGAATGGATGTCTACAAAAAGCATAATGGATATAAGTAGCTTCATCGAAACCACAAAGTGGTTTGAACGAGAAGCTTAAAGAAGACAGCAAATAAAAAAAATAAAAGGTCAACGACTAGTGCATCAAAATGGCACAGATAGTGCTAATTGAGCCCGAACTAAAACAGGGCAGCACTCCTACCTACCTACCTATGGTCAAGCACCACAGTGTCAAATATTTAGCTGCTAAGAAAATAAGCCGATGAACATGACAACAGCGAATATTTTAAATCTTTAAAAGTGTGTGCAAGAGATCACTTCAAACAGTACATGGTGGCCAGGGGTCACTAAAAGGGTGTGAGAATACATATCAATGTCCCGCTGTTACTATCCATCTAAGCTTCTGTTTATCTGTCTGTTTTGGGTTCTTTTATTAGAAAGAAACTTGTTTTTATTATAAATTTCATTACTCCGCAGACAATGTGCGTATTCATAACATAACAAAGTGAATAGAATAATGAAATAGGAAAAAGTAATTTTCTATGACTGTTGCAAACCCTTAAATGTTTATCTAAAAAAATAAAAATCAAATCAAATATAACAAGAACGATAGACACAAACACGCACTCACACAGCGAAAGCTAGATATGGGTAAAAGCGGCACACTCACATGCTCTGCATTGACTAATTGGAGACAGTTGGGGGCAAAGGCACATGAAATGCATGTGAACACACTTAGACATGTATGTATATGTGGTTGTGTGTGTTTGTTGTAGCAATAAAGCTGTATGCTGATAAAATCTCATCTCGTCGCTGTTGCGAAGTCAACTAAATGTAATATTTTTGCTGGTTTGCAGTAGCATATAATAAATTTTAGCCACTTCTGGGTTAAATTACGCAGTTAATGTCTATACTAGACATAAATGGGCTTTAAAAAAAACGGACTTAATGAAAATTGTGGCATTTGGCTTATAAATATTGTAAGTTGTTGAAAGATTGTGAATTTAAAGCGGCTTATAAAGTTGACCAGTACATTTTACATGCATAAATATATATATTTGGACATAAATACTCAAACACAGTTCGTGCTGTAACTAAATCTGTAGCTACATATGGACATAAATTGATTTTATGCTGTTCAGTCTCAGCAACCTCTAGGCTTTCTTTAATACAGGCTTTCATTAGACATAAAAATGGTTTTATATTTTAGAAAAGATTAATTAGATTTACCACTCTGCGGTTCATATTTATATAACCGATAAATGACAATAACTATTTGAAATATACTTTTTTTAAACAGACTTCATTGTGAAATCACCTCTACGATTTTTTAAATATATTTCCATATTCCATTGACATCATATTTCAATATATACTCTTTAATTTCATATAATGCCACAGTGGTTCCGCCATAGGCCAAAAATCAAAAAATCCATCTCACGATTTTTCGACAAAATGTATACCGATGGCCTCTAAATTGTCCACACTTCCTATTTGCAAACCGGGTTTTCCTAAAAATCTAACGGTACTTTCTAAAAATAGAGTTAAATGCATGAACAACTGGATTTTTTTTAAAGCACATCAGAATTTTTTTTTTTAATTTCGCAGAAACAAAGGACTTCCATTTGTTCTGGTAATTGTTCAAGTTAACGAATCAAGATTATTTTTAATGGATTTTGAAGCTAAAGGTATTTACTTTAACTTATGTAATTAATTAAGACTAACGATATTTGTATTTTTTGTGAAATTAGTTTTTTTGGATATTTTTTCTGTGTCTTCAATGTGTTTACATAAAGTTTTAATTGTGTTCCCCCGTGATCCTCCTTTAATTGTATTTTATATAGTATTTAGCAGAGTCTTAAGGTAATAAAAGTGCTAAAGTTGGGTGCGGAAAGTTGCAGATGTATTTGTAATCGTCAAAATAATAATGAATTAATAAATTTTAAGTTCAAACTCATCACAATTGGGCTAAGGAAGCTTGGAAAGAAGGATAAATCGCTTTATTTCAATCTATGTACGGTCTACTAGAGGATGAATTATAAGTTTTTGTTCTAATTATAATGGCTGCTGAATGGCAGTGAAAAAATGAAATGTACTAAATTGGGTGAAAATTTGCTTTTTCCTACATTAATTTTTTATATGATATTATTCTTATAGGTGGAATATGGGGGTTGGATGAGGGAAACTATAACGACAAATCATGTTCAGCTTTTTTTCTCGCTTTCTTAACTTTTTTTCCAAAGCCTTACTGAAAGTTTTGACGCTCCAACCATGGCCATGAGAAATATTTTTGCACATCATTGCCATATAATAGCAATTACTGTTCTATGGGAGCTATAGGACCTAGTAGTCCGATGGGACCAATATTTTTAATATATATTTAAAATATTTTTCTAGATTTTTGGTGAAAACTTCATAGCGATATCTCAACGGGAAGTACAAGCTGAACCACTGTGTAATGTAGAAATATGAGCCCCCACAATCATTGAAAATATGCCAAAATTGTTTACTAAATCTTATATAGTTAGCTTCAGCAAAAAATTGTATATTAGCTGAGATCTGCAGCTTCCAAATAGCACATTTAGCTTTGAAAATCCCTTTGGAACTCACTCAATACTATTAACTTAACTATAAATATCATAAGCAAATTACAAAAGCCTTAAACATAAAACAATAATGATCAAAATAGCAAATTTTAAACATAAGAACAGAAAACCGACTCACATAAATGCCAGTGACATGCCGACAACTGTGCATGCAAGGTTAGAATTGATCTAAAGTAGTTGGAGTAAAATATTTGTTGCATTAAATAAAACAATACAATTAATATGAAATTTAACTTACCTCTTTTGCATTTGATGAGCGCAAACTTCCGTATCCGACCTAAACGAAGATGAAATAGCTAAACACAAGGGAACAAGTACACATAAAGCCGGCCGGAGCACCTAAGACTTGTAGCTGCTTATAAGCATTTATATTACACAATTATTGTACATTCTCACTTATTAAGTTTTCTTATTGTCATGCAGATACTTTAATTACATTATTTCAGCTTTTATAACTAATTTTCACAAAATGTTCATTTATTGTACGCGAAATCACTATTAAGACGAAAAATATTAAAAGCGCACTGACGCTTCCGTTGGAAATGTCTTCGAGTCGATATGGCAGTGTCATTCAAATGGGTTGTATTTATATTAGGGTGCGACGAAATTACTACTATTACGTAGAAAAATTATACACATTTGCTATAAACAACAAATTCCTGTTTAAAGACATATAAATAATTTTTTACAAAGTGCAATTTCAATTTCACATTTTCTATAAACAGCAATTTCATATTTAAACACAATTACTTTTCGATTAATTTTTTATAAAATGCAATTTTAATATTATGCAATATTTTTACACAAGTATTAATTAATTGTTAAAAAAGTAGTTTGAGTGTATATAAACAACTGTCCAATCTATTCCTTATAACACTCTTCATTACATACTCGTTGTTTTCCTCTCATCCGCCGTTATTTTCGCTTCCTTTTACTGCTATAAATAATTAACTACTACAAAATTAAATAGTATTTTTATATATCATCAATTAACCAAAGCTACTAGTAGCAAATATTTTAATTTTATTATTTTATAGTTTAACAATAAAACAAGTTACTCAATGCACCCAAACGCGCATTCAACACTAATGGATGGAGGCATCTCCACCCGTTCGAATAAACACAATTTACCCACCACAAAGAAAATGTTGGAAGAAGCGATACAAACACTAAATTGCCATCGGGGCTTCTCACTATACAGGCTGAAGAAGTATATCTGTGAAAAATATCAAATTGATTTGACTACACAACGGCAAAACATGATTAAAACTCAGTTGCGTGCACAGTTGGTCGATGGTACGCTCATAAATGTGACCGGTAAAGGTTTAAGTGGTCTCCTACGGGAAAGCAAAAAAAAGAAAAGAAGTACCAGCAACACTATTGCTACTGATGCAGCATCCAAGGCAATTAAACGTAAGAAAGTAGTTGGCAAATCAAAGAGTGCCATCACAAGAAGTGCATCGCAAGATACGACTAGGACACCACCTAATGTTACAGTGCAACCGTTAGTGCCATTTGCACCACATCGCAACTCAATGGCTGGTCATAGTCATTTGGAGGCGGGTGGTGCTACGCCGTGTACCTCTGGTGGGCGAGTAGGACGTAAGCGTAAGTTGTTACCACCACCAGAGGACATTGTGATCTCACAGGAATATTGAGTGAAAAGAAATTTGGAGTGTTACTGCAACTGGCAAATCGCCAAGCATAGTGTTGAGCGTAGTTACTGGCAAAACTCAAGCGTGATCTTGAGTTTGAATGCAGAGTAGAAGTTAGAAGTAGAAGTATTTAGAATTTTAAATTAAGCTAAAAAGTTAGATAGGTACAAATTGTTTCCGCCAATATTACTGTGTAATATTTTAATGTGAAGCATTATTGTTATATTGCCTATTAATACTTTTTTTTTGTAAATGTTTATGAATTTCATAACTTAGTTATACGTTTGAATTTGCTTTAAGTTTAATATTAATATATTTTATTTGGTTGCAATAAGCAGGTCTTATTTAAAAGAGATAATGTCTTTATTAAATTTTTATTTTTTTATTATCTTTATTGGCGTTAATTAATATTACAATTAAATACGCATTTAATACAAAGTACATTTTAAATTAAAATAATGTTTCGTTTGTTTGTTTTATTTTTCCATTAGGCTACACTATTCGTTTCATACATATAGGTTGCGGAGATTTTTCTATATCCATTAATTTAAAATAATTTCACTAGAAAGTAATACATATATATATATATTGGTTTTTGTGAAGAACTTTCTTGCTACTAATGCATATGGAAATTATCGGCAAACAAACAATACTTAACCAAATTTCTTTTTAAATTAATACTTCTTTATGTAAGTATGAAAATTATTTCGAAATAGAAGCAGTTCGAACATGTTTTATTGAAATTATCTTAGGTGTCTGCACATACAAACTACTGGCCGTATCCCCAAGTGTATACAACTATTTGGTGTATATATTTTGCAAGTCCGTACATTTGACAATGTACAATGTGTTTTCCAGTGCTCACACAAACATTTCACGTGCAACAAAAAAAAAATAACAAAAAAAACATTGCATTCCACATCAATTGAACTACAAGTATACATATATAAATAAAAGAAAGACATTCTTACATTACGCACAGTAGTGTGGCATGACTGCAGTTTGCTGTGTGAAATTATGGGGAAAATTGTGTTGAAGTTATAGACTAAACTAAAAAAAAATATTAAAATGAATGCCGCATCATGTCACCAACGCAAAGTGTTGCATACATGCCGCCGACTTGCTGCTGCATATTCTACTATAAATTTATTTAAATGTTTGCTTTTTGGAATTCTTTTGTATTGCGTTGTACAGCTAACCAACGCCACGCTTAAGACTGATCCTTGGGCACGCGACGCTTACGTGCGGCCTTCGTCGTGGTTTCCTGCAATTATAGGAAGAGACATTGAAGAAAAAGAAATCAGATTGATTTGCTAACACCAACTCACCCCAGTGACGGCCTCCTCAGCATCATCTTCTTGTGATTCTTTACCGCTATTTGTGGTAGCTGCTGTCTCAGCTTCTTGCTCTTCCTTATCATCTTTAACATCTAAATCAGACTTTTTAGTTTTAGGACTAGATACATTGTTGCTGCTGCTGCTAGCGGCAGTTGCGTCGGTCTCACCGCCTGAAGTGGCCGCAGCGTCATCGGGTTGCACGGCATCGGTTTTCTTAGCGTCAGCATCGGAACCAGACTCCTGGCGCATTAAGAAAAAATGTTAATATAAAAAATAGCGACAAAGTAACGTTTTGCACACACAGCACTAGCGTTTGGCATTTACCTTCGAACCGGATCTCTTAAACAAGCGATACAAAGTGAGTGAGAGTGGTGTGGCACCAGCTAATACAATTGCTACACGCCAAGCCCAAGAGCTCTCATTGAAGAATGCTACGATTTTATTGAAAAATGTCTCCTACAATATGGTGCATCGATTTACAAATTCAACAAGCGACATACAAAGAAAGAAATAACGAAAAATAATGCGAAGCAAAATTAAAAATAAAATATTTACATTTAGGTTATGAAATTAATTATATACACAATTTTAACTACAATTTCTCTAGCGTAAACTTTATAATTCTTACTACAACAACACTCATTAAAGCAAAAGCTTAAATTTTCGTAGAAAAAACATTTTCTTAAAACCTCCTTAGCGCGTGTGTATAAATAAAACACATAGCAGCCCACCGGTATGAGTAAATATGTAAAGTATAAGGCCCACCAACCGGGCTTGTAGTTTATACGCTTCATCAAACGATGCCAAAGCGTTTTCTTTTTTCATTTTGGTTGTATTTAAATTTAGAAATGCAAGAGTTAGTTATTGTAGAAATGTTTACGCTTAAAATACTTCATTGTATGATAAAGTTTTAACCATAAAAATAAATATTTGATTAATCACTCTCGTCGAAACACACTTACCGACTCCTTATCGATATATTTACGCTTAATATCAAACGTTTTGGCGGCGAAATCTCTGGCCAACTCAATGTCGTCAGCGACAATCAAGTTGTCAAACAAAATACTCTCAGACATCGACCAAAGTTCAAGGCCCACAGCGGACTGTTGACGAATAACAATAGATAAGAAAAGCGATTATTTGATGTGTTGTCAACAAACAAAAAATTAAATTTGGCATGCATGTTTGTATGTATATTTGTGCATATGAATCATTGCCTTTCACACTTACGATGGGCGTCATCTTGAATGGCGTGAGATCTTCAAAGTAATCGGGATTTGGTATTTTACGTGCAGCCCATTTGCCTTGATAGTTGGGATTGTCGATGAGTGGTGCGCGCCATTTGCCTTTGTACTCCTTGTTGGGTATCAAAGGCGCCTTCCATTCGCCACAGCCGACGGCCTTTTCACATGCTGGATTATCGATCATTGGTGCTTCCCATTCGCCATCCATGTCAGCATCCCAATCGGCGGGCTTAACGGCTGTGGGATCTGTTGAGACGAAAAATATTTTTTGGTTAGGTTGAAAAACATAATGTTAATTTGGTGAGGTTTACCAGGTATCATTGCGGGTTCCTCTTCAAGCCAACCATCAGGTATAACAGCTGTGGGATCTGGTATTTGTGGTGGTGCATCATCATCCCAATCTTCTGGTTTCTTAGCGGTTGGATCTGGTATCTATGTATACGAAAATGAAGTTATTAAAAAATAATCATGAAGTGGGAAGAAAAAATGTACGCTTACCTTCTCACGTTCATCCCAGTCTTTTGGTTTTTTGTCCTCGGGATCATCAATTTCACGTGGTGGATTAACTGCTGGCGTGAACTCCGAGAGCAGAGAACCTTGATTCACCACCTTGTGATCAACACTTATTTCGAAGCTATTATCTGGGCGTATGACGAGCTGATAGAGATGTGGCAATTTGTCCTTGAATGGTTCCTCCAAACGATCTCTGTGTGAAGAAAATAAAAGAAATGTCAATATTGTTTTCATATTTGTTTTGCTTTACACTTTCACTACATTTTCAATTCTTCTTTCCTTACGTGTGACACACATAACACTCATATAAACAGATACACAGTTATAGCGTACAAGTTCATAGCAACACACTGATGTAAATGACCGGCACGCGGCCACATTAAGTTTGATAACAAAAATCAATACATCACAATAATTAGGAGCATGTAAACAGGTAAATTATATACTTAAGAATAGTAATTAAGCAAAAGTAATATTTAGTGACTTATTTGTTGTTAATGGTTCTGGTCATAATTTTTACCAGCTTTAGTAAATACAAATACTAATAATTGACACTTGTGCTAAAAAAATCGATTACTTTCCCGTTTGTTAAACTTACTTTGGTTTTTTGCAATGCTTTTCCTCGATGCTACCATTAATTGGATTAACGTGGCGGAATATGAAATGTAGTTTAATGTCGCTACCGCATTTGTCTGGTCCAAACATAATAGTGTATGGCGTCTTATCGTTGAACTACAAAAATAAATAAATAATTTATTATATACAACACATGCAATATTTACACATTACAAAGCAATATTTACCTTTTTGAGGTCTTCGGTATGTACACCATGTGAAAGTAACTTAATATATGAGCCGCCACATTCTTGTCCCTCCTGAAAGCGTAAAAATAAATAAATAAATAAGCACACAAAATACAGAGGGGGTCAATTTACACAGACTGCATTGTGTAGTGTGAGACAAGTGTCAATGTACTCATCATCTAATTTAATTATATTACACTAGTAACTTTGTGTAGGTAACTGGCTAACTGACGCAATAGATTGAACATTTGATTTACACATGTGCTTACGCTTACTAACCTGCATAGTTACTTCGTATTGCACTACGAGGGGTGTGTCGCTCTTAAAGGTGAATGGTTTGTTAAGTTTTGAAGCAATAGCTGCATGTTTCGCCTTCGATTTGAGTACGAGACCAATGTCTTTCTTGGATACGATACGTTGTGGTGGCTCCCATTCCCATATGCCGTCATATTTGGCTATCTCTTCGGCGATATCATCTTTCTTTGCTTCGGATTTTACCCAACGCTTGCGAGATTCAGCGATGTCATCAAAGTGATCGGCGAAATAGAATTTGTTCTGGTCATAAACGGGGCTTTCATATACGATTTCTTCGAGCTCATTTTCATCCTATAGAGGAAAGAAGAGTGTAGAAGTTAGAAAAATAAAGTAACAGATAGAATGAATATGATTTCAAGCTAAATTTCATAAACTGATTGTTCTCAAATAAATTTCAATAATACTTTTAGACACTTCTGGTATTTTTAGATATTTCTTGCTGATTTATAAAAGGATTTAATCGATAATTTTTTTTCATTCCTGAATTTATCAAATTATTAAAATTTAATTTCACTGACTGGCACGTATAATAAAAAATACTTTTATTTCTGCTAATACAACAACAACAATATGTTCTTATACGAAATGGGATACTTAGCCTCTAAATGCTAAAATTGTATAGTTTTATAGTTGATGTACTGTAGGTACTGATACTAGTGATTTTGAGAACAAAGACACTTTATAGAAATAATTCATTAATATAATTCATATTGAATGAAAATAATAGGAAATTATTGCTCTGATAGCAAGTCACAATATGCCCAGTGGGGCTATATAGTAAAGTCCACGTCTACAATATAATATTCACTGTGATTTTATTTCCGGCTTTTACTACTTTTAAAGTTAATTGCTAATCGTATATACGATCATATACACATATTTTTATTAAAGCAATAAAAAGTACTTCACAATAACCGAATTGAGGTTATGTGATTTGGAAATAGATGCAATTAAATACAAAACTATAATGTTCATGTTAATAAATGTACGCATTTACAGTACTGACAATGCACTTAGCGACCACAATTTTCTTTATTCTTCCCAATTTCACTGTTGTTGTCATTAGTATCAAAGTACCCTCATGTACATAGATTGAGCATGACGTGGTATACAGATACAGCACAATATAACTACCATACAGCAGGGGTTTATTACTAAAGGCGTCGAAGGGGAAATTATAGTATCTACATACACACACACACGTATGTATATGCACAGATATAGAAATCTAAAACAGCGCTGCCGGTTGCTTTATCAGTGATCGCATCACATGTGCGCCATTGCAATAGAACAAAGGTGGCAATGGCCCTCATTTTCTGCATTACAAACGCTATACTCAATTTATTAATTGAAAAGTAATGTATGTACAAAAAAATTTGTTCGTTTTTCAATTGCGCTTACCTGCACCTCCTCTACCTTGCCGTCATCGTCAACATCATCAGCGAAGTCCTGCTCCACGTCAGCTCGTACTAGCGGCGAACTGGCCAGTAGTAATATGACTAGTAATGAGCCTAAATGCAGCCCCATAAAATGTTTGAATCTCATTTTCCAAATTTTTTCTTACTGCTGCCACAATTTTTTTTGTGAATCAATTGATGCACACACACACAGCCACTGTTGTAAGCGTACTGGCTATTTTGACTAAAATAATTACAAATTGAATTTAAGTAATATGGAAAAAAGTTTTGAAATATATGCTTGAATTTTATTTTTTCACAGAACTCCTTAAATTTAATTAATTCTATTGTATGCTTACTTAATTGAGAACCGCTTTGCTTTGGCTACTATCGTCAAATTCGTTGTGTGAGGGAAAAAAAGTTGTGGAAAAACTGGAGAAAGTGTGTAATGAGAGAATAGACGTTGACATTTGTATACACTGCTTTATCGACTGTGGGCAGCAAAGAGTTGCACGTGCATTTCGCATAAAACTTTATTAGATTTGATTTTTATTTTCACAAAAAAATTCGCAAATTTTGTATATTTATTGAAAAAATTGTGTAAAATTTAGTTACTATTTTTGTTCATTGTTAAAGGTGTGTATTAATTGCATATTTTCACTGAAAAGTAATATAATAAAATGACATGTTGTCAAAGCAGTTAACGAATGTGAGAAACGACGCCGCACAGGCAGTTGACATTTCCTCCGGATGCGCGAATTATACGTTTGCATTGCTTACTCGCGAAATTTTGTAAATTTGTTAAAATAGACTATTAAAACATGTTTTTATTTGCATAAAACTGTTGCGCGGGACTAATTTGGTGAAGTTGTAGTGTTTGCCGCTGAAAATATATGAAAAATTGTAAGACTTGCTTCAATAGCAATGTGCCTGCTATTGTAGGTGCTCTTGGCAGTTGCTTTGCCAGCGCCGTACGTTGAAACTTTTGTTTAATTTGTTAAATTGTTTTAAAAAGTGTTGGTTTTGTTGTTGGACTTAAGAATGAACCAAAGACTATAATTAGAAATCGTAGTATGTATAAAGACTAAAGTATTAGCTTCGAATAAGCGCTGCGCATTTCGCCACAGAAGTCTCAAAAGGGTTGCTGCTGCCGTCGTTGAATTTTCATCGTGCGAATATTCGGGTAATGATCATTTTGTTATTTGATATTGAAATGAAAGCTTTAATTGACTTTTTTTCAGACTCTATAAACAGGTATGTGGAACCTAAAATTCAACAATTGAGTAAACGGTCTAGTCTATTCTATCATCATTGTATAATGACTAGTATATAAGACGTTTGCTTTGTACCTACTTCACCCTCCTGTGAATCGGACGTTGGTTGCTACTGCTAAGTGCAGATTAGTACAGTTTGTATGTTATAGGTTTAGATATTGCTTATTTCAGTAAGAAGTCTGGCATAAGGTGTTATGAGAATATGAATTATTATATATTGTTATTATTGTAAACATGTCAAATGCTGCTATGGTGATGTTCATTATACGTGTATACAACTCTGTGGCAGTTTCGTCGTAATGTAAAAGTGTGGCTTTGTGCACTTCAGAGCATTTATTTTCAATAATTTGAAATTGAGTGGACAACTTTCGTCTCCTCTCAATAAGTAAATCTAGATAAACGGTTAGCTTAGAGTCTAAAGAACATTAGGAGCCGCCCATAATATACTAAACCAATTCCTACATACAACATGAAAACTTTGCAAATGTTTTGTGTAATAAATGTGAGAATAACTGGCAGTTGTATGTATGTATGTGTCTGCTTGAAAACGTTTTGACATATTGAAATAAGCGTTTATGCCAGTAATATGCTTAAGCCAAGCAAATTTATAGTCTGACATTGGATTAACGCACATAACCAAAGCATATGGGCTGCGTGAGCACACAAATACCTACATATACTGCTACTCCACAAAAGAGAAGAGCACAAAAACGACGACAGGACCAAGTTGTTATTTGCCAGCTAAATGTGCGGTGTGGCGTCTAAACTTGGCGACCATTTAATGCTAAGTACAAACCAAAACTTTCACACGTGTCCCACACGTCTTTTGTCACAAACACACATACACTCACTCATACAAATGTAAATGAGTTGGCAACAAGCACACACACAGCAGCACAAGCAACGGCTGATTCAATTTCATTTCGACTTTAGTCTAATTTAATTTTTCGCTGGTTTAACTGGGATTTACAGTGGCCGACGCAACGCTGCAACAACAACAACAACAACAACTGGGCGTAAATGTTTCGTGTCGCTGGAAGTTTTAGTTTGCGACTATTAATTAAGTAATAAAGTTTTGTCATTAGGAAATCAATATGCCAAGTTAATAAAGTGTTATTCAAACACATTGGGCGGTAGTCGCTGGCAGTGCTCCCGAGTTTCCGGCTGAGCTACTTGGATCGCATGCACTTGTAGATATACTATAGCGATATGAGGCGTCTGTAGTGCGTGGGTCTACTCTGTCGCTACTTTATTACTTTATTACTTTGTTTATGCTTTTATGATGCTTATTTTTGTTAGTACTAGTAATTAGGTTCGTACTTTGTATTTTTGTTATAATTCTACGTAATTTTGACTGGTTCGGGGGAAGATCATAAAGTGCCATAAATTTAGCAGAAGTACGAAAGTCGTAAAGTTTTTTTTTAGATTTTTCTGTTATGAATATGTAAGTTAAATAAAGCAGACTGAATATAAAAAAAATACTTGAAAATCAAAAAATAGATTATATTAAACCAGGGTCCTAGGATCAGAAATTTTAACGTCATTGCCAACAAATTCCAGAAATTCTTTGTATACTGCATTACAATGAATATATGAAGAACCTTGATATCAAAGACGCAAGAAATTTATAGGAATAAAATAGAGTTAGTTACACCACTTATATTCCAAGAACCGACTTGATTAGTAGAATTACTATTAAAATATCTGAAAGATTCACATAACAAAAATAATTTATTTTAAGTTATTCTTTTTCAAATACATAAAAAATTGTCGAGGTCAGCTAATACTACATTTAGTTCTAAATATGTGCTACTCGATTAACCGATCAAACCGAGATATGATTTCTCAGTTATACTCGTATTGAGTTTAAGTTCGGGTGCAACCGAACATTTTATACTCTCGCAATTTATTAATATAGTTCTATTAAGATAACACACAATATGACCCATGTATTCAGCATAAAGTCCATAGAATAACGAAAACCATATATATGTAGTACGAGGGCTGCTATATATATTTCTGGGCTAATAATGAAAATAGGGATATTTATCAACGAAAATGGTTTTATTGTTTTTCAAAATATTCTCCATCAAGATTTATACACTTTTGCATGCGCTCAAACCAATTTTCGAAGCACTTTTTTTGAGCCTTTTTTTGAGCGATTGTCAAATTGGGCGGGATCCAACGAGAACAAACCTTTTTTACGGTCAGGTGTTCATGCAATATCGAATGTATGCTGGTGGGAGAAATGCATAGGCATGCCTCTATCTGAAGGTATGTTACATGACGGTCTTGCATTATCAGTTCACGTACGGCATCGATGTTTTCTGGCACAACGGCTGTTTTTGGACGACCTTCACGGAATTCGTCTTTGAGCGAGCGTCGGCCACGATTGAATTCGTTGTACCAGTTTTTCACAGCCGAGATGAATTTTTTAAATCCCTGTAAATAAAACAATTCACGATTAAATGACCAAACGTTCGGAGTGATGTTATGCTAAACAAGTAAGGAAGGGCTAAGTTCGGGTGTAACCGAACATTTTATACTCTCGCAATTTATTTTTTTAACTTTATTTATATTATATAATACACAATTTGACCCACGTATTCGTCATATATATTGTATAAAGTCCATTGAAAGTTGGAAACCATGTTCGATATATGGGGCCTTGAAAACCTATGGTCCGATTTCGGCGATTTTATAATGGGGCTGCCACACTATAAACGTAGTATTTATGCAAAGTTCTGCATCGATATCTTCACTAGTGCTTACTTTATATATTGTAAAGTAAACGATTCAGATTGTCTTCAAAGTTCTGGTATATAGGAAGTAGGCGTGGTTGTGAAGCGATTTGGCCTATTATCATTGGGATGTAAGGAAACTTTTACATACCAAGTTTCATTGAAATCGGTCGAGTAGTTCCTGAGATATGGTTTTTGACCCATAAGTGGGACACGCCCATTTTCCATTTTGTAAAAAAATCTGAGTGCAGCATTCATCTGCCATTTCTTATGTGAAATTTAGTGTTTCTGACGTTTTTCGTTAGTGAGTTAACCCACTTTTAGTAATTTTCAACCTAACTTTTGTATAAGAGGTGGGCGTGGTTATGATCCGATTTCTTTCATTCTTGGACTGTATTAGGAAGTGGCTAAAAAAAACGACTGCAAAAAGTTTGGTTTATACAGCTGTATTGGTTTGTGAGATATGTACAAAAAACTTAGTAGAGGGCGGAGCCACGCCCACTTCCCCAAAAAAATTACATCCAAATATGCCCCTTCATAGTGCGATCCTTCATACAAAATTTTATTTCCATAGCTTTATTTATGGCTTAGTTATGGCACTTTATGTGTTTTCGGTTTTCGCCATTTTGTGGGCGTGGCAGTGCTCCGATTTTGCTCATTTTCCAAAGCAACCTTCAAGTAAAAGTATGCCAAGTTTCATCAAGATATCTTAATTTTTACTCAAGTTACAGCTTGCACAGACGGACGGACGGACGGACAGACAAACATTCGGATTTGAACTCCACTCTTCACCCTGATCACTTTGGTATATATAACCCTATATCTAACTCGTTTAGTTTTGGGTGTTACACACAACCGTTATGTGAACAAAACTATAATACTCTCTTTAGCAACATTTGTTGCGAGAGTATAAAAATGTCAAACTTTCCAATGGAAATGTCAGATTGCACCTGGCAACACTTAGTGTTGCCTAGGCCAGAAATATATAAAGCAGCCCTCGTATATGGGGGCTGAAGTAGTTCCTGAATCGATTTTACTAATTTTCACCACCAAGGTACACTTATCTAAGACTGTACGCTCACTTAATTTGGCTAATATATTCCACATATTAACCGATATATGCGGAGCAAAGCCCAAAAAACTATAATTAGGTATATGGGGACTCGAGTTTAACCATTTTTGGTACAGAGACACACTATTAGAAGGGTTACATTAAAATACCTGAGAGATTTACCGATATTTTCGTTGAATTAGTTAGAAATAAACGTGGTTGTGAACCGATTTAGCCCATTTTTTCATCCGTATCATCAGGGTGTTAAAGAAATATTATATACCGAATTTCATTGAAATCAGTCGAGTAGTTCCTGAGATATTGTTTTTGACTTATAAGTGGGCGACGCCACGCTTAATCTGACTGCAGCTTTTTCTGCTATTTCTTCGGTAAAATTTAGTGTTTCTGATAAGTTTCGTTAGAAACGCAGTTTTAGTAATTTTCAACTTAACCTTTGTATGGGAAGCGGGCGTGGTTTTTATCCGAATTCAACTATTTTTGTTTCTTACTTTCTATAAGCTCTATTGTGTAATATCAATTGGCTTCTTTAGCTCGAGCGACATCTACAGTTCCACTGCGTCAACTCTATATGTATATTGTCTCTATTATATATATCCACACATTTGTAGAGATAATGGACATTATTTGGTTCGAAGTTTGAATAGTTAGACACTCTTTTCACAAATTTTCCCTTATCAGTGTCTTCTTCGTCAAATTTATTCTTAACTATTATTCTTTGAAAACCACCGATGAGACACAAATGCTCTAAAAAACGGGTTTTTCTAGATAATATTCCGCGGATCCCAAAGTAGAACTAGTACTGTCTATTCATCTCTATATCTAAAACGGTAGTCTTTCTCAAAGCGTTATTAGCTTACGGTCACATATAGTTTTTGTTGTTGTATGTAAATATAACTAAAATAAAAATAGATAAAACGCTCTAATTATTATGTAATGGTACCATCATTTGCTTCTTTTATTGTCGCGCCGTGTAATGAAAAGGAATCAAATTGAAAAGAAGACATTAGTGGCAAGAAAGTGGCAAGAAAGTGGCAAGGAGAAAGATGTCTATTTATATACTTACATAGCAGAGTCCGTATATAAGAGCTGACGGAGGAGCAAATTTATTACAAACTCTTTATTATGCAGCAAAAACAAAAAAAAAAAAACAAAGAAATGCTTCAAATGACCAACACGAACAAAGGGAAGTACCCAGTGCGAGGGTATGAGGTGAAAGGATGCGTGGACAAGGAACTATTTATGCTCGAATAAAGCTGTAAAGCTTTACACATACATACAAACATACAAGGGTATGTAGATTTGTATATGTATGTAGGTGTCTACAAGTGCGTCTTCACTACACTCTTCCGAAATTTATGCTTTGTTGTTACATCAAATTATATCATTTATGACATGAAAACCTAATATTTTTCTTTTCTGACATAAATTTGCATGAGTCTCGTTTTTTTTCTTCGCACTCTTATGATGCAGAGAAAGTGGTGTGGGTTGATGTTGTTGTTGTGTAGTAGTAGCTGTATTGTCTTTGCGTTTTCATTGCTATGGGAATCTCTTCATTTTGATTAATTTTGCATATTTTTGCAATGTAATCGGACGGACTGTACAACAGGAAATATGTGAGCTATTGGTGTGTCTCCAACGCGTATAAAATATTCTTTTGGAGATCAAATACAGTGTTTTTAGTTTGACATTTAATTTTTTACAGTAGAAATAGACTTAGGTGCGGATAGTCTCTCAGACCTTAATCTCCAACTGACTGTATCACTGGATATATGTCTAGATCTTTTCGCCATAATTACCTTTAAGGGGTCTCAGCATATTTTACTATATTTGAGAGAGCTTTGTTGTTTCTTAACTTGTTAAAACTTCCGGATTACAGTAGATTCCGATTTTATTCTATCAAACTCATTTTATAAAATGTCATAGTCTCGCTAAGTGGGAACTAAAGCTTTTAAGATCATCACCAGACACTTTCGAGTTCTAGAAGGTCCAACAACGCCAGGGTCTCATGTAGTAGGACTACAAAAACGATTTAGCTTTATGGGAAGGTAGAGCTTCAAATCCAGTGCTCCAGCTCTGAAAGTGTTCGATGCAGTACTGGTAGAAGCCGAGGAAGAGGGAGGCCTCCACTCCGATGGAAGGACCAGATCACTTCACTTGGTATTACCAATTGGCGCCAAACTGCCAAAAGGAGAGATACGTGGCGCGCTGTTGTTGATTCGGCTATAACCGCGTAAGCGGTATCTACGCCAGTCAAGAAGAAGAAAAGAGCTTCAACTAACTGTAGTAAAAATAACCTAATTAAGAAAAGCACTCTAGAAGAGATCTCTAGTGGAAAGTCGTGTTCCAATTAACTATAATATATAGAAGTTTTCTCGGACCAGAACCCTAGAAAAGTTCTGGCTTTATGGAAGGTTGGGTTCCAAGTAATTATATCTTAGAGAAGCTTTCTTTGAGCAAGACCATAGATCTACCACTATGGGAACGTCTCAACTTCGTTGCTACCGAAAATGCTACCTTTTTTCCAAAATTGCTCCGCTGTCACTTCAACAAAAAATTAAAAGTGAATCTGCATTCTTTCAACTATTCTACAATAAAACGAAGAATTAAAAAAAGTCACAAATATAAAATGTCATATTGCTCACTTTTACTTAACCGCAAGCGGCACGTTTAAGACACCACCACCCACGCGCTTGTGCGCTGGCCAACACTCGGTGGACAAGTAGCTTAATTTCTGAAATTAAACAACCTTTTTTCTGCGCCTTCCTTCCGCCAGTTCCGTTTAGTTGCTAACCTTTTCTTGGCCATCTTTGTATGTGTCATTTAGACGCTCTCTGATTTCTTGCCAGTTACTTGGCGTTTTCCGTGCGGCGACCGTAACAAATTGCCTACATTTAAATTTATAAAAATTGTAATTTTGCCCTTTTCTGCAGCCGTTGCTATTATTTGCCACCAACGCCCTTCGCTCTTAATCTATGTATGTATGTGTGTATTTCTTATTTTTGTTGCTCTTATTATAGCCTTTACTACCGCTATGGCTGTCACTCGTTGATGTCACTACGCATTTTGTCAGCATTTTAATTCTTACGCTCTTTCGCTTCAAGGATTTCTGCTGCGCCATTTTTTATGCACAAGCATTTCCTTTTCAATTCTTCATGCCTTTGCATTCGCAACCAACGCAGGGTCTTGGCCATTGCCCTCGTCCACAGTGCAGTTTATATATATGTATGTTTGTGTTGTTGTTGTGTGTGGGTATAAATTTGTAGCAATTCATTGCAATCCATTTCGCCTCTATTATTATTATCCTACTTGTCTTCCTGTGCTCTTCTTAAAAATATATGCAAGTGCGGGTCTTAGTTTCTAGATTTTTTCCACTCGTCAACTCGTTTATTGTCTCCGGTTTCCTTAGTAGCGCCGCATAAGTAATTCAAGGACATTCGTTTTACCCTTTTCCTTTCGTATATGTATTTACTTACTTCGTCACGCATACAAATACAAGTCCAAACACTGATATATGTAGTTCCTATTGCCATGCTCGAATACTCCTATTTACCCGTTTGTACTTCCTTTCTCCTTTGGGAGCTGAGTGCCTCCACTCGGGCGCATAAAAAAATGCCGAAATTACATAAAAATTCTAGGGAATAAATTCAAGTCTCTAAGGAAATGTGTAAATTTAAGCGAAGTAACGAAGTCTGAAATACTTCAGTGCCGGCAGTACTTAGAGTTTAAATGGAATCGCTGCAGTGACTGAAGACGTCACCAAGCTATCTTTAACTGTAAATGTCGTCTTCTTCATATTGAAAATCTTTTTAAGTGGCTATTAAGGCGATTGCTAACTAGCGATAGACAGAGTACGCTAACTTAGTAATTGCGAGAAATCGTGTAAAATAATAGAATAGTAAATTTTCTATTAATCTCCTTTATTAAATTGAAAAGTGCGGGTTTTTAGAACTCGACATCTAGATTTAGGTTAGGTTAATGTGTATATCTCTGCAGCTGTAGAGAATCTCACTTAAACTGATTCTACTGTTCTTTGAAACATCCGGAAAACTCCTAACGGATCACTAAGATCCTTATTCTCGATTCCAGTCACTTCACTGGAATCGAGAATATGTGCCTATCGAGGTGCTTTAACCTAAGTCTGGCGAATGCTAGACATTGAAGGAGGAAGTGCTTGGATGATTCCTCTTCGCCTTTGGTAACTAGCGTCTGACTTGATCCCTAGCCTCACAGCGTGTGTGCCAATTGGGCAATGACCAGTAAGCACACCAATTGTTGCGGAGAGATTAGCCTTACTAAGCGACAGCAGCTGTAAGAACCATTTTAGACTTAACTCAGTTTAAAAACATATTCTCCAAATGGATGTCTGAATGAAATACTCTCAACTTGGGATCCAGTCAGGCGTGTCGTGACAATTATACTTTGAAGCCGTTGAAGGCCATTTAGTCGGTTCACTTTTACACTACTTTGTCTTTATCACACCAATAAAGCTCTGATTGTTCGTTTCCAGTCGGTTAAAAGTAGCCTTTTTATCGGTACAGAACATTAACAATTCTAAAAAGTGGTCCAACCATGATTTGGTGGCTAATCGACAGTTCCGTTCTTGTCTTCAGTTGGGTCATCAAAAGTTCGTCGCAACAAATGGATGGTGTCACGCAATACAGAACTCGCTTCATTGCCTTGCTGGTACAATTAAGTTTTTAGTCGACTGATATTCATATGAATATTAATTTTTCGCTAGAGCTGTCCATTTATGGAGAGTCTGGCTCCATCTAACGTTTTGAACAAGTATGAACCCATGAAAAAGGAGTCTAAATAATCTCTTCCGGGATGTGCATACTCCTAATGAGTCTGATCACAATTTTTCATTCTAAAAGAACTTTCACTTTATCCAATCAAATATTAGGTTAGTAAATGATATTGTATAAGACTAATAAATACGTTTCCTTATATTGAGATGCTTCTGGGATTATAATCGGTTTATAACTTCTTCCTCCGTTAATATGGTATTAGATCTCTTCATTATATTTTAATCAAAACACTTTAAATTTACTCTAGTTCCACTGGAAGAAAGAGCACCAAAATCTTGCTTATCTATATTATGGTCACTTAAATTAATAGTGTTTTGTTTTAAATATTTTTCACCAAAAATAAATTACACTCATTTATTTCTTTTAGTTTCTTTATATAAACTCTCCTTCTTTATACTTTCTTATCACTTGCTTTGTCCTTGCTTTGTTTATACTCCGTTAGGTTTGTGGGTTAATGTATTATTTGTGTAATGCTTGAATACTATATTATACAATATATACATACATATATGCAACTGTACATAAGTTGTTTATCAAATTCCAAACCCGTCGAGTGATTGACTGTAAGACAACCGAACCACTTTCACTTAATTTATTTAAGGACAAGTTTAAATTTTGAATTTCACGAAGATTGGAAAAAAATGTTTATTTTTAGATCTCAGTAAGTTACTGCGGAAATTCATTCTTAAACAAATTTGTAGTAATTTAAATAGAATCTCAAAGTTTTTAAAATATTGTGGCATTCATTTTGAACTCCCTCTTTAGTTTACTGATATAGTTGCGTAAGGTTCTGGGCCTAAACTGGCAATAGTTTTAATGCTTAAATGGGTTTTATGTACATATGCGCTGTTGTACTTCGTACTTCTATCTACTATGGACATCCCCAAACTTGCCTGGTGAATATTCTAAGATCTGTTTGATTTGATGTAACCAGATGAAATTTTTTACAGAGTGGAAGCTTTGATTGCCATCACATCAATATGAGAGTCAAGATGAGACTTGTGGTGGTAGCGTGAAAAAGTCTTCCCTAAATAATTTGAGAAATATTTTACTATCCGGGGAGCTCTGAGATGTCGCTGATTTCCTACATTTTGGCAGGATATCTAATTTCATAATAATTATATTTTGAGAGTGTTTACATTTTGAGGGGTCACATAAGATCAAGTAAGAATAAGCTAGGTCACGAAAGATCAATAAAGTTCAAAAGAGCAGGAAAATCTGGTTAGGGTTTACGTGGGGTAAAATTAGGGGTTAGGACAAATTGGTCCGTATACTAAATATAATAGTTTTTTTTATTCTGGATGCTTGTTTGGCGCATATTTGGGTTATCGAGATATCTTAATAAAATATGCATCGGAAATTATTTACCTGCCTTTGATTAAGGCAAATTGTGAAAATATAAAATGTTCGGTAGCATCTAAACTTAGCCTGCCTAGGTGAAATTAAAATCGACTAGTGGGCTCTTGTGAAGATAAAATCAACGAGTTCTTCGAAGATATTGCAATTGAAGTGGGTTAAAGCAGGTTTTTTCAGTATCTTTTTTGCTATTAAATCATATTATTTTAAAAAAGGCAATAATATGACATTATTACGCAATGTTTTGACTTGAAGCTACGAAATTTGAAAACAAAAATTATAATTTCCAAAGTTATAGATGTCTGTGTTGACCCAGTTCCAAAAAAAGGTCCTTGCGGTGCCAATCATAAGTCCATGGAGATTCATCTAAAATCAATCGGATAAAAAACATTTTATAAATAGATAATATTGAGCCTGATCGAAGTTTTTCTTTTTTTTTTCAAAATTAACAAAATGGCGGACTCAGGAAATTTTTTTCTAGATTTTCGGGAAAAAATTAACAGTTAATTGGTCTTAAAAAATCGAAATGAAAACAAAAAAAGCTTCGATCCGGCCCAGAATAATTATGTATTCTAAAAGCTGTTGTAAATTTCATTTAAATCTTCAAAAAACATAGTTTTAAGAAAAGCGCATTTAAAGTTTCACACTAGCGTATTGGAGTGCCCAAGCGCTATTTGTTTATTTGTCGAATAACTCGAAACGTAATTATCGAATCAACTTCAAATTCTCAGAGAATATTTTTCAGATATTACACTCAACGAAAATGCAAAAAAAAATATGTATTTTTGGAAAATTCTGACTACCTCTAACCCCTTAAAGCAGATTGGCGAAACTAATAAAAAATATTTAGAACCCAATAAAAGAGGAGGTAATATATACTACTACTACTAGTCAAATAATGTAAAATTGCGAAATAATTACAAAAAAAATTGTCTAAAATCAAAAGTTGTTGGTTGGGTTGAGATGGATTCCGAAGAGCTTTACAGATAGTCAGGTGAGCTTCCCATATGAGTTTTTTTAGTATATTCCAAATAACTGTAATCTACCGTATATAAGATGCAAAAAGCTATATTAAGCTGAAGTATCGTTAGAGTATTCAACATCCGTTATTACACAACTGAAGGATTTCATTGCCCTAATGCTTTTATTGTTTGTCACCCGCACTAATCCGACAAATATTTGTTGAACCATACAAAAATAGACAAAGCAAAGGATAAATACACATTTTTTTCAATGAAATAAAAGAGTCGAAAACAATACAACAGCAAAAACCCTTTTGCTCTTTTGTAATTACAATTCACTGTGAGTTTTCGAAAAGCAATCAGTGCCAAGTGCGGCGGCTTATTAAAAATATAAATCATACGAAGTGCGGCACTTGCATACACAATTTTATCGCCAAAAACAAAACAAATAAAGGACCAAAAGACCAAACCACTTAATGCAAACAAAGCGCAGCGAAAAGCAAAAAAAAAACGGTGCAAAAAATATAAATAAAATGAAACAAAATGCAGATAAAAGGCACAAACAATTCGGTGACTTAAGCGGCATGAAAAAATAATACAACAACAACAAGTGGTGTCTTTTTTTCAAATTACATAAGCTGTGTGCCGCACCAACAAATTCGCAGCTAATAAAAATTTCCCAATAAATATGCTTAACAAAGAGCTGAAAAAAAACAACAACAACAGCAAGTGCCGAAAATAAATGGAAAGAAAGCAACAAAACAAGTGAAAGCGAAAGGATGAGTAATGAATATGAAAACGTGAAAAGGCACGCACTGCCAGCAAAAGCGACGTCAAACACAATGATATTCATCCCATTCGCAGGACGCAGCAGAACACAGAGAGACATGCAAAGAGAGAGTGAGGGTTACAGCCAGCGGTCGCTAATACACGCCGGTCCAGCGTTCGCGGCAGTGATTAGCTGCCGGCGCTTCGGCAACGCGTTTAAAAAAAAATGAAAATGTCATTTCGATAAGCGAAGTGGATGGAGGGGAGAGAGGTGAGAGAGAAGTGGCAGCAGGAAGTGCGAGTGGAGTTTGTTGCGTCGCGGCGCATTTAAATTTATTACCCTTCCGCAGCATTTCTCATTTTTGTTTCCGCTTGCCGCGCACTGACACTGACGCTGTCAAAGCGCGAAACAAGGAGACGACGCCACACGCCCGTCGCACGCTTGCCGCCAAAAAGCTCAGCAAAGCGCTTGGCCGTAAACGCTTGTCTTTAATGCTTATTTAAAATGAAAAGCGGTCGGTTTTTATGTTTATTTGGTGTTGTTGTTGTTGTTTGCAGATACACAGTTAGGGAACGTTTTTTCGGCGTCGCCTTTTTTTTGTCGCTTTGTAACGCTAGTGGCAACCGGAAAAAGGTGTTTACGTAAAGTTAAGCGTTTGCCCTTTTGCATTTACCGTTACTTTTTTGTTTAATTTTGTTGTTGTTGTTGTTGCCCGGGCACTTTCATTATTGTGATTGCTACTGTGGTTTGATTTGGTTTTATTTCTTTCTTTATAAATTTTTTTCGATTTCTTTTTTCAAATTTTTATGCCATACTTCTCGCCGTTGTCACCCATTTATTTGGGCATATTTTTTAGTGAATTTTTTTTCCAAAATCCGGCGTTCAACTTTTCAGCCGATTACGACCCGCTTAGCCGCCTACCGCCATATTTATTTGCGTATTTGTTGTGTAGTTGTGCGTTTCTGTTCACTTTTTTCCCCACTCCGGGCAGCTGGTAATCATTGTAATTCTGTTTGTAAGCCGAAATCGGAATTTATGACTGCCGCCTGCCGTTTTCACTTTATTTTCACTCCGCGCGCATTTTTTTCTCGACACGACACACACACACATTTCATTTCCCTTTTGAATTTCGATTGCATTGTTGCTGTTGTTGTTGTTTTTTGCGTTTGCTTGTTTTATTTACAATGCATTTAATTTAAAATTAAATTATGATTTATGAAAGTCGACATTAAGCGCACGTTAACTCATGCTTTTGTTGTATTTGTGTGCGTTTAGGATTTGCCGCGCTTCACACACCGGATAACATCGCCGATTATGAGCTGTAAAACATTCAGCATTAATATATTGCAACAACAACAAAAATGCACAAAACAACGGTAAATAATAATAATTTCGTATTTATTTTGTTGTAAATTGTACGCGCTTTTTGTTGCGGTGCGGTGTGTGTTGCAAACAATAAACGAGCTTCGGAACCGGCGAAAAAAAGATTTATTTCTGTCACTTTAATTGAAATGGGTTTAATTGAAAATAATTATTTTTTATTTCTGACACCTTGCAGTTGAAAAACTGTGGAATAGAAACACAAAATATTCGGTGAAAGAAGGATTTAACTTGAAAATTTTTGAAAATATTTTATAAAAAAGCATTAGAAAAGGCCTAAAGTGAGTAGATTGACACTCTCTTTAAAGGTAGTTAGTTGCGTTTTTCTTAATTTATTAGTGTCTGTTTTGACAGCAATTAGGCACTGACACCTTTGTTAGAAGTTTCAGCCAGTTTACACTCCTAATTGGTGTGTTCGAAGGGTTCTATCAGCTCAAAAACGCTTCTACACTACTCTTGAATTGTAAACAAAATTTTTTAAGCTTAGAAATGCACTTGAAGAACTCCATCTGAGTGCTTCGCTTTTGGTAAAACACTGCTTTTAGCTTTTTAGCGAATCGGACGCTCCACTCTCCAAGCAGAAATGATGTTTTAGACCACGAAGCACTTTGAATTTAATAATGACACGAACTACCATAGGATACATTAGTGATAAGACTTTTGAGTCTTTGATGGGTAGTTACCATGAAGACGAAATACACAGACACCACAGGGAATATGATCTTTTCAATTTTTATTGGCTTATACTTTAAATTAATCAGAATATATATAGCCGAATCGTTGGATAGTTGGACCAGGTCGTTCTCCAGCGTAGCCGCTGTCATTTTATTCGCTGTACTATGCCTATGTCGTCCAATTACACATATATCGTCATCGTCATACAGCTAGGGATGCAAACATCGTGAAATCGATGTTTCTTCAAAACCCATCGAAATCAAAGACATCGGCCATCAAAACATCGATACATCGAAACATCGATGTATTTTTGAACTTTTTTAACTTATTTTAAATTTAGTGTGAAAAGCTAAGGGATACAGAAGCAGAACCATAAATAAATGAATTGTAGTACGTCTTTAGTTGATACCTTTTAATTCACTTTGCATTATATGTCTGTTAAAGTTTTTTCTCAATAAATAACTGAATTTCAAAACAACGACATGGAAAGTTTTTTCCCTGTCATTTCTTTTCGATTTCACTTCTGCGTGATAGTTGGCCTGGGTTTAGAAAACGGTCGTTTACTCGGCACTGAAGTGGCCACAATGTGTAAATATTAATAAGCCTATTTATACAACTCCGGAAATACAGTATTCATGTCAACCCATACTATATTGGCTTCTGATTGGCAGGGTAACAGCCGAGATACACTTTCTCTTCAACCTTCCGTCCCTGTAATTGTAGATAAATTTGACAGCTTACATTTCACCTTTTTGTGGACCAAATGTTTATTCTGGTTCCAAATATCAAACGAGTATTCTGTTTCACACTCATCCGAAGATTCTGTTGTATAAGCGCGATTCTTTGAATTATTTATGAAACAAAAAAAAAGTATTTCTTTTAGCCATAGCATCTTTAAAATGCAGTAATTTGAATCTCTGATCTAACGCCAGAATTAAATTGTACAAATAAATCATAAAAGTAACCGCAGTATTGTCCAAGCGCACATTCCCTTAACGAATTCTCTGTATTTTACAAAAATCGAATTCCAATGTAATAAAGCGTAGCCAAATGGAGGGTTTCGAGTTAATACCCGAAAATATGTGAAGGTGTGAAGTCAAATTTTTATATAAAACATCGACATAAAACATCGTTGAAAGTGACATCGATGCATCGATGTTTTTAGATTCGAGACATGTTTCAAAAACGTCGATACATCGTTTGCAGCCCTACATGCAGCTCATCGTAACATCACCTGAGGTATTCGCCGTTGCCAATGTTTTAATAGACCGTAAATCTTCCGCAAAACCTTTTCCTCGAAAACTAGTAGAGGAAAAAACAAAACAGGAAACAGGACAGGAATGATAAGGGACTTATAGAGTTTGGCGTTTGTTCATCGAGAGAAGGCTTTACTTTTCAATTGCCTACTCAGTTTATAGTAGCACCTGTTGGCAAGAATGAGAGAAGTTATAGACACCGCAGCGAATATGACCTTTTCAAATGGTATTGGCATAAAGTTTAAATTAAGCAGAATACATAAGCAAATTACGGCTTAAAAGGCTTAACGTGATATGGAACGTATCCCGAAACTTTTCCACACACCGAAATTTACAAATAAAAATCTCGGAATTAAGGCTCTAATAAAATGAAATTTGAGCAGGTGCAGAAAATTTGCCAAACTATTTTTACACATAAACTAAATAGCGGAATCTCAAGAATTCGTTTTTCTAAATTCCGACATTTCTAAATATGTATTGAAATTTGTGGTATTAAGTTGAACTTTCGTCCTATATTATTTATAACTTATTCTACTTAGCAAACCATGTAAAATATACAACGTTCATACAGCAGCAGAAACTTTTTTAAATATAATTACTAAACAAGTAAGGAAGGTCTAAGTTCGGGTGTAACCGAACATTTTATAATCTCGCAATTTATTTATTTAACTTTATTTATATTATATAATACACAATTTGACCCACATATTCGTCATATATATTGTATAAAGTCCATTGAAAGCATAATATTAGGTTAGAAGCACCGAGGTCCTCGTGTTCGATATATGGGGCCTTAAAACCTATGGTCCGATTTCGGCGATTTTTAGAATGGGGCTGCCCCACTATAAACATTGTATTTGTGAAAAGTTCTGCACCGATATCTTCACTAGTACTTACTTTATATATTGTAATGTAAACGATTCAGATCGTCTTCAAAGTTCTGGTATATAGGAAGTAGGCGTGGTTGTGAAGCGATTTGGCCTATTTTCACAACATATCATTGGGATGTTAGGAAACTATTACAAACCAAGTTTCATTGAAATCGGTCGAGTAGTTCCTGAGATATGGTTTTTGACCCATAAGTGGGCTACGCCACGCCCATTTTCCATTTTGTAAAAAAATCTGAGTGCAGCTTCCATCTGCCATTCCTTATGTGAAATTTAGTGTTTCTGAGGTTTTTCGTTAGTGAGTTAACCCACTTTTAGTATTTTTCAACTTAATATTTGTATGGGAGGGGGGCGTGGTTATTATCCGATTTCTGTCATTTTTGGAATGTATAAGGAAATGGCTAAAAAAACGACTGCAGAAAGTTTGGTTTATACAGCTGTATTGGTTTGCGAGATATGTACAAAAAACTTAGTAGAGGGCGGGGCCACGCCCACTTCCCCCAAAAAATTACATCCACATATGCTCCCTCATAGTGCGATCCTTCATAAATAATTTTATTTCCATAGCTTTATTTATGGCTTAGTTATGGCATTTTATGTGTTTTCGGTTTTCGCCATTTTGTGGGCGTGGCAGTGGTCCGATTTTGCACCTTCCTATGGTGCCAAGAAATAAGTGTGCCAAGTTTCATCAAGATATCTTAATTTTTACTCAAGTTACAGCTTGCACAGACGGACGGACGGACGGACAGACAGACATTCGGATTTGAACTCCACTCTTCACCCTGATCACTTTGGTATATTATAACCCTATATCTAACTCGTTTAGTTTTGGGTGTTACAAACAACCGTTATGTGAACAAAACTATAATACTCTCTTGGCAACTTTGTTGCGAGTGTATAAAAAGAAATTCGAGATCTCGAAATTTCGGTATTAAATTACTACAATATAACATTAATACATGTTTTTTTTTCGGAATACCGAAATTTCGGGATTAAATTTGTGGTTGTTTTTAGTTCAATACATTCTTAATACATTCGTTTGCAAAATTTTTTCTTTAATAATAAAAATAAATTGTTTTGAGTAAAATTAGAAAATGTGTGGCCTACTTTCAGGCGCTCAGTCGCTGTTTAGTAAAAATAAGGCTAACAATCGTTCAGTTTTTATATTTAAATGAAGCCATTGAGGAACTCATTTAAAAATTCGCTGTAAGAAAAAGTCATTCATAAAATAGCATTTCATCGAATTTGAATCTTAATTATAGAGAATTCCTAAAAAAATTTAATGATTCAACACAATTACTCGCAAACGGTACATACGTAGAGAAATTCTCAAGTGAAAAATGTCATTGTGAGTACCGAGTCGTTGACGTAAATCTAAAAGCGATTCAAATTGAAGTCCACACAGGTGAAGGAGGTGAACTCATGCGCCGCAAGTGCCTCTTGACCGACAATGACCCAAAGGCATTTACATTTCACCTCAATAAAATCGAATATTTATGTAAATGTGGATGTTTTTGATTGCTTGCCACAGGGATACAAAGACAATTACGATTTTCTTCGAACACTCATTTGTGCTTTGCGCAAGTGTGCGATACTTCGAAGTGTCCTTGAGACTACGTTGACCAGTTCAAGAATTAACAATACAAATATTGGTTGTGTGTGTGTTTTTCTGAGTGAAATTATGTAGCAAAAGCAACAGCACGTGTATTCAAATGAGGGGGAGTCAGAATCGAATTCAAACACTTTTATTCTACCAAACAGTTTAAGTGCTTGAAAATATGATTATGCTTTGGTATGTGTGAGTAGATGGTTGTTTATATATGTGTGCGCCAGCATTGGTCCCTTGCCGATTCAATTAAACGATAAAGTTTTTGCATTAAATGAGAAACAACCAGCAGCAGCTAA